>NC_091994.1:80562059-81221397 GCF_044704955.1 Pristiophorus japonicus
CATGGGAGGGAGAGGCATGGGAGGGAGGGGCACGGGAGAGGGGCCAGGAGGGAGGGGCGCGGGAGGAAGGGTTGCGGGAGTGAGGGTCGCGGGAGGGAGATGAGCGGGAGGGAGGGGTACGGGAGGGAGGGGCACGGGAGAGGGGCCAGGAGGGAGGGGCATGGGAGGGAGGGGCGCGGGAGGAAGGGTTGCGGGAGTGAGGGTCGCGGGAGGGAGATGAGCGGGAGGGAGGGGTACGGGAGGGAGGGGTACGGGAGGGAGGGGCACGGGAGAGGGGCCAGGAGGGAGGGGCGTGGGAGGGAGGGGCGCGGGAGGCACGGGCACGGGAGGGAGGGATGCGGGAGGGGTGCGGGAGGGGGTGCACGGAAGGGAGGGGCACGGGAGGGAGGGGTGAAGGAGGGAGGGGCACAGGAGGGAGGGGCACGGGAGAGAGGTGCGTGGGAGGGAGGGGTGAGGGAAAGAGGGGCGCGTGAGGGAGGGGCATGCGAGTGACATGTGCGGGTGGGAGGGGCACGGGAGGGAGGGGTACGGGAGGGAGTTGAAACATAGAAACATAGAAACATAGAAAATTGGTGCAGGAGTAGGCCATTTGGCCCGTTGAGCCTGCACCACCATTCAATAAGATCATGGCTGATCATTCACCTTAGTACTCCTTCCCTGCTTTCTCTCCATACCCCTTGATCACTTTGGCCAGAAGGGCTATATCTAACTCCCTCTTGAATATATCCAATAACTGGCATCAACATCTCTCTGTGGTAGGGAATTCCACAGGTTAACAACTCTCTGAGTGAAGAAGTTTCTCCTCATCTCAGTCCTAAATGGCTTACCCCTTATCCTTAGACTATGTCCCCTGGTTCTGGACTTCCCCAACATCGGGAACATTCTTCCTGCATCTAACCTGTCCAGTCCCTTCAGAATTTTATATGTATCTATGAATCCCCTCTCATCCTTCTGAACTCCAGTGAATACAGGACCAGTCGATCCAGTCTCTCCTCATATGTCACTCCTGCCATCCCAGGAATCATTCTGGTAAACCTTCGTTGCACTCCCTCAATAGCAAGAATGTCCTACCTCAGATTAGGAGACCAAAACTGAACACAATATTCCAGGTGAGGCCTCACTAAGGCCCTGTACAACTGCAGTAAGACCTCCCTGCTCCTATACTCAAATCCCCTAGCTATGAAGGCCAACATACCATTTGCCTTCTTTACCGCCTGCTGTACCTGCATGCCAACTTTCAATGACTGATGTAGCATGACACCCAGATCTTGTTGCAGGTCCCCTTTTCCTAATCTGCCTCCATTCAGATAATATTCTGCCTTTGTGTTTTTGCCACCAAAGTGGATAACCTTACATTTATCCACATTATACTGCATCTGCCACTCGTTTGCCCACTCATCTAACCTGTCCAAGTCACCCTGTAGCCTTTTAGCATCCTCTTCACAGCTCACACTGCCACCCAGCTTAGTGTCATCTGCAAACTTGGAGATATTACACTCAATACCCTCATCCAAACCATTAATGTATATTGTAAATAGCTGTGGCCCCAGCACTGAGCCCTGCGGCACTCCACTAGTCACTGCCTGCCATTCTGAAAAGGAACCATTTATCCCGACTCTCTGCTTCCTGTCTGCCAACCAGTTCTCTATCATTGTCAGTATATTACCCTCAATACCATGTGCTTTAATTTTGCACACCAATCTCTTGTGTGGAACCTTGTCAAAAGCCTTTTGAAAGTCCAAATACACCACATCCGCTGGTTCTCCCTTGTCCACTCTATTAGTTACATCCTCAAAAAATTCGAGAAGATTTGTCAAGCAGGATTTCCCTTTCATAAATCTATGCTGACTTAAGATCGATCCCATCACTGCTTTCCAAATGTGTTGCTATTTCATCTTTAATAATTGATTCCAACATTTTCTCCACGACTGATGTCAGGCTAACCAGTGTACAATTACCCGCCTTCTCTCTCTCTCCCTTCTTAAAAAGTGGTGTGTCATTAGCTACACTCAAGTCCATAGGAACTGATAGACTGTTGGAAAATGATCACCAATGCATCCACTATTTCTAGGATCACTTCCTTAAGTACTCTGGGATGCAGACAATAGGCTCTGGGGATTTATTGGCATTCAATCCCATCAATTTTCCTAATACAATTTCCCACCTAATAAGCATTTCCTTCAGTTCCTCCTTCTCACTAGACCCTCGGTCCCTTCATATTTCCGGAATATTATTTGTGTTTTCCTTCGTGAAGACAGAACCAAAGTATTTGTTTAACTGGTCTGCCATTTCTTTGTTCCCCATTATAAATTCACTTGAATCTAACTGCAAGGGACCTACGTTTATCCTCATTTATCTTTTTCTCTTCACATATCTATAGAAGCTTTTGCAGTCAGTTTTTATGTTCCCAGCAAGCTTCCTCTCATACTCTATTTTCCCCCTCCTAATTAAACCCTTTGTCTTCCTCTGCTGTATTATAAAATTCTCCAAGTCCTCTGGTTTGCTGCTTTTTCTGGCCAATTTATATGCCTCTTCCTTGGATTTAATTTCCCTTGTTAGCCACGGTTGAGCCACCTTCCCCGTTTTATTTTTACTCCAGACAGGGATGTACAATTGTTGAAGTTCATCCATGTGATCTTTAAATATTTGCCATTGTGTATCCATCGTCAACCCTTTAAGTATCACTCGCCAATCTATTCTAGCCAATTCACGTCTCAGACCATCAAAGTTACCTTTCCTTAAGTTCAGGACCCTAGTCTCTGAATTAACAGTGTCACTCTCCATCTTAATAAAGAATTCTACCATATTATGGTCACTCTTCCCCAAGGGACCTCGCACAACAAGATTGCTAATTAGTCCTTTCTCATTACACATCACCCAGTTAGGATGGCCAGTCCTCTAGTTGGCTCCTCGACATATTGGTCTAGAAAGCCATCCCTAATACACTCCAGGAAATCCTCCTCCACCGCATTGCTACCAGTTTGGTTAGCCCAATCAATATGTAGATTAAAGTTGCCCATGATAACTGCTGTACCTTTATTGTATGCATCCCTAATTTCTTGTTTGATGCTGTCCCCAACCTCACTACTACTGTTTGGTGGTCTCTACACAACTCCCACTCGTGTTTTTTGCCCTTTGGTATTCCGTAGCTCTACCCATACTGATTCCACATCATCCAAGCTAATGTCCCTCCTTACTATTGCATTAATTTTCTCTTTAACCAGCAACGCCACCACGCCACCTCCTTTTCCTTTCTGTCTATCCTTCCTAAATGTTGAATACCCCTGGATGTTGAGTTCCCAGCCTTGGTCACCCTGGAGCCATGTCTCTGTGATGCCAATTACATCATATCCGTTAACTGCTATCAGTTAATTCGTTCACCCTATTGTGAATACTCCTCCCATTGAGGTACAGAGCCTTCATGCTTGTCTTTTTAACACTCTTTGCCCCTTTAGAATTTTGCTGTAATGTGGCCCTTTTTGATTGTTGCCTTGGGTTTCTCTGCCGTCCACTTTTACTTTTCTTCTTTCTATCTTTTGCTTCTGCCCCCATTCTACTGTCTCCCTGCACAGGTTCCCATCCCACTGTCATATTAGTTTAACCCCTCCCCAACAGCACTGGTGAACATTCCCCCTCGGACATTGGTTCCGGTCCTGCCCAGATGCAGACTGTCCGGTTTGTACTGGTCCCACCTCCGCCAGAACCGGTTCCAATGTCCCAGGAATTTGAATCCCGCCCTTCTTACACCACTCCTCAAACCACATATTCATCTGAGCTATCCTGCGATTCCTACTCTGACTAGCATGCGGCACTGGTAGCAATCCTGAGATTACTACTTTTGAGGTCCTACTTTTTAAGTTAGCTCCTAGCTCCCTAAATTCATCTTGTAGGACCTCATCCCGTTTTTTACCTATATCGTTGGTACCTATATGCACCACAAAAACTGGCTGTTTACCCTCCCCCTTCAAAATGTCCTGCACCCATTCTGAGACATCCTTGACCTTTGCACCAGGGAGGCATCATATCATCCTGGAGTCTCGGTTGTGACCGCAGAAACGTCTATCTATTCCCCTTACAATAGAATCCCCTATCACTATAGCTCTCCCACTCTTTTTCCTGCCCTCCTGTGCAGCAGAGCCACCCACTGTGCCATGAACTTGGCTGCTGCTGCTCTCCCCTGATGAGTCACCCCCCCTCAACAGTACCCAAAGCAGTGTATCTGTTTTGCAGGGGGATGACCGCAGGGGACCCCTGCACTGCTCTTCCTGTTGGTCACCCATCCCCTATCTGGCTGTGTAACCTTTACTGCGCTAAGACCAACTCACTAAACATGCTATTCACATCATTCTCAGCATTGTGGATGTTCCAGAGTGAATCCACCCACAGCTTCAGTGCCACAATTTGGTCTGTCAGGAGCTGCAGCCGGATACACTTCCCACACTGGAAGCGTCCCTGACTTCCCAGATAGTACAGGTGGAGCATAACACGTGTCCAAGCTCTCTTGCCATGACTTAACCCTTAGATTAACTTAATTTGGCAACAATAAAGGTTATTTATTGATAAAGAAAAAAAAAACTACTCACCAATAACCAGCCAATCACTTACCCCCTTGGCTGTGATGTCGCCTTTTGATTTCTTTCTAATTTTTTTTTGTCTCCCTGCTGCAGCTGCACCAGCTGGCCTCCTCGAGGTCCCACCTCACGAACTCCCCGAACTCCTCGCTGACGGGCCTTTATAGGCCGCTGGCCTCCTCGACATCCCGCCTCACGAATTCCCCGAACTCCTCGCTGACGGGCCTTTATAGGCCACTGGCCTGCTTGACGTCCCGCCTCATGAACTCCCCGAACACCTCGCTGACGGGCCTTGATAGGCCGCTAGCCTCCTCGACATCCCACCTCACGAACTCTCCGAACTCCTCACTGATGGACCTTTATAGGCCGCTAGCCTCCTTGACGTCCTGCCTCATGAAGTGGGAGGGGCATCGGAGGGAGGGGCACGAGAGGGAGGGGCGTGGGAGGGAGGTGAGCGGGAGGGAGGGGCACGGGAGAGGGGCCAGGAGGGAGGGGCACAGGAGGGAGGGGCACGGGAGAGAGGCTAGGAGGGAGGGGCACGGGAGGGAGGTGCATGGGAAGGAGGAGCGCGGGAGAGCGGCGTGGGAGGGAGGTGAGCGGGAGGGAGGGGCACGGGAGGGAGGTGAATGGGAGAGGGAGGTGCGCGGGAGAGAGGGGCGCAGGAGGGAGGGGCACGGGAGGGATGTGCGTGGGAGGGACTGCTGCGGGAGGGAGGTGCGCGGGAGGGTGGGGCACGGGAGGGAGGTGTGTGGGAGGGAGGGGCACTGGAGGGAGGAGCATGGGAGGGAGGTGCGCGGGAGGGAGGGGTGCGGGAGGGAGGGGCGCGGGAGGGAGGGGTGCGGGATGGAGGTGAATGGGAGAGGGAGGTGCGTGGGAAGGAGGGGGCACGGGAGGGAGGGGCGTGGGAGGGAGGGGCGTGGGAGGGAGGTGAGCGGGAGGGAGTTGAGCGGGAGGGAGGTGAGCGGGAGGGAGGTGAGCCGGAGAGAGGTGAATGGGAGAGAGGCCAGGAGGTAACTACCAACGACACAGGGTTTACAGACAGAGGCTCAGCTTGCTTGACCTCTCGCAAGGGCAGTGCTTCCGCAGGATGAGTTTGTCATATCAGGTGGTGGCAGCCTCCGAGAAGAAGACCTTACACCTGCTGGCCCTGGCGGACATGCATTACCAGTGGTTGTGAAGCTCACCACGGCCCTCAATTTCTTTTGCCTCTGGTTCCTTCCAGGAAGCTACCGGAAACATCTTGAAAGTCTTGCAGTCCTGTGCATATAAATGCATAAGGCATTCAAACCTGGATCATGATACCTGTGAGGAACTGGACCAGTGAGGTGCAGGAGCATTACACTGAGAGCCACATGTCCACCAGATGTGTCATAGAGCCAATTATCAGAATGTTGAAGGTGCGTTTGGGGTCCTGGATAGGTTTGGAGGTGCCCTTCGGCTCTCGCCAGCCAGGGTGGCCAGAATAATAGTGGTGTGCTCGTCCTGCACAGCATTGCACAGCAGAGAGGACTGATGGTGGAGGAAGAAGAAAGGGCTCATCACTCACCTTCAGATGAGGAGGAGGAGGAGGAACAGGTGGAGGAGGAGGTTGAAGATGGGATACCCATCGCCAGACCAGCCACTTTCATTGCTGCCAGGGTGCCCTAATATCGCAACGGTTCACCTCGTGAAAAGCATAAGAAATTAAATCCTGCGGCTTCCTCCGTCACCAGAATCACTGACCCCCGCTGCCCCCCTCCCCCGACCCCCTCCAACCTTTGCACTAAACAGTCCTTCAACCACTCATCCATCCATTGTATTGCACATCCGACCAATGGGTCCCGTCTTGTATTGACATTCATCATGAAACAATTGAAAGGGCGATTTGCACTTGCAACGCAATAATGGGCAAAACGTGGAAGTGGTGCTAATAAAATAATGTATGCAGCATTATTAAATTAGGAAACTTAACAGCACAACATTTTGTCGAACACCCTTGCGCATACCCTTGGTGAATTACAATTTCTTCATCTTACACTTCCTACCGCTTCTACGTGGTGTGTCCTGTGTGGCTTTAGCAGAGCTAAAGGCAGGCTGCTCAAATCGCTGCCCTGACTGCCAAAATGTTTTTGACCTCTGGGTTTTGGAGTCCCTGAGGACCCCACCAAAGACAATTCCACCTGCACTTGTGCAGAAGCAGACTCGGTCCTGTCTGCCCTCTCCGATGGATGTAAAAGATCCCATGGCACAATTTTGAAGAAGAGCAGGGGAATTATCTCCGGTGTCCTGGCCAATGTTTATCCCTCAATCAACATAACAAAAATAAATTATCTGATCATTATCACATTGCTGATTGTGGGAACTTGCTGTGCACAAATTGGCTGCTTTATTTCCCACATTACAACAGTGACTACACTTCAAAAGTACTTCATTGGCTGCAAAGCGCTTTGAGACGTCCGGTGGTCGTGAAAGGCACTATATAAATGCAAGTCTTTCTTGCAATTCCCTGTGCCACCAATCCAATAGCGATTGAGTTAGACTCCTCCATCTTCTCCGTTATTGTGGAAAGTGTGCTGGCATGTCTGTCAGTACCTGGCTGAGCTGCTGATGCACCTCTAGCCTTTTCAACGTTAGCCCCCGGTGTTCAGTATCTATATCAAGCTGAGCAGAGCTTGGAGAGTGTTGTACCCACTGACGGGGACTCTCCACAGCAGTCCCTGCCACTAGTGTTTGCTTGTGCTCGCTTGTGAGTTGTGAATCAGCAGGTGGAAAACCAACTAACTGTCTAAGTGGACACACCAAAGTCTGAGTATCTGCGCTGGTGCTTGACTGTACATTCTGGAACGGTGCACCCTCAGAAGGAATGAGGTCCTTTGAGGAAACGTCCTTATGGATGTCCTGCAACATTTGCTGTACACTTAACAACATAAGAATTAGGAGCAGGAGTAGGCCATTCAGCCCCTCAAGCCCACTGCACCATTCAATAAGATTATGGCTGATCTTCTACCTCAACCACACTTTCCTGCAATAAGAACACTTGAAGGCACTGGGAGACAAAGAAAGGAGTATGGCAAAGTCAATATCTTGACTATCACCGTACTCAGTCTTTTCATAGTTCAGTTATTGAGGAAATAAAGTCAGCTTATGTGTGTCAGAGGTATTTGTAATTGTTGCCATCGGCTATCTACAAGTTTCCTATCTCTCCATCTCCAACTGAGAGGGATGCAGATATACCACTTATCTCCAGGGCATCCTCCTCTGCATCTGTGAGCTGGACTACTTGTGGCGGACCACCTCCAGTCCTCTCTCACTCCCTTGCATTTTAAGTTCTCTTCTCCTACAAGGGGTGAATAAACAGACCTGTGAGTGAGTGAAGGTGAGGTGTTCACCCGATGAATGCAGTGCATTCACTGAGGATGACTATGAGACAGATGCATCACATTGAATAAGGATTAGGGGTAGATGGCAGTGATCGATGGATAAATGAGGAGATGATGAAGTGCATAGAAAGTGAATGCTGGATGCAGCTGTAAGTTGAGTGGGTGTGAGGAGTGATGTGACAGAGTAGGCATGGCAAGACAGAGTGAAAGGGGTCAAGGGGCTTAAAGCACAGGGTGTAGGTGTATCAGGAAATATAGTCATGTTTCTGACCCAGTTAGGTCATTAACTGCTTCCTACATTGCTTGCAAGACCTGAGCACAATACCCCTGTAGCTCACCTTCTCAGCTACCTCCGACCACATCACCTTGGTGAGAATAGCAGGTTTCTTCCTCCCAATCCTAGGGAATCGTATGCCCCTCCTCCTCCTCACTCCACCCAGCAGTAATTCCAGCAAGGCATTATTAAATCTGAGTGCTGCCCTTGCTCTATGTCCACTATCCATCATGAACTCCTCCATTTTCCATCTGTGCATTGTCCCTTTAAATACAGCTGAGATCACGTCATGTGGCCGCACATCATGCCCGCCGAGCAGCTTGGAGACGTGAAATCTGGACGTAAAAAAAAAAGATTCCGACCCACTGAGCTGATTTCTGGGATTCGCCCACACAATTCTGCCTGCCCACCCTCCACAGATTGGAAGCCACCTACAGATTAATACCGGGGCTATTCTGTTAATCCTACATGCTGTGTAAAGTGTATTCATAGAATCATAGAATGATACAGCATCGAAGGAGGCCATTCGGCCCATCGTGCCTCTGTGGGCTACTTGGTACAGCGATCCAATTAGTCCCACTCCCCTGCTCTATCCCCATAGCCTTGTCAATCTTTCCCTTCATTTATCCAATTCTCTTTTGAAAGTTGCTGTTAAATCTGCTCCACCACCCTTACACGCATTGAATCCCTGATCACAACAACTCGCTGTGTAAAAAGTAATGTTTCCTCGTGTTGCCTCTGGTTCTTGTGCCAATCACCTTATATCTGTGTCCTCTGGTTACTGACATTCTGCCACTGGAATCAGTTTATCCTTATTTACTCTCTCAAAACCCTTCATTATTTTGAACACCTCTAACAAATCTCCTCTTAACCTTCTCTGCTCTAAGGGGAGCCTCTCTACATAACTGAAGTCCCTCATCCCGAATGTCTTTTTAACAGCCTTCTCATCTTGTCCTGCCCCTTCTAAGACTTATGTACATACACCCCCCCAGGTCTCTCTGTTCCTGCTCCCCGACAGGTTCCATTCCCTAAAGGACATTGGTGAATATTCTTCTTCGGCAATCCCTCGGAGTCAAGGGTGACTTAGTAAACCAGTTGGGTTTTTACGCCAATCTAACAACAACAACATCAACTTATAGTTATACAGCACCTTTAGTGTGTTAAAACATAGAAAACAACTTCACGGCCACATTTACTGGAACCAGCTTTCTTTTACTTTAAATTGTATTTACAGTTTCATACTGCCATGGTGGGTTTTGAACTCACTGGCTATCTACTGGATCATTAGTTCAGACTTTTGGATTACTAGTCCAGAAACAAAAGCACTACACTACCCGTACCCACATTCTATGGAGAAATCTATTCGATGGTATCAGGAATTGTACATCAGGATGGATCGGCTGATAGTATAATGAAATGGAGGCAGGGGCATTTTCACGTTCACCGACAGCAGAGAGGCAGCTTGAACCTAGAGCATTCCCGGCGTTGATTCAAACAAATCATTTCGAAGCTTTGGTCAAAATCGGGTGTTGTAATTTCCACTTCCTCCAGGTTGTGGCTCTCTGCTTTTTGCAAAATGCTCTGTTTTTGAGACTAGCTGCTTCCGGTAATTGCGCTGGAATGAGCATGCATTAAAAGCACAATTAACAGAATGAGTTTGTGCACGGACAGGAGACCTTGGGATTAATTTCCATTGTCCTCGACTACATTCCACTCTGCTGTGCAACCTTTATCAGTGGAAAATTTGTGTTTAGAGTGGTGTTGAAAATGAATAGCAATTACACTATAGCAGTGTTGGCATTGTCCTACCAAGTGAATTGGAACATTGGAATTTATTTCATATATAAATAGAGTTTACAATAAATGGGTTGAATCATGCCATCATGGCTTTTAGAATGAATTTCCTTCCTACTGCAATCTACAGAATTTTAAAACCCAAACTCAGCATTCTTAACCACTGCTACTTGTTTAATTTGTCTGCTTTTCTGAGTCAGAAGGTTGTGGGTTCAAATCCCACTCCAGAGATGTGCATGTATCATTTTATCAGGTATGGTAGCACAGTGGTTATTTCATTGGACAAATAACCCAGAGACACGAGGTCAAATCCCACCAGTGGGGGAATTTAAATTCAGTTATTAATAAATCTGGAATTAAAAAGCTAATATCAAGAATGGTGACCATGAAACTACTGGATTGTCGTGATGGGTTCACAAATGTCCTTTAGGGGAAGGAAATCTGGCCTATATGTGACTCCAGACCCACTGCAATGTGGTTCACTCTTAATATATAACCATAAAAATGAATCAGGAAGTGGGGTCAAAGCAGGAAAAAAATGGTATAAAAACAAATTTAAAAGCTCGTCATCTGAATGCACATAGCATTCATAAAAAAATATACGAGTTGACAGCACAAATAGATACAAATGGGTATGATCTGATAGCCATTACAAAGATGTGGTTACAAGGCAACCAAGTCTGGGAACTAAATATTCAGTGGGAATTTGACAATTTGGAAGGACAGACAGAAAGGAAAAGGAGGTGGGGTAGCTCTGTTAATAAAGGATGAGAAACAATATTGACTCAGAAGATCAAGATGCTGAATCAGTTTGGGTGGAGATAAAGAATAATAAGGGGAAAATGTCACTGGTGGATATAGTCTATAGGCCCTTAACAGTAGTTACACTGTTGGACAGAGTATAAATCAAGAAATAATGGAGGCTTGTAAAAAAGGAATGACAATAATCATGGGTGATTTTAACCTTCATATTGATTGGACAAAACAAATTGGCCAGGGTAGCCTTGAGGAAGAGTTCATAAAGTGTATCCGGGATAGTTTCCTTGAACAGTACATTGCGGAACCAACCAGGGAGCCAGCTATCTTAGATTTGGTACTGTGTAATGAGACAGAATTAATAAATGATCTCCTGCACATCTCTGGAGTGGGATTTGAACCCACAACCTTCTGACTCAGAAATTATCTCCCAGTAAAGGATTCTCTCAGAATGAGCGACTATAACATGGATCAATTTGAAATTCAGTTGGAGGGTGAGAAAGTTGGATCTCAAACCCGTGTCCTAAGCTTAAATAAAGGAGACTACAAAGGTATGAAAGCAGAGTTGGCTAAAGTGGACTGGGAAAATAGATTAAAGAGTGGGACGGTGGCAGACATTTAAGGAGATATTTCATAACTCACAACAAAAATATATTCCTATGAGAAGGAAAGGCTGTAAAAGAAAGGGTAGCCATCCATGGCTAAATAAGGAAATAAGGGATGGTGTCAAATTGAAAACAAGGGCATACAATGTGGCCAAGACCAGTGGGTCCCAGAGGATTGGGAACTTTTAAAACCCAGCAAAGAACGACTAAAAAAATAATAAAGGGAGGGACGATAGATTATGAAAGTAAACGAGCACAAAATATAAAAACAGATAGTAAGAGTTTCTACAGGTTCATAAAAAGGAAAAGAGTGGCTAAACTAACTGTTGGTCTTTTAGAGAGACACAGGGGAATTAATAATGGGGAACAGGGCAATGGCAGAGATTTTGAACAAATATTTTGTATCGGTCTTCAGAGTAGAAGACACTAAAAAATTCCAATAGTAGATAATCAAGAGGTTATAGGGAGGGAGGAACTTAATACAATCATTATTACTAAAGAAGTAGTACTCGGTAAAATAATGGGACTGGGGCGGACAAGTCCCCTGGACCTGATGGCTTGCATCCTAAGGTCTTAAAAGAAGTGGCTGCAGAAATAGTGGATGCATTGGTTGTAATTTACCAAAATTCCCTGGATTCTGGGGAGGCCCCAGTAGATTGGAAAACCGCAAATATAACGCCCCTATTTAAAAAAGGAGGCAGACAGAAAGCAGGAAACTATGGATCAGTTAACCTAACATCTGTTGTTGGGAAAATGCTGGAGTCCATTATTAAGGAAACAGGAAACAGTAACAAGACATTTGGAAAAGCAAAATTCAATCAAGCAGAGTCAGCATGGTTTTATGAAAGGGAAATCATGGTTGACAAATTTACTGGAGTTCTTTGAGGATGTAACGAGCAAAGTGAATCAGGGAGAACCAGTGGATGTGGTGTATTTGGATTTCCAGAAGACATTCAATAAGGTGCCACATAAAAGGTTAGTGCACAAGATAAAAGTTTATGGAGTTGGGGGTAATATATTAGCATGGATAGAGGATTGGCTAATTAACAGAAAGCAGAGAGTCAGGATAAACGGATCATTTGGCAAACAATAACTAGTGGGGTGCCGCAGGGTTTGGTGCTGGGTCCTCAAATTTTTACAATCTATATTAATGACTTGGATGAAGGGACCAAGTGTAATGTAGTCAAGTTTGCTGATGATACAAAGATGGGTGGGAGAGCAAATTGTGAGGAGGACACAAAAAATCTGCAAAGGTACATAGACAGGCTAAGTGAGTGGGCAACAATATGGCAGATGGAGTATAAAATGTAGAAAAATGTGAGGTTATCCACTGAGGTAGAAAAAATAGAAAAGCAAATTATAATTTAGTACAGCAAGTAATCAGGAAGGCAAATGGAATGTTGACTTTTATTGCAAGGGGGATGGAGTATAAAAGCAGAGAAGTCCTGCTGCAACTATACAGGGTATTGGTGAGGCCACACCGAGAGTACTGCATACAGTTTTGATCTCCATATTTAAGGAAGAATATACTTGCATTGGAGGCTGTTCAGATAAGGTTCACTAGGGTGATTCCAGAGATAAGGGGTTGACTTATGAAGATAGGTTGAGTAGGTTGGGACTATACTCATTGGAGTTCATAAGAATCAGAGGTGATCTTATTGAAACATATAAGATAATGAGAGGGCTCGACAAGTTGGATGTAGAGAGGATATTTCCACTCATAGAGGAAACTAAAACGAGGAGGCATAGTTGTAAGGCGGTGGTCTCTATGAGGGGGTCAGGTTCCCTTCTGACCAGCTTGAGCGGTTTCGAATCACTCCCCCTCCCTTGGGTTCTGTACTCTGGATTTATTTGGGGGGTGTGACAAAAGTGCAAAGGACACTGGTTTGATGCAAAAGAACTTCGTTTTTATTACAGTCAAAACAATACAGGCTTATTACTCTAGTAAGAAAACCACAAGGCCAAACTTACAATTACTCTAATAAAGGACAATACAAGGAAAGGTACAAGGTTAAACTTATAATCACTTTAATAAAGAACGTACACTACATATTCAAAGGGGGTTACAGTAAAATTATACCTCTATTGTATAGGGTTAATCACATAGGGTTAATTATGATATTCCGACATTAACAGTGTGTTTTCTGCTTCATGCCTCGTGGAATGTTGTTGATGCAGAGAGAGAGAGAGAGTGAGACCTTGATGCGTACACCATCTTGTTTATGGGATGATCGGCACCTCGAAGTCTCATGCTTTGTGGAAGAACAGCTGGGGCATTACAGATTAGGAGTTGGCCATAAGCCACATGCACCCATGTTTGTTCAATAGTATAAAGGAACGGAACTGTCCAGTAGCTCATTGAGCTTCACCTTGGACCGTGATTCGCGAGCGGAGCCGGGACCCCCAAGGCTCTGGACCAGCCGTCGTTGCGGCGTTCCCGACGGGCCGAAGGCTGTGAGCTTTGTTGCATCTTATCATACTTCTCTTTTCTTCGTAAACTGTATTATGTTTCTTTTCTCTCAATAAACGGTGTTTTATCTTTACTTCATTTGTCTTGTCTCTTATTTAACATTCATCCAGATCCTGAACCTGGGTCTATTATTATCGATCCAAAACATTTTGGCGTAGTCGGCAGGATCTGGTAAAATGTTTAAGAGAAAAGATAAGAAGCAGTCTCCTCCTGCAGGAGAGAAGTATAGAATACCAGGGCGGAGCACGAGGGATGAGGGTTTTGGCTCTCTTGCCAATGTGTTAGCCCGGTTTGGATCCCCGCAACATTGGGATACGCAGTTATTGGAACAGAGCAAAGATAGAAGTGTACCCCAGGCGGTACTGTCTCTCCTGGAGGAAGTGGGCTTCCCACAGCAGAAAAATAATCCCCCACAAATGAGATGGATTTTGTTGACAGCATTAAGGCCAATGTGTAAACAACTTAAGGAAAGTGAGGCAGAAAACCTACAGTTAAAAACAGCTGCTAAGGTTTTAGAAAGTCAAAACTCGACCCTGACTGAAGCGGTGCGCACTGCACAAGAACGGGCGGATAAGATCAATGAACAATCAGAAACTTTAATATGCCATCTGACGACAGTACAAAATAAAAAGGAAGCCAGACGACGGAAATTACAGATGGATTTGAAATATATCCTTTGTACTGCACTGATTTGCTGCTGCATGTGGTATGGATTTGCTCAATCAGATCCCAGTGAGTGTTTAAAAGCCAATGCAAAATCATGTGTGGAATGTATACAAGCTGGAAAAAATTGTGGTTGGTGCACCAAAAATATCTGGTACTCCTCTGACTCAGAATATGAATGGACAGATGGAGAGAGGTGGGGGGGAACCCGAGGAAACTAAAAACCATCCCCCATATGCTCCGAGCACAAAAGCTAGACCCCTTATAGGGTCTCAATTTCGCCAAAAACCCAGGGAATCATTGTCAGAATGGCTAACCCGGATTTGGGACCAGGGAGCATCAGGCGTAATACTTAACCCCGAAGAGTTAACAAAAATGGGGACTATGACTACGGACCACCATATCACAGCAGTGCTACGGAATGTCCAGGGCACAAGTTCGCTATGGGACATGGTTACTACAGGGGTCAGGCAAAAATATCCCTCTGCCGTTGATTGGGAAGGGGAAGTAAAACCTTGGAATACTATGGCGGAGGGTGCGATACAGTTGCGCAGCATGGCAACACAGGAAGGATTATATCGCCAACCATATGGGGGGCCAGATCAGGAGCTCTTTAGGGAAGGAATGCAGAGCAGGCTGATGAAGAGTGGCCCTCCTATGATGAGGAGTGCGCTATTCGCATTATTGGGACCAGCCCAAGGGCAGCAGGTGGGGCACGCTTGCCTATTGTTAGGACAGTTAGAGGATGTAGAAGATAGTGTGTGAGAGTCAAGAATGGCTAATGTAGAGGGGGATCGGGACCAGCGACAAGGTTCGACCTCTGGGAAAGGTACAAGGTCAGGAAAGACAAAAAAAAGAATTACACGGAGGGACATGTTCGCGGCTTTACTGAAGGCAGGGGTCCCCAAGGAAAAAATTGATGGAATCCCAACAGGAGCGATGTATTCTATGTGGAAGCAACACTGCATCCCGGGAACAGGGAAGAGTGAAAGGAGGGAGGTAAGGGAGACTAAGTCAGATAGCGATAAGTCTGCGGATGTGGAGAAACCACCTCCCGCTAGCCTATACCCCAAAGTAGAAGAGCTGTGGAAGGCTAGTAATCCCCTCGACTAGGGGTGTGGCCAGCATCCGGGAGTACTCCCCATTAGAACCACATCAACCCAAGCTCCCGGGGACCCGAGGCCACACATTCCAATGACGATACATTGGCAGGGTGGGAACATACAAAGAGATGTTGCTTTTCCAGACACAGGGGCAGAAGTTACTATTATCCATGGAAATCCTAGGAAACACACAGGGACCCGTATGATGATTAATGGGTTCGGAGGGGCAGAAATGGCCGCTGTCCGAACAACTATCAGAATGGTGTTGGGAAATGGGCCTCCGCGCTGGGTAACGGTCTTAATATCGGCAGTAAAGGAACATATTATTGGGATGGACCTTTTAAAGGGAACCACACACAACACCTCGTTCGGGCGATTCTCATTTGGGATATGGGCGATCACTGTGATTGCAGAGGAAGCAAAGTGGGAACCAGTGGTAATACCACGGCCATCGCGTACAGTGACTATGAAACAGTACTGAATACCTGGGGGACACAAAGAAATAGGGGAAACCATACAAGGGCTCTTGGAGGGGGCTATCATTAGACATGCGGTGTCCCCCTACAATAGCCCTGTTTGGCCTGTGCAGAAACCCAACAAAAGTTGGAAGATGACTGTGGACTACCGACAACTGAACAAATTTGCCCCTCCCCTGGCAACTGCTGTCCCAGATGTAGTAACTATAACAGAGCGGCTGTCTGAAGAAGGTGCGGAGTGGTATGCGGTAATCGACCTGGCCAATGCTTTGTTCTCCATTCCAATAGCGGAAGAATCCCAGGACCAGTTTGCATTCACTTGGGAAGGGAGGCAATACACGTTTAAACGCCTACCTCAAGGTTACCTCCATAGCCCTACCCTATGCCACGGATTGGTGGCCCGGGACCTGGACATGTGCACGTTGGCTCCTAATGTCTCACTGGCACACTACATCGATGATGTACTAATAAGGGGTCCCACCGAGGCAGTGGTGTCAGAAGCCCTAGCTACTTTAGTCCAACATATGCGAGACAGGGGCTGGGAGATAAATCCGAAGAAGGTGCAGGGCCCTAGCCAGACTGTCCAGTTTCTGGGGATCCAATGGTCTCGGGGTGAGCGCATCATACCCGAGCCTGTGAAGAATAAAATTCAAGAAATGGCCAACCCCACGAATAAAACTGAGACACAACGGTTTGTGGGACTACTGGGTTACTGGAGGAGATACATACCTCACCTCACGATGTTATTAAAACCGCTGTATGCCGTGACATGAAAAAAGGCTCACTTCGAGTGGGGAAAGGAACAGCAGGTGGCTTTTGATGCAGCGAAAGAAGCCGTAGCTCAAGCTTTACCCCTAGCCCGGCGAGTGCCTGGGCAGCCTTTTGAGCTACAGGTATCTGTTACCAATGATACTGCAGTATGGAGTTTGTGGCAGGTTCAACATGGCACTCGTATACCGTTAGGGTTCTGGTCTAGAAAATTGACAGATGCTGTTACTCATTACACTCCATTTGAGAAACAATTATTAGCATGTTGTTGGGCCCTAAATGAAACAGAAGGACAGATAGGGGACAACAAAGTCAGTTGAAGACCAGACCTACCCATATTATCCTGGGTTCTCTCAGAAAATGAGACACACCAAGGTCGTGCGAGCGCAGCAAAGCTCCATAGTGCGCTGGAAATGGTATATCGCAGACAGAGCAGGGAAAGGAAAAGAAGGAATCAACCGACTACAAGTGCATGTGGCTGAATACCCACAAACAGCTGAGAGTGAACTTACGCAGTCGTCTGTCGATTTAACCAAAGAGTCACCGATCTCCTGGGACATGTCTTTTGAATAGTTAACACCTGAAGAGCGTAGCCATGCCTCGTTCACAGATGGCTCAGCGGTCTGGTGAAATGGCCTTCGGCGATGGCGGGCCGCTGCCTTCAATCCAAAAACCCAGACAATTGTGCATGATGAGGACGTGGGAGGCTCCAGCCAGCTAGCAAAACTAGCAGCTGTAGTCCTTGCGTTAGAAGAGGAACAGCAACAAGTACACATATATACTGACTCATGGGCAGTAGCCAATGGCATGGCGAGCTGGATGCGAAACTGGCATGAACATAACTGGCAAATAACTGGGAAAGACTTGTGGGGAAAGCACCTATGGGAACAAATATGGTCCAAAGCCCAGAAGATGAAAATAACTGTATATCATGTGGACGGTCACATGAAAAACACTTCAAAGACCTCTGAACACAATAACACCGTTGATAATATAGCCCGGGTATGGGCTGTCAAAGAGGCGGAAGAGGAAGAATATGGCATAGGCAAGTGGGCCCACCAGAAATCTGGACATTTGGGCATTCAGGGTACAATACAATGGGCACGAAAAAGGGGGTTACATTTGACTACGGACGGTGTTAAACAGATCATAAACACCTGTGAAATTTGTCAACAGATGAAACATTTTCCCCTACAACGACAACCCGGTGCCCATATTAAGAGAGGGACTCAACCAGCACAAATATGGCAAGTTGATTATGAAGGACCTTTACCATTGCAACAACGGTTCCAATATTTGCTCACTGCTGTTGATACCTATTCTGGACTTTTGATAGCTTATCCAGTGACTAAAGCGAATCAACAAAGTACGATTAAAGGATTGGAGAATTTAATCACATACTAGGGTGAGCCAGCAGAAGTACAGTCCGATAATGGGTCGAACTTCACAGGTCAAACAGTGCAACAGTGGGCGGTAGACAATGGGATCTATTGGATGTTTCACATGCCTTACTATCCGCAAGCTGCAGGGTTAATAGAACGCAAGAACGCATGAACGTCCTTTTGAACCGCTGCAGTCCGTGTGGTGAAGGTGCTCCTACAGTGCTGTCAGGGAGGGAGTTCCAGGATTTTGACCCAACGACGATGAAGGAGCGGCAATATATTGCCAAGTCAGGATGGTGTGTGACTTGGAGGGGAACATGGAGATGGTGGTGTTCCCACACACTTGCTGCTCTTGTCCTTCTATGTGGCAGAGGTCACGGGTTTGGGAGGTGCTGCCAAAGAAGCCTTGACGAGTTGCTACAATGCATCTTGTAGATGGTACACACTGTAGCCACGGTGCGCCGGTGATGGAGGGAGTGAATGTTAAAGGTGGTGCATGGGTTGCTAATCAAGCGGGCTGCTTTGTCCTGGATGATGTTGAGCTTTTTGAGTGTTGTTGGAGCTGCACTCATCCAGGCAAGTGGAGAATATTCCATCACACTCGTGACTTGTGCCTTGTAGATGGTGGGAAGGCTTTGGGGAGTCAGGAGGTGAGACATTTCCGGAGAATACCCAGCCTCTGACCTGCTCTTGTTGCCACAGTATTTATGTGGCCGTTCCAGTTAAGTTTCTGGTCAAGCTAGGTACATTGTATCAAAAGGCGTTCCACAGTCCACTTGGGATGAAATGTGACATCCAGTATAATTTGACCCTGAGTAGATATATTAACCGAGGAACTGTACAACTTCATTTACAGAGAGAGAGCTATTAGACATGGAACACTTTACCACAAGAATAATTAAAGCAAAGAACATTCACTTTTTAAGGGAAAAGTAGATAAACCAGCAGACAAAAATGTCAGGCTATGGGATGAAAGCAGGACAGTGGGATTCATTTCAGATTGCTCTAGTGGCACAGACACACTGGGCTGAATGGCCTCCTGCTGTGCTGTAAATTTCTATGGTTCTAAATGACAGGCAAACATTTAACTTGTCCATGGATTATTCCTCTGTTACCGGAGGCGTTAACCTGTTTGTTTTAAATAGACTGCCACCTCTGTTAAAAAAGCAGGTGGCGAAATATCATCTGTGCACATCTAAGGTTCATTTGTTATTCGTGGCAACTGCAATTTCTCATCTATAATTTTTGGAAGATTCAACAAACTGGCAAACCAGAAGAAATAGCTTGCACAGGACTGACAGCCTAATGATGAAAAGCTCTAAATTATCATTCCTCCCTTTCAGGGTTAGTGTAATCTCAATTTATATCTTCTCCGAGTGTCAAAAGCACACATCAGATGCAATTTGTTTTGTTTCATTTTGTTTCATATATGGTCATAAAGGTCGAGATAGCTCAGTTTTTCCAACACAAAGTCATTGCAGTGCCATTTATTCACTGCTGATTCTGCCTGGCTCTGTCCATTCGTCTAATTCACTGCATTCGAAATATAAAGAAACAGTCTAGTGGTTTATGGGTAGAAGCATCGCCGTGTGTTACAAAGATGTGCAGATTGGGAAAAGTGGCAGCATCAATCTGCAACCAATGCTGAACCTGCTGATATGATTCAGTTAAACATAACTATTTTACCATTAATCTATTTGTAATAGAGCTCCATCTAGTGGACTACTGCGGTAATGCAATTAATGATGTAAATACAATAAAAGGGTCATCACATGATGACAAGTTCCTGTAGAGCCATCTTGTAGTCTGTGTGTTTGTGATGTCCTAAAGAATATATCACACCATTTTTGTAAACACTTCACTTTTGGGGGGGCGGGAGGTGGAGTTGAGGGTCAACCATGTTTTTGGGAATAAGAACATAAGAATTAGGAGTAGGCCATACGGCCCCTCGAGCCTCCTCCACCATTCAATAAGATTATGGCCAATCGTCATCCTCAACTCCACTTTCCCGCCCGATCCCCATATCCCTTGATTCCCAAAAATCTATTGATCTCAACCTTCAATATACTCAACGACTCAGCATCCACAGCCCTCTAGGGCAGAGAATGCCAAAGATTCACAACCCTCTGAGTGAAGACATTCCTCCTCATCTCAGTCTTAAATGACCTACCCCTTATCCTGAGATTGTGCCCCCTAGTTCTAGACTCTCCAGCCAGGGGAAACAACCTCTCAGCATCTACCCTGTCAATCCCCTTCAGAATCTTATATGTTTCAATGAGATCACCTCTCATTCTTCTAAACTTCAGAGAGTATCGGTCCATTCTGTGAAATCTCTCATCATCGGACAGCCCTCTCATTCCAGGAATCAATCTAGTGAAGCTTTGTTGCACCGCCTCCAAGGCAGGTATATACTTCCTTCGATAAGGAGACCAAAACTGTGCACAGTACACCACGTGTGGTCTCATCAAGTATGATTGTAGCAGGACGTCCTTACTGTTATACTCCAAACCCTTGCAATAAAGACCAACATGCCATTTGTCTTCTCTGTTGGAGCAGTATAGAGGGAACTGTATTTTGCAGCTGTTCATGCTATACCTGACCTGTGAATAGTTGGTACTTTGTACCCAGAGTCAAATGTGTTCCATTCCCTAGAGCCAAGACTCTTCACTTTGATGACCTCAAGAATTCACCTCCTCAAAAAAAACTCTCTCATATTATTAACAACCTTGATAATCCAGGCTGACACTCCCCAGTATAGTGCTGAGGGATTACTGCACTGTCGGAGGTGCTGTCTTTCGGATGAGACATTAAACTGAAGCCCCATCTGTTCTCTCAGATTTATATGAAAGATCCCATGATGGCACTATTTGAAGAAGAGCAGACAGGTGCTTCTTATTTTCCTGGCCAATATTTATCCCTCAACCAACATCACTAAAATGGATGATCTGGTCATTCTCTCAGTACTGTTTGTGGGCCCTTACTGTGTGCAATTTGGCTGCATATTACAACACTTGTGAAGTGCGTCGGGAAGTCTTGGGGTCATGAAAGGTGTTTTATCAATGCAAGTCTTTCTTTTTTTACAGTGTGGGGACCAGTTTGGGACCAGCATCTGCTAAGATCAATAAGGAACTGGTGGACCAGAGTTACACTGCAGTCAGGAACACAAGTATGTTCCTCCAGGGTCTCATACCTCCTACCTAAATGCAACTTGCGCGACTTCACACTCGAGTTACATCAGAACCAAAACCTATTCACATAAACACAAAGCAGGTAGTGCCACTGGCCTGACCATTTCTCATTGGACAGCGGCCTTAGCGCTGGGTGTACGAACACCACACGTGCAGATGCAAACTTGCCAGATTCCTAAACACCGGCCAAGATCAAAGATCCAGGTCTTACTGAGTCTTCCCAGCAGCCAGTCTCAGCGAAACCTGCATGCTTACATTGATGTTGCCATCAGATCCATGGGACCCTGATGTCAGGAATTGGTGACACAATCAGCTCTTAAAGGTCAATATAAAAAACATCTTAACCGCACACAATGACCAATACAGCACAGAAGGTAGTTACTCCGTTTCGGGGCAATTATTATCTGAGATCTCTGGCATTCTCCAATTCTGGTCTTTTGTGCATCCCCAATTTCCTTTGTCTCACCATTAGAGGCTGTGCCTTCTGTTGTCTAGGCCCCTAACCCAAACCTTTCCGCCTCTCTACCTCTCTCGCCTTTAAAACGTTCCTTAAAATCTACCTCTTTGACCAAGCTTTAAAGCAAAGAAAGACTTGCATTTGTATAGAGCCTTTCATGACCTCAGACCGTCCCAAAGCACTTCACAGCCAATTAAGTACTTTGTAAGTGTACTGTTGTAATGTAGGAAACACGGTTGCCAAATTGTGCACAGCAAAATCCCACCAACAGCTAGGCGATAATGACCAGATAATCTGTTTTTTTTTGTTATATTGATTGAGGGATACATATTGGCCAGGACACCAGGGATAACTCCCCTGCCCTTCTTTGAAATAGTGCCATGGGCTCTTTTACGTCCGCCTGAGATAGCAGACAGGGCATCGGTTTAATGTCATGTGCTCTAATATCCCCTTTTGTGGCTCTGTATCAAATTCTGTCTGATACCACTACTGTGAGGCAGCTAGGGACCTTTTACTACATTAAAGGCGCTATATATATCCAAGTTATCATTTGTTGTTGTACTTACTCATCTCACTCACTCTAATCTCTTCTCTTCTTCTTAGGCAGTCCCTCGGAGTCGAGGATGACTTGCTTCCACACTAATTTGAGTTCTCAGGTGACTGATGAGTCCAATGCGGGACCTACAGTCTCTGTCACAGGTGGGGCAGACGGTGGTTGGAGGGGACGGGTGGGTGGGGGGCTTGGGTTGTTGTGTGTTCCTTCCGCTGTTTGCGCTTGGCTTCCGCATGCTCCCGGCGAAGAGACTCAAGGTGTTCAGCGCCTTCCCGGATGCTTCTCCTCCACTTTGGGTGGTCTTGGGCCAGGGATTCCCAGGTGTCGATGGAGATTTACACATTTTCAAGGAGGCTTTGAGGGTGTCCTTGAAGCGTTTCCTCTGCCCACCTGGGACTCACTTGCCGTGTCAGAGCTCCAAGTAGAACACTTGTTTTGGGAGTCTAGTATCAGGCATGCGGACGATGAGGCCCGCCCATCGGAGCTGATCGAGCGTGGTCAGTGCTTCGATGCTGGGCATGTTGCCCTAAGCGAGAACACTGGCATTGGTGCGTCTATCCTGCCAATGGATTTGCAGGATCTTGCGGATGTTGTATATGCTGACTATGGATGTACTCTATGTGTAGTCACTGTGAGATTGCATAAGATGGAGACTTGTTTACCTGATGTACTATCAATAAGGTTCACACCATGTACATACATGCTGGCACTACTAGAGGGTGCAACTGGTGGAGACCGGGGCTTTCCTGCCCTGGTGCCAGGGCCCTGTATAAAAGGCTGCACACATGCTTGCACAGCACTCTGGAGTTTGGAATAAAGGACCAAGGCCATTACAGTTTAAGTACAACACATTGCCTTGTGGAGTCATTCATAAGTACACTATAGACATAACAACTGGTGACGAGAATAAGGACTTTCACGTGATCATGGCTACCTTTTGCAAACTAAAAGATTTGCAGAGGGTGATGATTGGGATGCCTTCACGGAAAGGCTCAAGCAATATTTCATGGCAAACGACCTGGCAGGGGAGACGGACACATTGGCGGAGAAGCGCAAGGCTATACTGCTAACCAGTTGTGAGTCCGAAGTCTACCGCCTCGTCAGGGACTTGCTGGCACCCACAAAGGCCAAAGATAAGACATACAATGAGCTGACTGAACTAATTCGCGACCAACTTAAACCAAAGGAGAGCATCCTCACGGCCAGGCACAGATTCTACATGCACCGCAGACCTGAGGGCCAGGAGATTGCAAAATATGCTGCTGACCTCAGGAGACTTGCGGCACCGTGTGATTTTGGCACGCACCTCAACATTGCGAGACATCTTCGTTATAGGAATTGGCCACAAGGGCCTCCTTCACAATTTACTATCTGCTGACACCACAGTCAACCTGCAGAAAGCCATCGGAATCAGTCAGGCATTTATGACCTCGACCTACAGCACCAAGCAAATCATTCAGCCTGTGGACTCAAACCTGGCAAATACTGTACACAGAATGGTGCCTTTCACAGGCAAGATTGTAGAACATGGTCTGTGCTCTCTGCCCAGGGCAGAGAGCACAGAGCTCAGGGTTCCAGAACTCAGAGTCCGCTGAGGGGTGCTAATCGAGTAGCACCATGCTGGCATTGCGGAGGAAACCATAGGGCTCACCAGTGTCGGTTTGCGGAGTACGTATGCAAAGCCTGTATTACGAAAGGCCACCTCCAGCATATGTGTAAAAGAAATACGACTCACCGTCTAGCAGAGGAGTCGGTAGATGACTTTGAATCCAGTGGGGAGTATGATGATTTGGCCAGAGAGGCAGCTCAGCCCCAAGAAGAAGTGTATGGAGTGTATACCTGCACCACCGATTGTCCTCCAGTGAAGATGGAAGTTGAGATAAACGGCGTTCCAATCTTCATGGAAGTGGACAAGTGAGTGAGCCAGTCAGTGATGAGCCAGGATGCCTTCGAGAGGTTGTGGAATGAAAAATGACCCGAGCTGGTTCCAGTACAGGAAAAGTTGTGCACCTACACCAAGGAGCCGATCCCAATCCTTGGTAGTGCAGATGTAAGTGTAATCCATAATGGCATGATGCATAAGTTACCTTTGTGGATTATTGCAGATGATGGCCCAACGCTACTCGGAAGAAGGTGGATGGGGAAGATCCAGTGGAAATGGGAAGACCTCTTCACTCCAGCAATCGATGGCCCCCGTGCTCAGAGGCAGAGCAAAACCTCACCTTTGCTTGGGCCAGGCACCAGAGAACAGAGCAGCGCAGCACCTGAGGCACAGACCGTCCATCACGACTGCGTGGCAATGATCTAACCGGAACGATCTAAAAATACCTTCCCGGCTCCAGTGGCAGGACTCCTGGGGAGGAAGATCAAATTCACAGGTACCCTTCCAGCGTTTGTGGCAGAATCGCGGGAGAGAAAGATCAAGGCAGTTGACCTCGAGGACCGAGTCAAGATGGCGTTCCTGCTGCAGCGAGGTGCGGCGAGGCTGAAAAGAAAGATGGCCGCGGCAACATCACGAGGGACCAACACATGGGGTCCAACAAAGGATCTGATTGGGCTAAAGCCAGCAGGGTTCTCTTAAAGGAGACCTGCAACCAACTGAACTTAAAGAGACATTGTATGCATGGCAATCAATGTAACGAACCGTTAAGATTGTGAACAGAATGTTGTTGCAAGACGTCGGCACTGTAAAGAACAGAATGTTCTTGCGAAATGTCGGTACCAGTCCTAATATAAAGAACTAAATGTTGTTGCGAGATGTCGGGAATAGAGTGTTCCCTCGAGCAGCAATCGAGTGAATTCGGGAGGGTAAAGGCGCGGAGCCTGATACCCTGCCCCAGGTCTATCCCACGCTGCAGGCACCTGATGGCACCATTCACCACGGACCTGGAAACGAAAACGGCGTCAATACGCGCAGTCGGCCGCCGTTGCTCACCACCCGGTGGAGACGGCGCAGCCCCCAGACCCTGTCACTACCTCGGCCATGTCCGGAAGCAAAAGGTCAGAACCAACGAGTTCCCCAAATGGGACCTGGAACAGCCAGGTTCCCAACATCGTTAGAGAGCAGGCAGAAGATTCTGCAGCCCTCAAAGGAGGACAGGGAGGCCACACACATCTGTGGCTCTGCCCACCACTAGGCAATGGCAAAGGCCCTGAGTCCTGGCTCGGTGAGTGAACCAAGCCCACCCCACTATCAGGGGGCACAGCAGGCAATGACTAAGACCCTGTCTGGTTGCTCTGGAACTAGCGTCCTCGCATACCTGTACTGCTACCTCAGTACTGACTATGACTAAACCATGAATTCAAACTACCCAATCCTGGCGCACGACCGTAAAATGTAACAAATGTAAGTCACGGAACCTAGGTGCCACAATACAAATTGAAAACATTTGTTTTCTTCCTTTCTTTGTCTGTATGTTAATGTAACTGGCCAGCTGCATGATCTCGCTGTAATGGATGTATGTAGCCATGGACATACACATGGATCACACCCAGAACCCATTGGAACCTCCACTGCATCATCGAACTATCCAATCTGATAAACATTACCCAACATTGTGGCAAAAGGATTTGGGGGTTAACAGGGGGCCAAGCCAAAGCATAGCCAAGGTGCAAGGGTTATTGGCACTTAAGTCTGGGAAGAGCTAAGCCAGAACACATAGTGCAAAGGTAATTGGCACAAAGGATTTGGGAGAGAGTGATGTTGTATATGCTGACTATGGATGTACTCTATGTGTAGTCACTGTGAGATTGCATAAGATGGAGACTTGTTTACCTGATGTACTATCAATAAGGTTCACACCGTGTACATACATGCTGGCACCACTAGAGGGTACA
The DNA here is from genome assembly GCF_044704955.1 of Pristiophorus japonicus. Taxonomy (NCBI): domain Eukaryota; kingdom Metazoa; phylum Chordata; class Chondrichthyes; family Pristiophoridae; genus Pristiophorus; species Pristiophorus japonicus. The sequence goes on from NC_091994.1 coordinate 80,588,316, forward strand.
ACTGGGGGAGACCGGGGGTTTCCTATCCTGGTGGCAGAGCCCTGTATAAAAGGCTGCACACCATGCTTGCACTGCATTCTGGAATTTGGAATAAAGGACCAATGTTACTAGTTCAAGTACAACACATTGCCTTGTGGAGTCATTCATAAGTACACTATAGACATAACAGCAGTGCTGGTGGTACTTCGCCAGTGCTTTGAGGTGCCTGCTGTATATAGTCCATGTCTCTGAAGCATATAGGAGGGTGGGTATCACTGTTGCCTGTAGCATATTTAAAGTGGCTGCCGCTAGGCTTGCAGCTCCGTATGGAGTGCTGGAGCACCTCACTTCTATCCATGGGAATCTCCAGCCATCCTTTGCCCTTTCTCTCCCAAATCTCCTCACAACCACTGTTCAAGTTCCCCTAGCTTCATCAGTTGTTGCATTTTAGCCGCGACTACAAGTTAACTGTTTTAATCCCATCATCGCCCACTGCCCATCTCTGCTCTCTGCTTCTCAAATTTGGTTTCTAACCTAATGCATATACAGTATGTTCTCAGTAGCTCGATTCAGTCAAGTGTTGAGGAAAGAAGCATGTGAGAGCAGACCAGAATTATTATAAGCTTATATAATTAGCCAGCCTTCATTTTATATGAGCGGCAATTCTCATGAGATCATACCTACAACATAATTCTCATGTTAATTACTATTCGACATTTGTACCTGTAACCTTCTGTCGGGCTCATTTTCCAAGCACATGGTGCTGGTGGGGAGTGTCTGCTGGCAACAGTGTGCCCACGATTTCCTGATCTGTGCTGCCAGTGGGTAAACCCTCTGCCCCCTTCATGTACTCAGAAGGTGAGAAGAAGGCATTATGCTTCATTTAGTTTGAATTTCTCTCAGCTTCATCAGACGGCTCGAGTGACAGCCTGAAAATAGGAGCAGGAGTAGGCCATTTGGCCCCTCGAACCTGCTCCGCCATTTAATCAGATCATGGCTGATCTGGTCTTGGCCTCAACTCCACTTCCCTGCCCATTCCCCATAACCCTTGACACCCGTTTCGTTCAAAAATCTGTCTATCTCCACCTTAAATATATTCAATGATCCAGCCTCCACAGCTCTCTGGGGTAGAGAATTTCAAAGATTCACTACCCTCTGAGAGAAAAAGTTCCTCCTCATCTCCATTTTAAATGGACGACCCCTTATTCTGAAACGATGCCCCCTAGTTCTAGATCCCATCATGAGGGGAAACATCCTCTCTGTATCCACCTTGTCAAGCCCCCTCAGAATCTTATATGTTTCAATATCACCTCTCATTCTTCTAAACTCCAATGAGTATAGGCCCAACCTGCTCAATCTTTCTTCACAAGACAACCATCTTCATCTCAGGAATCAACCTGATGAACCTTCTCTCAACTGCCTCCAATGCAAGTATATCCCTCCTTAAATAAGGAGACCAAAACTGTACGCAGTACTCCGGGTGTGGTCTCACCAGTACCATGTACAGTTGTAGCAAGACTTCCCTACGTTTATACACCATCCCCCTTGCAATAAAGGCCAACATTCCATTTGCCTTCCTAATAACTTGCTGTACTCTGCATGCTAACTTTTTGTGTTTCATGTATAAGGATCCCCAGATCCCTCTGTACTGCAGCACTTTGTAATCCCTCTCCATTTAAATACTGTGCACAAGAGTTGTGAGGGAAGTCCTCCATTATCTTATCACGTGAATCCGAGGGTGGTAGAAGGCAAACTAAATAGGCCATGGTCTTTCCTCGCCTGCCAGTGCCTAGGTTCTGAATTGTAAACTAGCTTTCATCGCTTTCCCACAGAGCTATAAATATCAAGGCCAGTCATGTAGCAGCAGGTGATCAGTAAAGGTTCAGTCTGCATGTATATTTTAGGTGCACCATTTTAAAATACAGTCAGTGGCAGCTTGTTGAGCATGACAGCAAAAATCCAGGAAAGTGGAACACAACACAGCCTGGCTTGAAATGTCTGACACTAACGTTGCTGTACATCTACCTACAGGGCTGGCACTGTGAATACAACACATTCCATTATAATTGATTGACTTTAAATAACAGCTCCCCCATTGCTCAACTCCACTGTCTGGTGTGGGATTGAGCCATACAGAGCAGGGCAAATCTAGGTTTGATCCCTGATCTATGCTGAGTTAAATGATCTCATCTGGGGTGAGGGGAGAGACACCGCAGCCTGAAACCTCCTGCTGGAGTTATTAGCATGAATGTTAGATGCAGCTGTATGGCATTCCTCTGTCCTCCATCTTAATCGATTTAAAAGGAACAGTTGCGTCAAAATAGCAGACAGAAGCATGTCATGTCAACATGTTAAATGTTCACCCACGAATAGACCCAACAGTGATTTTAAGGCTCACAACTGGGCCTCAGCATCTTTGAGCCTGAGAATAGAAAAACATTAGCCAGGCTTCTCGTTTCCGATCACAGTCTGCTGACTCTTGCTAGAAGGTGTGTGTGTTAAGGTCAGGTGAGGACAGGACCAGGCTTGGCCATGGTGCCCCCTGTGGGCCAATTGCCCCACACCAACTCCCCCTCTCCCACGCCACTCCCCCACCATCACCCCCCCCCTGCCCCCACCCCGCCGCCCTACACTCACTGTCTCGGCAAGTATTGTACTCAGCAAGGTACTCTTGTCCATCTCCACATTTCATCGTCCCACCATTAGCAGCTGAGCCTTTAGCTGTCTAGGCCCCAAGCTCTGGAATTCCCTCTCTAAACATCTCCGCCTCTCTACCTCTCTCTATCCTTTAAGGCACTCCTTAAAACCTACCTCTTTTTTGGTCACCTGCCCTAATGTCTCCTTCTTTGGCTCGGTGTCATTTTTTGTCTCATTACGCTCCTGAGAAGCACCTCTGCAGGTTTTCCTACGTTAAAGGTGCTATATAGATGCAAATTGTTATTACTAGAGGGCTGCAAGTAGCTGGTGTGGATCTTAATGGCTGGGGGGCAGTGCTGTGTGGCAAGGACTGCTGGTGGAGGATCTTTGTCTTACGGATATTTAGCGCAAGGCCCATGCTTTCGTACGCCTCAGTAAATACTTCGACTATGTCCTGGAGTTCAGCCTCTGTATGTGCGCAGACACAAGTGTCATCAACGTATCCTGAACAACGTGGACCATTTCCCATACCTCGGGAGCCTCTTATCAACAAGGGCAGACATTGATGAGGAGATTCAACACCACCTCCAGTTTGCCAGTCCAGCCTTCGGTCGCCTGAGGAAAAGAGTGTTCGAAGACCAGGCCCTCAAATGTACCACCAAGCTCATGGTCTACAGGGCTGCAGTAATACCCGCCCTCCTGTAAAGCTCAGACACATGGACCATGTACAGTAGACACCGCAAGTCGCTGGAGAAATACCACCAACGATGTCTCCGCAAGATCCTACAAATCCCCTGGGAGGACAGACGCACCAACATTAGCGTCCTCGACCAGGCCAACATCCCCAGCATTGAAGCACTGACCACACTTGATCAGCTCCGCTGGGCAGGCCACATTGTCCGCATGCCAGACACGAGACTCCCAAAGCAAGCGCTCTACTCATGGCAAATGAGCCAAAGGTGGGCAGAGGAAACGTTACAAGGACACCCTCAAAGCCTCCCTGATAAAGTGCAACATCTCCACCGACACCTGGGAGTTCCTGGCCAAAGTCCGCCCTAAGTGGAGGAAGTGCATCCGGGAGGGCGCTGAGCACCTCAAGTCTCATCGCCGAGAGCATGCAGAAATCAAGCGCAGGCAGTAGAAAGAGCGTGCTGCAAACCAGTCCCACCCACCCTTTCCCTCAACGATTATCTGTCCCACCTGTGACAGGGACTGTGGCTCTCGTATTGGACTATTCAGCCACCAAAGGACTCATTCTAAGAGTGGAAGCAAGTCTTCCTCGATTCCGAGGGACTGCCTATGATGATGATGATGGTGCAAGTAGCTGTAGAACCATAATGCAATGTGAGTCAGTGTCTTCAGGAGGGCAGGGGAGAGAAGAAGCTGGCTTCTTAATACAATTACTTTTAATGAAAGGGTTATATTGAGATTGTTCTCACACTAATACAACAGAAACATTAGACTGTAAATGATTATCTGACCTTGTCAGCTCATTATATCTACCTTCTATCACTTCTAACAATAGTATTCCTGTTATCTTGGCCTTCATTGCAAGGGGAATAGAGTATAAAAGCAGAGAATTCCTGCTACAACTGTACAGGGTATTGGTGAGGCCACACCTAGAGTACTGCGTACAGTTTTGGTCTCCGTATTTAAGGAAGGATATACTTGCATTGGAGGCTGTTCAGAGAATGTTCACGAGGTCGATTCCAGAGATGAGGGGAGTTGACTTATGAAGATAGGTTGAGTTGGTTGGGTCTACATTCATTGGAGTTTAGAAGAATGAGAGGTGATCTTATCGAAACATAAGATAATGAGGTGGCTCGACAAGGTGGATGCAGGGAGGATATTTCCACTCATAGGGGAAACTAAAACGATGGGACATAGTGCTCAATTTTGCCCAAAGCCTTCTTTTGGCGTATTGCCAGAGTTACTCCCATTTTTCTAGGCCAGAACTACTCCAAAAATAAATGTGCCAAGTTTCTCCGCTGTAATTTTTTAAATTGGCGTTGCACAGCCTGCCCTGTAGCCTCGGGGGGGTGGGTCTACTGTCTGCGTCGAAAAAGCGACGCCGCCCCTTCTACGCATGCGTGAAAAAAAGGAAGTTTTTGACGTGATTCCTATGGGTGCGCATGCGCAGTACAGCTCCCGGTCTGCATTGACCATTTTTAAAGAGCCAGTTGGATGTGAGAACTTTAATTCTCATTGGAAAAATCGGAGCTGTAATACAATATGTATCATGGCACAAGGTCCAAAAATTTCTTACAGGATGAAGTGGAGGCACTAGTTACTGTGATTGAGAGCAGATGGCAGGAGCTGGACACCAGCAGAGGTCACATAAAAGTTCCACCCAAAGAAATGAAGAAATGTTGGAACCAACTTGCAGAAGATTACTGTGCAATGGTGACCACCCCGAGGTCTGGAGGCCGGTGTAAAAAGAAGTGGCAGGACCTTGGTCAAGTAGTTAGTGAAAGTAATATTTTCATTTTTCAATGGAATTGCAATTGCAAATGTGACCATCTTTATATATCCCACCCAGCAGAAAGACACCCGCTCTGAAAAGTTATTGTAATGTATTTAACCCTGTGTAACCTGCATGACACCTGACCACCAGAGGGCCCACCTGTTGGAGTCCCAAGAGATCCCAGCATCTCTTGGGAGCACATTATATAAGCAGGCCACCCACGAGGTACCTGCACTCTGGAGTCTTGTTAGAGGAGCTAAGGTCACACTTGCTTATTGTACACAGTACTCAGTTTCATCCTTTATTATGAGTGTACCAATTGGCGACGAGGTAATGAACAACCGGGTGAAAATGCAAAGAACAGTCGGTATCCTGGAGAAGTTCTCAGAATGGGGTGATTGGGAGGCCTTCGTGGAGAGACTCGACCAATACTTCGTGGCCAACAAGCTGGAAGGGGACGAGAACGCTACCAAACGAAGGCCGATCCTCCTAACTGTCAGTGGGGCCACAACCTATGGCTTCATGATGAATCTCCTGACCCCAGCAAAACCAACAGAGAAATCCTACAAAGAATTGTGTACGCTGGTCCGGGAGCATCTAAATCCTAAGGAAAGCGTTTTGATGGCGAGGTATCAGTTCTACATGTGTCAACGATCGGAGGGCCAGGAAGTGGCGAGCTATGTCGCCGAACTAAGGCGCCTCGCAGGACATTGTGAGTTTGAGGGTTTTCTAGAACAAATGCTCAGAGACTTTTTTGAACTGGACATCGGACATGAGACAACCTTTCGCAAATGGTTGACTGTAGAAACTCCGAATCTAAATAAAGCCATAACGATGGCCCAGGCATTTATGTCCACCAGCGACAACACCAAGCAGATTTCGCAGAGTAAAGAAGTTTCGGCCAGTACTGTGCATAAAGTAACGTCAGTCTCGAGCAGAAATGTACATGGCAAAATGTACACGCCCGCTGCTATGGCCCGACCTCAATTGACCCAGAGTCCGCCATCAATCGTTAATGCGAGGCAGTTAACACCCTGTTGGCGCTGCGGAGGTGATCATCGGTTCCATCAATGCCGCTTTAAGCACTATGCGTGCAATGGTTGCAGAACAATGGGACACCTCCAATGAATGTGCAGGCAAGCTGCAAACCCTGCAAACCACCACGTTGCAGAGGAAGATCAATCCACTGTGGATCTGGCTGAATTGGAGACTCGTACTGAGGAGGCAGAAGTGTACGGGGTACACATGTTCGCTACGAAATGTCCACCAATAATGTTGAAAGTTGAACTGAACGGAATTCCAGTATCTATGGAGCTGGACACGGGGGAAAGTCAGTCAATAATGAGTAAAAAGGCCTTCGACAGGCTGTGAGGCAAAAAGGCACACAGGCCCAAGCTCAGCTCCATTCACACCAAACTTAGGACTGACACCAAGGAACTAATCCATGTATTTGCAGTTCTGAAGTCAAAGTCTCCTATGATGGAGCAGTACACGAACTTCCACTGTGGATTGTGCCAGGGAGAAGCTGGCTGGGAAAAATCCACTGGAACTGGGATGACATCCAAGCACTTTTGTCCGTCGACGACGCCTCATGTACCCAGGTTCTGAGCAAATTCCCATCATTGTTCGAGCCAGGCACTGGAAGCTTCCAGGGGGCGAAAGTACAGATCCATTTGGTTCCCGGTACGCGACCCATCCACCACAAGGCACGGGCGGTAGCGCACATGATGCGTGAAAAAGTGGAAATTGAGTTGGACAGGCTGTAACGTGAAGGCATCATCACGCCAGTGGAATTCAACGACTGGACCAGTCCAATTGTCCCGGTACTTAAGGAGGACGGCATGGTTAGAATTTGCGGGACTATAAAGTAACAATTAACCGTTTTTCGCTGCAGGACCAGTACCCGCTACCCAAGGCAGACGACCTATTTGCGACCCTGGCTGAGGGAAGACATTCACCAAGCTGGACCTGACCTCGGCCTACATGACGCAAAAGCTGGAGGAGTCTTCGAAAGGCCTCACCTGCATCAAAATGCACAAAGGTCTGTTTATCTACAACCGGTGCCCGTTCGGGATTCAGTCGGCTGCGGCAAACTTCCAGCGGAACATGGAGAGCCTGCTAAAGTCGGTTCCTTGCACAGTGGTTTTCCAGGACGACATATTGGTTACAGGTTGGTACACCATGGAGCACTTGAAGAATCTGGAAGAGGTTCTTAGTCGGTTGGATCACATGGGACTCAGATTGAAACGCTCGAAGTGTGTTTTCCTGGCACAGGACGTCGAGTTCTTGGGAAGAAGAATTGCAGCGGACGGCATCAGGCCTACCGACTCCAAGACGGAGGCCATCAAGAACGCGCCACGACCACAGAACGTGACGGAACTGTGGTCGTTCCTGGGACTCCTTAACTATTTTGGTAATTTCCTACCTGCGTTAAGCACCCTGCTAGAACCTCTACATGCGTTACTGCGCAAGGGAGACGACTGGGTATGGGGAAATTCACAAGAGGCTGCCTTTAAGAAAGCCAGAAATCTGTTGTGTTCAAACAAACTGCTTGTCCTGTATAACCCTTGTAAACGATTAGTGTTAGCTTGCGATGCGTCATCTTATGGGGTCGGGTGTGTGGTACAACAGGCTAATGAATCGGGGATTTTGCAACCGGTCGCTTATGCGTCCAGGCATTTGTCCAAGGCCGAAAGGGCCTACAACATGATTGAAAAAGAGGCCCTGGCGTGCATCTACGGGGTGAAAAAAATGCACCAGTACTTATTTTGCCTCAAGTTTGAGCTTGAAACTGACCACAAGCCGCTCATATCGCTGTTCTCTGAGAGCAAAGGGATTAATACCAATGCCTCTGCCCACATTCAAAGATGGACGCTCATGCTGTCGGCATACAACTATGTAATCCGCCACAAACTGGGCACAGAGAACTGCGCAGATGCTCTCAGTCGGCTGCCATTGCCCACCACCGGGGTGGAAATGGCACAGCCAGCGGACTTGGTCATGGAGGCATTCGAGAACGAGAAGTCCCCCGTTACGGCCCGCCAGATCAGGACTTGGACCAGCCAGGATCCTTTCCTGTTTTTGGTAAAAAACTGTGTCCTCCATGGGAGCTGGTCCGGTGTCCCAGTGGGGATGCAGGAGGCGATTAAGCCGTTCCACAGACACAAAGTCGAGTTGTCCCTGCAGGCGGACTGTCTATTGTGGGGCAATCGCGTGGTCTTGCCCAAGAAAGGCAGAGATACATTCATATGTGAACTGCACAGCACCCACCCAGGCATCATAATGATGAAAGCCATAGCCAGATCCCATGTGTGGTGGCCCGGCATCGACGCACATTTAGAGTTATGCGTGCGCAAGTGCAACACTTGCTCTCAGCTGAGCAATGCACTTGGAGAGGCACCGCTAAGTTTGTGGTCATGGTCCTCCAAATCTTGGTCGAGGATTCACGTAGACTATGCGGGCCCATTTCTAGGCAAAATGTTTTTGGTTGTCGTGGACGCTTACTCAAAATGGATTGAATGTGCAATAATGTCAGTAAGCACGTCCCCGGCCACAATTGAAAGCCTACGAGCCATGTTTGCCACACACGGCTTGCCTGATGTCCTAGTCATCGACAATGGGCCATGCTTTACCAGTGCTGAATTCAAGAAATTCATGACCTGCAACGAGATCAAACACGGCACATCTGCTCCGTTCAAGCCCGCATCCAACGGCCAGGCAGAACGGGCAGTTCAGACCATCAAGCAAAGCTTGAAACGTGTGTCGGAAGCCTCCCTGCAGACCCGGCTGTCCCGAGTGCTGCTCAGCTACTGCACCAGACACCACTCACTCACCAGGGTTTTCCCAGCCGAGCTGCTCATGAAAAGAGCGCTCAAAACAAGGCTCTCTCTTGTCCACCCTGATCTCCATGATCACGTGGAGGGCAAGCAGCATCAACAAAGTGTGTACCATGAAGGCACAAATTTGTCACGCGATATTGAGATCAATGATCCTGTGTTTGTGCTCAATTATGGACATGGTCCCAAATGGCTCGCTGGCATGGTCACAGCCAAAGAAGGGAGTAGGGTGTTTCAGGTCAAATTGGCCAATGGACAAACGCACAGAAAACATTTGGTCCAAATCAAATTGCGGTTCACCAACAGCTATGAACAACCTGAAGAAGACACCACCAACTTTGACCCTCCAACACACACACAAGTGGCAACTGATATCATGGTTGACCACGAAGCCGAACTCATCATCTCCTGCAGCCCGGCAAGGCCGGCTGCCCAACAGCCCAGTGAAGAACTGACCAACCCACCCACACCAGCATTTGTACCGAGACGATCAACAAGGGAGCGAAAAGCCCCAGATCGTCTCACCTTGTAAATAAGTGTACTGTTGACTTCACGGGCGAGTGATGTGATGTATTTAACCCTGTGTAACCTGCATGATACCTGACCACCAGAGGGCCCACCTGTTGGAGTCCCACGGGATCTCAGCATCCCTTGGGAGCACAGTATATAAACAGGCCACGAAGTACCTGCACTCTGGAGTCTTATTAAAGGACCTAAGGTCACACTTGCTTATTGTACACAGTACTCAGTTTCATCCTTTATTATGAGTATTGTGTTCCTAACACAGATGAGACTGCACAAAGGGAGGTTAAAGTAACAGTGACCTCAGTTTTTATTAAGATACTCTAGAATAAGGAACAGGCCTTAGGGGCCGGCTTATATACAGTGCTCCCAAGGGATAATGGGATCCCTTATGACTTCAAGGGATGCGCTCCCTGGTGGCGGAACATGGGAGTGCATGCTTCACAGATACACAACATCACTCCCCCTCCAAAGTCAAAGTGAAAACTATTTACAAGGTGAGGCGGTCGGGAGCCTTTCTTTCCCTGGTGGACCGCCTCGGAACAAATGTCTGTTCTGGTGTGTTGGCTGTGCCCTCACTGGGCTGGCGTGTTGTTGGCCCTGCAGGGCTGCTGGGTGAGCCTGGCCTTGCTGGGCTGTTGGGCGTGATGGGTTCGATTTCATGGTCCGGGGTGGTGTCGTTGATCCTTTGGGTGTGTGTTGTGGGCTCGAAAAAGGTGGTGTCTGCTGTGGGTTGTTCAGGGCAGTCTGTGAACTGCAGCCTCATTTGGTCCAGGTGCTTTCTGCAAATTTGTCAATTGTCTAGTTTGATTACAAACACCCTACTCCCTTCTTTAGCTATCACCATGCTCGCGATCCACTTGGGACCATGCCCATAGTTTAACACATACACAGGGTCATTCAGATCAATTTCCCGTGACACAGTGGTGCGACCATCGTTTACATTTTGTTGCTGCCGCTTGCTCTCTACCTGATCATGCAGGTTGGGGTGAATCAGCGAGAGTCTGGTTTTAAGTGTCCTTTTCATGAGTAGCTCAGCCAGGGGCACCCCTGTGAGCGAGTGAGGTCTCGTGTGGTGGCTGAGCAGTACTTGGGACAGGCAGGTTTGGAGTGAGCCTTCTGTGACTCGTTTAAGGCTCTGTTTGATTGTTTGTACTGCCTGCTCTGCCTGCCCATTGGAGGCTGGTTTAAACAGGACCGAGGTGACATGTTTGATCCCATTGCGGGTCATGAATTCTTTAAATTCGGCACTGGTGAAACATGGCCCGTTGTCACTGACCAGTATGTCAGGCAGGCCGTGGGTTGCAAACATGGCCCTCGGGCTTTCAATGGTGGTGGTGGCGGTGCTTCCCGACATTATTTCACATTCAATCCATTTTGATAAAGCATCCACCACCACCAGGAATATTTTACCGAGAAATGGGCCCGCATAGTCGACATGGATCCTCGACCATGGTCTGGAGGGCCAGGACCACAAACTTAGTGGTGCCTCTCTGGGCACGTTGCTCAACTGAGCAAACACGCTGCATTGCCGTTCATAGGACTCTAAGTCAGAGTCGATACCGGGCCACCACACGTGGGATCTAGCTATTGCTTTCATCATTACTATACCCGGGTGTGTGCTGTGGAGATTGGAGATGAACGTCTCCCTGCCCTTTTTGGGTAGCACTACACAGTTACCCCACAACAGGCAGTCTGCCTGAATGGACAGCTCGTCCTTTCGCCGCTGGAACGGCTGGAACTCTTGCATTTCAATGAGGATGCTGGCCCAGCTCCCATGCAGTACACAGTTTTTTACTAGGGTCAGCAGAGGATCTTGGCTGCTCCAAATCCTAATCTGGCGGACTGTGACAGGTGATTTATCATTTTTACACACTTCCATGACCATCAACAAGTCTGCGGGCTGTGCCACCATCAACAAGTTTGCAGGCTCTGCCATTTCCACCCCCGTGGTGGGCAATGCTAGCCGACTGAGAGCATCCGCACAATTCTCGGTGCCTGGCCTGTGGCGGGTGGTATAGTTATACGTTGATAGCGCGAGTGCCCACCTTTGTATGTGGGCTGAGGCATTAGTATTTATCCCCATGTTTTCAGCGAACAGGGATATGAGGGGCCTGTGATCGGTTTCCAGCTCAAATTTGAGGCCAAACAGGTCCTGATGCATTTTCTTTACCCCGAACACACATGCTAATGCCTCTTTCTCAATCATGCTGTAGGCCCTCTTGGCCTTAGGCAAGCTCCTGGAGGCATAGGCAACAGGTTGCAACTTCCCCGCAACGTTAGCTTGTTGTAATACACAGCCGACTCTGTACGACGACGCATCACATGCTAGCACAAGTCTTTTACACAGGTTATACAATAGAAGCAGCTTGTTGGAGCATAAAAAATATTTCTGGTTTTCTCAAAAGCAATTACTTGTTTTATTCCCCATACCCAGTTCTCACCTTTATGGAATAACACATGTAGGGGCTCTAAGAGGGTGCTTAACCCTAGTAGGAAGTTACCAAAATAGTTGAGGAGTCCCAGGAACGACCGCAGCTCCGTGATATCCTGTGGCCTGGGTGCGTTCCTGATAGCCCCTGTCTTGGTGTCTGTGGGCCGAATGCCATCCGCCGCGCTCTTTCTCCCCAAAAACTCCACTTCTGTTGACATAAAGACACATTTCGACCTTGTCAGCCGCAGCCCTACACGATCCAGTCGCTGGAGGACCTCCTCCAGGTTTTGTATGTGCTCGACGGTGTCCCGGCCCGTGACCAATATGTCGTCCTGAAAAACCACCATGCATGGTACTGACTTGAGTAGGCTCTCCATGTTTCTCTGGAAGATCGCTGCAACCGACCGAATTCCAAACGGGCATCTGTTGTAGATGAACAGTCCCTTGTGCGTGTTAATGCAGGTGAGGCCCTTCGAAGACTCCTCCAGCTCCTGCGTCATGTAGGTCGAAGTCAGGTCGAGCTTGGTGAACGTCTTGCCTACTGTCAGCGTCGCAAATAGGTCGTCTGCCTTAGGTAGCGGGTATTGGTCCTGTAGCGAGAAACGATTAATAGTTACTTTATAATCGCCGCAAATCCTGACCGTGCCTTCACTTTTGAGTACTGGAACAATCGGGCTGGCCCACCTGCTGAATTTCACTGGAGAGATGATGTCCTCGCGTTGCAGCCTGTCCAGCTCGATTTCCACTCTCTCCCTCATAATGTGAGGTACCGCTTCTGCCTTGTGGTGAATGGGTCATGCCTCTGGGACCAAGTGGATCCACACCTTCACCCCGGAAAAGTTTCCAATGCCAGGCTCAAAAAGGGAAGGAAATTTGTTAAGAACCTGTGTACATGAGGCCTTATCAACATGTGATGGCACTCGGATGTCATCCCAGTTCCAGCGGATTTTGCCCAGCCAGCTCATTCCAAGCAGTGTGGGGCCATCACCTGGGACAATCCAGAGATGCAGTTCGTGTACCGTGCCCTCGTAGGTGACGTTGACCATAGCACTGCCCAGGACAGTGAAAAGCTCTTTGGTGTATGTTCTCAGTTTCATATGGATGGGGCTCAGGGCTGATCTGAGTGCCTTGTTGCATCACAGTCTCTCAAACATCTTTTTACTCATGATGGATTGGCTAGCACCAGTGTTGAGTTCCATGGCTACGGGTAAGCCATTCAATTTTACATTTAGCATTATAGGTGGACATTTCATCAAAAATGTGTGCACCCGGTGTACTTCAGCATCTGCCTCCTCTCTCTGAGGCTCAAAATTGCTTTGATCCACCATGGACCGATCTTCCTCTGCCACGTGATAGTTAGCAGGTTTTGCAGAGCTTGCAGCTCGTCTGCAAGCTCGTTGGAGGTGCCCCATTGTTCCACAGCTCTTGCAAACATACCCTTTAAAGTTGCATGAATAGGCTGAATGGAAGCCTTCACAACGCCAACAAGGTGTGAATTGCCTTGCATTCATCCTTTGTTGCGGACACTGAGTCATTTGGGTCATCTGAGGCCTGATGGCAGTTGCAGACTCGTGGTTTCTGCCCTGTACATTTCTGCTCGCAAACTCAGTTCCAGTTAATTTATGAACATTGCTAGCGCTTGTGTGCTGAGAGATTTGTTTGGTGTTATTACTGGTGGACATAAACGCCTGTGCTATCACAATGGCCTTGCTTAGGGTCGGTGTCTCTACAGTCAAAGGTTTTCGTAGGATGGTCTCGTGGCCAATGCCCAGTACAAAAAAGTCTCTGAGCATTTGCTCCAGGTAGCCATCAAACTCACATTGTCCTGCAAGTTGCCTTAGCACGGCGACGTAGCTCGCCACTTCCTGACCTTCAGATCGCTGGCACGTGTAGAACCAATACCTCGCCATCAGCATGCTTTCCCTCTGGTTAAGATGCTCCTGAACCAGTGTACACAGCTCCTCATACGACTTATCTGTGGGTTTCACCGGAGCCAGAAAATTCTTCATGCGGCTGTAGGTTGATGCCCCGCAGACTGTGAGGAGGACCACTCTCCTTTTTGCAGCGCTTCCTTCTCCATCCAGCTCGTTGGCTTCAAAGTACTGGTCTAGCCGTTCGACATAGGCTTCCCAGTCCTCACCCTCCGAGAACTTCTCCAGGATGCCCACAGTTTGCTGCATCTTTGCGTTGGATTCATATACTCGTCGCCAGTTGTTGTATTCCTAACACAGATGAGCCTGCAGACAAGGAGATTAAAGTAACAGTGACCTCAATATTTATTAAGATACTCCAGAGTGAGGAGCAGGCCTTCGGGGCCAGCTTATATACAGTGCTCCCAAGGGATGCTGGGATCCCTTGGGACATCAGGGGATGCTCTCCCTGGTGGCAGAACATTGGAGTGCATGCTTTACAGATACACAACAATGAGTGTACCAGTTATATTTTCATCTTTGCAGAGGAAAGTGGCACACAACAAATGAGAAAGAACACGAACAGGCGGAGGCCCAGCAAATCTGCACCCACTGACATCCTTGGAAATGAGGGTCACTGCTTTGATGGGTCCTGCCTGGGGAAAAGTAATCACCACTGCACAAGCTGGGCCCACACTCGCGGAGAGGGTAAGTCCTGAAAATTCCACAGTCTGGCTTTCCTAAGTGTTAATTACTGTGTGGGCTAGCCATGCTTCGGTTCATGGGAATGTCTCCCTCAGCTACACTTCGGTTGATGCAATGTGCTATCTTTCATTGTGGTGCTTGAAATGAGCCTGCTGCCTGCGCTGTGTGTGCCTACTCATGTCATCCACCCTGCCCCCTCCTCTGCTGATAACCATTTGTCTGTGTTCTGTTATACTTTACAGAACTTGAGGCTAACCCTGACGATGCAGAAGAAGATTCAGAAAAGGATGAGCCTGAAGAGGAGAACATCTTCCAATGTCAACATTTGTAATTAAGTGCTGTTCAGAGGGCAGTGTCATTTATTTAAAATTTTGTACATCAACAACAATAGCAGGAATCAGTGAGTGTAGATGAACGGAGTAGGATGCAGGAGCTAAGCTAGAAAATCCAGAAGATGCAGAATTGTCAGCATTGAATTTACTCATTTCAGACCAAGAGCATGGGGATGAGGGGGAGGGGATGGATGAAGTCCCCACTGTTGTACTCACTTTGGAGGAGGTACCGATGCTGCCCATTGAGATGCAAGCCCCTTCCCTGAGCAGTGGTTGTTTCCCACCATCCCAGGCTGCGGGTCACAGTGGGATGCAGCAAGGCACACCCAGGGCCCCACCGTCCCAGGCTGCGGGTCCCAGTGTGATGCTGCGAGCCACACCCAAGGTGAGGAGTGGAAGGAGAGCTCGACCGCGCTCTGCTGAGGTGCAGGATCTAACAGATGTGGTTCAGATGATGGCAATAAGTGCGGAGAGCATTGACCTTACACGAGAACTCCTGGACACCATCAGTGGGGTGGGTGATGAGGTATCGGGACTGTCAGGAGAAGTAACAGCACTCTCACGAGAAGTGGGAACGCTGTCCGGGAACATGAGGGAGGGATTAGCTCAGTCAGCTGAAATCATGGAAGGGAATGTTGCAGGTAGTTGACACACTTTTGCTCAACGTGAGGGAGGGCATGTCACAGGTAGCTGAGACACTGTCAGCAAACATGAGGGAGGGAATGTTGCAGGTAGTTGACACACTGTCAGGGCACATGAGAGAGGGAATGGCAGAGTTAGCTGCTGCAATAAAGGAACTCGCCCAGATCCCACGCCCATTGTCAAAATCAACTGCCACTCCCACTCCAATCCCCAGAGCAGCCTCTGAAGAGGCCCAAGCCGGGCACTCCACATTACCGCCTGCTCTCCCCCATCAAGAAGTGCGCAGTACCGTGATGTTCGAAAGAATAAGCTTGGTACCAACCCGAGAAACGCTGCGTTATCGCCTGCGGGCAGGGGTGGGGTCACCAAAACCAAGCGCAGCGGACGGTCTTAGAATAAGGTGGAGGAGAGATGGCTGCAGTCTTTCTTTGATGTTATTATTATTGGTGTTACTGTTGTAACTGTTCTCAAATTAAAAGTTTTTTGTAAGTTATGTAAAATTACAAGTTTAAAAGTTAGTAAGTGATCATAAAGTTTTTAAGTGACCTTAGAGTTTGTAAGTGATCTTTAAGTTTGTAAGTGATCTTAAGTGAAAACTTTAAAGTTTAATACAAGAATATGTTTATTAAAGTTAAGTACAAACAAATATTTGTTAAATTTTGAATAAAATATATTTTAAATTATAACTGAATCATTTACATTATTTGTTCCATTATTAACACAACTTTTGGAACTCAAGAAGTATCATTTCCATTATTTGTTCAATTGTTAACACAACTTTTGAAGTAAACAAGATCGTTTCCATCATTTGTTCCATTAGCACAACACAACACTACATAACAGGTCCAAACAGTAAACACGGTCTATGTGAAATAGTTGCCGCTGTGCCTTCAGGCAGCAAAGCGTTAACGGATGAGCTGTTGGCGCAAGGCTCGAGCAATCGTTAAAAGGGCGTGATGGCCCGTCCTCCTCGGCCGTCATGTTCCGGGTTCAGGTAGTTGCATGGCTTCCTCGTCCTCCTCCTCCTCCTCCTCGTCATCTGCATTTTCCTCATCATTATCATCAGCCACTCTCACCTCAGGTGGGTCTTCTACTATCAGCTGCTGCAACCTCATGATGGCTAAGTTATGCAGCATGCAGCACACAACAGTGAACTGACCGACAATCTCGGGGAGTACAGGAAGTAACCTCAGGAATGGTCCAGGCATCGGAAACGCTGCTTCAAGATTCCAATGGTCCTGTCTATTATGCTGTGCATTGCAATGTGAGACATGTTGTATTCCCGGTCAGCTTCCATACAGGTTACATGTAGGAGAGTCATGAGCCAGGTGGCGAGACCGTACCCTTTGTCTTCCAGTAGCCAGCTCTGCCCTTCTGGCTGCTGCTGAAACATGGCAGACATAATGCTCTTGCGTAGGATGAACACATCATGGGTGCTCCCAGGGTATCTTGCATTAACTGACATGATGCGATGCATGTTGTTACACATGAGCTGCACTTTAATAGAGTGGAAGCTTTTTCTGTTTCTGTATATCTTGGAATTCTCCAAAGGTGCTCGCAAGGTGATGTGGGTGCAATCAGTGCAGCTCTGTACCTTTGGGAAGCCAGCAAACCTGGAGAAACCCACAGCCCTTACACGCATTGCCTGAGCAATGAGTCATTCCTCCTTGCATATAGTGCAGCAGTCACCTGCCAAATGCAGACATGTGTTGCATGTTGAAAAATGGCGCACACATCCCCAGTTGTAGCTTGGAAAGATCCGGATGCATAGAATGAAAGTGCAACTGTCACCTTCACTTCAACTGACAAAGCAGTCCTCCTGATGCTTCTAGGTTGCAGGTCTGTTTTTACTAACTCATAGATCTCAGTTACAACTTATTTGTGAAAACGCAGCCTTCTGACACAGTCTGCATCACTCAGGTGCAGGTACGAATGCCTGTCTCGATATACCTGACATGGTAAGGCCTCCTGCCCTTCGCCCTAAGGGCTCTGAGGTTCCTCATGCGATGACATCGAATCAATTCTTTCCTCCACAGCACCATCGTGCAAAAGGCTTGCACAAGGTATGGCATTGTCAGTATGCCCCCATGCTTAAATGCTCAAACTTCCATTCACTGCGTTATAAGGTAAAAAAATATAATCTTTACTATGCATATTTAAGTCTTCTTGACTTCCTCCAAAACTTCGCTGGCTGAAAAACAATGGTGTCTTTCTGCACCGATTTTTCAATGTGCGCTGCTTTTTCTTAACTCACCAGAAGGTTTTTCAGGAGTGGCCACATGTGCCGAGCAGGAGAAATTTTTTGGGGGCAAACTTTCATAATGGATAAAAACTGGCGCAGACATCAGGTTGCGCCCCTCTGACACAAAAAACTAATCTAAAACAATCGTAACTAACTCAGTTATGCTGGCACATATTCCTTGGGGAAACTTTCATTTTTTAACTTACGCCAAAAAAACAGCGCAAATCACTGGGGAAAATTGAGCCTCAGAATAAGGGGCCGCCCATTTAAAACTGAGATGAGGAGGAAGTTTTTCTCTCACAGGGTTGTAAATCTGTGGAATTCTCTGCCCCAGAGAGATGTGGAGGCTAGGTCACTGAATATATTTAAGGTGGAGATAGACAGATTTTTGAGCTATAAGGGAATAAAGGGTTATGGGGGGCGGGCAGGGAAGTGGAACTGAGTCCATGATCAGATCAGCCATGATCTTATTGAATGGCGGAGTAGGCTCGAGGGGCCAGGTGGCCTACTCCTGCTCCTATTTCTTATATTCTTAAGTTTTATGTTCAAGAAATCATATATTTTGAAGAAATTATCTATACTATTTTAATAAAAATAATCGTGTGGTCTTTGCTTGAGTGTGACTATTTATACATTCAGGGGACGAAATTGCCCAGCGCCCCGATTGGGGGCGGTAACCGACTCGGGGCGGGATTTCTTGTGCACAGCATGGTCCTGCCCCAGCCACAAAATTGCAGTTCCGCCCCTCACAGGAAGCGGAGCGCAATGTCGTGCACTCCATTTCCTGTTGCGGCAGTGTCCGGGGCGCTACATAGGCGGGATCGGCAGCGCTACGCGGCTTCCCCATGTAGCACTGCCACGTTTCAACGCCCCTCCACTTCCATTAAATGGTAGGGCCGCTGCTCACTCTGCCGGGCCTTGACAGTCTCCATCACCAGGGTGGCGTGGTGTCGTGGCCACAGCCCGGCACCCAAAAGGAGTGCTGGACTGCACGATTGCAGCCCGGACCACGCAACGGAAGACGAGGTCAGGCCGACCGGTGATTCAGCCAAACCTGCAAAATGGCGGCGCGGTGCGCTCCCGCCTCCCCTTTACCCTCCGCCCCGTTACTGGATATGGGCCCGGTTCACGACCCGCGAGGCTGGCGCTGACACCACTCGCGGCAGCCTGGCGAGGTATGGCGTGCGGCACTAAGGGACACGGCAATGACATCGGCGGTTGTGTGGCGGCCCGGGACATTACGGGCCGGGCGCTACTGTGGCAGCACTTCCGCTAACTCCCGTACAATTTTGCGGGAGCCAGTAGCGCCCCCCCCCCACCACCCCGCCCCCACCCCGGACGAAAACAGTTTTGTGCCCCGATAGCGCTCCCTGGAGGCGCTAAACAGGCCAATTTCAGCCCCTCAGTGTTGCAGTACCCCGGGCTGCCACCACTCTGTCAGATCACTTTTTTAAAACTCCATCTCCTCACTGTCTGAGGCAGAACCAGACTGTTTACAACCTGGGCATTTTAATTGACCCTGAGCTGAGCTTTCGGCCCCATATTCTCTACATCACCAAGGGGCATGGTACCATAGTAGTTATATTCCTGGACTCGTACTCCAGGGGCCTGGACTAATGATCCAGAGACATGAGTTTACATCTCATCACTCAGCTGGGGAATTTAAATTCAATTAAATAAATCTGGAATAAAAAAAAGGATTGTTGTAAAAAACTATCTGGTTCACTAATGTCCTTTCGGGAAGGAAATCTGCCGTCCTCACCCGGTCTGGCCTATACATGATTCCAGACCCACAGCAATGGTTGACTTTTAACTGCCCTCTGAAATGGCCCAGTGAGCCACAGTTGTATAAGGTGGCTCACCACCACCTTAAGGGCACTTAGGGATGGGCAATAAATGCTGGCCTTGCCAGCGACACCCATATCCTGTAAATGGATTTTAAAAAAGACTGTCTCCTTCCACTTCTGTAATATGTCCAGTCTCCGCCCTGTCTCAGCTCCTCTGTTGCTGAATCCCTCAACCATGCCTTTGTGACTTCTAGACACGACTATTCCAATTCTCTCCAGGCCAACATCCCACCTTCCACCCGACATAAACTTCAGCTCATCCAAAACTCTGCTGACCATATCCTAACTTGCACCAAGTCCCGTTCACCCATCATCATCATCATCATCATCATCATCACCCTTATGCTCGCTGACCTACAGTAGCCCCTAGTCCAGCAACACCTTGAAGTTAAAATTCTCATCCTTGTGTTCAAATCCCTCCATGTCCTCGCCCCTCCCTATTTCTGTTACCTCCTCCGAGATCTCGGTGCGCCTCCAATTGTTGCCTCCTGCGCATCCCTGATGTCTATCGCCCCACCATTGGCAGCCGTGCTTTCAGCTGCTTAGGCCCGAGGTTCTGGACTTCCTTCCTTCAACCTCTCTGTCTCTACCTCTCGCTCCTCCTTTAAGACGCTCCTTAGAACCTAGCTCTTTGTCCAAGCTTTTGGTCACCTGTTCTAATATCTCTTTATGTGGCTCTCACTATGTATTTTTCTTTGATAACACTCCTGTGAAGCGCTTGGGATGTTTTACTACATTGAAGGTGCTATTTAGATGCAAGTTGTTGTTGTTGAGAATATTGACAGATTCCAACGCATTCCAGATGGCTCCTGAACCCAGATGACCTCATGAATACCACCCACATTTCCTGATTAATACTTCCTACTTTCTGTCATTACTGCCTTGCTTGTGCTCAGTGCCAATCATGCCTGTATTTAAGAGGCACCGAATGATGTTAGGCACAACAGAAAAGGTGGAAGTAGATTTAATGGGACCAGCATACACTTTGCAAAGATTCACAGGAAGCTTAAATCTCTCCTGAATTTGGTCTTGTGTTCAATTTTTCACTGATGTATTATCTGTCATCTGCTATAGGACTTCTATATCTCCCACCCATCTGTGTGGGGCCTCTCTAGCTCTCACCCCTCTAGGTTGGACTTCTATATCTCCCACCCCTCTGTGTGGGACTTCTATATCTCTCAACCCTCTGTGTGGGACTTCTATATCTCTCACCCCTCTGTGTGGGAGTTCTATTTCCCCACCCCTCTGTGTGGGACTTCTATATCTCTCAACCCTCTGTGTGGGACTTCTATATCTCCCACCCCTCTGTGTGGGACTTCTATATCTCTCACCCCTCTGTGTGCGACTTCTATATCTCTCAACCCTCTGTGTGGGACTTCTATATCTCTCACCCCTCTGTGTGGGAGTTCTATTTCCCCACCCCTCTGTGTGGGACTTCTATATCTCTCAACCCTCTGTGTGGGACTTCTATATCTCTCAACCCTCTGTGTGAGACTTCTATATCTCTCCCCCCTCTGTGTGAGACTTCTATATCTCTCACCCCTCTGTGTGGGACTTCTATATCCCCCACCCCTCTGTGTGGGACTTCTATATCTCTCAACCCTCTGTGTGGGACTTCTATATCTCCCACCCCTCTGTGTGGGACTTCTATATCTCTCACCCCTCTGTGTGCGACTTCTATATCTCTCAACCCTCTGTGTGGGACTTCTATATCTCTCAACCCTCTGTGTGGGAGTTCTATTTCCCCACCCCTCTGTGTGGGATTTCTATATCCCCCACCCCACTGTGTGGGACTTCTCTAGCTCCCACCCCTCTAGGTTGGACTTCTATATCTCCCATCCCTCTGTGTGGGATTTCTATATCTCTCACCCCTCAGTGTGGGACTTCTATATCCCCCACCCCTCTGTGTGGGACTTCTATATCTCTCAACCCTCTGTGTGGGACTTCTATATCCCCCACCCCACTGTGCGGGAGTTCTATATCTCTCAACCCTCTGTGTGAGACTTCTCTATCCCCCACCCCACTGTGTGGGACTTCTATATCTCTCACCCCTTTGTGTGGGACTTCTATATCCCCCACCCCACTGTGCGAGAGTTCTATATCTCTCAACCCTCTGTGTGGGACTTCTATATCTCTCACCCCTCTGTGTGGGACTTCTATATCTCCCACCCCTCTGTGTGGGACTTCTATATCTCCCACCCCTCTGTGTGGGACTTCTATATCCCCCACCCCACTGTGTGGGACTTCTATATCCCCCACCCCACTGTGTGGGACTTCTATATCTCCCACCCCTCTGTGTGGGACTTCTATATCCCCCACCCCTCTGTGTGGGACTTCTATATTCCCCACCCCACTGTGTGGGACTTCTATATCTCCCACCCCTCTGTGTGGGACTTCTATATCCCCCACCCCACTGTGTGGGACTTCTATATCTCTCAACCCTCTGTGTGGGACTTCTATATCTCTCATCCCTCTGTGTGGGACTTCTATATCCCCCACCCCACTGTGTGGGAGTTCTATATCCCCCACCCCACTGTGTGGGACTTGTATATCCCCCACACCACTGTGTGGGAGTTCTATATCCCCCACCCCACTGTGTGGGACTTCTATATCTCTCAACCCTCTGTGTGGGACTTCTATATCTCCCACCCCGCTGTGTGGGACTTCTATATCCCCCACCCCACTGTGTGGGACTTCTATATCCCCCACCCCACTGTGTGGGACTTCTATATCTCTCAACCCTCTGTGTGGGACTTCTATATCTCTCATCCCTCTGTGTGGGACTTCTATATCCCCCACCCCACTGTGTGGGAGTTCTATATCCCCCACCCCACTGTGTGGGACTTGTATATCCCCCACACCACTATGTGGGAGTTCTATATCCCCCACCCCACTGTGTGGGACTTCTATATCTCTCACCCCTCTGTGTGAGACTTCTATATCTCTCACCCCTCTGTGTGAGACTTCTATATCTCTCACCCCTCTGTGTGGGACTTCTATATCTCTCACCCCTCTGTGTGGGACTTCTATATCCCCCACCCCACTGTGTGGGACTTCTATATCCCCCACCCCACTGTGTGGGACTTCTATATCTCTCAACCCTCTGTGTGGGACTTCTATATCTCTCATCCCTCTGTGTGGGACTTCTATATCCCCCACCCCACTGTGTGGGAGTTCTATATCCCCCACCCCACTGTGTGGGACTTGTATATCCCCCACACCACTGTGTGGGAGTTCTATATCCCCCACCCCACTGTGTGGGACTTCTATATCTCTCAACCCTCTGTGTGGGACTTCTATATCTCCCACCCCGCTGTGTGGGACTTCTATATCCCCCACCCCACTGTGTGGGACTTCTATATCCCCCACCCCACTGTGTGGGACTTCTATATCTCTCAACCCTCTGTGTGGGACTTCTATATCTCTCACCCCTCTGTGTGAGACTTCTATATCTCTCACCCCTCTGTGTGAGACTTCTATATCTCTCACCCCTCTGTGTGGGACTTCTATATCTCTCACCCCTCTGTGTGGGACTTCTATATCCCCCACCCCACTGTGTGGGACTTCTATATCCCCCACCCCACTGTGTGGGACTTCTATATCTCTCAACCCTCTGTGTGGGACTTCTATATCTCTCATCCCTCTGTGTGGGACTTCTATATCCCCCACCCCACTGTGTGGGAGTTCTATATCCCCCACCCCACTGTGTGGGACTTGTATATCCCCCACACCACTGTGTGGGAGTTCTATATCCCCCACCCCACTGTGTGGGACTTCTATATCTCTCAACCCTCTGTGTGGGACTTCTATATCTCTCACCCCTCTGTGTGGGACTTCTATATCCCCCACCCCACTGTGTGGGACTTCTATATCCCCTACCCCTCTGTGTGGGACTTCTATATCTCTCAACCCTCTGTGTGGGAGTTCTATATCCCCCACCCCTCTGTGTGGGACTTCTATATCTCTCACCTCTCTGTGTGAGACTTCTATATCTCTCACCCCTCTGTGTGGGACTTCTGTATCTCCCATCCCTCTGTGTGGGACTTCTATATCCCCCACCCCTCTGTGTGGGACTTCTATATCTCTCACCCCTCTGTGTGGGACTTCTATATCCCCCACTCTATTGGGTGGGACTTCTATATCTCCCACCCCTCTGTGTGGATGTCTCTATATCTCCCACCCCCCTGTGTGGGACTTCTATATCTCCCACTGAAGGGGTTAATAGGGTTAGTGCAAAATTGCTGTGCTTGAGAAACACAATCAAACCAGCATGTACTGAATGACAGGATGTGATAAGCAATTGTGAAAAGGTCACAAGATGCTGAGCAACATAGAAACCAACTGCCAGCTAGAGGGAAGAGGTCAATCGCACACCAGATGCTGGCCGAAGATAAGGAAGTGTGTCGAACAACAAACTGTAAAACTGCTGTATGGGGATTTTTGAAATGTCAGATGATCGGGCCATGTGGAAGTAGTGACATGTGACCTCTGCGGTTTACGACTTTAAATATGCTGTATATGTAACACCAAGTTGAGTTTGTGCCTGATTGAGGAACCTACACGTAACTCCCCCGGTACCTTGTATTAATAAACTGTGTGTGTTCTCTACGCTCTAATTTTGGTCTTAGAGTAGATTTATTTCTACCTCGGGGTTTTACCCCAACAGTTTTGGCACTGCGAGCAGGGTGTACTGGTGGATGGACTCAACCGAGACTGGAGCATATGGGGATAAGGTCGGATTTTACGACATCCCGGAAATTGGAACGCCTGAGATGGCAGAGTTGAAGCCGCCGGACACCCAACGGACAAAGTGAGACACGGCGAGAGTTGATAACAGATACAGTGAGTAGAGACTAAGATAAAGTAGAGTATAAGTAGGATAAAAGTGGTGTGAAAGAGAAACGAGTGTCCTCGTCACTTCAATTGTCACAAACTATCTCAGTCGCCTAACTTGAGCCAGAATTAAGAGGGCAAATGCCCCACGTGATGGCCAAGGATTACGGTCAAAGGGAACACCGAGAGGACAAAGTGCCAGTGGAAACCTGTGAGTGACTGTGTGATACGCATTTGGCGTGTGAATTAAGGGATAATCCCATCGCGATAAATAAGTAACAGAATAGAAGTAGACCCGCGTGAAGAGACTCATTCACAGAGGAAGTGAAGGAAGGTCAGATCACATAATGGCGTCGGGGAAAGACCTTGAAAGGGGGCCAGAGGGTCTCTTAGTAGGTTCTATGCAGACGACCAGAAGGGCTTAATAGACAAAATAATTAAAGACAGATGGGATCCCTCAGCTGTCCCCAAAGAGTAAAAGAATTGGTGGGAAAAACAGAAATAGAAAAAGGCAAAGAAAACCGGAATACTTTTAGTATATCAGTTATGTGCATTACAAAGTAAAACTGAACAATTGGTAGAAAAAACTAAGGAAACAGAAACCGAGAATAAGAAATGGAGAGAGCGGTATGAACAAACCGGCAAATGGGGGGGATCAAATTATGACCTCCCTCCGACTTATGTTGCCGCAGTAGTGGCCTTGGCTCCTCCCTTTGATGAGGAGACAGAGATGAAAGGATCAAGTGACGAGAGAGGAGATGAGGAAAGAGCAGCCCCTGTTAGGGTGACCCTGGGTCCAGCGGGAGGATATCCCCAATATGAATACCACACTTTCATCCCACAGAAAAACCAATGATGAATCAGGATTTGGGGAGCTTACAACCACGGAAAAGGAATGTAGAATTTTGGCAAAAGTTGGAAGAATTATACGAAACTGACGACATGCATGAAAGAGATGTCCATCAAATAGTTCGGGCTAAGTGTCCGAAAGGTCGGTGGACAGGGTTGGTAGCCCCTCACAGTGACGGCACATGGATACCCGCCATAGGCGCCACAAGGCACAACGAGATACAGCCAGGGGTTCGTTCAGGCTATGCAGGCATTAATGGGAGCATCCACTCCAAATTGGGGATTGATAATGCCAGAAAAAGGGAGAAAATGGCAATGACTACGGAGAAAGGTTATGGTTTCAGTACCAAGAATCCTCAGGACAGGCGGCCCTGACCAGAGATGACCCAATCTTCGTGAAAATGTTTAAGGACGGCCTTTCGGCTGACCATCAAAAGATCTTGAAAATGGGGATGGTAGTCGCGGACACCTATGACCAAACTGTCCGGCAGGCATGCCACATTAGCTCTGGGAAATAAAACAAGAAGTGGCCACAGCTAAAAGTAGTAACAGTGCAGGCCGAGGGGAATGCTACAACTGTGGCAAGACGGGTCATTTTGCCGCCGACTGTAGGGGCCCCTAGAGACCAACCGTCCGATGTGACAATTGCGGGAAAAAGGGGCATGCCACTGCTAAATGTTGGGCACCCAGATCAGAAGAGGAGAAAGGAAATAGTCAGTCAGGCCTTAAAGTAGAGGAGATGAACTGACAGCAGCTAATCAAAGCGCTGAAGGACTTAGGGAAGCACTGAAGGCCAGCAGCCCCCTTGGGGCAGGGAGAGGATCTGCGTATTCACATAACAGCGCTGTTAGGGGGCCGGCAGTGTGATATGTTGGTGGATACCGGAGCATCGGTATCTATGACAGATATTCCCTTGCCCACAACTAAACATGTAGTCCATATAACTGGCATGGGAGGATCCGCCACCAAAGCCCACCAGAGCGAAGTAATCCTATTGGAAATAGCCGGTATTCTGATCCCGGCACAATTTTATGTCTGCCCGAATGCAGAAGGGACCATATTGGGGATCAACCTCCTGGAACAGTTAGGGGCACTAATAGACCCACAGAATAAGAGAATAGTCTGGAGAAATAAGGGAGGACGCAAAATCACGACGTACGGGGAACAGACTAATTTATACAATCACGCAAAGGTCGGAACTGTGCAACTCCTCACCCAAGATTGGGGTACAGCAGGAGACTACGGTCCATTATGAGAACAAATGAGGGAAGTGTGGGCTCAATCAAAACAGGATTGTAGCCTGGTAAAGACCAAGCCAGTGGTCATTCCTGGGCCCGAACACCCTCCTCATAAGCAATACTCCATTAAACCTGAAGCCCAAGAGGCCGTAAAACAAATAGTGCAGGACCTCTTGCGGAGCGGCGTCCTTTGGGAAGCTGAAAGCACTACGATCTCGCCAACCTGGCCCGTAAAGAAACCAGATGGGTCATACCGATTGACCATAGACTATACGGCGTTAAATAAAGTAACTCCCCCATCACCCCATCGTAGCGAGCCCAGCGACCATATTTAATGGACTGAAACTGGAACACAAAATATTTATGGTCTTAGATATAGCTAATGGATTTTGGTCCATACCATTAGCCCAAGAGTCCCAAGATAAATTCGCATTCATGGTAGGGGATAGGCAGTACACTTGGATGAGAGTGCCCCAGGGTTTTCACAATAGTCCGGCCATATTTCACCAAACTATAAGTCGAGCCTTGGAGACCGTAGATTTAGCCCCCTACCGAAGTACCATCCTCCAATATGTGGACGATCTGTTGATTGCCTCGGAGGATGAGAGAGGACATATGGGGGCTCTAATAGAAACCCTGGAAGCCTTAATGGAAGCGGGATTCAAGGTAAACCCCAAGAAAGCTTAGATCGGATTAAAGGAGGTGCAGTACTTGGGACACCAACTGTCACAGGGGACAAAAATAATGCCCCATGACAGAAAGGAAGCAATTCGCATTATACCCCGACCGAAGACGGTTCGAGGAGTGCGCAAAGTATTGGGACTTTTTAACTACTGTAGAAATGTTATAGCCAACTTCGCAGCAACGGCAGAACCAATACAGAGGCTAGTCAAAGGAGGAAAACCAGTTCTAGAAAGTGTGGAGTGGGTCCGGAGCAGGAAACCGCATATGGCCAGATAAAGGCAGCCCTAATGTCGGCGCCAGGCTTAGGACTGCCCAATATGAACACACCGTTTCACATCCATTGTGAGAATGAGGGTGGGTTTTACGGGGCAGTAGTTGCCCAAATGCATGGGGACAGAGCCCGCCCAGTAGCTTACTATTCCACCTAACAGTCGCCTGCGGCAGGAGGTCTGTCAAGAAGTGTAGCAGCCTTAGACTGTGTGACCTGGGCGGTGAAAATTAGCGAGCCAGTAGTAATGATGGGGGATGTCATACTATACACCAAACATACCTTGGTGGAAATGCTCAACACCAGGGAATTGCACTCCATGTCCAATGTATGCAGGCCAAATGTGAGGCAGTGTTACTTCCCTTAGATGGGTCCATAAAAATCATACGGGACACGGGGGAAAACCTGGCAGAGGGCCTCTTATCAGTGGGTGAGCCTCAAGAGTGCCAGGCACAAGAATGGGAGGACTCACTGGGACACATAAGTGAGATTCCCCTTGAAAACCCGAGCTGACCCTGTACGTGGATGGGTCCCGGAAATATATTCAGGGGACCCCCATACGGGATGGGCAGTGGTAGACGAAGCTCTAAACACTGTTCAAAAGGGAAGGTTAGATGGAGGACTGTCGGCTCAAGTACATAAGAACATAAGAACATAAGAACTAGGATCAGGAGTAGGCCATCTAGCCCCTCGAGCCTGCTCCGCCATTCAACAAGATCATGGCTGATCGGGCCGTGGACTCAACTCCACTTACCCGCCCGCTCCCCATAACCCTTAATTCTCTTATTGGTTAAAAATCTATCTATCTGTAACTTGAATACATTCAATGAGCTAGCCTTAACTGCTTCCTTGGGCAGAGAATTCCACAGATTCACAACCATCTGGGAGAAGAAATTCCTTCTCAACTCGGTTTTAAATTGGCTCCCCTGTATTTTGAGGCTGTGCCCCCTAGTTCTAGTCTCCCCGACCAGTGGAAATAACCTCCCTTATAGACAAGGGATCTTGTCTATCCCTTTCATTATTTTAAATGTTTCTATAAGATCACCCCTCATCCTTCTGAACTCCAACGAGTAAAGACCCAGTCTACGCAATCTATCATCATAAGGTAACCCCCTCATCTCTAGAATCAGCCTAGTGAATCGTCTCTGTACCCCCTCCAAAGCTAGTATATCCTTCCTTAAATAAGGTGCGGCCTCACCAATACCCTGTACAGTTGCAGCAGGACCTCCCTGCTTTTGTACTCCATCCCTCTAGCAATGAAGGCCAACATTCCATTCACCTTTCTGATTACCTGCTGCACCTGCAAACTAACTTTTTGGGATTCATGCACAAGGATCCAAAAAGAGTTTCATGCACAAGGATCCCCAGGTCCCTCTGCACCGCAGCATGTTGTAATTTCTCCCCATTCAAATAATATTCCCTTTTACTGTATTTTTTTCCAAGGTGGATGACCTCACATTTTCTGACATTGTATTCCATCTGCCAAACCTTAGCCCATTCGCTTAACCTATCTAAATCTCTTTGCAGCCTCTCTGTGTCCTCTACACAGCCCGCTTTCCCACTAATCTTTGTGTCATCTGCAAATTTTGTTACACTACACTCTGTCCCCTCTTCCAGGTCATCTATGTATATTGTATATTGTAAACAGTTGTGGTCCCAGCACCCGATCCCTGTGGCACACCACTAACCATTGATTTCCAACCCGAAAAGGACCCATTTATCCCGACTCTCTGCTTTCTGTTAGCCAGCCAATTCTCTATCCATGCTAATACATTTCCTCTGACTCCGCGTATCTTTATCTTCTGCAGTAACCTTTTGTGTGGCACCTTATCGAATGCCTTTTGGAAATCTAAATACACCACATCCATCGGTACACCTCTATCCACCATGCTCATTATATCCTCAAAGACTTCCAGTAAATTCCAGTAATTAGTTAAACATGAGTTAAACATTAGTTAAACACAAGGCAGGGACGACCGGAAGATCCTATTGTGGGGTACAGTAACTGCACATATAGCCTTACCTTACCTGCCGAAGGGGGTAGGGTGACACTCCCGTCATTAAACGGAAACAGTGACTTTTCGGTCCAATGGGACCCCCCAGCAATAAATAAGTATACACTCTACAACGTGACTCATTTTGTGTGCGGTCACAGGGCCTATCCCTCGTTGCCCCGAGAATGGCCGGGTTCTTGCTATTTGGCTTATATCGGTACCCTACATGTATCACCTGAGTTCTCTGAAGGACCTCCACCCGAGAGCCAGATGAGCCATCACGGAGACTGAAAGATTCTGTGCCATTGCGTTTCCCTGGTATGGAGCAGGTAAATTGGCAAGGGAATCCATTAACATGGCTTCCGTCCTGGAACAGGTGGCCAACGATACAGCTGAAGCCCGAGTTAAGGTTAATGCAGAGATGGTAGCCCTCCGCACAGTAGCTCTGCAAAATCAGATGGCCCTTGACTATGTGTTGGCAGAAAAAGGGGGAACCTGTGCCCTCATCGGGGCCGAATGTTGTACATACATCCCGGATAGCTCGGGAGAAATTACCGATCTGGCAGAGCATATCCAAGAAGAGATTAAAAAGCTTAAGCAACCACCAGCCTCCACGTTGTGGGGTTGGTTCTCAGGGTGGTTAGGATCTATGGGAACGTCACTAATCCAAGGCCTGGTTACCCTTGTGGTGGTGGTAACAATGCTGTATTGCCTATGTATGTTACTTAAATGGTGTGTCCGCAAAGCACTGTCATCTTTACTATCGAGCAGACCTGTAACCCAACCACCCTCAAACTACGAGAACCTAGCAGTATCTCAGAAGGTGGCGTAAATACGCCCAAAACACCTATATGGTGAGGTTTTACGAACAGCAGAATGAGATGCGACAGGAGATGGGAACCTGGACCCCGGAGTGGAGACTCCGGGGCTCAGGAACTGGCATATCACATCACCAATTTCTGTATAAAGACCGGGTATACGTTGGCCTAGAATTATGTATATGAAAAATTTCAGCCAAATAGGGGATTGAAGGGGTTAATAGGGTTAGTGCGAAATTGCTGTGCTTGAGAAAAACAATCAAACCAGCATGTACTGAATGACAGGATGTGATAAGCAATTGCGAAAAGGTCACAAGACGCTGAGCAACATGGAAACCAACTGCCAGCTAGAGGGAAGAGGTCAATCGCACACCAGTTGCTGGCCGAAGATAAGGAAGTGTGTCGAACAACAAACTGTAAAACTGCTGTATGGGGACTTTTGAAATGTCAGATGATCGGGTCATGTGGAAGTAGTGACATGTGACCTCTGCGGTTTACGACTTTAAATATGCTGTATGTGTAACACCAAGTTGAGTTTGTGCCTGGTTGAGGAACCTACACATAACTCCCCTAGTACCTTGTATTAATAAACTGCGTGTGTTCTCTACTCTCTAATTTTGGTCTCAGAGTAGATTTATTTCTACCTCGGGGTTTTACCCCAACAGCCACCCCTCTGGGTGGGACTTCTATATTTCACACCGCTCTGTGTGGGACTGCTATATCTCCCACCCCCCTGTGTGTGGCTTCTATATCTCCCACCACACTGTGTGGAAGTCTCTGGGCTGGTGCTCGAGACGGAGGGAGAGTATGAGAGGCCATGCACTCTCTATCGTCACCACACGGACTGCAGCGGTTCAAGAAGAAGGCCCACCACCATTTTCTCAAGGGCAACTAGGGATGAGCGACAAATGTCAGCATTGCCAGCAACGCCCATATCCTCAGAGCCAATATTTTTTTTAAATGACCGGAGGCTTGGAGACACAGAGAGCAGCAAGTCTCACGAATGGCACACACAAACAGTTAGCAGGCTGCAAGTGGTCCTTGGGCATCAACATGGGTGTTGCTTTATCTGAATGGTACTTGTAATATATACACCTGTAAGTATGCTCACAGATTGGTTGAGCTGTTATGAGTGGTTTGACCAGTCACGTGATGTTCACAAGACTCAATAAAACCCCAGTCAGTTAAGTTTGGGGGATCCACGATGAGGCAGGTGGTTGTGAGCCTGGTGAATGAACTGGTAATATGTAGTGTGATTGTTAACCCTTTGCTAATTAACCAACTAGTTCTTAATAGCAATGTGTTGCTATGAATTCTTAAGCAATGAACCCATGAAGCAAATACATTACAGTACTATTGAGCAAATACAATTACAGGTACCTGTACTCATCCTGATTGTCACTGTCATGGCCAATAAGTTACCAATATCTAGAGGCATTACCCTCGGGCTGAATTCTTTCAGCAGCAGCTTGGGTGTTGGATTGTTAAGCTTCATATTGCCTCGAGGCACTGCTTTTGTTCTTTTATGCGGAGGTGTGGTGCGCTAACTGAATAAGTAACAACCTAAGATTGATTTTAGTGCGTTCTTTACAGTGTCCTGACAGAATTCCGAAGGGTTAATGTGGAATTGACCTTGAGTAACTAGTGATATGGCTCTTTTCTCCCTGTGTTCAAAACAGAGAGGGATCTCATTTTCAGAAAATAAAACCCATTTATTGTAGCCATGAATCCACAGCACATTTCAGTTTGTAATTTGACAATCTCACTCAGAAGCCTCATTGGAGCATTAGGGGAGTTGTGTTCTGGGACTGGAGTTTGTGCCTGGAGTGCTGCCTCTAGTTGGAGACCATGCTTTGCTCAGGTCGTGATGAATACCAGGATGCCGATTATAATAAGCGCTTAAATTGCTCCAACTGGTGTTCTTGTAACAATATTTTGGAAGATTTCAGTAGCTACTGGATTTCTGAAATGTAGATGTTTATATCCGAGTGATGTACCGGACTCTGGATGGAGTTCTAACTGCTGTGAGCCTGAGCTAAAGTCCAATTTGAGCAAGACAGAGTGGTTTTCATGGGAGATTTTAACTTTGATATAGATTGGGATAAGCAGGCTAGCACCGATCAGAAAGGTAGTGAATTTCTTGAGTGTGCCCGGGATAATTTTCTATAACGACTTGTCCAAGGGAGTACGCTATATTAGATTTAGTAATGAGTAATGAGCCAGATTTAGTTAACAGCCTAACTATGCGTGAACATTTATCCAATAGCGATCAAATTGCTATTGGATAAATGATTGAGTTCAACGTAGCGTTTGAAAGGGAGAAACGCGAAACAGCTACTAATATTCTAGATTTGGGTAAGGCCGACTTCAATGGGATGAGACAGAGATTGTCCACAGTAAACTGGGCAAATCTGCTAATGGGTACAACAACAGGAAATTAAAGGGAGACGGTTAAAACATTATTTGATGTAATACAGAACCAGTTTATACCCCTGAGGGGCAAGAGCTCTACTTGCCAAAAAAACAACCATGGACAACTAAAGAGGTGAGGGACAGCATAATACTAAAGTAAAAAGCATACAGAAATGCCAAAATGGCACAGATCCTGGCGAATGGGAAAGATACAAAGAAAGGCAAAAGTAAGAGCGATATCAAGGAATATCAAAATCAATACAAAGAATTTTTACAATTATATCAGGAAAAAGAGGTTAGTCAGGAGCAATGATGGCCCCTTAAAAACTGAAAGTGGTGATATTGTCAATGATAATAAGGAAATGGTGAACATGTTGAATAAATACATTGTGTCAATAATTACAGCATAAGGATAGCATGCCGGAAATCCCAAGGAAACTAATATTGAATTGGGGACAATAAAATTAATGTAATTAAAATAACAGTAATGAAGAAAATAATGGGGCTGAAATTGGTGAAGGGCAAAGGCCGCCCAAAGGACCGCCGATGGCCGGCAAGATACCTGACGGTACTCTGGGCGGGGTTTTCATCAAAAAGGTCCTTGAAAGGGAGCTGGCGGTCAATCTGGGGGGCAACGGGTGGGAGGTCTAATTCGCGGCGGCAAAGGCGCTTGCCGCCCAAGTGCCGCCGAGGATGGAGTCAGGCCCACGGAGGGTCAAAGAGCTGCAAATAAATTTTTTTTTTAATAAACATTGGAAGACCTTCAGGGAACCCCATCAAGGCAAGTCACTGTAAAGAAAATAATTTTAAATTGTTTACTAACTTTTCTTTTCAAGTCTTTATACTTACCATCGGGGATAGACCAGCCTCCTCGCAGTGGTCCACCCCCGTTCTGGTGCCGACTCCCACCCGCCAATCTGGCATCTCGGCGGGCAGGAGGTCAGTTGCGCCACTTGGCCGTTCGCTGACGTCAGCGCGCAGTTCCCTGCGGTTCTCCCCTCCCACCCGCTCCAGACCAAGTTGAAACTGGCACCGGGTGCAACTCGAGGAGGAATGTTAGAGGCAGTGGGTGGCAGTCGATGACAGTGGGCGGTAAGACCATCAATTTTGGCCCCAGTGGCACTAAGGATTTTCGAAAGGTTGTGGTGCAACAAGGCCTCAAGGCCAGTCTTAACTCCAGTTCACACGAAACTAAAAACTTACTCGAAAGAACTGATTCCTGTAATTGGCAGTGCTACCGTAAAGGTCTCCTACAATGGAGCGGTGCACAAGCTACCACTCTGGGTGGTACCGGGCGATGGTCCCATGCTGCTCGACAGGAGCTGGCTGGGAAATATACGCTGGAACTGGGAGAACGTCCGAGCCCTATCGCCCGCTGACGACACTTCGTGTGCCCAGGTCTTAAACAAATTTCCTTCGCTGTTCGAACTAAGCATCGGAAATTCCAAGGAGCAAAAGTGCAGATCCACCTAATTCCGGGGGCACGACCTGTTATGTAATGATGTGTGTATCGTCCTAGTACCTTAAATGTATTGTAAGTACTATGCCACACCACAGAGGGCGCTGCGGTGGGAAACCCTGGTAGTACCTGTAACAAGGGCTATATAAGGTTGCCACCACACCTGGGAGGCACTCTGGAGCTGAACAATAAAGGACGAAGGTCACAGCAGTTAGATTGACACCAGACCGTGTGGAGTCAGTGATTTGTGTGCTACATACACCACATTGGCAATGAGGAAGCGGACGAACTCCACGCAACCATTGCTACTCTGGGCTCGCTAAAGGATTTTACCGTGGGCAATGATTGGGAGGCCTTTATGGAAAGGCTCGAGAACTACTTCACAGCAAATGACCTGACGGAGGACACGAATGCAATGAGAGATAAGCGTAAGGCGATATTGCTCTCCAGTTGTGGAGATGAGGTTTACTGTCTCATCAGGGATTTGCTGGCACCCGGGAGCGCCAGGGACAAGTCATACGAGGAGCTGACTGAACTCATTCGTGACCAGTTGAAACCGAAGGAGAGCATCCTCACAGCCAGATACAAATTTTACCATCACTGCAGACCCGAGGGCCAGGATATCACCAAATATGCTGCGGACCTCAGGAGACTTGCGGCGCCGTGTGATTTTGGCGCACACCTTGACGAGGCTTTGCGGGACGTTTTCGTCTTGGGGATTGGCCACGAGGGCCTCCTTCACAAGCTGCTGGCCACGGAATCCACAGTCACTCTGACAAAGGCCATCGCCATCAGCCGGGCATATATGACCTCAACTTGCAGCACCAAGCAAATGATCCACACAGTCTCGAACCCGGCAGGCACTGTCCACAGGATAGCGCCCACCACGGACAAAACTGCAGAACGTGGCTCTGCCCGGGGCAGAGAGCACGGACCTCGGGATCCTGGAGCTCAGAGTCCGCCGAGGGGGGCCAATCAAGCAGCACCATGCTGGCGCTGTGGAGGAAGCCATGGGGCTCACTGGTGCAGGTTTGCAGAGTACACGTGCAATACCTGCCATGTTAAAGGCCACCTTCAGCGTATGTGTAAAAGAAATCGGACTCACCATGTGGCTGAGGAGATGGGGGATGATCCACTGTTCAGCGAGGAGCAGGTAGAAGAAGATGAGGTGCTTGGACTGTATACGTGTACCGACGATTCGCCCCCAGTGATAAGTGAAGTAAAAATCAACGGAGTCCCAGTGAGTATGGAAGTGGACATGGGCTCGGGTCCGTCGTTGATGAGTCAGAGAACTTTTGATAAACTGTGGATTAACCCAGCTGCACGACCCAAGCTGGTCCCGGTCACGGCGAAGCTGCGTACCTACACCAGGGAACTAATACCTGTTCTCGGCAGAGCGATGGTGCAGGTATCCCACGGGGATGAGACGCACGCTTTACCTCTGTGGGTCGTTGCAGGCGATGGGCCGACACTCCTCGGCCGGAGGTGGATCGGGAAGGTCCGTGGGAGCTGGGAAGACTTCATTCCTCCACAGGCTGCTGCTCCCCAGGGTGCTGCCGTCCCCGGGTCCCCAGAGAGCAGCGCCGACCGAGCTGGAGCTGCAGCCTCAATCCACCCACAGGCAAGTCCCAGGCCCGGACCTCACACAGAGACCCTGCAGCCCCAGCCCCCACAGGCAAGCCCCAGGCCCGGACCTCACACACAGATCCTGCAGCACCAGCCCCCACAGGCAAGTCCCAGGCCCGGATCTCACACAGAGACCCTGCAGCACCAGCCCCCACAGGCAAGCCCCAGGCCCAGGCCTCACACAGAGACCCTGCAGCCCCAGCCCCCACAGGCAAGTCCCAGGCCCGGATCTCACACAGAGACCCTGCAGCACCAGCCCCCACAGGCAAGTCCCAGGCCCGGATCTCACACAGAGACCCTGCAGCACCAGCCCCCACAGGCAAGTCCCAGGCCCGGATCTCACACAGAGACCCTGCAGCACCAGCCCCCACAGGCAAGTCCCAGGCCCGGATCTCACACAGAGACCCTGCAGCACCAGCCCCCACAGGCAAGTCCCAGGCCCGGATCTCACACAGAGACCCTGCAGCACCAGCCCCCACAGGCAAGTCCCAGGCCCGGATCTCACACGGAGACCCTGCAGCCTCAATCCCTCCACAGGCAAGTCCCAGGCCCGGATCTCACACAGAGACCCTGCAGCCTCAGCCCCCACAGGCAAGCAGCCCTGCACAGAGGGGCCTAGTGGGGGTGGGGGTTGAGCTGGTGGGGCACTGCGGGCGGGGTGCTGAGGGATCCAGGGGCCGGCGGTTCGGAGGGGCCCCGCAGAGGAAGAGGCCGTTGGGCGGGCCCCGCCGAGGAGCTGTTAGCGTCGGGCGGCGGCAGCCGCAGGGGAGGCCACTACGGAGGCCACAGGGGACGCGGCAAGTGCGGCCGCTGGAGAGGCCACAGCGGCTGCAGGAAAGGCGGCAAGTCAGGTGGCAGCGGAGGGGAGCGGAGGCTGCGACGGCGGAGGGCATTCGGAGCGGCGGAGAAGAAGATGGCGGCGGCATCGTGTCGGAGCTACAGAGCATCAAAGATGGCGGCGCCCAAGGAGAAGCCTCGTGGAATCCTCCTGCATCAAAGATGGCGCCTTAAAGAGGAAATGCACCCGGGAGTCTTAAAAGGGCCTTACAAAGAGGTGGTCCCCACAAAGGACTTCTGTTTGGCAGAGCGAGTCTAAAATGAGCTATGTTAATGTGAGATAGTGAATTTATAATAAGAATTACTTTTTTTATGCTGAATGGCCACTGTATTTGTGTAAAATAATGGATGAAGTACAAAATGATAAGGGCTAACAAGGAAATCAAGGTTCCGCTACCAGTCAATAACCAGTTAATGGACCAGATAATGTGTACCATACTAACGCACTGTCTATGCCCACCTGCCTTCCGTTGGACAAGTGTGATGTTATGTAATGATGTGTGTATCGTTGTCCTGCGCCCAGGTGGGGGGGGGGGGGGGGGGGGGGGGGGAAGGTGATGTTATGTAATGATGTGTGTTTCGTCTTAGTACCTTAAATGTATTGTAAGTACTATGCCACACCACAGAGGGCGCTGCGGTGGGAAACCCTGGTAGTACCTGTAACAAGGGCTATATAAGGTTGCCACCACACCTGGGAGGCACTCTGGAGCTGAACAATAAAGGACGAAGGTCACAGCAGTTAGACTTACACCAGACCGTGTGGAGTCAGTGATTTGTGTGCTACATACACCACACGACCCATCCACCACAAGGCGAGAGCAGTACCGTACATGCTGAGAGAAAGAGTAAAGATCGAGCTAGACCGGCTGCAAAGAGAGGGCATCATTTCCCCGATCGAGTTCAATGAATGGGCCAGTCCTATCGTCCCAGTCCTCAAGGGAGATGGCACCGTCAAAATCTGTGGCAATTACAAAGTAATTATCAATCGATTCTTCCTGCAGAAGCAATGCTCACTACCAAAGACCGACGACCTCTTTGCAACGCTGGCAGGAGGAAAGACGTTCACGAAGCTGGATCTGACTTCAGCCTACATAACGCAGGAACTGGAGAAATCATCGAAGGCCCTCACCTGCATCAACATGCACAAAGGTCTTTTTGTTTATAACAGATGCCCGTTTGGAATCCGATTGTTGGCGCCGATATTCCAGAGAAACATGGAAAGTTTCATGAAGTCGGTCCCACACACCGTGGTCTTCCAGGACGACATCTTGGTCACAGGTCGGAACATCTGCAGAACCTGGAGGAGGTTCTTAGTCGACTCAACCACGTGGGGCTCAGGTTAAAACGCTCGAAGTGCATTTTCCTGGTGCCTGAAGTGGAGTTCCTGGGAAGAAGGATTGCAGCGGACAGCATCAGACCTATCAATGCGAAGACGGAGGCAATCGAGAATGCACCGAGACCACAGAACGTGACGGAGCTGCGGTCGTTTCTGGGACTCCTGAACTACTTTGGTAACTTCTTACTGGGTCTCAGCACGCTGTTAGAACCACTGCATGTCTTACTACAAAAAGGGGATGAATGGGTTTGGGGCAAAAGCCAGGAAAATGCCTTTGTAAAAGCGAGAACATTGTAATGCTCAAACAAATTGCTTGTGTTGTATGATCCAGTTAAACGTTTGGTACTAGCATGTGATGCATCGTCATATGGTGTCGGGTGTGTAATGCAACAAGCTAATGATTTCGGGAAACTGCAACCGGTTGCTTATGCATCCAGGAGTCTGTCTAAGGCTTAGAAAGCCTACAGCATGATTGAGAAAGAAGCGTTAGCGTGTGTCTATAGGGTAAAGAAAATGCATCAATACCTGTTTGGGCTAAAATTTGAATTGGAAACTGATCATAAGCCACTTATATCCCTGTTTTCCGAGAGGAAAGGGCTAAATACCAATGCATCGGCCCGCATCCAGAGATGGGAGCTCACATTGTCCGCCTACAACTACGTCATGCGCCACAGGCCAGGCACAGAAAACTGCGCCGAGGCTCTCAGTAGGCTGCCATTGCCCACCACGGGGGTGGAAATGGCGCAGCCCGCAGATCCAACGATGGTTATGGAAGCATTTGAGAGTGAGCAATCACACGTCACTTCCCGGCAGATCAAAACCTGGACAAGCCAGGACCCCTTATTATCTCTAGTCAAAAGCTGTGTGCTTCACGGGAGCTGGTCCAGTGTCCCAGTGGAAATGCAGGAAGAGATAAAGCCATTTCAGCGGCGCAAAGACGAAATGTCTATACAGGCAGACTGCCTTCTGTGGAGCAATCGAGTATGGTCCCCAAGAAGGGCAGAGACACCTTCATCAATGACCTCTACAGTACCCACCCAGGCATCGTAATGATGAAAGCGATAGCTAGATCCCACATGTGGTGGCCCAGTATCGATGTGGACTTAGAGTCCTGCATTCACAGATGTAATACATGCTCGCAGTTAAGCAATGTACCCAGGGAGACGCCGCTAAGCTTACGGTCTTGGCCCTGCAAACCGTGGTCTAAGGTACACATCGACTATGCAGGCCCGTTCTTGGGTAAAATGTTCCTTGTGGTTGTAGACGCGAAATCCAAGTGGATTGAATGTGAGATAATGTCAGCTAGCACGTCCACTACCACTATTAAAAGCCTGCGGGCCATGTTTGCCACACATGGCCTACCCGATGTCCTGATGAGCGACAACGGCCATGTTTTACCAGTGCTGATTTCAAAGAATTCATGACCCATAATGGGATCAAACATGTCACATATGCCCCGTTTAAAGCAGCGTCCAATGGTCAGGCAGAGAGAGCAGTGCAAACCATCAAGCAAGGCTTGAAGAGGGTAACAGAAGGCTCACTGCAGACTCGCCGATCCCGAGTCCTGCTTAGCCACCGCACGAGACCCCACTCACTCACTGGGATCCCACCTGTGAACTGCTCATGAAAAGAGCACTTAAGACAAGGCTCTCGTTAGTTCAACCTGACCAACATGAACAGGTAGAGAGCAGGCGGCTTCAACAAAGTGCATACCATGATAGCGCAAATGTGTCTCGCGAGATTGAAATCAATGATCCTGTATTTGTATTAAATTATGGACAAGGTCCCAAGTGGCTTCCCGGCACTGTCTTGGCCAAAGATGGGAGCAGGGTGTTTCGGGTCAAACTTTCAAATGGACTCATTCACCGGAAACACTTGGACCAAATCAAACTCAGATTCATGGATTATCCTGAGCAACCCACGTTGGACCCTACCTTTTTTAATTCCCCAACATACACACCAGTGGCAACCGGCACCACGGTTGACCACGAAGCAGAACCCATAATCCACAGCAGCCCAGCAGGGCCCAACACACCAGGCAGCCCAGCAAGGCCAGCTGCACAGCAGCCCAGCGAGGGCCCAACAAATGATTCAACAACACCAGCTTTCACACCAAGACGATCAACCAGGGCAAGAAGGGCCCCAGATTGACTCACATTGTAAATTGACTTTGGGGGGGGAGGGGAGTGTTGTTATATATGTATATTTGTATTTACTCTGTACAGCCATCAGAGGGCTCATCCCCTGGAGTCCCAAGGGATCCCATAATCCCTTGGGAGCACAGGTATTTAAGGAGGCTTCATAGGTTGTAGAGGTACTCTGGAGACCTACAATAAAAGACTAAGGTCACACTTTACTTTGAGCTCACGGTGTTCAGTCTGACTCTTTCTCCATACACAACAGTTTCCATCCCAGAATTTTAAAGGAAGTAGGTGAGCACATTGCAGCTGGCCCAACTATAATCTTCCAAAGTTCTCTCGATTCAGGAACCGTACCATTAGATTGGAAAATTGCGCAGTTCACTCTGCTATTTAAGAATGGCAAGAGAGGGAAACCAGGGAATTATAGACCAATTAGCCTAATAGCTGTTGTCGTTAAATTCCTAGAGAAGAATAATTACGGATAAGGTGACTGAATACCTCGATAATTTTCAGCTGACCAGAGAGAGCCAGCATGGATTTGTGAAAGGCAGGTCATGCCTGACAAACCTTATTGAATGTTTTGAAGAGGTGACTGAAGTAGTGGACAGGGAACTATGGATGTTATTTATATGGACTTTCAGAAGGCATTTGATAAAGTCCCACATAAGAGACTGTTAACTAAGGTAGAAGCCCATGTAATTAAGGGCAAATTATTGACCTGGTGAAGAAATTGGCTGAGCGGCAGGAGACGGAGAGTAGGGATAATGGGTGGGTACTGTAATTGGCAGGATGTGACTAGTGGTGTCCCACAGCGTTGGGGTCTCAACTATTCACAATATTTATTAATGAGTTAGATGAGTGCATAGAAAGTTATACGTCCGAATTTTCCGATGACACAAAGATAGGTGCCATTGTAGGCAGTGTAGATGAAAGCATAACATTACAAAGGGATATCGATGATGAAGTGAACGGGCAAAACTGTGGCAAATGGATTTCAATGTAAGCAAATGTGAGGTCATCTACTTTGGACCTAAAAACAATACAACAGAATAATTTCTAAATGATGAAAAGCTAAAAACAGTGGATGTCCAGAGAGATGCGGGAGTCTAGGTACATGGATCATTAAAATGCCATGAACATGGCATTATAATCAAAAGTCTAATGGCCTACTGACCTTTATAGCTAGAGGACTAGAATACAAAGCAGTAGAAATTATGCTACAGCTATACAAAACCCTGGTTAAGCCACACATGGAGTACTGTGAGCAGTTCTGGGCACCACACCTTAGGAAGGATATATTGGTCTTGGAGGGAATATAGTGTAGGTTTACCGAATGATACTGGGCTCCAGCAGTTAACTTATGAGGAGAGATTACACAAACTAGGGTTGTATTCCCTAGAATTTAGAAGGTTAAGCGGTGATCTGATCGAAATGTTCAAGATATTAAGGGGAACAGATAGGGTAGATAGAAATAAACTATTTCCGCTAGTTGGGGAGTCTAGGACTAGGGGGCATAGCCTAACAATTAAAGCCAGACCTTTCAGGAGTGAATTTAGGAGATATTTCTACACACAAAGGATTGTAGAAGTTTGGAACTCTCTTCCGCAAACGGCAATTGATGCTAGATCAATTGTTAATTTTAAATCGAAAATTGCAGAGAGCAAAAGTCACCAGAACCACCCCCCTGTGTTTGGGCTCATTCGAAAGGAAATTTAATTTGGGACTATCTACCAAAAAGTTTGGAACTCTAAAGTGCTTATGGAAGAAACTACAAACTTTAATAGAGTTATGAACTTTTACAAGACAAATTCAAGCCTGTGGGCGAACCTAGGGAACAAAGAAAGCCCACTTGATTATTGGAACTGTCTGGGTGTGAGGACTGAGTTAATCTGCCTGGAAGAATGAGTATTTGGAAATCTTCCTCCACAAGAGACATTACCATCACAGTATCACCCAAAGATAGCTCCCCATCAACATAGGTCTGGACAAACCATTTTCAGCATATACATCACAAACAGGCCCAATCCAGCCTGTATGCGAAAGACTAAGCACAAAAGGACATTGTAATTTCCAAACTAATATTTCCATCAGGAAACAGTTTTTCGAAGATCAACCCACCCAAGACATATTAACTTTAACAAGTCCAACAAAATATTACAAAGAAGAACCAAGCCCGAATAATTATACAAAGGATTGTGAACAGATTGGGCGGCAAGATTAGAACACTGAAATCGTATAACTGGCCACTGTTTTCAACAGAGGTGAGATGAAGAGAGTGGGGGAGAGAGGTGGTCGCTACTACCTCATCAAGACAAGGAGAGAAACCAACGTGACAGTGTAAACTAACTTCTCCAGCCTCGAAGTATTGAAGTCCTGAAGGAAGGAAGAACATCACCATCTACCATTAACTATCAAAAGGATTGGTAAGCATCAGTCCCTGCCTGCCCTGGGGTCTAACCTAGCTAGAATTAGGTATTGGAAGGTGGGAGGTATAATTTTACTGCAACCCCCTTTGAATGTGTAGTGTATGGTACTTTATTAGAGTGATTATAAGTTTGACCTTGTACCTTTCCTTGTATTGTTCGTTATTAGAATGATTGTAAGTTTGGCCTTGTATTTTCTTACTAAAGTAGTAAGCCTGTATTACCCTGACTATAATAAAAACAAAGTTCTTTGCATCAAACCAGTGTCCTCTGCACTTTTGTCACACCCCCCAAATAAATCCAGCGTACAGAACCCAAGGGAGGTGGAGCGATTCTAAACCGCTCAAGTTGGTCAGAAGGGAACCTGACCCCCTCATAGAGACCACCCCCCCCCCCACCCACTCCCCTTACAAAATTGATAGATTCTTGTTAACTAAGGTATTAAGGGACATGGGGAAAAGGTGGATATATGGAGTTCGGTCCCAGATCCACCATGATCTCATTGAATGGCGGAACAGGCTTGAGAGCCTGAATGGCCTCCTCCTATTCCTATGTTCCTATCTTTGCAGCTTTCAAATTTGCAGTGACGTAGTTCACCTCTGAGACAATATCCTTGATCAAAACAGAGAACTGATCTAACTTGACCCCTTCTTGGATTGGGTTTAGAAATAGCAATGGGTCAATCACATTCTTGGTATTATTTTATAGATTCGTGAATAATTGAGAATGGAGCTTGAGCAGAAATTGGAGAGGAGTGTATTAGCAATCGTGTGATAATTGTAGGAGATTTAAATTATCCAAAAGAGACTGTGATGGGGGAAATACTTGTGGTGAGAACTCAAAGATGTTTTTGCAGTATGTCCAGGACTGTTCAATGAGTCATGGTGTTGCTAGTCTAACAAGGAAAGAAGCAGTACTTAACCTGGTTTTCAGTAATGAAGCGGAACAAATAGGCAACTTAAAAATTGAGGAAAATGTCAAAAACAGCAAGTATAATATAATGAGATTCAGTGTAAGAACAAAATGGAAAAGGAAAAGTTGAGGACAAGAGTACTTGGCTAGAGAAAAAAAACAAATAGATGGAGGATAAGAAAGAACCAGATCCAGATTAAAAACTGTCAAGTCAAATTGTAGATTAGCAATTCAAAATATTTCAAAAACAGCTGGAAATATTTGTATCAAAGGATGGGGCACTATGATCTGTCAGTCATGGCTCAGGGGGTAGCACTCTCGCCTCTAGGTCAGTAGATTGTGGGTACAAGTCTCACTCCAGAGACTTCAGCACAGAAATCTAGACCGACACTCCAGTGCAGTGCTGAGGGAGTGCCACACTGTTGGAGGTGCCACCATCTCGGCTGAGATGTTAAACCAAGGCCCTGTCTGCCCTCCCAGGTGGATGTAAAGATCCCATGGCACTATTTCGAAGATGAGCAGTGGAGTTATCCCCGGTGTCCCGGCCAATATTTATCCCTCAATCAACATAACAAAAACAGATTATCTGGTCATTATCTCATTGCTGTTTGAGGGAGCTTGCTGTGTGAAAACTGACTACCGCGATCCCACATTACAACAGTGACTACACTTCAACAGTACTTCATTGGCTGTAAAGTGCTTTGAGACATCCTGAGATTGTGAAAGGCGCTATATAAATGCAAGCCTTTCTTTAATAGGGAGATTAGGTCAAATTTGAAAATAAAAGAAAAAAGCTTCTATCACTTCCAAAGCAGATAATAAACCAGGAGAAAATATAAGCAATAAACCAAAGCCTCAAAAATAGAGAATATTAGAGAAAAATTTTAAAAGGAAAATCATAAAGGGCAATAAAAAGACATGGGGCTAGAACCTCCACTTTTTTGCCTGCTTAACGCCCACTTAGTGGCCATTTTACCGCTGAAATGACGTATAGCGCCCATATATCACCCATTTTGGCACAAAATGGAAACTGGCGGGCACCCTTCAGAAACTTATCACCGAGCA
The DNA here is from genome assembly GCF_044704955.1 of Pristiophorus japonicus. Lineage (NCBI taxonomy): Eukaryota > Metazoa > Chordata > Chondrichthyes > Pristiophoridae > Pristiophorus > Pristiophorus japonicus. The sequence continues at coordinate 80,632,761 of NC_091994.1, forward strand.
TTACTTAAAGCCGAGAAAAAATATTACCGCCTGCCCACTTTTTTTGGACGGAATCAGCAGAATGGGCGAATTCAACACCCATAATATCGCCCAGCGTTACTTTCCGCACAGAATTAACGCCGAGATTCAATATTAACGTCTGCCGACTGTTTTTTGTCGTAAAGAGCATATTTACCCAAACTAGCGGCCATGGAGATCACCCATCGTCAATTTCACCACCTCGCACACAATATCGCTCGCTCAAAAAACCGCACACAAAAAGTGGAACTAACTGGAATGAATTACAGCGATATGGACGCCATGTTGTAGATCACATGTCGCGTCCTTTAAAAGGTGGTTGCTGTGCTTCAACCTCGGCGGAGTTCGGATGTACTCTGCAGGTTGTTGGAGTTGATATGAACATCTGTACAAACATCTTGACCATACTGTGATCAATTGGAATTTAATAGGTGTCTTCGTCGGGACATTCCTTGTTTGTGTGCAAGCGGTGGAAAACAGAAAACTACTGCAATGGGGCCTGTCCTTTCTCACCCCCTCTTGGTGACCAAATACATGCAGCAGACTCGACATCGCTGAAGGAAACTCCACTGCATTATGTGCCCAATGTAAGATGTGACAGACAGATGAGGAGGACCAGATGTTACACCCCCCGCAAATACAAGGAGAAGCATTCTTACCTCGACTTGTCTGGCACCACCTGCCTTCGGAGACTGCGCTTCCACAAAGAGGTTATCACTGAGGTATGCCAGCTGATAAGGGCAGATCTGCAGCCTGCCAGCACCATCAGAACTGCACTGTCCATCGAGGTCAAAGTCACCGCGGCACTGTCGTTCTACGCCTCGGGTTCTTTTCGGACATTTGCAGACTTTCTCAGCATGCCACACATCGCTGCATTAGACAGGTCACTGAAGCCCTGTACACACACAGGAGGGACTTGATCAGCTTCCCTATGACCAGGGAGGCACAGAGTGAGAGGGCGCTAGGATTCTCCAGAATTGCAAACTTTCCCAAGGTGCAGGGAGCAATAGACTGTGCGCACATCGCGATGCGAGCACCTTTTCAGGATGCAGAGGTTTTCAGGAACTGCAAGGGATTCCACTCCCTGAATGTCCAGCTGGTTGTTGACCACCAGCAAATTGTACTGGCAGTGAATGCTCAATATCAGGGCAGCATCCATGATGTGCACATCCTGCGTGAGAGCACTGCATCTGACTTGTTTAACAATGAGCCACAAGGTCAATGCTAGATGCTTGGGGACAAAGGATATGGCCTCGCCACCTGGTTGATGATCCCCCTGCATGACACCCACACTGAGGCCGAGAGGCGATACAACGAGAGCCACAGAGCAACTCGCAATATCGTGGAGAAAACCATTGGAGTGCTGAAGCAGCACTTAATACCTGGACCACTCAGGAGGCGAGCTCCAATACCACCCTGAGCAGGTAACTCAATGCGTGGTGGTCTGCTCCATGTTACACAATTTGGCTATGAGGAGGGGACAAAAATTGCCTGATGTGTCTGACAGTCCACCTCACCAGAGAGAGGAAGAGGAGGATGAGGAGGCGGATGCTGACATCGGCCCAGACAATCGGGCTGAGACTGAAGCCATGCCCCACCCCCCTGCAGACCACATGAAAGGGTCCATGGTGGCATGATAGCTGCAAGAGCCTTGCGTCAGGAGCTCATCAATGATTGCTTTGCCTGAAAGAACGTTGGTGTTATTTATAAGGCTGACACACTGTTGGGTGTGCAGGTCATACATCAATGGTGGGCATCACCTTAGTGACAGTTAAAGTTTAAGTTGATTGAAGTTAAGTGTGATTATACCCTTTGATGTTAAGGAATCACAAGCGTGTAAGGGTGCAGCTATCTGAGCCAATGTGCTGCAAGGTTTTGTTAAATAAAAAACATTTAAACCAAACATTAGTTTAAAATCATCAATATTTCTGTACAAACCAACCCTTCCCTGCTGCCCCCCACCCCCCCCCCCCCCCCGCCTCCCGCTTCTCCTCCCCACCTCTACCCCTTCCCTTCCTGACTCCAAGCTGCCTGGCCGAGGAGGTCTTCAAGCGATGCTTCATTGGTGGGGTGGGGGGGGGGAGGGCGATGACGGCCGAAGCGCTGCTTGGACGGATACGGGAGAGGACGGTCCTGAGGTGGGAACGTGCTCCGAGCCATAAGCAAGATGTTGCTGCTGGCTCTCATGTGTGGTTGGCAATGGGGGTGCATTACCTTGGGGTGCAGTGCGGTGCTCCGGGACCACTGGGAGCCCTCTGCCACCAGTGTTCCTGGCTACAAGCTCCAGGGCCTCCTCCATCCCTTCCATTTTATATGTTATTTGTTGGACAAAAACTCGGTGCCAACTATGTTCTTGGTGCTTAGTAGGCTTTTTGCTGCTGGTGAATCTCCGTCGTTCCTCCCACAACAGCCAGACAAGCACACACCACAGCCACACGCGCTTTCAGTGCCTCTGAGCTCCCTCTCTCTCTGTCTCCTCTTCTGCGCATGTCATGATGACCCTTGACCTCCTGAATCGCGGGAATCGAGTGTTGCCAGGCCGTTGCTAAGGATGGCCACACTTTACGGCAGAAGGTCAGAAAAATTTTACGCTACCACCCATTTGATATCGCTCGCAGTAACACCTATTTTCAAAAATGTAAACTAGGTGTTTTGAGAATGGGCGAGAATCCAACGATCTGAAAACTCTTTTTTAACGCCCATGCCGGAAATAATAACCATCTTTGGGCGATAAGCTCAAAAGTGAAGGTTCTAGCCCCATGAATATCTTTGTAAGAGGGGTAGTGATGGAAAGAATGTTGCCTGTGTGCTGGGTTTATGGTTGTGAATAAAATGGCAAAAGGTGAGCAGAAAGTGCAAGGAATTCACTCGGAGCTGCGGCTACTCCTTTGCCGTAACTCCGCCGCACTTCAGATTACGTCACCGGAGTGGGAGCAGCTCTGAGGAAGTTCCTGGTCTAAAATGAAATCAATGTTCCCATGCAGCTCTCTGCCGGTCCCGCACAGCGTGAAAGAAAGACTTGGATTTATATAGCGCCTTTCACGACCACCGAATGTCTCAAAGCGCTTTACAGCCAATAAAGTACTTTTGGAGTGCAGTCACTGTTGTAATGTGGGAAACGCGGCAGCCAACTTGCGCACAGCAAGCTCCCACAAACAGCAATGTGATAATGACCAGATAATCTGTTTTTGTTGATTGAGGGATAAATATTGGCCAGGATACCAGGGATAACTCCCTGTTCTTCTTCAAAATAGTGCCATAGTATCTTTTACATACACCTCAGGGGGCAGACTCGGTTAGCATCTCAACAGTGCAGCACTCCCTCAGTACTACATTGAAGTGTTAGCCTAGATTTATGTGCTCAAGTCCCTGGAGTGGGACTTGAACCCACAACCTTCTGACTCAGAGGCAAGTGCGCTGTCCACTGAGTCACAGCTGACACTGTAAATAGCTCACCCAAATAAAAAGAGGAACATTGGACGTAACTCCTCCAGCTACTTCAGAATAAACAGATTTAAGCGAAATATAATACGCAGATGAAAACTTCCCTCCATTGTGGAAAGTGCAAATTACAATCAGGGTGCACTCTGCTTATGGGCAAAGTGGAAACACGGACCCTGGGTTTCTGCAGAGGTTGGCCCCAGCCCCCCACCGTACCCTCGGAGGGAGCTGGCGGAAGCCCCAGCGAAAGGGTGTAAATGGCCATCCAGGCTGCTGACCCGTGGGTTCCACCAATCCCCCACCGAAATTACGACACGGCACCAGAGGGATCCCTACGGAATTTCCGGGACGCACTGTCTGGAGCTTGAAATTCTCTTGCAGAAGCTGGAAAAGACAATTGCAAGAGGTATTTATTGACCATCGGCATTTCACAATCCACCTGCTATAAATCATGTCCGTTGTTTTTGTTGGCGGGGCACTGTGAGCAGAACAAAATAAGATTGACTGATTGTACAGCCTGGCCCAGATCCTCATAGATTAGATGATTCAGGTCCTCTGGGTACCTGGCCTATGGTGTGTCACCTCAGAGAGATGCTATGTACGTATCAGCATACCATCCTGGAGGATTTACAAAGGGGATTCAGGGTGTTTGTTGCAGAGAATGGAGCTCTAAGTATCACACTTGCCAGAACTCTTGCTGAATTTTAATGCTGGGATATTGTACTCTACAGGAACTAATCAAAAACCTTTTTCTTTTTGTGATAAAGTATCTTGTCCTGCCATCCTGCGGGAGGTAATTTTCAGACCCTTTGAGATTTTACAGGAAATTTCATGATGTCTGCTATTAAAGTCTGGAAGTTACATTGTAAGGGATAAATCGAAAGGTAGTGAACAAATCAGTATTAGCCTGTATAATTGCCTATGTATGTAACACTTGCTTATGTAGGTATAGCACAAATGCATAATGCATTAAACTGAATCCTTAACCGTAGTAACACTTAAACAGCAAAGTTAGCAGTTGTTGATTAGAAGTCTCTGAGGAAGAGATAAGGAAGCCAGTACAGCCACCATAGGCGTCGGACAGACTGGGGTAGAGGGCAAAATGGAACAACACAATGATGAGAGATGGACAATTACATGTACCACTCAGAGCCAGTCTGATAAGAGTCGTCAAATCAATGTAACTTCGCTGATAGAATTAGACCTATCGAGGATTTTGTAGGAGGGTGCTCCTCTCCAAAACCTGTATAAGTTCGAGTTGAAAACTCATGTCTTTCGGAGGTTCCACGACTGAACCTTCCTGTGCATTGCTTGTAATAAAACCGGTAAACCTGAGGTTTCGTTTGTTTACTTCCGTGGGAGCTGGGCGAGGTGTCGATTAACTATATCAGTTAGTCCACCTTGAGGAAGAGAAGCCTCCTTTTTACCCCAACAGACACTCTGTGATATTATTGGACAAATGTTTATGTGTTCATGTCAGACTCTACTGCCCATTATTTTAATAGAGCTGTTAACCTGTATGTCAGTTTGAGCTTCGATTACAATGTCAGTTATAGGAATTTGATACCAATTCATTATTTGTTCCTACACATGACATTTATAATTACCAGGTTAAAACAATTAATTGCTACAACTGTACAGAGTGTTGGTGAGATCACACCTGGAGTACTGCGTATAGTTTTGGTCTCCTTATTTTAAGGAGGGATATACTTGCATTGGAGGTGGTTCAGAGAACTTTCACTAGGTTGATTCCTGGGATGAAGGGACTGTCTTATGAGGAAAGGTTGAGCAGGTTGGGCCTGTACTCATTGGAGTTTAGAAGAATGAGAGATGATCATATTGAAGCATGTAAGATTCCAAGTGGGCTTGACAGGGCGGATGCAGAGAGGATGTTTCCCCTGGTGGGGAAATCTAGAACTAGAGGGGCATAATTTCAAAATAAGGGGATCGTCCATTTAGGACAGAGATGAGGAGGAATTTCTTCCCTCAGAGGGTCGTAAATCTTTGGAATTCTCTGCCCCAGAGAGCTGTGGAGGCTGGGTCATCAAGGCTGAGTCATCAAGACAGAGATAGAGAGATTCTTGAACTATAGGGGAGTCCAGGGTATGGGGAACAGGCAGGAAACTGGAGTTGAGGCCAAGATCAGATCAGACTTATTGAATGGTGGAGCAGGCTCGAAGGGCTGTATGGTGGTCGTTAAAGGCATGTGTAGCTTTAGAAAGAGAGATGACTGGCTGTGGGTACAGGATGTTGAATGTGCACGCAACATTCTGAATCTGAATTTGATACAGAATGAACACACACGCTGAAGTGTGAAGGGTGAGTATCAGTATAGGTTCGTTGAACACTAAATCTCACACAATATCAGTTAAGGAGTATCAAGTAAACCTTCCCCCGCCGCCTCCCCCCCACCTCCCCCACAACCCTTCCTAAAACATGCCCATCGGAAGATTAGGATCTACCGTTCAGTCTAAGGTTCATTACATACCAAAATTAGTTTATCTTTGAACAGTCATAGAAACATAGAAATTTACAGCGCAGAAGGAGGCCATTTCGGCCCATCATGTCCACGCCAGCCGACAAAGAGCCGCACAGCCCTTGGTCAGCAGCCCTAAAGGTTACATATAAACCTATGAACAATGACGGAAAGGCAAAGAGCACCCAGCCCAACCAGTCCACCCCACACCACTGCAACACCCCTTACACTGAAACATTCTACACTCCACCCCAACTGGAGCCATGTGAACTCCTGGGAGAGGCAAAAAACAGATAAAAATCCAGGCCAATTTAGGGAGAAAAATCTGGGAAAATTCCTCTCCGACCCATCCAGGCCATCGAAACTAGGCTAGGAGATCACCTTGGCCATATTCTATTCCCTGCAGTACTTACCATTATATCTGCGCCGTCCAACAAAAGGTCATCCAACCTAATCCCAATTATCAGCTCGAGGTCCATAACCCTGCAGGTTACTGCACTTCAAGTGCCCATCCAACCATCTCTTAAAAGTGGTGAGGGTTTCTGCATCCCCCATATGTCGCACATACCCCAGTCAAAGATATATTATTACTTAACCAAGCCACAGTACAACACTGAATAAAGTATGACTTACCTCCTGCTTGCTAGAGTTATCAAAAAGTCAGATACGGAAATTCATTCACTGACACTACTTTATGTAACAGAACACAATTAACACCTCACAAGGCTAAGTATGGATGATTGCGGTGAAGTAATTGGAATCTAAATCATTACAGGCACAACAGTAATTTAAGTGTATCATAACATCTCGGCATAGCTAATTTGTGCTGCGCTGATGTTTTATGGTGACACAGACTGTTCACAGTGCAAAGTGGGTTTGAACCATTGCTTCGCACAAGCTCAGTGGCATTTCCTGGTCCTTATGCTGCACCCCTCTGGCCAGACCTCTGGGGTTGAACATCCCTGGCCCTGCTGGAAAACTCTGACCAATAGCCCAGGACTCCAAAATGCTGGGCTCCCGCCCGCGCTGGGAGTTCCCACAGGGCCTTTTAAGAGGCGGAGTTTCCACCCTTTACAACAACAACAACAACTTGTATTTATATAGTGCCTTTAACATAGTGAGACGTCCCATGGCCCTTCACAGGAGCATTATAAGACAAAAAAAAAATTGACACTGAGCCACATAAGGAGAAATTAGGGCAGGTGGTCAAAGGCGTAGGTTTTAAAGAGCGTCTTAAAGGAGGAAAGAGAGGTAGAGAGGCGGAGTGGTTTAGGGAGGGAGTTCCAGAGCTTAGGGCCCAGGCAGCTGAAGACACGGCCAGCAATGGTTGAGCAATTATAATCAGGGATGCTCAAGAGGGCAGAATTAGAGGAACGTAGACATCTCGGGGGTGTTGTGAGGCTGGAGGAGATTACAGAGGTAGGGAGGGGAGAGGCCATGGAGGGATTTGAAAACAAGGATTGAGAATTTGGAAATTGAGGTGTTGCTTAACCGGGAGCCAATGTAGGTCAGCGAGCATCACCTCAAGTTTACGTAGGGTAGGATGTGGGGGGCCAGCCAGTTGTGCGTTGGAATAGTCGAGTCTGGAGGGAACAAAGATAGTGGTAGAAGGGGCGGAATCTCCCTACAATGGGAGCCTCTGCAATCTCGGGAACTCAGACATCCAGAGCATCTCTGAAGGCCGGCGTGCCCAGTGTGAAGAGAATAGCGGCCTCCTCACTGGCAGTTGTGAGACCCACTGATGTCTGATGCGCCCACCCATTCTGATCGAACTCTTTATAAAGAAACGCTTTGGTCAGCCAATTCTGATTCACTTTCAAAGCCCCGCCCTGCTTAGCACTGCCATTTTCCTGCAGGAGAGGAGGATGGGTCACTCTGAGCTCTTCTGGAGCATCTCCTGGGGGCCAGTTGTTGGCCACCATTGTAAGAGGCTCAGTAACAGATCATAGTGCAGGGATGGTGCACGGCACTGGGAAATCAAAGAAAGAACACAGGGAGAATAAATAAAATGCTAGTTAGCAATGATTAGCTGATAGAAGAAGATAAATTTACATTTATATAACGTCTTTCACATCCTTGGGCTGTCTCAAACCAGTTCACAGCCAATGGTTTATGTAGTCACTCATGTAATGCATTTGTTTCATGAGTTCTTTGTTTAAGAATTCATAGCAACACATTGCTGTTAAGAACTAGTTGGTTTATTAGCAAAGGTTTAACAATCACACTACACATTACCAGTTCATCCACCAGGCTCACAACCACCTGCCTTATCGTGGATCCCCTAATCCCAACTGGCTGGGGTTTTATTAAGTCTTGTGAACATCACGTAACTGGCTAAGCCACTCCCAACTCAACAGCTCTACAAACCTGTGAGCATACTCATAAGTGCATACATTACAACTATTGTGTAGGCAAATGTGGCAGCCAATTTGCAAGGAGCAAGGTCCCAGAAATAGCAAATGAGATGAATGGCCAGCTCATCCATTTTTGGTGTGTTAGTTAAAAAGAAAGAAAGACTTGAGAACTTAAATAGCATTGTTCACAACCTCATGGTGTCCCATGGTGTCCCATTATAGACAATTGAAGAATAAATGTTACTCAAGACAGCATACAAAGTCCCCTGCTCTTCATAGGGCGATTGCTTATTAAACCTAAATTCCAAAAGCAACATGTGTCAGACCAATCAATAAAATTCTTTTCTTTTGTATCCTTTTGTCATCTTTTCCTTCAACCATCTATTTAGCCTAGTCTTAAAAGTTGACAATGTTCTCTGCTTCATTCACTAACTCTGGTAGTGCATTCCACAGCCTCACAACCCTCTGTGTAGAAAATAGTTCTCCTGTTCTCTGCCCTAAACCTCTGAAGTTTTATCTTAAATCTATGTCTTCTTCAAATAATGCCAGGGGATCTTAAGACCTAGAAATGGGCCTCCTTAGCACCTCCTGTTATGGCCTCCGGGGGGGGGGGGGGGCGCTAACGGGGTGCCAACGATTTACCGACCAAATGCGAGAAGATCGACTTCCAGAATATTTAGCGGGAAGTTTGCGGTGGCAGTACGGCGCTGTGCCCCGAAGTCCTGCGCCCGGAGATCGTGACGTCATCGCCGTGCGCATCGCCTCAGCCCCGAACTTCGGTTCCGCCCCCTGCAGTATCGCCAGGCTCAAACACCAGCAGCTGCAGGAGGCGTTGCTCAGGAGGTCGGGCGCTCTGAGGATGATGCTTAAAGGCGAGGTGGCTGAGGTAAGTGAAAAAAAATGTCAATCCTCTATTTGATTTGATTTTTGCTGTTTCTTGCCCGTAATCGATTAGCCTGGGTCTCTGCGTCAGTGCATTGGGCTGATCGGGCCGGATCGCGGCTGCCGTTGGGGAGAAGGTAAGTTCTTCTTTTGCAGAGCCTGCAGCGATGGCCCTTCCCTTTAAGGGAGGGACGAAGCCTTCCAACGTGGCAGCGCTGCTCAGCCCAGTGTGCAATGCTGCTCCACTCACTGCCCGCCTGCTGCCTCTTGCACTCCAGGAAGGAAGTGCAATGCTTGATGTAGCACTCCACTTCCTTCCCAGAGAGTAAATGCCGAACTTTTTAAAAGTTTGAAAACTTTAACGCCTGCCGCTAATTTTTCAAACTTTTAAAAGTCGACGCCCCAAAGGATGCACATCCGAATTTCCCCCCTTTAATGTCTAGTTTTTATCAACATAACAAATAATATGATTATCTGGTCATTATCACATTGCTGTTTGTGGGAGTTGCTGTGCGGAAGTTGGCTGCCGCGTTTCCTACATTACAACAGTGACTACACTCCAAAAGTGCTTCATTGGCTGTAAAGCACTTTGCGACGGTCATGAAAGGCACTATATAAATCCAAGTCTTTCTTTCTTTTAACAGGCAGACAAGACCTTGCTTTAACTTCTGAAAGACGGCACCTCTGACAATGCAGCACTCCCTCAATACAGCGCAGATATCCACAGCTATTTGGCATGCATTTGAAAGAACCCGTTAACAGAGAGATGAACACAGTTGTCTCCTTCATTGGCACTGACAGCACATAACTGCGATGAGCCTTCAAATCCCCAAATCCTCTTGTAAATCAACACACGAGCTCAGGCGTTTGCTTATTAAACTTAAACTCCAAAAGCAGCATGTGTCAGACCAATCAATAAAACTAATGTTACACCTGCACATCCCGAGGGACGGTTCTCATTCACTGATCCGTGCACTTGCACCACTGAAGCTCCGGTGCCCTTGTGCGAGCGGCAGAACAATGGAGGAATGCCAGCCATTCATACTGTGTGCTGTCACTTAGTGCACCGTGGAGCAGAGCAGATGACACAGAAATCAGACCTACTTGAGCAAAGATTTTGTGCCAGGCGCTGAACTGCCTCATTTATCTTCGATCCGACACATTACACTCAGTGCATTCAGCGTCAGGATAGGGCACAGAACATGCTGTCTTTTTTCTTCTGTCAGAATTCAATCCCCTGGGTTTCATTTCCACTGAGCCTCTTCGTTAATGGCTGCATGACCTCCCCAAGGGAGGAGGGCAAGGACAGTCTCGAAGGTGTGTTTGTCCAAGATAAATATCAATGTTACTACAATCATTCAAGTCTGACTAGCATTAGACAGCCCTTGGCTCATCGCGTTGTTGTTTTGTGGCACCCAGCAGTGTGCAAAATGGCTGCCATATTTGCCTGCGTAACAGTGACTGCACTTCAAGTTAATTCATTGCGTGACGTGCTTTGGGATGTTTCAGAGAAATGGGATATGGTGTTATATAAATTTATTTCCTCAGTTGGTGGGAATTTCGCTTCTCAGCCGGTTGTGGGTTCAAGCTCCATACCAGGAGTTCAATCTCATAATCTAAGCTGACATTTCTACGCAGTGCTGCGGGAATGCTCCATTATCTGAGGTGCCGTCCTTCCAATGAGACATTAAGCTGAGGTCACGGTGGTTAAAGATCCCATGGCACTATTCAAAGGAGACAGACAGTTCTCTCAATGTCGGGGTCAACAACCTGCCCTCAACTAACCCCACCAACCAGTCATTCAATCTCTTGACGCTTGCAGGATTTAGCTGTTCAGAAAATGTCTGTTGTGTTCGCGTATATAACGACACTCTATGCATTCCAAAATAATGCATTGCATTAAGAAGTATTCTGAGATATTTCTGAGAGGACATGGTAAGGCACCATGAAAATGTATTTTTCCATTCGTTCATGGAATAAGGGTGTCACTGGCATGGCCATCATTTATTTCCCGTCCCTAATTACCCTTGAGAAGGTGGTGGTGAGCCGCTTTCTTGAACTGCTACAGTCCGTGTGCGGAAGGTACTTCCACAGTGTTATTAGGGATGGAGTTCCAGAATTTTGACCCAGCGATGATGGAGGAACGGCGATATACTTCCAAGTCAGGATGGCGCGTGCCTTGGAGAGGAACGTGGAGGTGGCGGTGTTCCCAGGCGCCTGCTGCCCTTGTCCTTCTAGGCGGTAGAGGTCGCAGGTTTGCGGTGCTGTCGAAGCAGTCTTGGTGAGTTGCTGCAGTGCACCTTGTAGATGGTGCACACTGCAGCCACGGTGTGTGGGGGTGCAGGGAGTGAATGTTTAAGGTGGAGGATGGGGTGCCAATCCAGCGGGCTGCTTTGTCCTGGATGGTGTCGAACTTCTTGAGTGTTGTTGGAGCTGCACTCATCCAGGCAAGTGGAGAGTATTCCAGCACACTTTGGGGAGTCAAGAGATGAGACACTCACTGCAGAATACCCAGCCTCTGACATGCTCTTGTTGCCACAGTATTTACATGGCTGGTCCAGTTAAGTTTCCGGTCAATGGTGACCCCCAGGATGTTGATGGTGGGGGATTCGGCGATGGTAATGCCGCTGAATGAAGAGGCGGTGGTTAGACTCTCACTTGTTGGAGATGGTCGTTGCCTGGCACTTGTGTGGCACAAATGTTACTTGCCACTTATCGGCCCAAGCCTGACTGTCGTCCAGGTCTTTCGTTCGTTCTCCTCCCCCCCCCCCCTCCCTACCCCCCACCCATTCTTTGCCATGTTTTCCAGGGGTAAGGCAGCTGGAGATTGACTCCCAGGCTGTACAGAGTTGCAACTCTGTTAAAATGAATGCAGCTGCTTCACAATACCAGTTACTTCTCCCAATCAGCGAAGTCCCCAAATGGCCTGGAGACCAAAATGGAAGGTCGAGGAGTTCAATGTTATTTTATTTACGCAGACATGGGGCAAGTCCTTTGAACAAAAACTATCCCCCAATGATCTTCCATCCACTTTAAATCTTGATCCTCTGAACGAAAATGCTCCCCAGAATCTTGTAATGGATGAAATAATTTGGGAATTCTTGCCAATCCCAGGGACAGACACGAGAAAAAAAAAATCCATTGTTTTTCTATAGACTACCTGTCCCTGATGAATTGAAATGCTGTCAGATGCAAAGTATCATCTCACAAAAGGCCAAGCTGTATCTTGTCAAGTCGCATTTGTATGGATTTGTATTATGATAGAATTATTATATTTTTGATAGTTTAGTTGTGAATCAAATAAAGGAGACTCTGAACCAGGTCTGCGCTTTCAATCATTCAAATTGTACGATGGATTTAATACCAAGGCACACTCTGCCATCCCCACGCAAATACACACAAATCACTTCATGGAGGACCGTGCGCGAGAACAATAATCGGAAAAGAATTATTACAATCTGAAAGCTTTAAACAAAGTCATTTTACTCAAATATTTATGAATGTGCAATTTTTATACTTCCTGCCAGCACTGAAGTATATTTGATTTTCTTGAGCATTCAGTTTTGAAGGAGAGTGGCTTCTGCTGGGCAGCACAGTCCTCCTTCAGTCATTGACATTCTTAGCCTCGCTATCTGCTCGAAGCTCCCATCACTCCTCCATTGCTAAAAGTGCCTCCAAGAATCTCATTTCATCTGGTGCCAAACACTTGTTTGCCCCTTAAAAGCTCTCAACTCTTTATTAAGGCCATGTCTGTCCAAAACCTCAATATGGCTCACACATCATAGCAGGAGGAGCTGCTGCAAAAACTCGCTCCCACTCCTTAACAAAGGAGAAAATAATATTGCCTGACACCTTTACCCTCCTACCTCTATCTCTCTACATCTCATTCTTTCTCCCTTTTCTCACTCTCTTTGTTATCAGTCCTACAGTGGTCATTCTTTCTTTGAACTTTTTTCTCCTGTTTCTCCAAAGTAGCAAAGTCAATATTCCAAGCTCTCTTCTACCTCCCTGCACCCTCGTTGTTACGACTGACTCTTACTCACGATTCATTCTTTTGCAAGTCCTCGAAATTATGCAACTCTTTACCTTCTCTTGGTCTTCCTTCCATCCTGTAATCTACAAGCTCTTACAAACTTGAGCTACAGGTTACCTGTGTCAGTTGTGGCTCAGTGGGTAGCACCCTGTCTCTGAGTCCGAAGGTTGTGGATTCAAGTCCCACTCCATGGACTTGAGCATGTAAATCTAGGCTGACACTCCAGTGCAATGCTAAGGGAGTGCTACATTGTCAGAGGTGCTGTCTTTCGTCAGCTCAAGAATAACAAGGCAACAGGAGCAGATGGAATCCTGTCGAGGCACTAAAGTATGGCGGAGAAGCGCTATTGGCACGAATGCATGACTTCATCTCTCTGGAAGGAGGAGAGCATGCTAGGAGATCTCAGAGATGCCGTAATCGTGACCATCTACAAAAAACCGGACAAGTCCGACTGTGGTAACTACAGAGGAATCTCCCTGCTGTTGGCCACTGGGAAAGTCATCGCAAGAATCCTCCTCAATCGTCTTCTCCCTATAGCTGAAGAGCTCCTCCCAGAGTCACAATGCAGACTCCATCCAATAAGGGGTACAACAGACATGATCTTCACCACATGACAACTGCAAGAGAAATGCAGGGAACAGCATCAACCCTTGTACATGGCCTTCTTTGACCTCAAAAAAGCCTTTGACACTGTCAACCATGAAGGACTATGCAGCGTCCTCCTCCTATTCGGTTGCCCCCAGAAGTTTGTCACCATCCTCTGCCTGCTCCACGATGACATGCAAGTCGTGATCCTGACCAATGAATCCAAGTCCAGACCAGGGTCAAGCAGAGCTGCGGCATCACACCAACGCTTTTCACAATCTTCCTCGTTACAATGCTTCATCTCACTCTCAACAAGCTCCCCGCTGGAGTGGAACTAAACTATAGAACCAATGGGAACCTGTTAAAACTTCACTGCCTCCAGGCTAGATCCAAGGTCATCCCATCCTTTGTCATCAGTGCGGACGACACTTGCGTCTGCGCACACTCAGCCACCAAACTCCAAGCCATCGTCAACACCTCCACCAAGGCATACGAGAGCATGGGCCTTACACTAAACATCTGTAAGACAAAGGTCCTCCATCAACCTGACCTCGCCAAACAGCACTGCCCCCCCGGTCATCAAAATCCACGGCACGGCCTTGGACAACGTGGACCATTTTCCATACCTTGGGAGCCTACTATTAGCAAGGGCCGACATCAATGACGAGGTCATCGCCCACTATTTTTTGTCAAAAAGAGCGAAACTAATGCCCAGGAGATCACCCACCGTCACTTTCCCCACCTCGCACACATATTGCCCACAATATCGCTCGCCCAAAAAACCGCCCACAAAAAGTGGAACTGTCCTGAACGAACGCCAGCGGTGTGGCTGGCATTTTTAAAACCCCACTCTTACATGAGGAGCTGAAATCTGAACGATTTGCCTGAAAGACCATTGATGTGAGTGACAACACTGACACACTGCTGTGTGTGTGCAGTTCAGACATCAATGGTGCCCATCACCTTGGTGCCAGTTAAAGTTTTTTTTGATTGATGTTAAGCTGTATTTAACCCTTTCATGTTAAGGAATCAACAGTGTGTAATGGTGTAGCTATCTGAGTCAATGCGCAACAAGGTTATGTCCGATAATAAAAATTTTATATCAACATTGGTCTGAAATCATAAGTGTTATATATGTAAACCTGTAAATACCTTGTTTAGCCACCAGAAGGCTCATCCCCTGGAGTCCCAAGGGATTCCACAATCCCTTGGGAGCATTTGTACTTAAGGAGGCCTCACAGGCTGGAGAGGCACTCTGGAGACCTGTAATAAAAGACTAAGGTCACACTTTACTTTGAGCTCACAGTATCTGGTCAGACTTTTTATTCATACATTACAACTGGTGACAAGATACAGATGACGAACCCACCACAACGATGCAGAGAACAGTGGGCATCCTGGAGAAATTTTCGGAGGGAGATGATTGGGAAACCTTTGTGGAGCACCAACGTATGGCCTCATGAAAAATCTGCCTGCTCCAGCGAAACCCACAGCGTCGGCGGCAGTCAGGAGCAGCGTCGAGGAGGTGCGTGGAGAGGCCTATAAAAGGCACAGCAGGGAGTCCGGGGCCCAGCGTCGGCGGCAGTCGGGAGCAGTGTCGAGGAGGTGCGTGGAGAGGCCTATAAAAGGCACAGCAGGGAGTCCGGGGCCCAGCGTCGGCGGCAGTCGGGAGCAGTGTCGAGGAGGTGCGTGGAGAGGCCTATAAAAGGCACAGCAGGGAGTCCGGGGCCCAGCGTCGGCGGCAGTCGGGAGCAGCGTCGGAGGTGCGTGGAGAGGCCTATAAAAGGCACAGCAGGGAGTCCGGGGCCCAGCGTCGGCGGCAGTCGGGAGCAGTGTCGAGGAGGTGCGTGGAGAGGCCTATAAAAGGCACAGCAGGGAGTCCGGGGCCCAGCGTCGGCGGCAGTCGGGAGCAGCGTCGGAGGTGCGTGGAGAGGCCTATAAAAGGCGTACTTGTGCAGCTGCAGGGAGAAGCAAAAAAGAAGTAGAAAGAAATCAAAAGGTGACATCACAGCCAAGAGGGTAAGTGATTGGCTGGTGATTGGTGAGTAGTTTTTCTTTTTTCTCTTCTATAACAGTGAGTAACTTTTAACATTGTTGTTGCCAATTTAAGTGTATCTAAGGGTTAAGTCATGGCAGGAGAGCTCGGTCGGGTGTTATGCTCCTACTGTACCATGTGGGAACTCAGGGACGACACCAGTGTCCCTGACGACTATATCTGCAGGAAGTGTATCCACCTCAAGCTCCTGACGGTCCGTGTTGCGGAGTTGGAGCTGAGGGTGGATTCACTCTGGAGCATCCACGATGCTGAGAATGACGTGAGTATCACGTGTAGCGAGTTGGTCGTACCGCAGGGAAAGGGTCCACAGCCAGATAGGAAATGGAAGACCAACAGGAAGAGCAGTGCAAGGAAGGTAGTGCAGGAGTCCCATGTGGTCATCCCCCTGCAAAACAGATACACTGCTTTGGGTACTGTTGAGGGGGATGACTCATCAGGGGAGGGCAGCAGCAGCCAAGTTCATGGCATCATGGCTGGCTCTGCTGCACAGGAGGGCAGGAAAAAGAGTGGGAGAGCAATAGTGATTGGGGATTCAATGGTGAGGGGAATAGATAGGCGTTTCTGCGGACGCAACCGAGACTCCAGGATGGTATGTTGCCTCCCTGGTGCAAGGGTCAAGGATGTCTCGGAGCGGTTGCAGGACATTCTAAAAAGGGAGGGAGAACAGCCAGTTGTCGTGGTGCACATTGGTACCAACGACATAGATAAAAAAAGGGATGAGGTCCTACGAAACGAATTTAAGGAGCTAGGAGCTAAATTAAAAAGTAGGACCTCAAAAGTAGTAATCTCGGGATTGCTACCAGTGCCACGTGATAGTCAGAGTAGGAATCGCAGGATAGCGCAGATGAATACATGGCTTGAGCAGTGGTGCAGCAGGGAGGGATTCAAATTCCTGGGGCATTGGAACCGGTTCTGGGGGAGGTGGGACCAGTACAAACCGGACGGTCTGCACCTGGGCAGGACCAGAACCAATGTCCTAGGGGGAGTGTTTGTTAGTGCTGTTGGGGAGGATTTAAACTAATATGGCAGGGGGATGGGAACCAATGCAGGGAGACAGAGGGAAACAAAAAGGAGGCAAAAGCAAAAGACAGAAATGAGATGAGGAAAAGTGGAGGGCAGAGAAACCCAAGGCAAAGAACAAAAAGGGCCACTGTACAGCAAAATTCTAAAAGGACAAAGGGTGTTAAAAAAACAAGCCTGAAGGCTTTGTGTCTTAATGCAAGGAGTATCCACAATAAGGTGGATGAATTAACTGTGCAAATAGATGTTAACAAATATGATGTGATTGGGATTACGGAGACGTGGCTCCAGGATGATCACGGCTGGGAACTCAACATCCAGGGGTATTCAACATTCAGGAAAGATAGAATAAAAGGAAAAGGAGGTGGGGTAGCATTGCTGGTTAAGGAGAAAATTAAGGCACTAGTTCGGAAGGACATTAGCTTGGATGATGTGGAATCTATATGGGTAGAGCTGCAGAATACCAAAGGGCAAAAAACGTTAGTGGGAGTTGTGTACAGACCTCCAAACAGTAGTAGTGATGTTGGGGAGGGCATAAAACAGGAAATTAGGGGTGCGTGCAATAAAGGTGCAGCAGTTATAATGGGTGACTTTAATATGCACATAGATTGGGTTAACCAAACTGGAAGCAATACGGTGGAGGAGGATTTCCTGGAGTGCATAAGGGATGGTTTTTTAGACCAATATGTCGAGGAACCAACTAGCGGGGAGGCCATCTTAGACTGGGTGTTGTGTAATGAGAGAAGATTAATTAGCAATCTCGTTGTGCGAGGCCCCTTGGGGAAGAGTGACCATAATATGGTGGAATTCTGCATTAGGATGGAGAATGAAACAGTTAATTCAGAGACCATTGTCCAGAACTTAAAGAAGGGTAACTTTGAAGGTATGAGGCATGAATTGGCTAGGATAGATTGGCGAATGATACTGAAGGGGTTGACTGTGGATGGGCAATGGCAGACATTTAGGGATTGCATGGATGAACTACAACAATTGTACATTCCTGTCTGGCGTAAAAATAAAAAAGGGAAGGTGGCTCAACCGTGACTATCAAGGGAAATCAGGGATAGTATTAAAGCCAAGGAAGTGGCATACAAATTGGCCAGAAATAGCAGCGAACCCGGGGACTGGGAGAAATTTAGAACTCAGCAGAGGAGGACAAAGGGTTTGATTAGGGCAGGGAAAATGGAGTACGAGAAGAAGCTTGCAGGGAACATTAAGACGGATTGCAAAAGTTTCTATAGATATGTAAAGAGAAAAAGGTTAGTAAAGACAAATGTAGGTCCCCTGCAGTCAGAATGAGGGGAAGTCATAACGGGGAACAAAGAAATGGCGGACCAATTGAACAAGTACTTTGGTTCGGTATTCACTGAGGAGGACACAAACAACCTTCCGGATATAAAAGGGGTCGGAGGGTCTAGTAAGGAGGAGGAACTGAGGGAAATCCTTATTAGTCGGGAAATTGTGTTGGGGAAATTGATGGGATTGAAGACCGATAAATCCCCAGGGCCTGATGGACTGCATCCCAGAGTACTTAAGGAGGTGGCCTTGGAAATAGTGGATGCATTGACAGTCATTTTCCAACATTCCATTGACTCTGGATCAGTTCCTATGGAGTGGAGGGTAGCCAATGTAACCCCACTTTTTAAAAAAGGAGGGAGCGAGAAAACAGGGAATTATAGACCGGTCAGCCTGACATCGGTAGTGGGTAAAATGATGGAATCAATTATTAAGGATGTCATAGCAGTGCATTTGGAAAGAGGTAATATGATAGGTCCTAGTCAGCATGGATTTGTGAAAGGGAAATCATGCTTGACAAATCTTCTGGAATTTTTTGAGGATGTTTCCAGTAGAGTGGACAAGGGAGAACCAGTTGATGTGGTATATTTGGACTTTCAGAAGGCTTTCGACAAGGTCCCACACAAGAGATTAATGTGCAAAGTTAAAGCACATGGGATTGGGGGTAGTGTGCTGACATGGATTGAGAATTGGTTGTCAGACAGGAAGCAAAGAGTAGAAGTAAATGGGGACTTTTCAGAATGGCAGGCAGTGACTAGTGGGGTACCGCAAGGTTCAGTGCTGGGGCCCCAGATGTTTACACTGTACATTAATGATTTAGACGAGGGGATTAAATGTAGTATCTCCAAATTTGCGGATGACACTAAGTTGGGTGGCAGTGCGAGCTGCGAGGAGGATGCTATGAGGCTGCAGAGCGACTTGGATAGGTTAGGTGAGTGGGCAAATGCATGGCAGATGAAGTATAATGTGGATAAATGTGAGGTTATCCACTTTGGTGGTAAAAACAGAGAGACAGACTATTATCTGAATGGTGACAGATTAGGAAAAGGGGAAGTGCAAAGAGATCTGGGTGTCATGGTACATCAGTCATTGAAGGTTGGCATGCAGGTACAGCAGGCGGTTAAGAAAGCAAATGGCATGTTGGCCTTCATAGCGAGGGGATTTGAGTACAGGGGCAGGGACATGTTGCTACAATTGTACAGGGCCTTGGTGAGGCCACACCTGGAGTATTGTGTACAGTTTTGGTCTCCTAACCTGAGGAAGTACATTCTTGCTATTGAGGGAGTGCAGCGAAGGTTCACCAGACTGATTCCCGGGATGGCGGGACTGACCTATCAAGAAAGACTGGATCAACTGGGCTTATATTCACTGGAGTTCAGAAGAATGAGAGGGGACCTCATAGAAACGTTTAAAATTCTGACTGGGTTGGACAGGTTAGATGCAGGAAGAATGTTCCCAATGTTGGGGCAGTCCAGAACCAGGGGACACAGTCTAAGGATAAGGGGGAAGCCATTTAGGACCGAGATGAGGAGGAATTTCTTCACCCAGAGAGTGGTGAACCTGTGAAATTCTCTACCACAGAAAGTTGTTGAGGCCAATTCACTAAATATATTCAAAAAGGAGTTAGATGAAGTCCTTACTACTAGGGGAATCAAGGGGTGTGGTGAGAAAGCAGGAATGGGGTACTGAAGTTGCATGTTCAGCCATGAACTCATTGAATGGCGGTGCAGGCTGGAGGGGCCGAATGGCCTACTCCTGCACCTATTTTCTATGTTTCTATGTTTCTATGTTTCTATGTATGATGATTTGTGCACACTGATCCGGGAGCATCTTAACCCGAAGGATAGCGTTCTGATGGCGAGGTACCGGTTCGACACGTACAAAAGGTCTGAAGGCCAGGAAGTGACGTGTTATGTCGCTGAGCTAAGACGCCTTGCAGGGCATTGTGAATTTGAAGGACATTTGGAGCACATGCTCAGGGACTTCTTTGTACTTGGCATTGGCCATGAAGTGATACTTCATAAATTTTTGACTGTAGAGACCCCAACCTTGAGTAAAGCCATAGTGATAGCCCAGGCGTTCATTGCCACCAGTGACAATACCAAGCAAATCTCTCAGCACAGAAATGATGCTACTATACTGTGAACAAAGTAATGTTGTTTTCGGATCACAACATACAGGGCAGGCCTCACATGTCTGCATCTGCATGTCCGCAGATGTCTCAGAGTCCACCATCAAGGGTGATGAGTGCTAGGCCATTAACACCTTGTTGGCACTGCGGGGATGATCATCATTTCCATTCATGTCGCTTCAAAGGATACGTTTGCAAGGGCTGTGGAACAATGGGACACCTCCAACGTATGTGCAGCTGAGCTGCAAACCCTACTAATCCTGCAAACCACCATGTTGCAGAGGAGGACAGATCCACAGCAGATCACGGTGAACCAGAGCCTCAGGCCGAGGAGGCAGAGGTATATGGGGTGCACACATTTACCATTAAGTGTCCCCCGAAAATGCTGAAAGTTGAATTAAATGGACTCCCAGTGTCAATGGAGCTGGACACGGGCGTGAGCCAGTCCATCATGGGCAAAAATACTTTCGATAAATTGTGGTGCAGCAAGGCTTCAAGGGCAGTCCTGACTCCCATTCGCACTAAACTGAGAACTTACACAAAGGAACTGATTCCCGTGATCGGCTGTGCTACTGTAAAGGTCTTCTACGATGGAGCGATGCACAAGCTACCACTCTGGGTGGTACCGGGCGATGGCCCCACGCTGCTCGGCAGGAGCTGGCTGGGGAAGATACGTTGGAACTGGGATGACATCTCGTCCGTTGATGACACTTCGTGTGCCCAGGTCTTAAACAAGTTCCCCTCGCTGTTCGGGAAGTTCCAAGGAGCAAAAGTGCAGATCCACCTAATTCCGGGGGCACGACCCATCCAGCACAAGGCGAGAGCGGTATTGTACATGATGAGAAAGAGAGTGGAGATCGAGCTGGACCGGCTGCAACGAGAGGGCATCATTTCGCCAATTGAATTCAACAAGTGGGCCAGTCCGATTGTTCTAGTCCTCAAGTGAGACGGCACCATCAGAATCTGTAGTGATTACAAAGTAACAATCAATCGTTTCTCCCTGCAGGATCAATACCCCTGTCAAAGGCAGTTTTTGCAACGCAGGCGGGAGGAAAGACGTTCATGAAGCTGGAATTGACCTCGGCCTACATGGCGTAGGAGCTGGAGAAATCATCGAAGGGCCTCACCTGCATCAACACGCACAAAGGTCTCTTCTTTTACAACAGATGCCCGTTTGGGATTCGATCAGCCGCAGCGATATTCCAGAGAAACATGGAAAGTTTACTGAAGTCGGTCCCGCGCACCGTGGTCTTCCAGGACGACATCTTGGTTACAGGTCGGGACACAGTCGAGCATCTGCAGAACCTGGAGGAGGGTCTTAGTCGGCTTAACCGCGTGGAGCTCAGGTTAAAACGCTCAAAGTGCGTTTTCCTGGCACCTGAAGTGGAGTTCCTGGGGAGAAGAATCGTGGCGGACGGCATCAGGCCCACCGATTCGAGACGGAGGCAATCGAGAACGCACCGAGACCACAGAACGTGACAGAGCTGCGGTCATTTCTAGGACTCCTGAACTACTTTGGTAACTTGTTACCGGGTCTCAGTACACTGTTGGAACCACTGCTCCCCTTACTGCATAAAGGAGATGAATGGGTTTGGGGTAAAAGCCAAGAAAATGCCTTTATGAAAGCTAGAAAATTGTTATGCTCAAACAAATTACTTGTGTTGTATGATCCATGTAAGCGTATGGTACTAGCATGTGTTGCGTCGTCATACGGTGTTGGGTGTGTATTGCAACAAGCTAATGAATCCCGGAAATTGCAACCGGTTGCTTATGCATCCAGAAGTCTGTCTAAGACTGAGAGGGCTGACAGCATGATTGAAAAAGAAGCGTTAGCGTGTGTTTATGGGGTAAAGAAAATGCATCAATATCTGTTTGGGCTCAAATTTGAATTAGAAACTGACCATATGCCACTGATATCCCTCTTTTCTGAAAGTAAGGGGATAAATATTAATGCATCGGCCCGCATCCAGATATGGACGCTCACGTTGTCCGCATACAACTATGCCATCCGCCACAGGCCAGGCACAGAAAACTGTGCTGATGCTCTCAGTAGGCTGCCATTGCCCACCACGGGGGTGGAAATGGCGCAGCCCGCAGATCTAGTTGTGGTAATGGAAGCATTCGTGAGTGAGCAATCACCCGTTACCGCCCGACAGATTAGACCCTGGATAAGCCAGGACCCCTTACTGTCCTGAGTAAAAAACTGTGCGCTTCAAGAGAGCTGGTCCAGTGTCCCATTGGAAATGCAGGAAGAGTTAAAGCCGTACCAGCGATACAGGCAGACTGCTTTCAGGCAGACTGCTTTCTGTGGGGTAATTGGGTAGGGCAGGAACACTTTCATTAGTGATCTCCACAGTACCCACCCAGGCATTGTAATAATGAAAGCGATAGCCAGATCTCACATGTGGTGACCCAGGTATCGATGCGGACTTAGAGTCCTGCGTGCACAAATGTAACACGTGTTCACAGTTAAGCAATGCACCCAAGGAGGCGCCACTAAGTTTATGGCCCTGGCCCTCCAAACCGTGGTCTAGGATCCATATCGACTATGCAGGCCCGTTCTTGGGTAAAATGTTCCTGTGCGGGGTGGTGTGTGGGGTCAGGTTCACTTCTGACCTTCTGAGTGGTTCGAATCGCTCCCACTCCCTGGGTTCTCGACTCTAGATTTATTTGGGGGATGTGATAAAGTGCAAAAGACAACTGGTTTGGTGCAAAAGAACTTCAATTTTATTAAAGGCAAGCAAATACAATGTCAAACTTATAATCACTCAAGTAAAGAACAGTACATCACACATTCAAATGAGTTACAGTGAATAATTCACCTCCCACCTCCCAATGCCTAACACTGACTAGGTTAAACTCCAGGGCAAACAGGGATTATGCTCATCGATCCTTTACTGGTAGTTAGCAGTGGTTTGCGATTTCGGGGTTCACTGGATTCTGTAGGTTCTGCTTGCCGTACCCTGAACGTCGTAGATGATTTCTTACTGCGCAATCTTCAGTTGGGTGATGTCCGCTGATGCGGTAGGGCGCGTTTTGGATTTATGGGGTAAGTACCCACTTTCTTTCATTAGAAATAGGTTCAAAGTCTCTTTAGATAATGTTTTCACCTGTTGGTAGTCAGGCCTAGGTTGTAGAATGGAAACTTTTGATTCTTCGGTTTCTTCCTTGCGGGGTTTTATTTAGAAGTTGGTCGATCGCGGTGCTTTTGGTGGTACCACGTTGGCTGTGGTCGGTTGCTGCCACGATGGTGATCTTCTTCCTTCCTTTTCCAATTTCAAGACGTCGAGGTTGGAGAAGCTAGTTAAAACTGCTGCGGTGATCTTTCTCCCTTCTTGATCTGATGCATAGCATAGCATTGCCTGGCATAAGCAATACCCTTTGTTAAAGCAGGGCCCAGTTATACCTTTGGAGCTGTTCTAATCTTTGCGCCAAATCAGCCCGGATTCTTTGTTTCATTTTGGCGTGCTTGATATTTCTTTGTTATATTTTGGCGGGCCCATTAAATGTTAACATGTCTCGGATGTGTCGATCTTTTATATCTGTTGTCTTGATGGAAATATTAGCTCTGGTATTTGCAGTATCTGTCTGTACTTGGGTTTTTCACGTGGGCTGGATGTGCCATTGTTATTATGTATGTGCTAGAATGGTTTTCCAGATCAGGATGATGGTTAGCTATCTCTGGGTTAATTGTTGCTATGTTAATGTCTCCTGGGGAGAAGAGTTTTTGAGTATCCATAATTCTCCAGACAACTTGCTTTAGCTTCAATACCCCAGACAGCTTCAATACTGAAGTGTGTGGGAAGTGCATCCGCCTCGAGCTCTTGACGGTCCGCGTTGCGGAATTGGAGCTGAGGGTGGATTAACTCTGGAGCATCCACGATGCTGAGAATGACGTGAGTATCACGTGTAGTGAGTTGGTCTTACCGCAGGAGAAGGGTCCACATCCAGATAGGGAATGGAAGACCAGCAGGAAGAGCAGTGCAAGAAAGATAGTGCAGGGGTCCCCTGTGGTCATCCCCCTGCAAAACAGATACACTGCTTTGAGTACTGTTGGGGAGGATGACTCATCAGGGGAGGGCAGCAGCAGCCAAGTTCATGGCACCGTAGGTGGCTCTGCTGCAAAGGAGGGCAGGAAAAAGATTGGGAGCGTGATAGTGATAGGGGATTCAATGGTGAGGGGAATAGATAGGCGTTTCTCCGGACGCAACCAAGACTCCAGGATGGTATGTTGCCTCCCTGGTGCAAGGGTCAAGGATGTCTCGGAGCGGGTGCAGGACATTCTGAAATGGGAGGGAGAACAGCCAGTTGTCGTGGTGCACATTGGTACCAACGACATAGATAAAAAAAGGGATGAGGTCCTACGAAAAGAATTTAAGGAGCTAGGAGCTAAATTAAAAAGTAGGACCTCAAAAGTAGTAATCTCGGAATTGCTACCAGTGCCACGTGCTAGTCAGAGTAGGAATCGCAGGATAGCGCAGATGAATACATGGCTTGAGCAGTGGTGCAGCAGGGAGGGATTCAAATTCTTGGGGCATTGGAACCGGTTCTGGGGGAGGTGGGACTAGTACAAACCGGACGGTCTGCACCTGGGCAGGACCGGAACCAATGTCCTAGGGGGAGTGTTTGCTAGTGCTGTTGGGGAGGAGTTAAACTAATATTGCAGGGGGATGGGAACCTATGCAGGGAGACAGAGGGAGACAAAAATGAGGCAAAAGCAAAAGACAGAAAGGAGATGAGGAAAAGTGTAGGGCAGAGAAACCCAAGGCAAAGAACAAAAAGGGCCACTGTACAGCAAAATTCTAAAAGGACAAAGGGTGTTAAAAAAGCAAGCCTGAAGGCTTTGTGTCTTAATGCAAGGAGTATCCGCAATAAGGTGGATGAATTAACTGTGCAAATAGATGTTAACAAATATGATGTGATTGGGATTACGGAGACGTGGCTCCAGGATGATCAGGGCTGGGAACTCAACATCCAGGGATATTCAACATTCAGGAAGGATAGAATAAAAGGAATAGGAGGTGGGGTAGCATTGCTGGTTAAAGAGGAGATGAATGCAATAGTTAGGAAAGACATTAGCTTGGATGATGTGGAATCTATATGGGTAGAGCTGCAGAACACTAAAGGGCAAAAATCGTTAGTGGGAGTTGTGTACAGACCTCCAAACAGTAGTAGTGATGTTGGGGAGGGCATCAAACAGGAAATTAGGAGTGCATGCAATAAAGGTGCAGCAGTTATAATGGGTGACTTTAATATGCACATAGATTGGGCTAGCCAAACTGGAAGCAATACGGTGGAGGAGGATTTCCTGGAGTGCATAAGGAATGGTTTTCTAGACCAATATGTCGAGGAACCAACTAGGGGGGAGGCCATCTTAGACTGGGTGTTGTGTAATGAGAGAGGATTAATTAGCAATCTCATTGTGCGAGGCCCCTTGGGGAAGAGTGACCATAATATGGTGGAATTCTGCATTAGGATGGAGAATGAAACAGTTAATTCAGAGACCATGGTCCAGAACTTAAAGAAGGGTAACTTTGAAGGTATGAGGCATGAATTGGCTAAAATAGATTGGCTAATGATACTTAAGGGGTTGACTGTGGATGGGCAATGGCAGACATTTAGAGACCGCATGGATGAATTACAACAATTGTACATTCCTGTCTGGCGTAAAAATAAAAAAGGGAAGGTGGCTCAACCGTGGCTATCTAGGGAAATCAAGGATAGTATTAAAGCCAAGGAAATGGCATACAAATTGGCCAGAAATAGCAGCGAACCTGGGGACTGGGAGAAATTTAGAACTGAGCAGAGGAGGACAAAGGGTTTGATTAGGGCAGGGAAAATGGAGTACGAGAAGAAGCTAGCAGGGAACATTCAGGCGGATTGCAAAGGTTTCTATAGGTATGTAAAGAGAAAAAGGTTAGTAAAGACAAACGTCGGTCCCCTGCAGTCAGAATCAGGGGACGTCATAACGGGGAACAAAGAAATGGCAGACCAATTGAACAAGTACTTTGGTTCAGTATTCACTAAGGAGGACACAAACAACCTTCCGGATATAAAAGGGGTCAGAGGGTCTAGTAAGGAGGAGGAACTGAGGGAAATCTTTATTAGTCGGGAAATTGTGTTGGGGAAATTGATGGGATTGAAGGCCGATAAATCCCCAGGGCCTGATGGACTGCATCCCAGAGTACTTAAGGAGGTGGCCTTGGAAATAGCGGATGCATTGACAGTCATTTTCCAACATTCCATTGACTCTGGATCAGTTCCTATCGAGTGGAGGGTAGCCAATGTAACCCCACTTTTTAAAAAAGGAGGGAGAGAGAAAACAGGGAACTATAGACCGGTCAGCCTGACCTCAGTAGTGGGTAAAATGATGGAATCAATTATTAAGGATGTCATAGCAGCGCATTTGGAAAGTGGTGACATGATAGGTCCAAGTCAGCATGGATTTGTGAAAGGGAGATCATGCTTGACAAATCTTCTGGAATTTTTTGAGGATGTTTCCAATAAAGTGGACAAAGGAGTACCAGTTGATGTGGTATATTTGGACTTTCAGAAGGCTTTCGACAAGGTCCCACACAGGAGATTAATGTGCAAAGTTAAAGCACATGGGATTGGGGGTAGTGTGCTGACGTGGATTGAGAACTGGTTGTCAGACAGGAAGCAAAGAGTAGGAGTAAATGGGTACTTTTCGGAATGGCAGGCAGTGACTAGTGGGGTACCGCAGGGTTCTGTGCTGGGGCCCCAGCTGTTTACATTGTACATTAATGATTTAGACGAGGGGATTAAATGTAGTATCTCCAAATTTGCGGATGACACTAAGTTGGGTGGCAGTGTGAGCTGCGAGGAGGATGCTATGAGGCTGCAGAGTGACTTGGCTAGGTTAGGTGAGTGGGCAAATGCGTGGCAGGTGAAGTATAATGTGGATAAATGTGAGGTTATCCACTTTGGTGGTAAAAACAGAGAGACAGACTATTATCTGAATGGTGACAGATTAGGTAAAGGGGAGGTGCAACGAGACCTGGGTGTCATGGTACATCAGTCATTGAAGGTTGGCATGCAGGTACAGCAGGCGGTTAAGAAAGCAAATGGCATGTTGGCCTTCATAGCAAGGGGATTTGAGTACAGGGACAGGGAGGTGTTGCTACAGTTGTACAGGGCCTTGGTGAGGCCATACCTGGAGTATTGTGTACAGTTTTGGTCTCCTAACTTGAGGAAGGACATTCTTGCTATTGAGGGAGTGCAGCGAAGATTCACCAGACTGATTCCCGGGATGCTGGGACTGACCTATCAAGAAAGACTGGATCAACTGGGTTTGTATTCACTGGAGTTCAGAAGAGTGAGAGGGGACCTCATAGAAACGTTTAAAATTCTGACGGGTTTGGACAGGTTGGATGCAGGAAGAATGTTTCCAATGTTGGGGAAGTCCAGAACCAGGGGTCACAGTCTAAGGATAAGGGGTAAGCCATTTAGGACCGAGATAAGGAGAAACTTCTTCACCCAGAGAGTGGTGAACCTGTGGAATTCTCTACCACAGAAAGTAGTTGAGGCCAATTCACTAAATATATTCAAAAGGGAGTTAGATGAAGTCCTTACTACTCGGGGGATCAAGGGATATGGCGTGAAAGCAGGAAGGGGGTACTGAAGTTTCATGTTCAGCCATGAACTCATTGAATGGCGGTGCAGGCTAGAAGGGCTGAATGGCCTGCTCCTGCACCTATTTTCTATGTTTCTATGTTTCTATACTCAAACTGGCTTCTTTGAAGGATAGTTCCTTTAGCTCTTAGCCCTGCCCACACAGACTCAATCTGCTTTGTAAAATCCCAAATTCGATTAAAGTTCATAGTTTCTTCCATGTGTACTTTAGGAGCTCAAATTTTCTGGTAGATTGTTCCACATTAAATTTCCTTTCCAATGAGTCCAAACACTGGGGGAGGTTTTCCCTCGAATTTTGCAACCCTTCAGTCGTAGATGCGTACTCCAAATGGATTGAATGTGAGATAATGTCGGCAAGCACATCCGCTGCCACCACTGAAAGCCTGCAGACCATGTTTGCCACGCACGGCCTGCCTAATGTCCTTGTGAGCGACAACGGCCCATGTTTCACCAATGCCGAGTTCAAAGAGTTCATGACCTGCAATGGGATCAAACATGTTACATCTGCCCCGTTCAAACCAGCATCCAATGGTCAGACAGAGAGAGCAGTGCAAACAATTAAACAGAGCTTGAAGAGGGTAACTGAAGGCTCACTGCAGACTCGCCTATCCCAAGTCTTGCTTAGTTACCGCACAAGACCCCACTCGCTCACTGGGATTCCACCCGCTGAATTGCTCATGAAAAGGGCACTTAAGACAAGGCTCTTGTTAGTCCACCCTGATTTACATGAACAGGTAGAGAGCAGGCGGCTTCAACAAAGTACATACTATGATAGCGTAAATGTGTCACGCGAAATTGAAATTAATGATCCTGTATTTGTGTTGAAAAGACAAGGTCCCAAGTGGCTTCCCGGCACTGTTGTGGCCAAAGAGGGAGTAGGGTGTTTGGGGTCAAACTTTCAAATGGACTCATCTACAGGAAACACTTGGACCAAACCAAACTCAGATTCACGGACTATCCAAAGCAACCCACATTAGACCCTACCCTTTTTGACCCCCCCAACACACACACCAGTGGCAACAGACACAGCGGTTGACCACGAAGCAGAACCCATCACCCGCAGCAGCCCAGCAGGACTCACCACACCAGGCAGCCCAGCAAGGCTAGCTTCACGGCAGCCCAGCGAGGGTCCAACAAACGACTCACCAAAACCAGCATTTGCACCGAGACGATCAACCAGGGAAAGAAAGGCCCCAGATCGACTCACTTTGTAAATAGTTACACTATTGACTTTGGAGGGGGTGGGAGGTTGTTTTTATATATGTAAACCTGTAAATACCTTGTTTAACCTCCAGAGTGCTCATCCCTTGGAGTCCCAAGGGATCCCACAATCCCTTGGGAGCACCTGTACTTAAGGAGGCCTCACAAACTGGAGAGGCACTCTGGAGACCTGCAATAAAAGACTAAGGTCACACTTTACTTTGAGCTCACAGTATCTGGTCAGACTCTTTATTCATACATAACAATAAGTATCGTATAGTATAGTATTAGGCAGTCCCTCGTATCGAGGATGACCCGCTTCCACATCAAAAAGGGATGAGTTCACAAGTGTTTCAATGAAGCACCTGACATTCCAGGTCCTGAACTCCATATTGAAGGGTGGAAGATGCCTATTCGTGGATTCTTTTAACGTGTGGTGGCCACCATACCACCATATGGGCTTGACAGAGCTAGGTCTTGATCCAGTGGCAAGGGTTAACCAAGACGACTGGAGACCAAGCTCTGCTGCGTGGACTTACTGCGCACACATGCTCCTACTATCCATAGATCGCAGTGTGGGTTGGCCCGTGCTGCCCCTGGGCCCTCGCCTCTCCTGGGCCCCAATCTCTCACCGCTCCTCCGCCCTGATCAAAAATGGAATAGTCAGTAACAGGACATCAAATAGTCTCCTCTTATCTTGGAGACATCAAATATCGACACACTATTATTTTAAATATCAAAATATTAAACTCCAGCCTAGTTGAAGGGTTATCAGCAGAAACAAACGGCAACTAACAGAGTAAACACGATTCAGTCGGATGTGAATAACAGCAGTAATAACAACAGAATCCAACCCCTGCAATCACTTGTGAACTCGCTGGTGTATCAGCAGGGCGGATGACTGAGTGAATCCCTTCCTACACACTGAGCAGGTGAACGGTCTCTCCACAGTGTGAACTCGCTGGTGTTTTAGCAGGTCGGATGACTCTGAATCCCTTCCCACACCTCGAGCAGGTGAACGATATCTCCCCAGTGTGAACTCGCTGGTCTTTCAGCAGATGGGATGACCGAATGAATCCCTTCCCACACTCAGAGCAGAAATCATAAGTATCACAGGCAATAACACCCAACCCCTGCCCACACCCCACTTTTCCCACCATTGACATCAATCACATGTTCAACATGTCCAGCAACACAGTATACAAAGGCAAAGCAGAAGCGTGGCCCCAGCCCTCATACATTGCAACAAATTGCATAGACCCAGATGAAGACATAACACCACCATCACCTGCGGACATACACCTCACTTTCCTTCCCCCCTCCCCTTCTTCTCCCCACCTCTACCCATTCCCCTCCTTGCTCCATGATGACTGGCCGAGGAGCTCCTCAGACGGTGCCTCATTGGGGGGGGGTGAAGGCAGATGCAGTCGTTGGATGGGTACAGAAGCAGGGGGGTGCTGAGGGGGCAACATTCACTGATGCAGAAGCAGGATCTTGGTCCTTGCTCTCATCTGTCGTTCGCAGTGGTGGTGCAGAGCCTAGGGTGGAGTGCCGTGTTCGAGGACCACTGGGATGCATGTGGCAGCAGTGTTCCTGGCTATCGCATCCAGGGCCTCCGTCATCCGTGGAATATACTGGTCACGGTGGCCAGCTGTCGGGATATGCCCCCCAATGCTTCGATGAGCTGGTCACCAATGCCTACAGTCCTCCTTGACAACTGTACCATCTCTCCGCTGTCATGTGGCGCTCATGGAACAGATCTGCCGCGTCCACGGGACCTCTGCGGGATCGGTGGCATCCTGGGGACAAATGGGGTGCCCTGTGGCGAGGTGCTTTGGGCCGGTACCTCCAGAGTGGAGGCGGGAATGACCGGAGGACCACTAGATGGCCTTGGGGTGGAATGGCTTCTGGTGCATGGCGACTTTGGTTCCTCGAAATCTGCACTCTCATCCACGGAGAACAGACCCAGTGGATTGACGGGCAAGAATCGGAGCTCCTCAGCATCAGATATAGGATCGTCTGTCGACTTGAGCCCTTCTGGCCTCTGTGGTCTTGCCTTGGGACATGCTGCTGGCTGAGCTGAAAAACACAAATTGCGTGATATCATTGCTAGGTACTGTCACATAGACTGATACAACACATAACCAACAGATGTAATCATCATTATTATGAAAATTATCCTTCTTTACCTAAAGATGTGCATCGTGATCGCAGACTTTGAGTAAAACATTCCCGGTAAAAGTGAAAGACCTCACATCTGATGATAGTCACTCATGACTGTTACAAATCAAATTATCTAAATACATAAGTACATGTAAATCAATGTAATATTTACTCTTGTGGATCCCACAAGGTCGTTCCATCATTTGCGGCATTGGTTGCCCTCACGCACCTCGTTGGTCTCCGACGAGACAACCTCTGCTAGCTCGGTCCATATCTTCTGGTATGCCTTTGGGGTGGGCTTCCCATTCCCTCCCTTTGTCAAATCACCCCAGCATAACTCGACCTCCTGCAGGAGGGAGGCATTTGCCTCGTCCGAGAACCTCTTGGTTCTTTTGCGCCCTCCAATGTGCTCTTCTCCCACCTCACTGCTCTCTCCAGCGTCAGTCTCCACAGCGTGCTGTGATTCCTCCGCCTCTCTCTCCATTATAGGCCAAATTCGGTCAAATATGTGGCTGGTAACAGCTACTTTTTGCTTGCTTACTTGCTGTGAAGCTCTAAAGTCTCCCTCCTTCCTCCCAAAGCAGCCACACCACACCCAGCCACGCCTTCAGTCCCTCTGAGCTCCCTCTAGCTCTGTCTCTTCTTCTGTGCATGTCATGATGACCCTTGACCTCCAGAATCGCGGGAATCGAGCATTGCCATGCTGTTGCTAAGGACGGCCACATTTTATGGCAGAAGGTCAAAAAAATTAATGTTGCCGCCCAGTTTATATCACTCGCGGTAACGCCCATTTTCAAAAGTGGAGACTGGGTGCTTTGAAAATGGGCGAGAAGCCAGCAATCTGAAAACCCTTTTTTAACGCCCACACCGGAAATATCGCCCATTTTTGGGCAATAATCGCAAAAATGGAGATTCTAGCCCATGGACTGTATATAGCAGACATCTCAAAGCACTGGAGAAGTACCACCAGGGCTGCCTCCACAAGATCCTGCAAATCCACTGGGAGGATAGACACATCAAGTCAGTGTTCTTGCTAAGACCAACATTCCCAGCATTGAAGCACTGACCACACTCGATCAGCTCTGTTGGGCGGGCCACATCGTCCACATGCCCGACACGAGACTCCCAAAGCAAGTGCTCTACTCAGAACTCCGACACGGCAAGCGAGCCCCAGGTGGGCAGAGGAAACATTTCAAGGACACTCTCAAAGCCTCCTTGATAAAGTGCAACATCCCCACTGGCACCTGGGAGTCCCTGGCCCAAGACCGCCCAAAGTGGAGGAAGAGTATCTGGGAGGGCGCTGAGCACTTTGGGTCTCGTCGCCAAGAGCATGCAGACAGCGGAAGGAGCATGCAGCAAACCAGGCTCCCCACCCAGCCTTTCCTTCAACCAACATGCGAACCCAGTGTTCCAGGTCTGAGTCAATCCCCGGCCACCATACATGTGACCGGGCAATGGCCTTCATTAGCACAATGCCAGGGTGCTCGCTGTGGAGTTCCCTGATGAATGCTTCCCTTCCTTTCTGGGGCATGACCACCCGACTGCCCCATAGTAGGCAGTCGGCTTGGATGGAGAGCTCATCCATCCGTCTCTGAAACAGTCTGACCTCCTCGGGGCACGCCCTGTGTGCGGGCAGCCAATCCCCAGTCAGGACACATTTCTTTATCATGGATAAGAGGGGGTCCCTGTTGGTCCAGAGTTTGATCTGGCGGGCTGTGATGGGGGAGCCTGCGATGTCAAAAGCCTCAACGGCCATGACCATCTCAGCGCTTTGCTCCGCTGCCCCCTCGGAGCCTGCTGAGCGTGTCAGCGCAATTTTCAGTGCCTGGCCGGTGTCGTATGGTGTAGTCATACACAGCCAGCGTGAGAGCCCATCGCTGTATACGAGCTGATGCATTGGCATTGGCAGCCTTGCTGTCGGACAACAGGGATGTTAATGGCTTGTGATCCATTTCTAACTCGAACGCTCTGCCGAAAAGATACTGGTGCATCTTTTTCTCACCGTAAATGCAAGCGAGTGCTTCCTTTTCGACCATGCCGTACCCACGCTCTGCCTGGGAGAGCGACCTGGAGGCATAAGCCACCGGTTGTAGTCGGCCGTCGTCATTACCCTGCTGCAACACACACCCAACCCCGTATGATGATGCATCGCATGTTAAAACTAGTTTTTTTACAGGGGTCATACAAAGTCAACAGTTTGTTAGAAGAAAGCAGGTTCCACGCCCTGTTGAAAGCCCGTTCCTGACAGTCCCCCCAGAACCAGTCACAACCTTTACGCAGGAGCACATGTAACGGCTCCAACAATGTGCTTAAGTTAGGCAGGAAGTTCCCGAAATAGTTCAAAAGTCCCAGGAACGATCGCAACTCCGATGTGTTGCCGGGCCGGGGCGCACGACGGATCGCCTCCGTTTTGGATTCGGTAGGCTGGATCCCGTCTGCAGCAACCCTCCTGCCCAAAAACTCGACCTCTGGGGCCAAAAACACACACTTGGCCTTTTTCAGCTGCAGATCCAGTCAGCGTAGCACCTCCTCCAGGTTGTGGAGGTGTTCTTCGGTGTCTCGACCCGTTATTAGGATGTCGTCTTGGAATACGATTGTGCCGGAAATGGATTTGAGCAAGCTTTCCATGTTCCTCTGGAAGATTGCGGCCGCTGAACGAATGCCAAACGGACACTTGTTGTAGATGAATAGTCCCTTGGGCATCGTGGAAGCTTGGATTCTTCAGCCAGTTCCTGAGTCATGTAGGCCGAAGTGAGGTCCAACTTGGTGAACAGCTTGCCACCTGCCAACGTGGCAAAAAGGTCCTCCGCTCTCGGGAGCGGGTATTGGTCCTGCAGTGACACTCGGTTGATGGTGGCTTTGTAGTCGCCGCAGATCCTGAACGAGCCATCCGCTTTAAGGACAGGAACGATGGGACTTGCCCAGTCACTGAATTCAACGGGCAAAATTATGCCCTCTCTGAGCAGCCTGTCCAATTCACTCTCAAATTTCTCACGCATCACATATGGCACCACTCTGGCTTTGTGGTGCACTGGTCTGGCATCCGGGGTAATGTGCATCACTACTTTGGTGCCCTTGAACGTTCCGACACCGGGTTGAAACAAGTGATCTGAATTTTTGTAGGACTTGCGAGCATGAACTTCGCTCCACAGATGAAATGGCATGCACATCTCCCCATTTCCAGTTCAACTCGGCTAGCCAGCTCCTTCCCAAAGGGCCATTTCCTGGAATAATCCAGAGTGGCAGGCGGTTCTGTGATCCATTGTGTGTTACCACCAGGTTTGCACTGCCCAGCACTGGGATGATTTCTTTGGTGTACATGCGTAGCTGCGTGTCAATGCGTTCCAGTTTGGGCCTGCTAGCTCTGTGTGGCCATAATCTCTCAAATTGTTGGACGCTCATAAGGGACTGGCTGACTCCCGTATCCAGCTCCATGCACACCGGGATGCCATTCAATAAAACTTTCATCATCATGGGTGGCGTTTTATTGTATGAGCTGCGGACGTCAGCCACATGAACCCTCTGAACCTCAGCATCCATGGCTTGGCCCCAGGCATCATCCTGCATTGCAGACCCCTCGTCTGATTCCTCTGTTTCACAGATGAGCCTTGCTGCAGCCTTTTTGCACATTCTAGCCAAATGTCCTCTGGCATTACAATTCCTGCAGGCGAACTGCTGGAACTTGCAGCTTTTAGCAGTATGTCTACCCCCGCACCTCCAGCATTGGCTGAGATTGTTGTTCCCAAAGGGGCTGTTACCAAGCATTCCTCTCTGATTGTCCCCTTGGTTGTTTCTAAGCACTCTGGTGGTGGGCGTCAATTGTCCCATCACGGGACGCATTGTTCCTCTTGATGGCGTATACTACTGATCCTCCTGCCATTGCCTCTGTTGCTGTCCCACCCTAGAGCCTGTTGCTGCCTGGGCGGTGTCGAATTGCCTTTGCCTGGGTGGTGTCGAATTGCCCTTGCCTGCCTGCCTGGGCGGTGTCGAATTGCCCTTGCCTGCCTGCCTGGGCGGTGTCGAATTGCCCTTGCCTGCCTGCGGGGTTCTGTATCATTTTTATAACATTAACTCCCTGGTTCATCGCAACGTTAAAACCAGGCTGCTTGCGTAAATTATCTTGGTCTCCTCTTCCCCCACCAAGAAGGACTGAGCTATCAAAACTGCCCTTTCCAAAGTCAAGTCCTTGTCCTCAATAAGCTTCCTGAAAATACCGGCATGACTAATGCCCTCAATGAAAAAATCCCTTAACATCTCCCCCCTGCAGGCATCTGTGAACTTACAAACCCAGTTGATCCAGTCTTTCTTGATAGGTCAGTCCCAGCATCCCGGGAATCAGTCTGGTGAATCTTCACTGCACTCCCTCCATCGCAAGAATGTCCTTCCTCAAGTTAGGAGACCAAAACTGTACACAATACTCCAGGTGTGGCCTCACCAAGGCCCTGTACAACTGTAGTAACACTTCCCTGCCCCTGTACTCAAATCCCCTCGCTATGAAGGCCAACATGCCATTTGCTTTCTTAACCGCCTGCTGTACCTGCATGCCAACCTTCAATGACTGATGTACCATGACACCCAGGTCTCGTTGCACCTCCCCTTTTCCTGTACCTTTATTCCCCGGACCAAGGAGTGCTGAGCATGCGTGGAACCTCCCTTTAAGTACCTGGCTGACCAGGTAAGGAGTGTCTCCCACAAGTTCACCCCTGTGGTCAAGGTGTGTATTTCACAGTTGTGTACAGTGTACAGTGTTGTTACATATTGGTTACAGTTATGTGAAGGTTACAAACATGACAACCAGGACGACTGGAGATCTGCTCTGCCCTGGTGATAACAAGTAACAGTCAGCTATAACTGCTATACCGTCAACTGCTGTCTGATACTGTGTGGTCTCGTGTTCCTGAGAACTAAATTCACTAATTGGCAAAATAACCCGCAATCCCCCCAACAGTGTTGTGACAAGGGTGCTGTGTCATTCCATGGAATGAAGCAACATAAGAAGTTTTAACAATATTTTAGCTTAGCTATAGATATAGAAACTAGGAAAAAAGGTGCAGGAGTAGGCCATTCGGCCCTTCGAGCCTGCACCGCCATTCAATGAGTTCATGGCTGAACATGCAACTTCAGTACTCCATTCCTGCTTTCTCGCCATACCCCTTGATCCCCCTAGTAGTAAGGACCACATCTAACTCCTTTTTGAATATATTTAGTGAATTGGCCTCAACAACTTTCTGTGGTAGAGAATTCACAGGTTCACCACTCTCTGGGTGAAGAAGTTTCTCCTCATCTCGGTCTTAAATAGCTTACCCCTTATCCTTAGACTGTGACCCCTAGTTCTGGACTTTCCCAACATTGGGAATATTCTTCCTGCATCTAACCTGTCTAAACCTGTCAGAATTTTAAACGATTCTATGAGATCTCCTCTCATTCTTCTGAACTCCAGTGAATACAAGCCCAGTTGATCCAGTCTTTCTTGATATGTCAGTCCCGCCATCCCAGGAGTCAGTCTGGTGAACCTTCGCTGCACTCCCTCAATAGCAAGAATGTCCTTCCTCAAGTTAGATGAACAAAACTGTACACAATACTCCAGGTGTGGCCTCACCAAGGCCCTGTACAACTGTAGCAACACCTTCCGCCCCTGTACTCAAATCCCCTCGCCATGAAGGCCAACATGCCATTTGCTTTCTTAACCGCCTGCTGTACCTGCATGCCAACCTTCAATGACTGATGTACCATGGCACCCAGGTCTCGTTGCACCTCCCCTTTACCTAATCAGTCACCATTCAGATAATAGTCTGTCTCTCTGTTTTTACCACCAAAGTGGATAACCTCACATTTATCCACATTATACTTCATCTGCCATGCATTTGCCCACTCACCTAACCTATCCAAGTCACTCTGCAGCCTCAGAGCATCCTCCTCGCAGCTCACAATGCCACCCAACTTAGTGTCATCCGCAAATTTGGAGATACTACATTTAATCCCCTCGTCCAAATCATTAATGTACAATGTAAACAGCTGGGGCCCCAGCACAGAACCTTGCGGTACCCCACTAGTCACTGCCTGCCATTCTGAAAATTACCCATTTACTCCTGCTCTTTGCTTCCTGTCTGACAACCAGTTCTCAATCCACGTCAGCACACGACCCCTAATCCCATGTGCTTTAACTTTGCACATTAATCTCTTGTGTGGGACCTTGTCAAAAGCCTTCTGAAAGTCCAAATACACCACATCAACTGGTTCCACCTTGTCCACTCTACTGGAAACATCCTCAAAAAATTCCAGAAGATTTGTCAAGCATGATTTCCCTTTCACAAATCCATGCTGACTTGGACCTATCATGTCACCTCTTTCCAAATGCGCTGCTATGGCATCCTTAATAATTGATTCCATCATTTTACCCACTACCGATGTCAGGCTGACCGGTCTATAATTCCCTGTTTTCTCTCTCCCTCCTTTTTTAAAAAGTGGGGTTACATTGGCTATCCTCCACTCCATAGGAACTGATCCAGAGTCTATGGAATGTTGGAAAATACTGTCAATGCATCCGCTATTTCCAAGGCCACCACCTTAAGTACTCTGGGATGCAGTCCATCAGGCCCTGGCGATTTATCGGTCTTCAATCCCATCAATTTCCCCAACACAATTTCCCAAGTTATAAGGATTTCCCTCAGTTCCTCCTTCTTACTAGACCCTCTGACCCATTTTATATCCAGAAGGTTGTTTGTGTCCTCCTCAGGGAATACCGAACCAAAGTACTTGTTCAATTGGCTGCCATTTCTTTGTTCCCAGTTATGACTTCCCCTGATTCTGACTGCAGGGGACTTACGTTTGTCTTTACTAACCTTTTTCTCTTTACATATCTGTGGAAACTTTTGCAGTCCATCTTAATGTTCCCTGCAAGCTTCCTCTCGTACTCTATTTTCCCTGCCTAATCAAACCCTTTGTCCTCCTCTGCTGAGTTCTAAATTTCTCCCAGTCCCCGGGTTCGCTGCTATTTTTGGCCAATTTGTATGCCACTTCCTTGGCTTTAATACTATCCCTGATTTCCCTTGAAAGCCACGGTTGAGTCACCTTCCCTTTTTTATTTTTACGCCAGACAGGAATGTACATTTGTTGTAGTTCATCCATGCGGTCTCTAAATGTCTGCCATTGCCCATCCACTGTCAACCCCTTAAGTATCATTTGCCAATCTATCCTAGCCACTTCACGTCTCATACCTTCAAAGTTACCCTTCTTTAAGTTCTGGACCATGGTCCCTGAATTAACTGTTTCATTCTCCATCCTAATTTAGAATTCCACCATATTATGGTCACTTTTCCCCAAGGGGCCTCGCACAACAAGATTGCTAATTAATCCTCTCTCATTACACAACACCCAGTCTAAGATGGCCTCCCCCCTAGTTGGTTCCCCGACATATTGGTCTAGAAAACCATCCCTTATTCACTCCAGGAAATCCTCCTCCACCGTATTGTTTCCAGTTTGGTTAGCCCAATCTATATGCATATCAAAGTCACCCATGATAACTGCTGCACCTTTATCGCATGCACACCTAATTTCCTGTTTGATGCCCTCCCCAACATCACTACTACTGTTTGGAGGTCTGTACACAACTCCCACTAGCGTTTTCTGCCCCTTGGTATTCTGTAGCTCCACTCATACCAATTCCACATCATCCAAGCTCATGTCTTTCCTTCCAATTGCATTAATTTCCTCTTTAACCAGCAACGCCACCCCGCCTCCTTTTCCTTTCTGTCTATCCTTCCTAAATGTTGAATACCCTTGGATGTTGAGTTCCCAGCCCTGATCACCCTGGAGCCATATCTCCGTGATGCCAACCACATCGTATCCGTTAACTGCTATCTGCGCAGTTAATTCGTCCACCTTATTCCGAATACTCCTCGCATTGAGGCTTAGAGCCTTCAGGCTTGCCTTTTTAACGCACTTCGATCCTTTAGAATTTTGCTGCAAAGTGGCTCTTTTTGTTTTTTGCCTTGGGTTTCTCTGCCCTCCACTTTTACTCATCTCCTTTCTGTCTTTTGTTTCTGTCTCAATTTTGTTTCCCTCTGTCTCCCTGCATTGGTTCCCATCCCACTGCCATATTAGTTTAACTCCTCCCCAACAGCACTAGCAAACACTCCTCCTAGGACATTGGTTCTGGTCCTGCCTAGGTGAAGACCGTCCGGTTTGTACTGGTCCCACCTCCCCCAGAACTGGTTCCAATGCCCCAGGAATTTGAATCCTTCCCTGCTGCACCACTGCTCAAGCCACATATTTATCTGAGCTATCCTGCGATTCCTACTCTGACTAGCACGTGGCACTGGTAGCAATCCCAAGATTACTACTTTTGAGGTCCTACTTTTTAATTTAGCTCCTAGCTCCTTAAATTCGTTTCGTAGGACCTCATCCCATTTTTTACCTATATCGTTGGTACCAATGTGCACCACGACAACTGGCTGTTCACCCTTCATTTTCAGAATGTCCCGCACCTGCTCCGAGACATCCTTGACCCTTGCACCAGGGAGGCAACATACCATCCTGGAGTCTCGGTTGCGGCCGCAGAAACGCCTATCTATTCCCCTTACAATTGAATCCCCATCACTATCGCTCTCCCACTCTTTTTCCTGCCCTCCTGTGCAGCAGAGTCAGCCACGGTGCCATGAACTTGGCTGCTGCTGTCCTCCCCTGATGAGTCATCCCCTCAACAGTACTCAAAGCAGTGTATCTGTTTTGCAGGGAGATGACTGCAGGGGATCCCTGCACTACCTTCCTTGCACTGCTCTTCCTGTTGGTCTTCCATTCCCTAGCTGGCTGTGGACCCTTCACCTGCGGTAAGACCAACTCACTAAATGTGCTATTCACATCATTCTCAGCATCGTGGATGCTCCAGAGCGAATCTACCTTCAGTCAGCTCCAATTCCGGAGGCGTCCCTGATTTCCCACATAGAACAGGAGAAGCATAACACGTGTCCGAGCTCTCCTGCCATGACTTAACCCTTAGATTAACTTAAATTGACAACAACAGTGCTACAAGTTACTCACTGATATAGGAGAAAAAAGAAAAACTACTTACCAATCACCAGCCTATCACTTACCCCCTTGGCTGTGACGTCACCTTTCGATTTCTTCCTACTTCTTTTTTGCGTTCTCCCTGTAGCTGCACAAGCACGCCTCTCCACACACCTCCCGACTCTCTCCATAGAATCATAGAATCATACAGCATAGAAGGAATCAATTCGATCCATCATGCCTGCGCCAATTCTTTGCCCCCGTCCTTTCTCCAAAGCTCTGCAAATTCTTCCTTTTCAAGTATGAATCAAAAGCTTACTATTGAATTTGCTTCCACATACCTTTCAGGCACTGCATTCCTGATCATACTACATTCAAATTTCTCCTCATCTATCCTCTTGCTCTTTTGAAAATTACCTTAAATCTGTGTCCTCTGGTTACTGACCCTCCTGCCACTGGAAACAGTTACACCCTATCCATTCTATTAAAACCACTCAGAATTTTGAACACCTTGATTAAATCTCCCCTTCACCTTCTCTGCTGTAAGGACAACAGAGTCGTGAGCACAGAAATCCAGGCTGACACTGCAGTGCAGTACTGATGGAGTGCTGCACTGTCAGGGGTGCTTTCTTTCGGATGAGACGTTAAACTGAGCAGGGGAGTTATTCCTGCTGTCCTGATCAATCAACACCACTGAAACAGTTTATCCCATAGCTGTTTGTGGGAGCTTGCTGTGCACAAACTGGCTGCTGTGTTTCCCACATTACACCAGTGACTAAACTTTGAAAAGTACTTCATTGGCTGTAAAGTGCTTTGGGACATCTGGCGATCGTGAAAGGCACTATATAAATGCAAGTCTTTCTTTCTTTTTACTAACAAGAAAACAACAACGAACCTGCATTTCTATAGCACATTTCATGACCGTAGGTCGTCATAAAGCGCTTAACAACCA
This sequence comes from Pristiophorus japonicus, assembly GCF_044704955.1. Lineage (NCBI taxonomy): Eukaryota > Metazoa > Chordata > Chondrichthyes > Pristiophoridae > Pristiophorus > Pristiophorus japonicus. Next base: position 80,674,027 of record NC_091994.1, read on the forward strand.
ATTGCGGAGTTTTGGAGTGTAGCCACTGCTGTAATGAAGGAAACACAGCAGCCAATTTATGCACAGCAAGCTCCCACAAACAGCAATGAGATAAATGACCAGGTAATCTGCTTTAGCGATGTTGGTTGAGGGAGTCCTTTTAGCCCCCCGCCCCCCCACATCAAGATGGCGTATTGGGGTGAATTCCTGGGCTACCCCAGTAATTCCATCCTTTATGCATTGAAAAGCTTGAGAACTCACATAAGGTGAGAACTGAGAGCTGGCACGAGTTCCTTTGTGGCCTTACGAAGGCCTTGAACATCTAATGGACCACGGTAATAAATCCCAGAGTCAGAGTGGGGGCAAAATAGAAACATTTGTTTTGGTCTCATTGGGCCTCAGCTGTGGACTACTCTGCCATGTAAGGGCAAATCAGATCAGGCAATTATAATAGGGCCGTGCAGTGGCCTGCCCTGCCTATGTTAAAATTATCTTGTCCTTGAGTTTAGGGACAGGGTTTCGGGCTACGAGTAGGTGGGGATGGGGGGGGGGGGGGATGGGGGGGAGGGGGGGCTGGGGGTTCTTTCCACTGCACTCACACCAGCAGGGTGCTCCTCCAGGAATCTGAGCACCTTGCTTGCACTCGTAGATGCAGCTTTCCACAAGCCAATGTGGCCTATGACTAATGATCTTGTCCTTGAGCCAGAAAATGTATGTTGCAGTAATCCTAGCAAGCTTATGGTCTACAGGGCTGTAGTAATACCTGTCCTCCTGTATGGCTCAGAGACATGGACCATGTACAGTAGACACCTCAAGTCGCTGGAGAAATACCACCAACGATGTCTCCGCAAGATCCTGCAAATCCCCTGGGAGGATAGATGCACCAACATTAGCGTCCTCGACCAAGCCAACATCCCCAGCATTGAAGCACTGACCACACTCGATCAACTCCGATGGGCAGGCCACATTGTCCGCATGCCAGACACGAGACTCCTAAAGCAAGCGCTCTACTCGGACCTCCTTCACGGCAAATGAGCCAAAGGTGGGCAGCGGAAACTTTACAAGGACACCCTCGAAGCCTCCCTGATAAAGTGCAACATCCCCACTGACATCTGGGAGTCACTGGCCAAAGACCGCCCTAAGTGCATCTGGGAGAGCGCTGAGCACCTTGAGTCTCATCGCCGAAAGCATGCAGAAATCAAGTGCAAGCAGCGGAAAGAACGTGCGGCAAACCAGTCCCACCCTCCCTTACCCTCAACACAAAAACAAGGCCGTGATTTCCTTCAGTGCACGGTGGTGTCAGAAGTACCTTTGAAGAAGATGAACAAATAGGCCGCTTGGGTTGAGTGTCACAGCCAGATAGTGATGTTCCCGTTTATGGCATTTTGTGCCGAGCGCACTGAAGCAGGAGCTGCTTCTCTCTGTTACGTCGAGCGGGTAAATGGAAACAACGAGTAAATGGGTTTGTAATGTCCCTGTTATTTATTGTGATTGCATGCACATAGTGAAGTCTAATGTTCTAACAGTTCGATAAATGAGTGAAGGACATTAGGGAAGCAAGTGTCCTTGCCGACGGATGTAGCCTGCAAGTGGGAAAGGCGGGGGTGGAGAGGGTATGTCACAAAGGCCCAAACTATGGTAATACAAACATCAGCGGGTCAGGCAGCAACTGTGGTTGGAAACAGAGTTACCGTTTCAGGTCTGTGACCCTTCGTCAGAACCCTATAGTCATTTGCAGCACATCTGAACATTCCACCTCTGCAATGATTGATCTTCAGCCACCGATGGTGTTGAAGGGCAAATCTTGGGGGCAGGATTTGTGGATCTGTCACTAATTGGTCATTGGCCATGTTGAAACTTGTTCTTTGAGGTGTTGTCTCAGACCCATCGAAGAATTGTCCAAACAGGGTGCCTTGAGCTAAGGTGCAGGCTCAGTGGATTAAATATATCTTTAAACAAGGGTAGATGTGGCATGACTTGCACCATAAGGAGAGATTCTGCAAGGCGACCCGTCCTCCCTGCCCGAGTGGAAACCAAGACTGTCAATCAGGCTGACTTCCGGGTGGCGAACCTGTCAAGAAGAAAAGTCATTCGCTGTGGAGTTAAACTTCCACAGCAAGTTTCCCGTCCAAAACTCTGCCACCGCCCCCGCCCCCCCCCCCCCTCCCACCCACCCGCCGCCTATGTAACGCGCTCCTGTCAATATCGGGGCCTTCGTGCCTGTGCAATGTCTCCCCAGGTTGCACCAGCTCGTCTGTTGATCAAGTTCTTTCTTGCCTTTATTTTCAGTGAGGCCTTGGTAAGGCACTCCTTGATGGTCAAGGTACGGTCCAGTGTAACACCGAGCTACACAGGCTTTGTTTGCGTCATTATCCAGCCTGTGCCCATTCCAGAAGATGTTGTTCTGCTTGTTGGTCTTTGCATGGTTTAGATGGAAATAGCTGGAAACTGCTCTTGACTCTTGAGTTAAGTCTCCATCTTTTGCAATATTGGCCATCTCTCCATTGTCAGCATCTAAGACGTCTGACAAGTGGCTGAAATATGGTCCTGTAAAGTCAGACAGATGTTGGGAAATAAAGAACTTACATTTATATAGCGCCTTTCACAACCTCAGGGCGTCCCAAAGCGCTTTAGGGCCAATGAAGTACGTTCTGAAGTGTAGGCACTGTTGCAATGTAGGGAAATGCGGCAGCCAATATATGCACAGCAAGCTCCCACATACAGCAATATGATAATGACCAGTTCATTTGTTTTAGTGATGTTGGTTGAGGCATAAATATTGACCAGACTGATGCTTTGAATTGACCTTTCACAGACCTAAGTTAAGTAAGGGCATTGATATATAAGGTGCATTCACTTAATAGGAAAGTGGATGAATTTGAAGAAGTTGTACAATACATGAATTCATCATCATAGGCAGTCCCTCAAAATTGAGGAAGATTTGCTTCCACTCTTGAAGTAAGTTCTCGAGTGACTGTACAGTCCAATATGGGAATTGCAGTCTCTGTCGTTGAAGGAAACGGTGGGTGGGGAGTCTGGTTTGCCGCACGCTCCTTCCGCTACCTGCGCTTGGTTTCTGCATGCTCTCGATGATGAGACTCGAGGTGCTCAGCGCCCTCCCAGATGCTCTTCCTCCACTTAGGGCGGTCTTTGGCCAGGGATTCCCAGGTGTCAGTGGGGATGTTGCACTTTACCAAGGAGGCTTTGAGGGTGTCCTTGAAACATTTCCTCTACCCACCTGGGGGTCGCCTGCCGTGTAGGAGTTCCGAGTAGAGTGCTTGCTTTGGGAGTCTTGTGTCGGGCATGCGGACAATGTGGCCTGCCCGATGGAGCTGGTCAAATGTGACCAGTGCTTCGATGCTGGGAATGTTGGCCTGATCGAGACTAGTGCGTTTATCCTCCCAGTGGATTTACAGGATCTTACTGAGACATCGTTGGTGGTATTTCTTCAGCAATTTGAGGTGTCTACCCTATATGGTCCATATCTCTGAGCCATATAGGAGGGCGGGTATCACTACAGCCCTGTAGACCATAAGTAGACCATGAATTAGAGAAATGCTGTATTACATTATTAGGCTTTATCATTGTCTCTTTAATCATTGGAACCATTTTACATCTACATGTAAAACATATGTAATTTGAATAACTGAATCAGTGTGAGCCAATTATATTAGCCCTCCCCTCAGGGAGCTGCTAATGTTGTAAAGTAAAAATAGAGCAAAGTGGGATTATTTATAGAATAAAATTGCATATTTTTCTGGTAATGCATGCTTTCATTCAGCCTCCTGCTGCGAGCTTCTGAATAAGCCCCTTGGAAACACTCACTATAATTTGTCTACTTATTTTTTAGCAATGCTTTTACAGAGGCAATCCAGCTCTGCTTCTGGTAATAATTGAGCTTTGCATGAGCCTGGTTCATGATGTGCACTTAAGCTGTCACCTTTCGATCAAGAAGTTCAAGAACAATTTTGGGGGAATAAGATGCAGGAGGGGTTAAAAAAAAGTCTTTGTTGTTAATTATTGGCATTGTGGGTGGCCAGAGACAAATTGCATTTGCTTTTGTAATAAAAACAAACATTGTGTAATATGTCCTTACTACACAGTACAAATGCACACGAGGCCCATACTAGAGAGAAGGTCACTCTGTGACCAGTCACCTTTATGCCAGCACTGAAGTGATGAAGGTGGGTGGAGCTTCCCCTTTTATACCTGAAAGTCCAGGTTCGGAGTGTCTCCCACAAGTTCACCACCTAGTGGTCAGTGTTTTCGGTGTACAACTTAGGTCAGTTTATACATGGATTACAATGACAGTAGAATACATGACATTGTGGAACTTTGAAAGAAAAAAAGAAAATAAGTAACTTGTGCCTTTAACAACTTCCGGACGTCCCAAAGCACTTTACAGCCAATGAAGTACTTTTGAAGTGTAGCCACTGTCGCCAATTTGTGCACAGCCAGCTCCCACAAATAGCAATGTGATAATGACCAGATTATCTGTTTTTAGGTGCTGGTTGAGGGATAAATATTGGGCAGGACACCAGGGAAGAACTCCCCTGCTCGTCTTCGTAATAGTGCCATAGGAGCTTTTACATCCACCTGAGAGAGCAGCTTTGGTTTACATCTCATCCAAAAGACGGCACCTCTGACAGTGCAGCACACCCTCAGTGCTGCACTGGAGTGTCAGCCTAGATTTTGAGAAAAGATGGCGTAACATTTCAGGATTAAACTTTGATGAGGCTTTCCCAGAGTCTCTCTGCTGAAACCGTCATTTGAGCCTTCGTCCCCTCCGGACTCGACTAGTCCAACTCTCTCCTGGTCATCCTCCCATCCTCTACTATCCACCAACTTAAGGCCATCCAAAACTCCTATCCTATCCTGCACCAATTCTTGCTCGCCAATCACACCTGGCCTTGCTGACCTAGAATGGTTTCTGGTTTCCTAGCAGTTCAAATTTAAAATGATCATCCCTATGTTTAAATCCCTCCATGGTTTCACCCCTCCTTATCTCTGTAACCTCCTTTAAGCCTTAAAACCACCTCCCCCCACAACTCTCCATTCCTCTGACTCCAGCCTCTCATACATCCACCCCATTTTGCCCCACCATTGACGGCCGTGCCTTCAGCTGTCTAAGGTCCCACGCTCTAGAATTCCTTCCCTAATCTTTTCCTTAAGACCCTCTGTACAGCCCGTGGGCCAAACCTTTGGCTACCCCTTCCATTGTCTCCCTCATTGAGTCTGCATCCATTTATTCGATCGTGTTTCTGTAAAGCAGTTTTGGAGGGTTTTCGATATTAAAGGCATAAATGCAAGTTGTTATCTTTACTGTTTCTGGATGCTGAAGGATCTGCTTGGATTTCCAGAATCTCCGTTTTCATTTTGGACTTGTACTTTTTCCCTTCAGTCTCTTATTTATACATTTTACAAGCTCACCCCTCTAATTATATCAATCCCAGTTTCAGGCCAAAACAAACTGAAATCAATGATGTGTAAGTAGTGACTTTTAGTTTCCTGAATGTGCCAAATTTTTCATGACAGCCCCAGAGCTTCCTAACTCAAGACTAATGAATCATGAGCCAAGTATTCAGCATACACGAGTCAATCCCCTGTGATACCACTGACAGACGAAAATTTAAACACAATTGTCTCGCTCTCTCTCTCGTTGTATAATTGCCCGCTCGTCCTGCACTCCCTAATTATTTCCTCCTGTCTTTTTTTATTTGCTTTTCACCCTTTCTGTCGCCCTCTATGCGACAGACACAAATCTTTCTATTATAGAAATGAATCGACTTCCATTTTAATTGCAATAATGATCATGCTGCACAAAATATAAGGATTCCATTTAAGGGTTGTACCTTTCAATCTACTGTGTAATTAGTGTTATGTGGATAATTCTTTGTAATGTATCAAAGTATTTCATTTAGGAGATTTGAAATAGTTGAAATAATTATAAAATGTTTCAGCTAAATCTAATAAGATTTTCAATTTTACATTTAATGTTCATCACATAATTATTTTGTTACATATATATACACTTCAATTAGGTGTGATGACGAATAAATCTTAAATCTTATTTAATATGCAATACAAATATGATTAGCTGTAATTAATGCTCTGTGCATGTTATTATGTTTAGTAGAATCAGTGAGCAGATGCTTAGGATATTGTGCTGCACTTGGTGTGCTCAATGCCTCTCAGCCCCTGGTGATAGCACTCTAAGTTAAAGGTTAGGTCCAAGCCAGGCTGAGCTTTCAGCCTCTGGTATTTTTCTGGCCTGTCCCCCCGGCATTTCACCTTCCAAGTTTATCTCATAGGCAATCCCTCGAAATCGAGGAAGACTTGCTTCCACTCCAAAAGTGAATTCTCAGGTAACTGAATAGTCCAATATGGGAATTACAGTCTCTGTCACAGGTGGGACAGACAGTGGCGCGGCCCTGGACAACGTGGACCACTTCCCATATCTCGGGAGCCTCCTATCAACAAGAGCAGGCATCGACGACGAGATCCAACACCGACTCCAGTGCACCAGTACAGCCTTTGGCCACCTGAGGAAAAGAGTGTTTGAAGATCAGGCCCTCAAAATTGCCACCAAGCTCATGGCTTACAGGGCTGTAGTAATACCTGCCCTCCCTGTATGGCTCAGAGACATGGACCATGTACAGTAGACACCTCAAGTCACTGGAGAAATACCATCAACAATGTCTCTGAAAGATCCTACAAATCCCCTGGGAAGACACACGCATCAACATTAGCATCCTCGACCAGGCCAACATCCCCAGCATTGAAGCACTAACCACACTTGATCAGCTCCGCTGGGCAGGCCACATAGTTTGCATGCCAGACACGAGACTCCCAAAGCAAGTACTCTACTCGGAACTCCTTCACGGCAAATGAGCCAAAGGTGGGCAGCGGACGTGTTACAAGGACACCCTCAAAGCCTCCCTGATAAAGTGCAACATCCCCACTGACACCTGGGAGTCCTTGGCCAAAGACTGCCCTAAGTGGAGGAAGTGCATCCGGGAGGGCGCTGAGCACCTCAAGTCTCGTTGCCGAGAGCATGCAGAAATCAAGCGCAGGCAGCGGAACGAGTATGACGAACCAGTCTCACCTGCCCTTTCCCTCAACGACTGTCTGTCCCACCTGTGACAGAGTCTGTGGCTCTCGTATTGGACTGTTCAGCTACCTAGGAACTCATGCTAAGAGTGGAAGCAAGTCTTCCTTGATTCCGAGGGACTGCCTATAATGATGATGATGATGATGATAATGAGACAGTGGTTGAAGGAAAGGGTGGGTGGGGAGTCTGGTTTGCCGTACACTCCTTCCGCTGCCTGCGCTTGTTTTCTGCATGCTCTCGGCGACAAGACTCGAGCTGCTCAGCGCCCTCCCAGATGCTCTTTCTTCACTTTGGGAGGTCTTTGGCCAGGGACGTCCAGGTGTCAGTGGGGATGTTGCACTTTATCAAGGAGGCTTTGAGGGTGTCCTTGAAACATTTCCTCTGCCCACCTGTGGCTCGCTTGCCGTGTAGGAGTTCCGAATAGAGCGCTTGTTCTGGGCGTCTCGTGTCGGGCATGCGGACAATGTTCCAAGTTAAAGGGACCTCAGCCCAGGAGCTGGTGGCACCAAGATCAGCGGAGAAGGCGAGCACATGGAAGTCCCGACCTCGTTTTGCTTTCACCTCTGAACCCTGATCGCTCCTTGTCGAGGTGTGGAAGATCCGCAACACAACAGTCAACCGTGAGACGCAGCTCTGTTTGCACACCAGTAGAACAGCTGTGTCTCGCGGCAGACTGAAATACCAGCTGGTCAATATCCTGGAGACAACTAGAAAAAGACAGGAGAAATTCGGGAGTGCAGTGATCCAGCTTGACACAAAAACAGTTAGGTGTGACTTCTATTGTGCTCTGGATCAACTGTTCTGTCCAGGTAAGAAAAGGTACCTGAAGTTTGACATCCCCAAGATACAAAGCCCAGAACTCAGGACTTAATTTAAAAAGAAAAAAAAGAAAGACAGTAGACAATTTATTTCAATTAAATCAGTTCGGCAGGACCAAGGGGCACAAATTTAAGTTGTATAAGGCTAGATCAAGGTTCGATGACAGGAGATGGTTCTTTTCCCAGAGAATAGTAGACCTCTGGAACAAGCTGCCCTCTCATGTGGTGGATGCACTCACTGAATTCCTTCAACGAAAGCTGGATTTGTTTCTGGCTGCGACAGAGATCACCTCTTACAGAAGGTAGGTACTGCAGGGAATCCAGGGCCAGAGTGATCTCCTGGCTTTGTTTCAATCACCTAGCTGGGTTGGAGAGGAATTTCCCAGATTTTTTTCCCCCAAATTAGCCTGCCGATTTATATCTGTTCTTTTGCCTCGCCCAGGTGATCACATGGTTTGGGGTGGGGTAGAGTGTATCTGTTGTGATACACAAGGTATCACAATAGTGTGGGACAGGCTCAATGGGCCAGATGGTCTTTACCTGTCCGTCATTGTTCGTATGTTCGTATTTATATAGCGCCTTCCACGAGTACCAGACGGCTCAAAGCGCTTTATAGCCAATGAAGTACTTTTGGACTGTAGTCACTGTTATAATGTGGGCAAAGGGTAGAACTTACTTCATCAGGGAAGAAAGCAAATTCGCCAAAACTTACTCCACTGATTGTAGAAAGAATGTCTAAATTCAAGAGCAACAAAATTACAAGGCTTCAAGGTAACAATAGCTAACTAAAGTTCAGATCCCAAACCTTAGAAACCCAATACTGTCACTGGTTTTGCTTCCTCCCAGAGCCACCCAAAAAATAAAGGGAATGAGGCAGAGAGAAAGAATGAGTGAGTGAGAGACCAACAAAGACATAGGATGACAGTGGGGGGTTTGAGAGGCATACAGAGAGAGTGAGAGGGACAACGAGGGAAACAGAAAAAGTTCAAGAAAAGCAAAGAGATGAGCGGAAATAACGTGGGTGTACAAGAAGGTTCATTCAACGACAACATGAGTACTGGAACACGGAAGACTTTGGAGGATAATCTGGCTTCCTCCAAAAGCAAGCTACTCAGTATAGGAGCAACAAGCAATGGTTCAATATAAGGTTCCAGGAAACCACACTTTACTGAAATATGAAATGACCAAATGAAGGAATTACACAACATGAATCAGATAAAGTAACAAAAGTCAAGATTTTTCAGGCCCCAGATCATTCTCCCCCGCCCCACCCCATCCCAAAAAATTCCAGGGAAATCTCTGACATCTCTCAAGACCCCACAACCTGGGACCTAGTACTGCTCTCGTTCCCCATTTCCTGCCCTCAGCCTGGGGCCTGGTACTGCTCTCATTCTACCTCTGTTGCCCTCAGCCCGGGGCCTTGTACTGCTCTCATTCCCCATTTCCTGCCCTCAGCCCGGGGCCTGGTACTGCTCCCATTCTCCCTCTGCTGCCCACAGCAGGCTCATGGTCCCTCTCACTTGGCAGTTTTCAATTATAAGAGTTAGGGCTGGTCAGGATGCTTTGCCTCCCTGACTCCTGGTGCTACAGAAGAAATAGAAGCAGGAGTAGGCCATACGGCCCATCGAGCCTGCTCTGCCATTTAATGAGACCATGGCTGATCTGATCTTGGCCGCAACTCCACTTTCCTGCCTGTTCCCCATAACCCTTGACTCCCCAATGTTATATATGCAATACAGGTTCAAACTGAGAACTGTTTAACTAAGCAAGGTACAACCTTGGCTCTGCTTTATTTAGGCCCAAAGTGCCTGACTCTAAAAATGGCTGGATGACGTGATTATGCATTCTATCCACTTCGAATAAGCATCCATCACCACTAAAAACATCTTGCCCAGGAAGGGACCTGCAAAATCTACATGGATCCTGGACCAAGGTTTGGATGGCCATGACCACACACTCAGCGGTGATTCCGCTGGTGCTTTGCTAAGCTGCATGCAAGTGTTGCACTGATGCACGCATGCTTCCAGCTCAGAAACAATTCCTGGCCACCATACTTGGGACCTGGCGATGGCCTTCATCATCACTATACCAGGATGTGTGCTGTGTAACTCATGTACGGACTTCTCTCTCCCTTTCTTGGGCATTACAACACGATTGCCCCACAATATGCAATCTGCTTGAATAGACGGTTCGTCCTCACGACGAATGTACAGTTTGGCCTCCTCGCACATTTGCTTAGATATGGCAGACCAATCCCTTTTGAGGATGCAACCGTTTCCACTGATAAAATTGGGTCCTGGCTGGTCCAGGTCTTAACTTGTTGAGCCATGACAGGGGTTCCTTCACTCTCAAAAGCATCCATGATTAACATTAGATCTGCCGGTTGTGGCGTTTCCACCTCCGGTGTGGGCAACGGCAACCGGCTCAAAGCATCGGCACAATTCTCTGTGCCAGGTCTGTGGTGAATGACATAATCATAGGCAGATAATGTCAGCGCCCATCTTTGGATGCGGGATGAAGTGTTGGTATTGATACCTTTGCTCTCGGAAAATAATGAAATGAGCGGCTTGGGTTAAGTCTCCAATTGGAACTTCAGACCGAACAGGTATTGATGCATCTTCTTAACACTGTACACACACGCTAAAGCTTCTTTTTCTACCATGCTGGAGGCTCGTTCCGCTTTAGACAAACTTTTGGATGCATACGCGACAGTTGAAGTTACCCTGACTCATTGGCTTGTTGGAGTACGCAACCAATTCCATATGACGATGCGTCACAGGCCAAAACTAAATGTTTACATGGGTCATAATGTACCAGCAGCTTGTTCGAGCAAAGCAGATTGGTGGCTTTCTCGAAAGCTCTGTCTTGCGATGTGCACCACACCAAGTTGTCATCTTTTCTCAATAGCATGTGCAGTGGTTCTAGTAAGGTGCTCAATTTAGGTAGTGTTGGGGTAAAAAGGAGGCTTCTCCCCTTCAAGGTGGACTAACTGATATAGTTAAGCGACACCTGCCCGTCTGTTGGGGTAAAAGGAGGCTTCTCTCCCTCAAGGTGGACTAACTGATATAGATAATCGACAGCTCGCCCAGCTCCCACTGTATAACGACCACAAAGTAAACAAACGAAACCTCAGGTTTACTGGTTTTATTACAAGCAATGCATGGGAAGGTTTAGCCTAAAACCTCCGAAAAACAAGAGTTTTCAAGTATAATTTATACAGGTTTCGGAGAGGAGCACCCTCCTAAAAATCATCGATGGGTCTATTGTTATCAGCGAAGTTACATTGATTTGTCGACTCTTATCCGACGGGCTCTGAGTGGTACATGCAACTGTCCATCTCTCGTCATTGTGTTGTTCCATTTTGCCCTCTACCCCAGTCTATCCGATGCCTAGTGTGGCTGTACTGGCTTCTTTACCTCTTCAAACAAAACTGTTGGCTTTGGCTATTTAAGTGTTACGAAGGTCAAGCTATAGTTTAAAGTGTATAAATGTGTTATACCTATATAAGCAAGTGTTACATACATAGGCACTTTATAAGTTCGCTACCTTCAGCATAATTCTGACCCCCTATTTGCAACCTTACAATTCATCCCTTACAATTCCCCCTAATGGCCCTTGGCTATATGCCCAAGATAGGCCATTTCCCAATTAATACATTACGGGTGAGCTTCCAGGGTTGTCCTTTCGCTTGGATAGCGCTAGTTCCCGAGCTGCAGGATCTACCTGTTGGCTTTCCCATCAAGGTTATACTAAGTAAGTCCTTTCTGCCGGACTGTCCAATTTCCCTTTATTTAATGTTTTAACTGTAGTACGGGCTAGGGCCTGCCTCTTATGTTGTTTACACCTTTTTACAGGATAGTACTAACAAGATGAGTTCCCTTGCACTACAACCAGTACATTGAGTCCAGCATAGTTCGTGTATAAGTCCTTTTTAGACAACATTTTCTCGATGTTCGAATTATGTCCCACCTGGGGTATCCTCTGTTTCTTCTATCTTTCCTCCACTTGGGGTCATCTATTCTGCCAAATTTCTTCCCCCCCTGGAGTATCCTCTATGTTGTCGAATGGTGTCCAATTCAGTTGGGTTTGTTCCTCTTTCAGTTCGAGTATTGGTTTTCATTGTGGCCCGATGGCCTTCGCATAACCTCCTCAGGTAATGTCCATCATTGTCCCAATGATCTTTCCTCCTTTAGCTTAGGGGTTATAATAAACCCGTTTATATCTGTCTCGTTAAGTGAAGTAAAGCAGAAGTCAATATCCATAATGGTGCATGAGGTATTCCTTTCTTCAGTTCAGTTGCCGTGGTGCTCACACATCAATCTCCATATCCTCGTGGAACAGCGATAATTTAGTAGCCCTGTGTTAGGGGGGTGATACTCAAGGTGCACCGGTCCACTTGGTTATATCCACAGTCATCTTTGATCTTTCGTAGTGGATCTTTAACATAAAGCAACTTGGATATTTTTATAACAATCATCTATGCTGAGACTCTTAGTACTGTTGTTCTCTTCAGTTACATTTTTGGTTTGTCATGGTACCGCACGCGAGTTTGATTTCTTATTTCTCCTACATTGTTTGGTATAGAGGATCTCCCTTTGTCACATCATACTGTGGTATAGATCATACAAAACCTATTATATTTAAATATCCAGTTACATATCTGGCCTTTGGGACCCAAGCATGACTGTTTCTCCACACCTCGCAGGCATGAGTCATGTTTTTGTCCAAGGTCCAGTTGGTAAATACATCAAGTGTTATCCAATCCAGCACCTTTCCATTCTAAAGCTGCTCTAGGTTATGTTGTATTCCATTGAGCAACCATGCTCCATATCCTGTACATACTAGTTCTGTCTGTATGGTTTTACTTAAGTTCCGTTCTGCTCTATTCATCGAATTTATAGTTCTGGCGTGGTCTCGCAATGTGTGGGCCACTTGTAATAATTCCCTTTCTGCGCCATTATCCAGTTGTGCCTGTATCTTTTCATTATCCTCATCCCTTTCCAGCAATCCCTGTAAGGATCTTGTTAGAGCATTAACTCGATCATCTATTGTGTGTAGGTCTATAGTGTTTACCGTCACAATTCCCGCCATGTATCCCGCCACGTATCCTGCCCAGTATCCCGTCGCGTACCATTTCTAGTATCCCTCTTTTTCCCCGGTGCCGTTTTTTAACCTGACGCTCTTTTCACTCTAAACTTCATGGTTTTTGATTCAGGATCTTTAAGTGCTCGCAGGGTCAGGTTTCTATACATGCTTATAGTGTTTAACCCGCAGAAGTTGGGAGTGGGTATAGTGTTTAAATTTAGGAACACATTAAGTATTCGCTGACGTACCCCAAAGTATATCTTATCCTTGGTCTGCCTTATCAATCCCCCTTTTGCCCCAGCGTTCATAGTTGGACACATTTGTGGCACTGGGGGTGTGATGGTCAAGGCCCTGGTAGTGCTCACTGTTGCTAAAGTAGTGGGTGGGGCCGTGTTGGTGGGTCTATCTCGGGAGATATCCCTCCACGACCATTCATAGATGTGGAATGAAATCTGCACCCCCTTCCCCCGGGGACAGTATCTCTGTCCCCCCTGATTATAAAACACACCGCAGTCTTATTCCCACTAATTATTGGTCCCGTATTATTGGCCCATCCCCAATGTTGTTTCGTTTCCTCGTTACGTTGTTTTATGCCCGTTATTTAAGTCTACTGTTGCTCCGTCCGTCGCCATCAGTGTTTTTGATTCTTCATTAAACTAGTGTCGACTGAGTCCCTGTAATACAGGCCTTGCCGCCCCTCAGCCTGTTGTCCTTGATATGAGGCTGCATTACCCCACGTTGTTTCCACGAGCACTAAAGTCCTGCAAAAAAACAATATTTTCCAGTCGTCACCGGTTAGTTAATGACCATGCTTTTTTAACTGGGTCCAGTATTTACACTTGCCGATATCCCTTATAACTACCATAACTTACCAGTTGCCTCTACCCACTTCGTAAACTGGTGTATTATAACTAGGCAGTATGTCTTCCCTTTGTTGCTGGTAACGGTCCAGTAAAATCTATCTGCAAGTTTTCCCAGGGTCCTTTCGGTCGGGGCTGATGTCCCATTCTGACCTTTACTTTCCCCCTTGGGTTGTATTTTGCACATATCACACACCTTCTACAGTGGTCCTCTATATCTCTACCCATTTCCTTCCACCACCATCATCTGGACATCGAGCTTATCATGTTGGTTCTGCCTGTATGGACATACCCGTGGTATAAATTTAATAGGCTCCCTATAGAGTGAAAAGAGTGTCAGGTTAAAAAACGGCACCGGGGAAAAAGAGGGATACTAGAAATGGATGCATTCCAGGGCCACCATATTCCCATTATTTCTTCCATATCCCGTCAGTCCCTTGTTGGGCCCTTCTTTGCTTCCACCCTTCCTTTTCTTGTGGAGTGGCTTCCCCCTGTACCTTAAGTATGTTTACTTCCTCAGGCCTGATTGTACATACTCCAACTTGGGCTTCCCCGGCCAGTGTACCTGTCTCCGCCACCTGCGTGGCTGCCTCATCTGCCCATGCATTCCCCTATTGATGTTGATCGCACACTCTTGGGGTAGGAGGGAGGCTTCCACTACGTGTTTAACAATTGGCCCTCCTCCTGAGGTCATGTATCCCTGTCTGCTCCAGGCTATCATATATTCATGCACTACTCCAAAAGTATATCGACTGTCTGTATAGATGTTTACTCCGTTTCTCCTAGCCAGCCTCAGAGCTTTAGTGAGAGCCACTAATTCAGCCACTTGAGCTGATTGAGCCCCTTCAAACCGCCCTTCCCTTTTGACCTGTCCGCTGCTATCTACTACGGCTTGTCCGTGGTGTCCCATATAGTGCCGAGATCCATCTACATATAGATCCATGTCTGCCTCCTCCAGCTTGACTACTTCCCTCGTCTTCTCCGGTCGAACTACACTGATGCTCCTTTCCCTGCATAATGATCCATCGTGCAGGGTTGTTACAGTTGTCTTTTATTGTTACTGTTCCATTGGGGGGGTTAATAGCATGCTTCCCACCTTGCTCTTCATGCGTCAGATACCGTTTTTAGCCTTCCTGTGTTAAGTAATTCTACTTAGGTACGCTGGGTATATGTCCCGAAATTACGATGCCACTGGCCTATGCCTGTCCCCATGTAATGATCTTTACTGAGGTGGGTATAGATGTGGAAGGGCCTATTCTGGTCGGATAATCCCAGGGATGGAGCACTTGTGAAAGCATGTTTTAACCTTACAAGCACAATTTCCTGATCTCGGCATTTCTATGGTAGTTGAATAGCCCTAGTACCTGCCTGACACCTTTCGCGGTTCCTGGCCTGGGCATTGATTGAATTGCTTCCTTTCTGTCCTTAGGCATCTGTCGCTTCCCTTGTGATATTATGCATCCTAGATAGAAACATAGAAACATAGAAAATAGGTGCAGGAGTAGGCCATTCGGCCCTTCGAGCCTGCACCACCATTCAATAAGATCATGGCTGATCATTCCCTCAGTACCCCTTTCCTGCTTTCTCTCCATACCTCTTGATCCCATTAGCCGTAAGGGCCATATCTAACTCCCTCTTGAATATATCCAATGAATTGGCATCAACAACTCTCTGCGGCAGGGAATTCCACAGGTTAACAACTCTCTGAGTGAAGAAGTTTCTTCTCATCTCAGTCCTAAATGGCCTACCCCTTATCCTAAGACTGTGTCCCCTGGCTCTGGACTTCCCCAACATCGGGAACATTCTTCCTGCATCTAACCTGTCGAGTCCCGTCAGCATCTTATAAGTTTCTATGAGATCCCCTCTCATCCTTCTAAACTCCATGTATAAAGGCCCAGTTGATCCAGTCTCTCCTCATATGTCAGTCCAGCCATCCCTGGAATCAGTCTGGTGAACCTTCGCTGCACTCCCTCAATAGCAAGAACGTCCTTCCTCAGATTAGGAGACCAAAACTGAACACAATATTCCAGGTGAGGCCTCACCAAGGCCCTGTACAACTGCAGTAAGACCTCCCTGCTCTTATACTCAAATCCCCTAGCTATAAAGACCAACATGCCATTTGCCTTCTTCACCGCCTGCTGTACCTGCATGCCAACTTTCAATGACTGATGAACCATGACACCAGGTCTCGTTGCACCTCCCCTTTTCCTAATCTGCCGCCATTCAGATAATATTCTGCCTTATTGTTTTAGCCACCAAAGTGGATAACCTCACATTTATCCACATTATACTGCATCTGCCATGCATTTGCCCACTCATCTAACCTGTCCAAATCACCCTGCAGCCTCTTAACGTCCTCCTCACAGTTCACACCGCCACCCAGTTTAGTGTCATCTGCAAACTTGGAGATATTACACTCAATTCCTTCATCCAAATCATTAATGTATATTCTAAAGAGCTGGTGTCCCAGCACTGAGCCCTGCAGCACTCTACTAGTCACTGCCTCTCATTCCGAAAAGGACCCGTTTATCCCGACTCTCTGCTTCCTGTCTGCCAATCAATTCTCTATCCACGCCAGTACATTACCCCCAATACCATGTGCTTTGATTTTGCACACCAATCTCTTATGTGGGACCTTATCAAAGGCCTTTTTAAAGTCCAAATACACCACATCCACTGGTTCTCCCTTGTCCACTCTACTAGTTACATCCTCAAAAAATTCCAGAAGATTTGTCAAGCATGATTTCTCCTTCATAAATCCATGCTGACTTGGACCGATCCTGTCACTGCTTTCCAAATGCGCTGCTATTTCATCCTTAATAATTGATTCCAACATTTTCCCCACTACTGATGTCAGGTTAACCGGTCTATAATTACCCATTTTCTCTCTCCCTCCTTTTTTAAAAAGTGGTTTTACATTAGCTACCCTCCAGTCATAGGAACTGATCCAGAGTCGATAGACTGTTAGAAAATGACCACCAATGCATCCACTATTTCTAGGGCCACTTCCTTAAGTACTCTGGGATGCAGACAATCAGGCCTCGGGGATTTATCGGCCTTCAATCCCATCAATTTCCCCAACACAATTTCCCGCCTAATAAGGATATTCTTCAGTTCCTCCTTCTCACTAGACCCTTGGTCCCCTAGTATATCCGGAAGGTTATTTGTGTCTTCCTTCATGAAGAACCAAAGTATTTGTTCAATTGGTCTGCCATTTCTTTGTTCCCCATTATAAATTCACCTGAGTCCGACTGCAAGGGACCTATGTTTGTCTTCACTAATCTTTTTCTCTTCACACATCTATAGAAACTTTTGCAGTCAGTTTTTATGTTCCTGGCAAGCTTCCCCTCGTACTCTATTTTCCCCCTCCTAATCAAACCCTTTGTCCTCCTCTGCTGAATTCTAAATTTCTCCCAGTCCTCAGGTTTGCTGCTTTTTCTAGCCAATTTATATGCCTCTTCCTTGGATCTAACATTATCCTTAATTTCCCTTGTTAGCCACGGTTGAGCCACCTTCCCTGTTTTATTTTTACTCCAGACAGGGATATACAATTGTTGAAGTTCATCCATGTGATCTATAAATGTTTGCCATTGCCTATCCACTGTCAACGCTTTAAGTATAATTTGCCAGTCTATTCTAGCCAATTCACACCTCATACCATCGAAGTTACCTTTCCTTAAGTTCAGGACCCTAGTTTCTGAATTAACTGTGTCACTCTCCATCTTAACAAAGAATTCTACCATATTATGGTCACTCTTCCCGAAGGGGCTTCGCACAACAAGATTGATAATTAGTCCCTTCTCATTACACATCACTCAGTCTAGGATGGCCAGCTCTCTAGTTGGTTCCTCGACATATTGGTCTAGAAAACCATCCCTAATGCACTCCAGGAAATCCTCCCCCGCTGCATTGCTACCAGTTTGGTTAGCCCAATCTATATGGTACTTCGCTCCTTCCCATCTGCACCTTCCTAGGCTTTATTTTTAATCCTGCGCTCTGTTGAGCTCCTAGCGCTGTAGTTAAAGCTTGTACGTGTTGTTGTTCTGTGCTGGAGGCAATAAGGATATCATCCACATACTGCAAAAGGATCCTTCCTTCTTTGCCTGTTGTGGGGCTCGCCTTACTGCACTATTGCAACTAAAACATATCAGGGGAGCTGCGCAGGGGTGTGCCTCCTCCCCCTTCGTCTCTGCTGCTATTTTTGCTATCTTCTCCCTTTGATTTGACTTTAACTCTCCTACATGTTCTGTCCATTCTAAAGTTTCATCGTAATCATCTCCTATCTTAAATCCTAACTTAATTATCTTTTGATGTGCCTCTCCTAGTGCGTCTTTAAACATTTTCAAGAATGCTGCATCATTTTTGTCAGGGTCATCAGCCCCAGAGTGGTTTTTGTATTCAATCCACTTTCATTTCCCGTACTTCCCTACTCTTTCGCCTGCCTTTTGAATCACATTCAGTATTCTTCTCCAATTGGTTCTAATTGGTCCCCAGCATCCTTCCATCCCGTATTTGAGGAATTCCAATCTTTGCATTTTTGCTAGATTCGCTCTTCGCTTATTTTGCCATTCCCAATCTTGTACCTCTGGCATTGTTTTGTGGCAATTTATCGGCTTTTACCAGATTATGAATGTCTGCTAAGGTTAGCTTATGGGCATCTAGCAGTTCTTCCACCTTTTGCCAGAATCCTGTATTCCTACTATTTGCTTTAGGGGTTGGTAACTCATTCAACAGAATTTGTCTCTCCTGTGGGCTGAGGGGTACCTCCTGTATAGTAATGTGGGCTACTCTACGTCCGCTGGAGGGAATGGTGGTAGTGCATATTGATGCCACTGATACGTAGCCATTATCATGTGCTGGGGGCCACTCTATTCCGCACTCGTTAGCCCTGTCTGGTTGACTGTTAGATTGGGTTTGTGGGCTACACTTACCCACCGTGGGGTACATTGGCTCTATTACCATAGGTGATCGTGCTATGGCTGTGCACTGCATTATCCGTCTGGTCCTGTCTTTATCTCTTCCAGCTTATTTATCTTAGCTTCTAACTCTTGAATTTGTTATGTTTGAGTATCTATCTGTCCTCTGTAGCAGGCAAGTATTATTACATAGGCTTTCTTTGTTTTATTTTTATTCTGACTATCCCACCATTTCCTCTATCTGTCAGGTGAGTCTTCTTTCTTTTATTAAGAAATCCAAATTAATAATGTCCAGTATAAAACAGCTGTCAATGGAAAGAGTTAACTCCTTTACAGGTTTGTATGAAGGCCTGACGTCATTACGTGACTTTGTGTAATCATCCGAAAATTTTTCCCCAAGTCTTTGTGCTTTCAAAACTTGCAGAAATCATTTGTAAAGTTGTCATAATAAAACCTTCTCATCGGGAAAGACAGCATTTTAGATTAAACTCCAACTTCTCTAAACTTCCAATTCAAATACTTGCCAAAGATTTTTTCATTAATTTAAAACGAGACCACACATTTTTAATAGCTATTTTGTTTACTGAAATCCAATTTTCACACAAGCTATATACATTCCGGCATTTTGTTTTTACGGTCCCGTTCACTGAACAAATCTTGTGTTTTATTTCTCGCGGCACAAAATCTAAACTTCCGTGTCGGTTCCATCTTTTTTAAGATTTCTCTGATACCCAGTTTTTTCCTTTCTTTGCTGATTTCGCATAACTTAGATTTTTTTTACCCTTTTGAATCCGAATGTAATTTTTTTTTGATGACCTTCCTCTAGTCCATAGTTAAACATCTTTGTTTCTCTTTCTCAGCACAAAACTTCTGTGTCGGGTTTAACTCGTAAGTTTTTATATTTAAACCAATATCTTTTTCACAGCCAATTTAAATCTCCTTTCTCCATTTTCCTAAACATCTTTGTTTCTCATTCTAGCAGCTGCAACTTTCAAGGTCACATTTTTATCTTTGATTAAAACACGCTGTCCTTTGTAAATTCAATGAGTTTTTCCAGCATTTTTCTTTTCTGTTATTCATTTTCCATTTTTCTCAGCTAGCATTTTATTCTACTGGCCAGTTTTCCTAGGATCCTAGGGTCCCACCCCACTTTTTAGGTTGTATTCCTTCTTCCTTGCGCTGCGCACGATCAATACTGGCTTCTCCGTGTTATTACTGTGTCACGCTTCGGGACATACACCTTATTTTTCCTCTACCGATCGCTGGAGTCCTCTCCCCCTGAAAGTTGTATTCCTTCTTTTTCAGGCAATACACCTATCCCACCCTTGGTTTTCATCCTTCCGTGATTTGCTATAACTAGTTCCACAGATTACCCCTTCTAATTCTTTATACAGATTACCTCCTTCCCCGTCAATGCTACAGCTGCAGGTGGTACAAAACATACTTACTGCCATTCAACTGTCACATCATCCAGGTCAGAGGGTCTGCATCCTGCTAACTACGCCAAATGCTGAGGTTAAAAAGGAGACTGCTCTCCCTCAAGGTGGACTAACTGATATAGTTAATCGACACCTCGCCCAGCTCCCACTGTATAACGACCACGGAAGTAAACAAACAAAACCTCAGGTTTACCGGTTTTATTACGAGCAATGCACGGGAAGGTTTAGCCTAAAACCTCCGAAATACAAGAGTTTTCAAGCATAATTTATACAGGTTTCGGAGAGGAGCTATCCTCCTAAAAATCATCGATAGGTCTATTGTTATCAGCGAAGTTACATTGATTTGTCGACTCTTATCTGACGGGCTCTGAGTGGTACATGCAACTGTCCATCTCTCGTCATTGTGTTGTTCCATTTTGCCCTCTACCCCAGTCTATCCAACGCTGAGGATGGTTTCGGAGAGGAGCTATCCTCCTAAAAATCATCGATAGGTCTATTGTTATCAGCGAAGTTACATTGATTTGTCAACTCTTATCTCTTCCTCAGGGACTTTCAAACAAAACTGCTGACTTTGGCTGTTTAAATGTTACTAAGGTTAAGCTATAGCTTAATGTGTATAAATGTGCTATACCTATATAAGGACGTGTTACATACATTGGCAATTTATAAGTTCGCTATCTTCAGCATAATTCTGACCCCTTATTTGCAACCTTACAATTTATCCCTTACAGATAGGAAGCTACCAAAGTAGTTGAGTAGACCCAGGAACGAACGCAGCTCCGTCACATTCTGTGGCTTGGGTGCATTCTTGATGGCCTTGGTTTTCACGTCAGCAAGTCTGATGCCATCAGCGGCGATTTTCCTCCTGAGGAATTCGACCTCCGATGCCATGAAGATGCACTTCGAGCATTTCAGTCTGAGTCCCACTCTGTCCAATCGCAGTAGAACCTCTTCCAGGTTGTTCAGATGTTCCTTGGAGTCACGACCGATGATCAGGATGTCATCTTGGAACACGGCGGTTCTAGGAACAGACTTCGGTAGACTTTCCATATTCCTCTGGAATATTGTTGCAGCCGAGCAAATTCCGAAAGGGCATCTGTAGTAAATAAACAGTCCTCTGTGCGCGTTAATGCACGTATGTCTCTTCGACGTCTCGACGAACTCCTGTGTCATATAGGCCGACATCAAGTTCAGTTTTGTGAACGACTTCCCTCCAGCTAGTGTCGCAAACAAGTCATCAGCCTTCGGTAACAGGTACTGATCTTGTTTTGAAACCCCGTTGATCATAGCCTTGTAGTCTCCACAGATTCTGACTGTGCCATCAGTTTTCAGCACAGGAACAATGGGGCTGGCCCATTCATTCATTTCGACCGGTGATATGATCCCTTCACGCTGGAGTCTGTCCAGTTCAATTTCGACCTTCTCCCTCATCATATACGGCACTGCCCGAGGTTTATGATGGACTGGTCTTGCATCTGAGTCCATGTGGATCTGCACCTTGGCTCCCGTGAAGTTGCCGATAGTGAGGGGAAGCTGCTCAATACTTGGGCACATGTATCTTCCTCTGATTATAACACCTTTATGTCGTTCCAGTCGCATCTGATTTTCTCCAACCAGCTCCTGCCGAGCAGCGTTGGGCCATTGCCTGGAACAATCCACAGCGGTAACTCGTGAACCGCACCGTTATATGATAAATTAATTTGTGCACTGCCAATCACCTTTATCAGTTCTTTGGTGTATGTGCGCAGCTTGATGTTAACAGGGCTCAGCCTGGGCCTCACAGTCTTAGTATCCTACAGCTTATTAAATGCCCTCTCTTTCATGATCGATTGACTCACCCACGTGTCCAGTTCCATCCATACTGGTATCCCGTTAAACTTCACGTTAATCAAAATTGGTTTACTCTTGGTTATGAAGGAGTACAGTCCATACACTTCCTCCTCTGGCATCTCAGATTGCGTATCCGGATCCGCGCTAGTCTGACTCTCATCCTCCACGTGGTGTGTCACAGCTTGCTTGGTCATCTGTGGACATTTGCGCTGGAGATGCCCCACTCTCAGACAGCCTTTGCAACTATATTGCTTCAATCGGCACCAGCGATTTCCCTCACAATGCCAACACGGAGAAGTCGGATACATTCCCTCTGGCGGACTTTGGGCAGCCACAGGTTTCGCGAACACAGCCGGATAGGCCCTGCCATGTGCCGCTCTGCCGAATGCCGAATCGATCGCATTTACAATACTTGCCGCGGTTCGGTTCTTCACCGCTATTTGCTTTAGACTCCAGTCCGTCGTCAAACATGATTGAGCGATCTGGATGGCCCTTTTAAATCCAACTCCCCCACCACCAGAAGTTTGCGCAGGATCACCTCGTGGTTGATACCGATAACGAAGTCCCGCAGCATGTCTGCCAACACCGTCCCGAACTTGCACGGTCCCGCTAGACGTCTCAGGTCGGCAACGAATTCCACCGCGCTCTGGCCCTCCGATCGAACATGTGTATAAAACCTGTATCTCGAGATGATGATGCCGTCGTCTGGCTTGAGGGCTCCCATACCAATGTACACAATTCCTCGTATGTTTTCTCTGTTGGATCACTAGGCATGAGTAGATTCTTTATCAGACCGTAGACCTTTGAACCACACACAGTGAGGAACATGATCCAGCGCCGATCTGCATCGTCGACCCCCTTCATTTTGTTTGCCATGAAGTACTGGTTCAAATGGCTCACAAATTCTGCCCAATCATCTCCCTCCATGAATCGCTCTAAAAATCCAATCGTGTTCATTTTGCAAACAAAGGTTCTTGTATTCTCATCGCCAAATGTTATGTATGCAATAAAGGTTCAAACTGAGTACTGTTTAACTAAGCAACCTTGGCTCTGCTTTATTTAAGCCCAAAGTGCCTGATTCTAAAAATGGCTGGCCTTTTATACCAGAGCAGCACCATGTGCATGTTGCTCAGTGGCCTCCAACAATGATGCCATCTGGTGGTTACAAACAGAATATACATACATGACACCCCTATACTTCAAGAATCTGTCTATCTCCGCCTTGAATATATTCAATGACGCAGCCTCCACAGCTCTCTGGGGTAAAGAATCCCAAAGATTCACGACCCTCTGAGAGAAGAAATTCCTCCTCACCTCCATCTTCAATAGGCGACCCCTTATTCTGAAACTATGACCCCTAGTTCGAGATTCCCCCACGATGGGAAACATCTTCTCTGCATCTACCCTGTCAAGCCCCCTCAGAACCTTATGGGCCCGAACTTGATGACCTTACCGCCCAGTGCCGCCAGCTGCCGCCGAGTTTTTTCGGTGGTCTCCCCTCGGTGCCAGTTACCTGGCCTCCTGCCGGCGGGAGGGGAGGACCGCCGGGAACCGCCCACTGATGGTCGCTAGCGCGCAAGGCGTGTAAGTGACCACCCGCCCGCCGAGCTGGCAGATTCCTCTGGGTGGGAGTTGGCGGCAGCAGGAGGAAGGTCCGTCGCCTGGAGGCAGGTCTAACCCCGACAGTAAGTACGAAGACCTGCAAAAAAAGGTTAATAAACTTCTTTTATTTATCTGTTTTGCAGCAATTCATCTGGATGGGGTGCCCTGAATGTATTCCAGTGCATATTTTTGTTTCCGTGCAAATTTTTATTTTTCTGTGTTCTCCCCTCCTCGGCAGCACTTTGGCAAGGATTGCATTTGCCGCCAAGATTGGGAGCTCCCGCCCGCTGCTGCCCAGATTCATGGTATAAGTTATTTTTTTGCCACCGGGCGGTCTTTGCAGATCTTTTGGAGGAATCTCCCTGCCGGTGTGCCTTGGCATTGAATAAGTTCAGGCTCTAATGTTGCAATAAGATCACCTCTCATTCTTCTAAAATCCAATGAGTATAGTGAACCTTCTCTGAACTGCCTCCAATGCAAGTATATCCCTCCTTAAATAAGGAGACCAAAACTGTACGCAATATTCTAGGTGTGGTCTCAACAACGCCCTGTATAGTTGTAGCAAGACTTCCCTACTTTTATACTCCATCCCCCTTGCAATAAAGGCCAACATTTCATTTGCCTTCCTAATTACATGCTGTACCTGCATGCTAGCTTTTTGTGTTTCATATACGAGGACACCCAGATCCCTCTGTACGCTGGCATTCTGTAGTCTGTCTCCATTTAAATAATATTTTGCTTTTCTATTCTTCCTAACAAAGTGGCTAACCTCACATTTTCCCGCATTATGCTCCATCTGCCAAATTTTTGCCCACTCACTTAATCTATCTATATCCCTTTGTAGATTATTTGTGTCCTGCTCACAACTTGCTTTCTCACCTATCTTTGTATCGTCAGCAAATTTGTCTACAATACACTCGGTCCCTTCATCCAAGTCATTAATATAGATTGAAAATAGTTGGGGCCCCAGCACTGATCCCTGCAGCACCCCACTAGTTACTGTTTGCCAATCTGAAGGTTACAAGAACAAGTTTAAAGAGTACCGCGCTGCATCAATGATTATTCTGGGGACGAGGAAGGGGGTGGAATGAGTTGAGTAACCCTACTTAACAAATTCAACTTCATCCACTGTTGGATTCCAACCCGCAATCCCTGATCTGGTGTGCCACGGACCCTACCAAAGTCCAACCTATTGTCAGTCAGCGCGGACCTGGATATGCAACACGAGACACCCGAGGAGGAAATGTATGGACTGTATTCGTTCCTGACAAAGAGCAAACCGATAATGGTGACTGTGAAACTAAATGGCGTGTTGGTATCGATGGAATTGGACACGGGTGCGAGCCAGTCAATAATGAGCCAAAGGACATTCGACAAGCTGTGGGACACTAAGGCTGTGAAGCCTAAGTTGAGTCCAGTCAATTCCAAGTTGCGTACTTACACCAAAGAACTCATACCGGTGATTGGCAGTGCAGTAGTCAAGGTGTCGTATGATGGTGTGGTTCATGATCTACCGTTAAAGATCGTTCCAGGAAATGGTCCAATGCTTTTCAGCAGGAATTGGCTCGAAAAAATCAAATGGAATTGGAACGATATATAAGCGTTGTCATCGGTGGATGACACTTCGTGTGCTCAGGTGCTGAGCAAGTTTCCCTCGCTATTTGAACCGGGCATCAGCAATTTCACGGGAGCCAAGGTGCAGATTCACCTGGACTCAGGTGTAAGACCCATCCATCACAAAGCTCAGGCTGTTCCGTACATGATGAAGGAGAAGGTCGAAATTGAGCTGGACAGACTCCAACGTGAAGGGGTCATATCACCGGTCGAATTTAATGAATGGTCCAGTCCCATTGTTCCTGTGTTGAAGAGTGATTTGTGGAGACTACAAGGTCACAATCAACCAATTTTCAAAACAGGATCAGTACCCGTTACCAAAGGCCGATGACCTGTTTGCAACGCTAGCCGATGGGAAGTCATTCAATAAACTGGATCTGACGTCGGCCTATAATTACACAGGAGCTTGTCGGCACATCGAAGAAACTTACATGCATCAGCACTCATAAAGGACTGTTTATCTACAACAGGTGTCCTTTTGGAATTCGCTCGGCTGCAGCCATATTTCAGAGGAACATGGAGAGGGTACTGAAGTCTGTCCCGAGAAACGCGTGTTTCAAGATGACATTCTGGTCGGAGGTCATGACACTGCCGAACACCTGAACAGCCTTGAAGAGGTTCTGCATCGTCTGGACAAAGTGCGACTCAGGCTGAAATGTTCAAAGTGCGTCTTCATGGCACAGGAAGTCAAATTTCTGGGGAAGAAGATTGCTGTTGATGGCATCAGGCCTATGGACTCAAAAACCAAGGCCGTCAAAAATGCATCCAGGCCCCCAGAATGTGACGGAGCTGCTTTCATTCCTTGGTCTAATGAACCACTTCAGTCATTTCTTATCTAGATTGAGCACTTTATTAGAGCCATTGCACATGCTGCTCAGAAAAGGCGACAACTGGGTTTGGGGTGTGTCTCAAGATAGAGCTTTCAAGAAAGCTACAAAGCTGCTTTGCTCCAAAAAGTTTCTGGTACATTATGATCCATGTTAGCGTCTAGTAATGGCCTGCGATGCTTCATCATATGGGGTTAGCTGCGTGCTCCAACAAGCTAATGAGTCAGGTAAACTACAACCTGTTACGTATGCTTCAAAAAGTTTGTCAAAGGCAGAAAGAGCCTACAGCATGGTAGAAAAAGAAGCTTTAGCCTGCATGTATGGGGTTAAAAAGATGCATCAGTATCTGTTTGGTCTTCATTTTGAACTCAAAACGGATCACAAACCACTCATTTCATTGTTTTCGGAAAACAAAGGTATCAATACCAATGTATCCTCCAGCATCCAGAGGTGGGCGCTGACATTATCTGCCTATGATTATGTCATTCGCCATAGACCTGACACCGAAAATTTTGCCGATGCACTGAGCTGTCTGCCTTTGCCCACACCGGAGGTGGAGACGCCACAACCTGCAGATCTACTGTTAGTTATGGATGCTTTTGAGAGTGAAGGAACCCCTGTCACTGCCCAACAAGTTAGGACCTGGACCAGACAGGACCTGATTTTATTGGTTGTAAAACATTGTGTCCTTAGTGGTGATTGGTCTGCTATACCTATGGAAATGTGTGATGAGACCAAACTTTACAACCGTCGCAAAGACAAACTTTCCATTCAGTCAAATTGTTTACTGTGGGGTAATCGTGTTGTTATGCCTAGGAAAGGCAGAGAGAAATTTGTACGTGATCCACATAGCACTCGTGATGAAAGCCATCGCCAGGTCTCAAGTATGGTGGCCTGGAATTGACTCCGATCTGGAATCATGTGTGCATCGGTGCAACACTTGCATGCAGCTAAGCAAAGTACCAGCGGAATCACCGCTGAGTCTGTGGTCGTGGCCATCCAAACCATGGTCGAGGATCCACATCGAATTTGTGGGTCCTTTCCTGGGTAAGATGTTTTTTGTTGTGGTGGATGCATATTCCAAGTCGATAGAGTGTATAATCATGTCATCCAGTACATCCACAGCTACCATTGAGAGCCTTCGTGTCATGTTTGCTACTCATGGTCTGCGTGACATCGTTGTGAGCGATAACGGATCTTGCTTCACAAATCTGGAGTTTCAAGAGTTTGTGAAACTCAATGGTATTAAACATGTGAAGTCAGCACCATTCAAACCTGCTTCTAATGGTCAAGCAGAGCGTGCTGTCCAAACAATCAAGCAGAGTATGAAACGTGTAACTCAGTGTTCACTGCAGACTTGCTTGTCATGCATATTGCTTAGTTACAGGACAAGACCCTACACGCTTACCGGGGTCTCCCCTGCTGAACTATTGATGACGAGAAGACCCAAGACCAAGCTCTCTCTCGTCTATCCTGACTTGAATGATCGTATTGAAAACAGACATTAAAATCAGCAGTGGTATCATGATCATGCTGCTGTGTGACGCGACATCTCTGTTAACAATCCTGTGTATGTGCTAAATTATGGTCAAGGTCCCAAGTGGGTCACCGGTACTGTTACAGCCAAGGAGGGTTAAAGAGTGTTTATTGTCAGGCTCAAGAATGGGCAAACATGCAGGAAAGATGTTGATCGGATAAAGCTGTGGCACACGGATGAACTGGAACAAGTTGAGGAAGATACGATCAGTGACCAACCAACTCATATTGATTCATCAGAGGACTTCGCCGTCATCAATGAATCTGGACTTTCAATCTCTGACATGGTCATTGCCACTCCCATCAGATCGGCTACCCATCCTCCAGTCATAATTGACTCAGAACACTCGCCCAGAACTGGAGTTGAACTGAGACGATCAATTTGTGAACCGAAAGCCCCTGACCGTCTTAACTTGTAAAAAGACTGATACTAAGATCTTGAAGGGGATGTTGTCATGTATGCATGCTTGGGGTTAGTAGTGACCAGGGGGCTCGACTGTCGGAGGTCATTGGGCTGTACGCACGTGTGTGTGGACCAGATATATAAAGGAAGCCACCATGTAATGTGGGCACTTTGGGCCCGAATAAAGTTGAGCCAGGTTTGCACCTGAGTAAGTTTACATTATTCAGTCTATTGAGTTATTACATACATAACACCTATAATGTGTCTTGTCCGGTAAATTTACAGCACACATCAACGCTCCTCTTCTTTACAGGCTACAGAATGAAATTGGATGTCCTCAGTCTCTGAGCAGTTTAAATTACGTAATTAAGATTTTCATTAACGTTATAAACACACCCACAAACATGCACAAAAACACCCATGGGTCTATCTGGGTATGTGGAGCATTGCTCTGCACCATCTCAGCACCGGTACAGCTCTGACTGTTATTCAGCAGCAGCTTGTCCCTGCAGGTCACTGAATAATTGGACCATGAAGACTGACAGAGAGAGGATGGCATTCCGTAATCGTTCTTGTCGACCAATATTCCTTCCACCCCAACCAGTATTAATTTCAATTCCCTTGACGGAAAACATTCTGTCGTTAAAGGTAAGTTTCTTTCACATCCCGGGCAGCACTTGCAAAGTGAAAGGAGGAATGAAGCCATTGGTGTTCTTGTTGCCTCTTGCCGAAAGGGCAAGCATGGCAGGTGGCTGAGTTATTTCTGCTGCTTCATAGAAACATAGAAACATAGAAAATAGATGCAGGAGTAGACCATTCGGTCCTTCGAGCCTGCACCACCATTCAATATGATCATGGCTGATCACGCAACTTCAGTATCCCATTCCTGCTTTCTCTCCATACCCCTTGACCCCTTTAGCCGTAAGGGCCACGTCTAACTCCCTTTTGAATACGAACACAAGAACATAAGAACATAAGAATTAGGAACAGGAGTAGGCCATGTAGCCCCTCGAGCCTGTTCCGCCATTCAACAAGATCATGGCTGATCTGGCCGTGGACTCAGCTCCACTTACCCGCCCGCTCCACATAACCCTTAATTCCCTTATTGGCTAAAAATCTATCTATCTGTGACTTGAATATATTCAATGAGCTAGCCTGAACTGATTCCTTGGGCAGAGAATTCCACAGATTCACAACCCTCTGGGAGAAGAAATTCCTTCTCAACTCGGTTTTAAATTGGCTCTCCCGTATTTTGAGGCTGTGCCCCCTTGTTCTAGTCTCCCCGACCAGTGGAAACAACCTCTCTGCCTCTATCTTGTCTATCCCTTTCATTATTTTAAATGTTTCTATAAGATCACCCCTCATCTTTCTGAACTCCAACGAGTAAAGACCCAGTCTACTCAATCTATCATCATAAGGTAACCCCCTCATCTCCGGAATCAGCCTAGTGAATCGTCTCTGTACCCCCTCCAAAGCTAGTATATCCTTCCTTAAGTAAGGTGACCAAAACTGCACGCAGTACTCCAGGTGCGGCCTTACCAATACCCTGTACAGTTGCAGATGGACCTCCCTGCTTTTGTACTCCATCCCTCTCGCAATGAAGGCCAACATTCCATTCGCCTTCCTGATTACCTGTTGCACCTGCAAACTAACTTTTTGGGATTCATGCACAAGGACCCCCAGGTCCCTCTGCACTGCAGCATGTTGTAATTTCTCCCCATTCAAATAATATTCCCTTTTACTGTTTTTTTTCCCAAGGTGGATGACCTCACACTTTCCGACATTGTATTCCATCTGCCAAACCTTAGCCCATTCGCTTAACCTATCTAAATCTCTTTGCAGCCTCTCTGTGTCCTCTACACAACCCACTTTCCCACTAATCTTTGTGTCATCTGCAAATTTTGTTGCATTACACTCTGTCCCCTCTTCCATGTCATCTATGTATATTGTAAACAGTTGTGTCCCAGCACCGATCCCTGTGGCACACCACTAACCACCGATTTCCAACCCGAAAAGGACCCATTTATCCCGACTCTCTGCTTTCTGTACGCCAGCCAATTCTCTATCCATGCTAATACATTTCCACTGACTCCGTGTACCTTTATCTTCTGCAGTAACCTTTTGTGTGGCACCTTATCGAATGCCTTTTGGAAATCTAAATACACCACATCCATCGGTACACCTCTATCCACCATGCTCATTATATCCTCAAAGAATTCCAGTAAATTAGTTAAACATGATTTCCCCTTCATGAATCTATGCTGTGTCTGCTTGATTGCACTATTCCTATCTAGATGTCCCGCTATTTCTTGCTTAATGATAGTTTCAAGCATTTTCCCCACTACAGATGTTAAACTAACCGGCCTATAGTTACCTGCCTTTTGTCTGCCCCTTTTTTAAACAGAGGCATTACATTAGCTGCTTTCCAATCCGCTGGTACCTCCCCAGAGTCCAGAGAATTTTGGTAGATTACAACAAATGCATCTGCTATAATTTCCGCCATCTCTTTTAATACCCTGGGATGCATTTCATCAGGACCGGGGACTTGTCTACCTTCAGTCCCATTAGCCTGTCCAGCACTACCCCCCTAGTGATAGTGATTGTCTCAAGGTCCTCCCTTCCCACATTCCTGTGACCAGCAATTTCTGGCATGGTTTCTGTGTCTTCCACTGTGAAGACCGAAGCAAAATAATTGTTTAAGGTCTCAGCCATTTCCACATTTCCCATTATTAAATCCGCCTTCTCATCTTCTAAGGGACCAACATTTAATTTAGTCACTCTTTTCCGTTTTATATATCGGTAAAAGCTTTTATTATCCGTTTTTATGTTTTGCGCAAGTTTACTTCGTAATCCATCTTTCCTTTCTTTATTGCTTTCTTAGTCATTCTTTGCTGTCGTTTAAAATTTTCCCAATCTTTTCTTTCCCACTAACCTTGGCCATCTTATACGCATTGGTTTTTAATTTGATACTCTCCTTTATTTCCTTGGTTATCCACAGCTGGTTATCCCTTCTCTTACCGCCCTTCTTTTTCACTGGAATATATTTTTGTTGAGCACTATGAAAGAGCTCCTTAAAAGTCCTCCACTGTTCCTCAATTGTGCCACCGTTTAGTCTGTGTTTCCAGTCTACTTTAGCCAACTCTGCCCTCATCCCACTGTAGTCCCCTTTGTTTAAGCATAGTACGCTCATTTGAGACACTACTTCCTCACCCTCAATCTGTATTACAAATTCAACCATACTGTGATCACTCATTCCGAGAGGATATTTTACTACGAGATCGTTTATTTTTCCTGTCTCATTACACAGGGCCAGATCTAAGATAGCTTGCTCCCTTGTAGGTTCTGTAACATACTGTTCTAAGAAACAATCCCGTATGCATTCTATGAATTCCTCCTCCAGGCTACCAGGTGCGATTTGATTTGACCAATCGATATTTAGGTTAAAATCCCCCATGATTACTGCCATTCCTTTTTCACATGCCTCCATTATTCCCTTGATTATTGCCCGCCCCACCATGAAGTTATTATTTGGGGGCCTATAAACTACGCCCACCAGTGACTTTTTCCCCTTACTATCTCTAATCTCCACCCACAATGATTCAACATTTTGTTCATTAGAGCCAATGTCGTCTCTCACAACTGCCCTGATATCATCCTTTATTAACAGAGCTACCTGACCTCCTTTCCCTTCTTGCCTATCTTTCTGAATTGTCAGATACCCCTGTATGTTTAATTCCCAGTCTTGGCACCCTGCAACCACGTTTCTGTAATGGCCACCAAATCATACCCATTTGTAATGATTTGTGCCGTCAACTCATTTACTTTATTTAGAATGCTGCGTGCGTTTAGGTAGAGTGTTTTAATACTAGTTTTTAAACCATGATTTTTAGTTTTGACCCCTCCTGCATCTAACAAACTGGCCTCAACAACTTTCTTTGGTAGAGAATTCCACAGGTTCACAATTCTCTGAGTGAAGATGTTTCTCCTCATCTCAGTCCTAAATGGCTTACCCCTTATCCTTAGACTGTGACCCCTTCAGTGAATTTTACAATTCCTAAAATCCTTAATGTGCTTGAGGTGCTGTGCATTTATGTGGAAGGAAAAGCAGCTGCTTTGATTCACACTTAAATACAATTGTAAATTAGAGTTTCATATCCGTAAAAAAACAAACTGTAGACAGGGCAAATCTGAGGGTTTCTTAAGCTACGTCTGGTAATAACAACAACAAAAAATTGTATTTATATAGTGCCTTTAAAGTAGTAAAATGTCCAAAGGTGCTTCAGGGGAGTATTATGAGACAAACAATTTGACACCGAGCCACATAAGGAGAAATTAGCGCAGGTGACTTAAAGCTTGGTGAAAGAGGTAGGTTTTAAGGAGCGTCGTAAAGGAAGTGAGAAAGGTAGAGAGGTGGAGAGGTTTAGTCAGGGAATTCCAGAGCTTAGGGCTGAGGCAGTTGAAGGCACAGCCACCAATGGTTGAGTGATTATAATCAGAGATGCTCAAGAGGGCAGAATTAGAGCAGCGCAGACATCTAGGATTGCGGGGCTATAGGAGATTACAGAGATAGGGAGGGGTGAAGCCATGGAGGGATTTGAAATCAAGGATGTTATTGTGTTCCTAACACAGATGAGGCTGCACACAGGGAGGTTAAAGTAACAGTGACCTCAGTCTTTATTAAGGCACTCCAGAGTGAGGAACAGGCCTTTGGGGCCGGCTGATATACAGTGCTCCCAAGGGATGCTGGGATCCCTTGGAACTTCAGGGGATGCACTTCCTGGTGGCGGAACATGGGAGTTCATGCTTTACAGATACAAAGCATCACTCCCCCCCATGCACTCCCATGTTCCGCCACAAGGGAGCGCATCCCCTGAAGTTCCAAGGGATCCCAGCATCCCTTGGGGGCACTGTATATAAGCCAGCCCCTAAGGCCTGTTCCTCACTCTGGAGTGTCTTAATAAAGACTGAGGTCACTGTTACTTTAACCTCCCTGTGTGCAGTCTCATCTGTGTTCGGAACACAATAACTGGCGACGAGTATACGAATTCAACGCAAAGATGCAGCAAACTGTGGGCATCCTGGAGAAGTTCTCAGAGGGTGAGGACTGGGAAGCCTATGTCAAACAGCTAGACCAGTACTTTGTAGCCAACGAGCTGGTCGGAGAAGGAAGCGCTGCAAAAAGGAGAGCGGTCCTCCTCACAGTCTGCGGGGCACCGACCAACAGCCTCATGAAGAATCTTCTGGCTCCGGTGAAACCCGCAGATAAGTCGTATGAGGAGCTGTGTACACTGGTTCGGGAGCATCTTAACCCGAGGGAGAGCGTGCTGATGGTGAGGTATCGGTTCTACATGCGCCAGCGATCTGAAGGTCAGGAAGTGGCAAGCTATGTCGCCGAGCTAAGGCGACTTGCAGGACAATGTGAGTTTGATGGCTACCTGGAGCAAATGCTCAGAGACGTTTTGTACTGGGCATTGGCCACGAGACCATCCTATGAAAACTTTTGACTGTAGAGACACCGACCCTCAGCAAGGCCATTGCGATAGCACTTGCGTTTATGTCCACCAGTGATAACACCAAACAAATCTCTCAGCACACAAGTGCTAGCAATGTTCATAAATTAACTGGAACTGTGTTTGCGAGCAGAAATGTACAGGGCAGAAACCACGAGTATGCAACTGCCAGCAGGCCTCAGGTGACCCAGATGACTCAGAGTCCCCAACCCAACAAAGGATGAATGCAAGGCAATTCACATCTTGTTGGCGTTGTGGAGGCTTCCATTCAGCCTATTCATGCTGCTTCAAAGGGTATGTTTGCAAGAGCTGTGGAACAATGGGGCACCTCCAATGAGCTTGCAGAAGAGGAAAACCTGCTAACCACCACGTGGCAGAGGAAGATCGGTCCATGGTGGATCAAAGCAATTTTGAGCTTCAGAGAGAGGAGGCAGATGCTGAAGTACACAGGGTGCACACATTTTCGATGAAATATCCACCTATAATGCTAAATGTAAAATTGAATGGCTTACCCATAGCCATGGAACTGGACACTGGCGCTAGCCAATCCATCATGAGTAAAAAGATGTTTGAGAGACTGTGGTGCAACAAGGCACTCAGACCAGCCCTGAGACCCATCCACAAGAAACTGAGAACGTACATCAAAGAGCTTATCACTGTCCTGGGCAGCGCCATGGTCAAGGTCATCTACGAGGGCACGGTACATGAACTGCCACTCTGGATTACCCCGGGTGATGGCCCCACACTGCTTGGAAGGAGCTGGCTGGGCAAAATCCGCTGGAACTGGGATGGCATCCGAGTGCTATCACATGTCGATGAGGCCTCATGTACCCAGGTTCTTAACAAATTTTCTTCCCTTTTTGAGCCAGGCATTGGAAACTTTTCCGGGGTGAAGGTGCGGATCCACTTGGTCCCAGAGGCACGACCAATTCACCACAAGGTGCGAGCGGTACCTCACATGATGCGGGAGAGAGTGGAAATTGAGCTGGACAGCCTGCAACGTGAGGGCATCATCTCCCCAGTGGAATTCAGCGAGTGGGCCAGCCCGATTGCTCCAGTACTCAAAAGTGATGGCACGGTCAGGATTTGCAGCGATTATAAAGTAACTATTAATCGTTTCTCGCTACAGGACCAATACCCGCTAACTAAGGCAGACGACCTATTTGCAACGCTGGCAGGAGGCAAGACATTAACCAAGTTCGACCTGACTTCGGCCTACATGACGCAGGAGCTGGAGGAGTCTTCGAAGGGCCTCACCTGCATCAACACGCACAAGGGACTGTTCACCTACAACGGATGCCCGTTTGTAATTCGTTCGGCTGCAGCGATCTTCCAGAGAAACATGGAGAGCCTACATAAGTCGGTACCACACATGGTGGTCTCTCAGGACGACATATTGGTCACAGGTCGGGACACCGCCGAGCACCTACAAAACCTGGAGGAGGTCCTCCAGCGACTGGATCGCGTAGGGCTGCGGCTGAAGAGGTCGAAATGCGTCTTCATGGCAACAGAAGTGGAGTTTTTGGGGTGAAAGATCGCGACGGACGGCATTCGGCGCACAGAAGCCAAGACAGAGGCTATAAGGAACGCGCCCAGGCCATAGAACATCACGGAGCTGCGGTCGTTCCTGGGACTCCTCAACTATTTTGGTAACTTCCTACCAAGGTTAAGCACCCTCTTAGAGCCCCTCCATGTGTTACTGTGTTCCTAACACAGGGACGTTAAAGTAACAGTGATCTCCGTCTTTATTAAGACATTCCAGAGTGAGGAACAGGCCTTCGGGGTCGGCTTATATACAGTGCTCCCAAGGGATGCTGGGATCCCTTGGGACTTCAGGGGATGCGCTCCCTGGTGGCAGAACATGGGAGTGCAAGCTTTACAGATTCACAACAAATGTGAAGTTTGAAATCGAGGCATTGCTTAACTGGGAGCCAATGTATGTCATCGAGCACAGGGGCGATGGGTGAGCAGGACTCGGTGCGAGCTAGGACATGGACTGCTGAGTTTTGGATCACCTCAAGTTTACATAGGGTAGAGTGTGGGAGGCCAGCCAGGAGTGCGTTGGAATAGTTAAGTCTAGAGGTAACAAAGGCACGGATGAGGGTTTCAGCAGCGCATGAGCTGAGGCAAGTTGGAAACATGCGATGTTACGGAGGTGGAAATAGGCAGTGTTAATTATGCTGCAGGTATGTGGTCGAAAGCTCATTTGAGGGTCAAGTATGACACCATGGTTGCATACAGTGTGGTTCAGCCTGAGACAGAAGTTGGGGAGAGTGATGGTGTCAGTGTCTAGGGAACGGAGTTTGTGATGGGGATCGAAAACAATGGCTTCAGTCTTCCCAATATTTAATTGGAGAAAATTTCTGGTCATCCAGAATTGGATATCAGACAAGCAGTCTGACAATTTAGAGACCGTGGAGGTGTCGAGAGAAGTAGTGGAGAGGTAGAGCTGAGTGTCATCAGCGTACATGTCAAAACTGATGCTGTGTTTTAGGATGATGCCATCAAGGGACAACTTGTAGATGAGAAAGGTGAGGGGGCCAAGGATATACCCTTGGGTGACACCAGAGGTAACGATGTGGGAGCTGGAAGAGAAACCGTTGCAGATGATAACCAGTTATCATCAGACTGATACCATACAATAACTCATTTATTTTTAGTACGAGGCACTAATTTACCATAAGACGTTAGCACTTATGCACTCATATGGCCCCAAGTTTCCACATGATTTGCTCCCGATTTTTAGGAGCAACTGGTGGAGAACGGAGTATCTTAGAAATCGGAATTCTCCACATTTAAGTTTTCTGCAGTTCTAGTCAGGTAGAATAGTTTCACTTTTGAACAGAATTTTTTTTTCAAAAGGGGGCGTGTCCGGCCACTGACGCCTGATTTGAAAGTTTCCACAGTGAAAACGTACTCCAAACTAACTTAGAATGGAGCAAGTGAAGATTTTTGTAGGCTTGAAAAAACCTTGTCTACACAGTAAAAAATCAGGCGCAGGTTACAAATTAGGCGTCGGGAACGAGGTGGGGGGGGGACGGGGGGGAAGGGAAGTCATTAAATTCTACAATAAATCCTTATTTATACTTATACAAATATTATACAAATAAATCCAACCTGAATAAAAATTTATAAGCAAAGAAAAGATTAAATAAACCATGTTCCTACCTGTGTGAAAGTGCTTCAGGCAGGCCTTTCAGGCAGCGGTTTGCCGTCGGGACCGACCGACGGCAGGGGGAGAAAGCTGCAAGAAGCCTCAGTGCTGATCATGGAAGGGCAATGTGGCTTTATTAAAAAATGTTAAAAATTGAACAGCTACAAAGAATTTGAATAGTCTCAAACAAGTGCATGTGTCCCGTTTATCACAGTCTATCTTTAATTACAGAATGCACTCCCTCACACACAGAAATATCAAGAAAATTAAAATGCAAGTCTTTGCAAGGGTTCAATAAACAAATTTTCACTTTTTCTGCAGCACTTTTTAAAATGGCCGAGTGCCAATGTTTACTTCAGACTGCGCGTGCGCGAAAGCTCCAACGCGCACGCGCAGGGTTGCCGGCACCAAAAAAACTAATTTAAATTGTACCCACCCCCTCCTACTTACAAAATCGGCGCAAGTGGTAGGCTCCGCCCCCTGTGCGCCGCGCCAAGCAGACATCGAGCTGCAAGGCGCTCGAGAATACCGCGTTTTTTTTCAGGCACCGTTTTCGGCGCGAGAAACGGGCGCCCAGCTCGGAGGGGCGCCTGTTTTTCCGCGTGTGGAAACTTGGGGCCATAGTATCAGCTGTGGCTTAGTGGGTAGCACCCCTGCCTCAGAATCAGAAGGTTGTGGGTTCAAGTCTCACTCCAAAGACTTGAGCGCATAATCTTGGCTGACACTCCAGTGCTGCATTATTGGAGGTACCATCTTTCCGATGAGACGTTTGCTCTCCCAGGTGGAAGTAAAACATCCCATGGCACTATTTTTCGAAGAAGAGCAGGGGAGTTATCCCAGTGTCAATATTTATCCCTCAATCAACATCACTGAAACAGATTATCTGGTCATTATCACATTGCTGTTCGTGGGAGCTTGCTGTGCACAAATTGGATGCTGAGTTTCCTACAGTGACTACACTCCAAAAGTACTTCATTGGCCGTGAAGTGATTTGGGATGTCCTGTGGTCATGAAAGGTGGTATATAAATGCAAGTCTTTTTTCTTTTTTCATCATCTGTCCAGGTGAATGTTAGGAAGAGTTCTCCCAGTGTCCTAGTCAACATTCAGCTAACTCTTCCATAAATAGATTAGCCAGTCATTTATCTCCTTTGCTGTTTGTGGGATCTTCCAGTGCTCAAATGGCTTGCCGTGTTTGTCTGCAAAACGATGATTGCTCTTCAATAATTAATTGACAGTAAAGTCTTTGGGATATCCTGAGGTTGGGAAAGTTGCTCTCTGACTGCAAGTTCTGTCGCTTTTACTAACGGAGCTTTTATTAGTTAATATAGTTTGTGGCAAAAAGCTTGTTGGCTGGGTATTCAATTCTTCTTTTAATGGTTAGTTTCAATCCTTTCTACCTTTGTTGCGACCTTTCTTGTCTTTTACCAGTACTGCTATGGTCAACCCTCCACCGAATCCTGTTCCACCTAGTCTCCAAATCTGCTCCAATGCTTGCTTTTCTCTTTACCTCCATCTTCACTGCAATTAGATCTGGGCGCATCATCTCCTCGAATTCATTCTCCCCCCCCAGGACCCCCTTACCTCCCTCAAGCTTCCTTTCCTCTTACATGCTGTCCCCTCTTCTTCCTCCAACTCGAGGTATGAAGAGCGATTGCCCAATCCGGAGCCCAATCCCGGGGGCACCATTCCCCGCTGGGAGCAACAGGTTGCAGAATCACCCCTCTGGTTCCAAATGGCACGCTACAGTACTTTGGCCAGATGATCATTGTCCATATGTGAGCGTTAACCTTAAGTGTTGGAAAGGTGTTTGGGCGATGGCTGGCAGTGGGAGTCAGGGCGATGTGGGTAGTGAGGGCGGGGGGACCGTGGTTGTGGGAGGAGGGGGGAAACCACGGCCGAGTCTAATTCTGATCCTATCCTCACTCAAAGAGGTACTGAGGCCAATTGTGTTGCCCCTGCTGCCAGGCTGACTGATATCAGCTATCTCACCACAGGCCAGGGATCAACCCTCGACCTTTCATTGTCTGCGTACTCACTCGATAAACTCATTGAGCTATCTGGGGAAATCAGCACCTGTAGTTTTCTCTTCTATTTTGGAACCGTGTCTGGCTTTATAATTTTAGTCTTGGTTTTTCAAATACGTATATATTTAACCTGTGTTTAAGATAAAGAGATAACTTGCATTTATATAGCTCCTTTCACGACCGCAGGATGTCCCAAAGCACTCTACAGCCAATGAAGTACTTTTGAAGTGTAGTCACTGTTGTAATGTAGGAAATGCAGCAGCCAATTTGCGCACAGCAAGCTCCCACAAACCCCAATGTGATAATGACCAGATCATCTGTTTTTCAGTGATGATGGTGGAGGGATAAATATTGGCCAGGACACCAGGGAGAACTCCTCTGCTCTTAGTGGCCATGAGATATTTTACGCCACCTGAGGGCAGACGGGGCCTCGGTTTTACGTCTCAGCCTTGGAATGTGTTAACAAGGGGCCTGGCGACAGGTTGAGGACCGATTGCAAGAAATTCCACTGGCCCTGGCCATTGTTGAGCGGATTAACCAATGGTATTTAAAGGGGCCACTGGAGGCCGCTCAAAAAAAACTTGAAGTCCGAAGGTAGCTTTTCAAACAAGAATGTGACTCCTGGAGCCCACGTTAAAAGCTCTCACCCATTGCCCACAGGTAGGATTCCCCTCCGACTGTCAGCTGGCACCGTCCGATTTTCCGTTGCCACCCCCAACAGGCCCGATACACTGGTTTGGCGCAGCCGGAATATGGGAACCACGGCAGCCAATTTGCGCACAGGAAGATCCCGCAAAAAGCAGTGTGATAATGACCAGATAATCTATTTCAGTGATGTTGGTTGAAGCATAAATATTGGCCCAGGACACATATTGTACACTCTACAAAGGTGACCATTGTGCATGTACAATGCTATACACCTCATTCCAGCATCCTAAGAATCTGCCAATAGGCTATTCAAGTTATTGGATGTCCTTTTTGTGAACATAGTTCATAGATCTGAACATTAGCTATTGTCCACCACTCCCCATTTTGGTCTTTTAAGTAACAGTCCTGTAAAGGAGCTTATTCAGCCTGATCTCCTGAAGTATCAAAACTCTAAGCCTCGTTTGTCTTTCAGATACTGATGGACCTGCTGCTCCTTTCGGTCAGAATTCCATATGGTTTTCTACTCTACCAGTTTGATGGTTTTAATTAAAGTAAGAAATTATGTTATTTGCCGGACTTGAGACTCTGTAGGGTGGAAATTCGGTACCGCCCATTTTGAGGCGCTAATGGCGGCGGGGCGGTAAATTTAGCGCCAGGAAATGGTTTGGGTCTGCAGCCACAAAATTCACCAGCTGGGCCCTGAGTGTGGGGCGGAGCGCTAAGGGAGGCGTTCCACACCTCTTTTAGGGCGCTAGGCCAGCTGAGCAACTGAAAATCCAGAGCTAAACAGCCGGCCTCGGAGCGCCCGAATGGAGGCTTCCCTGGGAGGGGGGATACAATCAGCAAAAAACCCACCAAAAACACTCCCAATACTTTATTGGCGCCACATAAACATAAATCGCAAAAATAAAAAAATTATAAACAATCATACTTACTTCAGGTATTCATTCCTTCCCCTCACTGCTGCCGGAACAGCTCGGACTGCCCGCTTTCCCAGACGGTCCCACTGGGGGGCACTACGGGGCTCTACGGGTCCCCCAGAAAACAAATTTCAAAACAGTGTCGCAACCGGGGGTGTTACACACTGGCTTACCTCTCCTTGGCACTACTGCTCCGCAAATGTCCCAGCAGGCGCTGGAAGCTGGCTGCTCCCTCGGAAATGATTTCCACCGCCATTACCATCGCTCCAGGTGGCAAACAGATGCGGCAACGGGCCCAATTTCCATCCCTGTGTGTTCGTGTGTGTATTGTGATGAAGCGTTCATCCACTCTCAAAGTACAGGGCTCTAGGACCGTGGCATGGGCGGTAGTAGCTATCTGGGCTCCGCAATAGGCCATAGGTGTCCCTGATTAAACAGGCAAAGTTTAGATTAGAGACAGATTGACAGGATGAGAAGACATACATTCCATCAGTCTGTGACAAGTTTGAAGTAAGTGTATTTTGTTTGGTGAATCTAACAGTAAAGGTGTGCAGGAGCTGAACTGTCGTCAGATGACTGAACTGAATTGGTATTGAGAACACAAAGGGGTGATACAAGTGCTGATGATCCTGAGACAAGGGGCATAGGAACATAAGAATTAGGAGCAGGAGTAGGCCATGCGGCCCCTCCAGCCTGCCCCGCTATTCAATAAGATCATGGCTGATCTTCTACCTCAACTATAGTTTCCTGCACTATCCCCATAAAGGGGCACTTGATCACAAGATATATAAGCGCACTTCAAAACACCTTAACTGATTATTAAACTCTGTGATTTTTTACATTTTCATTTTCAGATTTGAATCTTTAAAAAGGCAATAAATTGCTTTGTCTGCCTTTGTGCAAATTCACAACTGAAATGTTTATCAGTAGGATATTCATATTAGCCGAACTGCCGTACAAGGTGACTTCAAAGATATTGGAGCCTAGAAATTCCTCTTTCTCCAGTAACAAAGTGTTAAATCAGCTCAACTTACGCTTTTGCCCTGGCAATAAAACCGATTGATAAAGCGGCAAGGGTTTGTGGTGAGATCGAATGTCATTTAACAATCACGCACTCGGGGAGAGGATGAAATTGCGCTGTCAATAATCCCAGCCAGCATCTGTTTGCCCCACAAGTTTACCGCTGGGGGATTTTTATTTTAAGCGTAAGTCAGCACAATCCAATGGTTCCAAGAGCAATTGTGGAGACGGAATGAAGCGTGGGCGAGAAAGCGATTGCTGTTTTTGATGGCCAGGCCTTTGAGGGTTTGGTGGGATGTTGAGACATAATTTATGGGGCGGAAGGGCACCATCTGCCCCATGTGCCCCTGGGATGCCAGGCAAGCTGTGAAATATCTGAGTGAGCATTGTGTTATGAAGCCACTGGAGCTGGGAGGATATCTGCAGTGAAGATGTCAGGCCTAAAGAGATCTACAAAGGTAAGTAATTAATATTAATGAACGTGGCATGTACCTACCATAAAGGGAGATGAAAGGAAGCCAACTCTGACAAATGTATCACCTTGAACTCTTTATCCCTG
This sequence comes from Pristiophorus japonicus, assembly GCF_044704955.1. Taxonomy (NCBI): domain Eukaryota; kingdom Metazoa; phylum Chordata; class Chondrichthyes; family Pristiophoridae; genus Pristiophorus; species Pristiophorus japonicus. Next base: position 80,715,883 of record NC_091994.1, read on the forward strand.
AAACACGTTATGAGGAGGTCCTGTGGAGCCACGAGATGACCAAGCGAATCAATCACTGACATGAATGTGAAGAATCAGCATGGGAAGGATACAATCTTGAAGGCATTGAGCTGGATACCATGCCTCGTTAATAGGAATGTGCATGCACAGCAAGAATTGAGAAACCCATTTTCAACTGTTGAGATTTTAAAGTGAGCTGAGCAAGGTGGTACCAATTGCCTTAAAACATTCTGGGACAAATTTCTCTTTTATTGCACCTGGATATGTTGAATCGCCTGGGCGCAGAGGAAACTGTGAGTTGAGGATCATAAGAGAGGCTGTCTTATTTTCTGTAAGAAACATAGAAAATAGGTGCAGGAGCAGGCCATTCGGCCCTTCGAGCCTGCACCACCATTCAATATGATCATGGCTGATCATGCAACTTCTGTATCCCATTCCTGCTTTCTCGCCATACCACTTGATCCCTTTAGCCGTAAGGGCCACATCTAACTCCCTTTTGAATATATCTAACGCACTGGCCTCAACAACTTTCTGTGGTAGAGAATTCCACAGGTTCAAAATTTTCTGAGTGAAGAAGTTTCTCCTCATCTCAGTCCTAACTGGCTTACCCCTTATCCTTAGACTATGACCCCTGGTTCTGAACTTCCCCAACATTGGGAACATTCTTCCTGCATCTAACCTGTCCAATCCTGTCAGAATTTCATATGTTTCTATGAGACCCCCTCTCATTCTTATAAATTCCAGTGAATATAAGCCTAGTTGATCCAGTCTTTCTTCATATGTCAGTCCTGCCATCCCAGGAATCAGTCTAGTGAATCTTCGCTGCACTCCCTCAATAGCAAGAATATCCTTCCTCAGATTAGGAGACCAAAACTGTACACAATATTCAAGGTGTGGCCTCAGCAAGGCCCTGTACAACTGCAGTAAGACCTCCATGCTCCTACACTCAAATCTCCTCACTATGAAGGCCAACATGCCATATGCCTTCTTCACCACCTGCTGTACCTGCATGCCAACTTTCAATGACTGATGTACCATGACACCCAGGTCTCGTTGCACCTCCCCTTTTCGTAATGTGTCACCATTCAGCTAATATTCTGCCTTCCTGTTTTTGCCATCAAAGTGGATAACCTTACATTTATCTACATTATACTGTATCTGCCATTCTTTTGCCCACTCACCGAACCTGCCCAAGTCACCCTGCAGCCTCTTAGCATCCTCCTCACAGCTCACACTGCCACCCAGCTTAGTGTCATCTGCAAACTTGGAGATATTACACTCAATTCCTTTGTCTAAATCATTAATGTATATTGTAAATAGCTGGGGTCCCAGCACTGAACCTTGCGGTACCCCATTAGTCACTGCCTGCCATTCTGAAAAGGACCCGATAATTCCTACTCTTTGCTTCCTGTCTGCCAACCAGTTCTCTATCCATGTGCTTTAATTTTACACACTAATCTCTTGCATGGGACCTTGTCAAAAGCCTTTTGAAAGTCCAAATACACCACATCCACTGGTTCTCCCTTGTCTACTCTACTAGTTACATCCTCAAAAAAATTCTAGAAGATTTGTCAAGCATGATTTCCCTTTCATAAATCCATGCTGACTTGGACCAATCCTGTCACTGCTTTCCAAATGCACTGCTATTACATCTTTAATAATTGATTCCAATTTTCCTGACTACCGATGTCAGGCTAACCGGTCTGTAATTCCCTGTTTTCTCTCTCCCTCCTTTTTTTAAAAGTGGTGTTACATTAGCTACCCTCCAATCCATAGGAACTGATCCAGAGTCAATAGAATATTGGAAAATGACCACCAATGCATCCACTATTTCTAGGGCCACTTCCTTAAGTACTCTGGGATGCAGACTATCAGGCCCTGGGAATTTATCAGCCTTCAAACCCATCAATTTCCCTAACACAATTTCCTGACTAATAAGGATTTCCTTCAGCTCCTCCTTCTCGCTAGACCCCCTCGGTCCCTAGTATTTCCGGAAGATTATTTGCGTCTTCCTTAGTGAAGACAGAACCAAAGTACTTGTTCAATTGGTCTGTCATTTCATTGTTCCCCATTATAAATTCACCTGATTGTGACTGCAAGGGATCTACATTTGGCTTCACTAATCTTTTTCTCTTCACATAGCTTTAGAAGCTTTTGCAGTCAGTTTTTATGTTCCCTGCAAGCTTACTCTCATACTCTATTTTCCCCCTCTTAATTAAACGTTTTGTCCTCCTTTGCTGAATTCTAAATTTCTCCCAGTCCTCAAGTTTGCTGCTTTTTCTGGCCAATTTATATGCCTCTTCCTTGGATTTAACACTATGGCTAATTTCCCTTGTTAGCCACAGTTGAGCCAACCTACCCGTTTTATTTTTACGTCAAACAGGGATGTACAATTGTTGAAGTTCATCCATGTGATCTTTAAATGTCTGCCATTGCCTATCTACCGTCAACCGCTTCAGTATCATTCGCCAGTCTATTCTAGCCAATTCACGTCTCATACCATTGAAGTTACCTTTCCTTAAGTTCAGGACCCTAGTCTCTGAATTAATACCGTCGCTCTCCATCTGAATGAAGAATTCTACCATATTATGGTCACTCGTCTCCAAGGGGCCTCGCACAACAAGATTGCTAATTAGTCCTCTCTCATTACACATCACCCAGTCTAGGATGGCCAGCTCTCTAGTTGGTTCCTTGACATATTGGTCTAGAAAACCATCCCTTATACACTCCAGGAAATCCTCCTGGCATGTTCACAGTTAATTGGATGTAACAATCGAGCAGGGTCCATAATTGCTTCACATTCCTCCCTGCCTGATTTCCTTCTGTGCTTTGTGCCCATGCAATCCAATACACCCAGTCACAATAACAGAAAATGCTGCCCCTCAGTCTGCTACACAGAGAATGTTGCTCTCTGGATTTTGAGTGAACCTTCTGTAATGTATGCACCTGTGAGTATGCTCATTGGTTTGTCAAGCTGTTGCATTGTGAGTGGCTTAGCTAGTCACATGATGTCCACAAGACTCAATAAAACCCCAGCCAGTTGGGTGAAGGTTATCCATGATGAGGCATGCAGTTGTGAGCCTAATGGATGAACTGGTAATATGTAGTGTGATTGTTAAACCTTTGTTAATAAACCAACTAGTTCTTAATAGCAATGTGTTGCTATGAATTCTTAAGCAAAGAACCCATGAAACAAATACATTACTCCTTCAACCTATGAATACCATACCTCTAACTTGGAGGACAAAATTGTGTTCAATTGCTTTGGGATACCAATCATGAGAATCGTTGTGCTCGCTATGTACTGCTGTTTTCTGTGGGGGACTTAAAAGCTTTAGTAGCCCTGCTTACAGTGGGCACCAAGTTCTCCAAGCACCCAACTTCCAATCTTCATGCACATTCCAATAATGTAGGCACAAAGCTGTGTTATTCCGGTGCATTATGTGCTGTTGGTCACATCCCAGCTGAAGGTTGATGAAGTAAACATATGAACATCCAAAACTGATGGACAGGTACAGACCAGCTGCTACACGAACCCATCCTTTATCATCCAAACTGAGCATCATGACTCCCATCATCACCCAGCCACGCACCAGCAGCCACACAATCCTGAGCAAAGAACTCGAGGCCAATTCAAGAAAAGTGATTTAGGGTTCAAGCGGTGGGACTAAGCATGACTGCTCTTTCAAAGAGCCAGCACAGGCACGACAGGCCGAATAGCCTCCTGTTGTGCTGTAAGTTTCTATGATACTAAGAAACCACATTTATGTTTATTTTAAACTGATAGTGTACAGTACTGCAGGCCTTTTGCTAAAGTGTCAGCGTTATACAGATTGTAGTTATACAGCATTATACAGACATGATAGGTCCAAGTCAGCATGGATTTGTGAAATGGAAATCATGCTTGACAAATCTTCTGGAATTTTTTGAGGATGTTTCCAGTAGAGTGGACAAGGGAGAACCAGTTGATGTGGTATATTTGGACTTTCGGAAGGCTTTTGACAAGGTCCCACACAAGAGATTAATGTGCAAAGTTAAAGCACATGGGATTGGGGGTAGTGTGCTGACATGGATTGAGAACTGGTTGTCAGACAGGAAGCAAAGAGTAGGAGTAAATGGGGACTTTTCAGAATGGCAGGCAGTGACTAGTGGGGTACCACAAGGTTCTGTGCTGGGGCCCCAGCTGTTTACATTATACATTAATGATTTAGACGAGGGGATTAAATGTAGTATCTCTAAATTTGCGGATGACACTAAGTTGGGTGGCAATGTGAGCTGCGAGGAGGATGCTATGAGGCTGCAGAGTGACTTGGATAGGTTAGGTGAGTGGACAAATGCATGGCAGATGAAGTATAATGTGGATAAATGTGAGGTTATCCACTTTGGTGATAAAAACAGAGAGACAGACTATTATCTGAATGGTGACAGATTAGGAAAAGGGGAGGTGCAACGAGACCTGGGTGTCATGGTACATCAGTCATTGAAGGTTGGCATGCAGGTACAGCAGGCGGTTAAGAAAGCAAATGGCATGTTGGCCTTCATAGCGAGGGGATTTGAGTACAGGGGCAGGGAGGTGTTGCTACAGTTTTACAGAGCCTTCGTGAGGCCGCACCTGGAGTATTGTGTACAGTTTTGGTCTCCTAACCTGAGGAAGGACATTCTTGCTATTGAGAGAGTGCAGCGAAGGTTCACCAGACTGATTCCCGATATGGCGGGACTGACCTATCAAGAAAGACTGGATCAACTGGGCTTGTATTCACTGGAGTTCAGAAGAATGAGAGGGGACCTCATAGAAACGTTTAAAATTCTGATGGGTTTACACAGGTTAGATGCAGGAAGAATGTTCCCAATGTTGGGGAAGTCCAGAACCAGGGGTCACAGTCTAAGGATAAGGGGTAAGCCATTTAGGACTGAGATGAGGAGAAACTTCTTCACCCAGAGAGTGGTGAACCTGTGGAATTCTCTACCACAGAAAGTTGTTGAGGCCAATTCACTAAATATATTCAAAAAGGAGTTAGATGAAGTCTTTACTACTAGGGGGATCAAGGGGTATGGCGAGAAAGCAGGAATGGGGTACTGAAGTTGCATGTTCAGCCATGGACTCATTGAATGGCGGTGCAGGCTAGAAGGGCCGAATGGCCTACTCCTGCACCTATTTTCTATGTTTCTATGTTTCTATACTGATACAAGAGTCAGCTGTGGCTCAGTGGGTAGCACCCATCAAGTCAGAAGGTTGTGGGTTCAAATCCCACTCCAGAGACAAAATCTAGGCTGACACTCCAGTGCAGTGCTGAGGAAGTGCTGCACTGCCAGAGGTGCCGTCTTTCGGATGAGACGTTAAAAACCGAGGCCCAATCTGCTCTCTCGGGAGCAGGTAAAAGATCCCGTGGCATTATTTCAAAGAAGAGCAGGGGAGTTATCCCCAGTGTCCTGCCCAACATTTACCCCTTAATCAACAAAACAAAAACAGATTCACTGGTCATTATCACAGTGCTGTTTGTGGGAGCTTATTGTGTGCAATTGACTTTTGCCTACATTACAACAGTGACTACAATTCAAAAAGCACTTCATTGGCTGTAAAGTGCCTTGGTGTGTCTAGTGTTCGTGAAAGGCGCTATATAAATGCAAGAATTTCAAGTCTTTCTTTGCATTGCAAGTTCTTATAAATTGCTTTCATATTGTGCGAGAATGCTCGAACCGAGAATAAGTTTGTGTGATTGGCTAAGACTGGCATTGCTCGTCCTCCCAGATGCCTGTCTCAGCAAACCCTGGCAAGTTGACCTTTACTTGCAGCTGGCCATGTGAGACCTGCACATTGATAACTGACAGTCACCGATAGAAAAACGAGCCCAGCAGCATCAATATTATTATCAACAGAGCGGAGACTCTCCGCAGAGGTGTGAACAGACGGCGCTGACCATCTCCATGCTGGTCATAAGCTGATGGCAAACACGAGGAGGTGATAACAGCGACAATCCTCGTGATAAAATGTCTGCCGAGGCACAGATTTACAGCTCATGCATATTTTGCAGGGACAAGTGATTTAGGGTTGATGTGAACATCTGGCATATGTGGACATTGTCAGCTTGCAAGCTGTCACTTCAAGGAGAGTTTTTATGTTTGTGTTTAAATTGCTTTCCACCATATGTTGAGGCCACTGGTGGTCTGCATTTATTATATTCATGTCACAATCTTGGGCACACACGGTTAATCCCAAGTCACATGTGACTCCGGCTACGGACCTCCAATATCAGAGGAAGGACCATACAGGCAGGCAATGTAATGCAAAAACACCCCACTTACACCCAGCATAAAATAGCATGGGGTGTGCAATAAGGTGATTGGACCTGCAAACTCAATGGTGGGGGTTTATGTACAGTGGGTGTTGCCCCCACACTGGGTGGCAGAAATATGCTCCCCTGCACAAATGAGCATAGGCTCAGGAGTAAGCCATTCAGCCCCTCGAACCTGTCCCACCATTCAATCGCATCATGGCTGATCTGTATCTTAATTCATTCTATCTGTCTTGCTTCCGTAACCTATAATACCCTTGCCTCGCAAAAAAATCTATCAATCTCAGAGTTGCAAGACTTTTTACAAGCAATGTGAGCTTGGTTTCGTTGGTAGCAATCTTGCCTCGAAGTCAGAAGGTTGCGAGCTCAAGTCCTGCCCTGGGTTTGATTACATAATCTAACTTCACTTCACAGAGGTGGTGCTATATTGGTGGAGCTGCCATCTTTTGGATGAGACTTTGAACTGGGGCGCTGTGTGCCTGCTCAAGTTTGGCCTAAAAGTCCCATGGCAGCATTCAAAGAGTAGGAAGTTCTCCTGATGTCTTGACCAACATCCTCCCTTCAAACAACATTAGCGAGAATAGATTATTGGGTCATTCATCTCATTTGCTATTTGTGGGACCTTACTGGGCACAATTTGGATGCCACATTAACAACAATTAAAACACCATTTCAAAAGTTGTAAACCACTTTGGGATATCCTAAGGCTGTGATCAAGTGCTTTATTAATGCAAGTTCTCTCTTTCTAAGGTGTTATTAGAATAGTTCACTTCACATAGAAAGTCCTTGTTTTGAGGAGTGGGGGGGGAGGGTGGGGGGCGGGGTAGTGGGGAGAGCCGAATTGTTAAACACTGTACCTTGTATCTCTGGGACCTGGATTCAATACAGCCTAGATTGGTGGGTAAACATAGAAATTTACAGCGCAGAAGGAGGCTATTTCGGCCCATTGTGTCCGCGCCAGCTCCTCTGTTTGCTGGCTATAAAGGTCCTCTGTGAAATGAGTTTGGAGAGTCTCAACAACAACAACAACTTATGTCATATAGCATCTTTAATATAGTGAAACGTCCCAAGGTGCTTCACAGGAGTATTTTGCGATAAAAAATTTGACACTGAGCCGCATAAATAGGTAGTAGCTCAGGTGACCAAAAGCTCGGTCAAAGAGGTATGTTTTTAAAAGAAAAAGAAAGATTTGGATTTATATAGCGCCTTTCATGACCACTGGACGTCTCAAAGTGCTTTACAGCCAATGGAGTACTTTTGAAGTGTAGTCACTGTTGTAATGTGGGAAACGCGGCAGCCAATTTGCGCACAGCAAGCTCCCACAAACAGCAATGTGATAATGACCAGGTTATCAGTTTTTTTTGTTATGTTGATTGAGGGATAAATATTGGCCAGGACACCGGGGATAACTCCTTGGCTCTTCTTCAAAATAGTGCCATAGGATTTTTTATGTCCACTTGAGAGAGCAGCCGGGTCCTCAGTTTAACGTCTCATCCGAAAGACGGCACCTCTGACAGTACAGCACTCCCTCAGCAATTGTAGGGTGTTTGGTTTTCACTCTACTCTGATTCTTAGACCTCAGAACTTATAGTGGGAAAGGACAACACGTGCCACAAAATTTTAGGCTTAACCCAGTGTTCAGTTTTATTACACAACAAAAACCCAACTATAAACTACAGGAATAGACTGCTGAGGGAAATTTGACTTTAGACATACAATCACCAGTTCTGGCTGCAGTTCTTCTTCTGCCTGTTCTCTGCAGTGCCTGTTCCTTTTGTGTCCTTCTGCTCTTCCTCCTGCTTCTGCTGTTTCTTCTGCTCTTCCTCCTGCACCTGTTTAGCTGTGTTCTCTCTTTTCTTCCTGTTTTCCTTGCTTGTATATATCCAGGGTTTGAATAAGTTTCCCATTGTGACAAGATTCGATTTAACGATCCAGTGATCTGTTTTGGTGATGAGGTTGAATTTGTATGCAAAAGATACTTCCATATGCTAAAATGCTATTAGCCCAAAAATTTGGATCTTGTGAGGGAGTCCTTTGTTGTTACATCTCCAAAGGCCCTTTCCCCACCCTGGTTAATTGATTTCAGGGCTTCATATAACATTCCATTGTTGTTACGCATGAAGTCAGTTTTTTTTTCCTGTTCACAGGGTGTTCTTAATTGTCCAGTTTAATCCTACAGCTTGTATCAGTTTTATTAATTCATGGTCTGTGTTTTTTTTCCTGAAGATTAGTAACCTTGCACTAGTGTCAACCTAGATTTTTTTTGGTGTTGAAGTCCCTGGAGTGGGATTTGAATCTATAACCTTCTGACCCAGAAGCAGGAGTGCTACCCACTGAGCCACAGCTGACACTTAGTTAAGGAGGAAAGGGAGGTAGAGAGGCGGAGAGGTTTAGTCAGGGGGTTCCAGAGCTTGGGTGACAATCCCATTCCGAGTGGGAATAGTCCTGCACCACAAAACCATTCTCAAAGGTTAGGTATTTATCTCACGATAGTAACTGTGATTGACAATTTGGTGGATGTGAGTTCTCATCTTATCGACTTAAGAGGGGGGCAGTTCCAGTCTCTTTTTTCCTCTCTCTTTTTCTTTCTCTCTGTCCCCCTCTCTCACTCTTTCTTTCACTCTCTCTCCTTTTCTCTTGCTCTCGATCTTGCTTTCTCTCTCTGTTTTTCTCTCTCTCTCCATCTCTCTCTCTCTCCATCTTTCTCTCTGTCTGTCTCTCTCTCCCCTTTCAGGCACAAAGCAATCAGAATGTTCACAGCAGCAAGAAGCTGCTTGTGTTTCAAAAGTTTGAACCAGATTAATTTTGAAACACTTAGCTGAGGAAGAGTGCTCAAGTTCACAGAGATAGCAAATTGCATTTTTATTATTTTTCATAACCGAGGAATATAGGAAAATGAATTGCAGTGAAAATTGCATCCTGGTCATTCAAGTATCTTAGGTACAATAAACCAGCCTTTGCCCTGAAGCTGAGCCTCCTGTCGATAGAGTGCTTTACTCCGGAGACCAAAAGCCACATGGCAGAATGGCCAGTAAACAGTATAGAATTACAATCCCTGAGTCATACTGTCATTTAACCAGATACTGAGCAAAAAAACGTAAACTCTGAATCGAAGGGGCTGTGTGGTCTATTCATGGGAATGCTAAACCTGAGAGAATATCTGGTGCAAATTCCAAAAGCCGTGGTGGGCACTAATGGGCATTCTCTGACAGAGTGACTGCTATAGGAAACTGAATGCATGTTACACTGGTGCATTTTGAGTGCTCTTCCAGATTTGGGGCTGAGGCCTGTTGGTGGGACAGGGCAGAGGGAATTTCACTCTGCATCTGTATGTGCTACACCTAACCTGGGAGCTAAAGAACGACATGCATTATATCGTGCCTTTCAGCCTTGGCTCAGTGGGTAGCACTCACGACTGAGTCAGAAGGTTGTGGGTTCATAGTCCCACTCCAGGAACTTGAGCACAAAAATCTAGGCTGATGCTTTGGCGCAGTGCTGAGGGGGTGCTGCACTGTTGGAGGTGCTGTATTTTGGGTGAGATGTTAAACCGAGGCCCCGCCTGCTCTCTCAGGTAGATGTAAAATATCCCAATTCACTATTTCAAAAAAGAGCAAGGGAGTTATCCCCGGTGTCCTGGCCAATATTTATCCCTCAATCAGTATCACTAAAACAGTTTATCTGGTCATTTTCTCATTGCTGTTTGTGGGACCTTGCTGTGCACAAATTGGCTGCCGCGTTTCCCTACATTATACAGTGACTATACTTCAAAAGTACTTCGTTGGATGCAAACAGCTTTGGGATAGCCTGAGGTCATGAAAGGTGCTACTTAAGTGCACGTCTTTCTTTCATGCCCACAGCACGTCCAGAGGTCCTTATACAGTCAACAAAGTACTTTCGAAGTGTGTTCACTGTTGTATTGTCTGCTGACATTCACTGTCTAGATACATAATGCCATTGTGGGAGAGGTGATGGACTGCTGCAATCGTCAGTGTCTTCAGAAGAGAAGACATATAAAGGGAAGGAAAGAAATCCAAAAACGGTCTGAACTTTTCCATTTCTGAATTCAGTTCACTGCTGATCTTGAATACACGCATATACAAAAAAAATTACCTATGCATCTCCCAAAGTGCTGTTTGTCAAGCTTCGGCATTCAATGGGGATCTGCACAGTGCACTCAGTCAAGGAAATTGAATTCATTATTAATATTTCACACTTTGTGATAATAGTCGACACTAAAAGCTTTTCTTTGTGTGTCATCCATCGTACATTGTTCGAGCTGTCACGAATGCAGTGCGGGCATAGTTTTAAAAGCATTACCATGTTACAGAATGCTGGCAATGGCAGCTCATTCGCTTAATGACGAGCCTCTTGATTCTGCGTGGTCTTATTTACGTAAAAACGGCCACCTATGGAAATGTGGAACCCAAAGCTGAAAAGTCCCAGGGGTGCTGCTGAAACTCAATGAGGAGGATTTTTGAAGGTATTGAAGTTGGCTGTCTCCAATAGAATGCCACATCTCATAGCGCACGGATACTGCAAAATGCTTTGACAGGAATGGGGCGTGGCTGTAGGATAGAATCTGGAGTATTGATGGTAACTGAGAAACAATCACAATCTGGCACCTGCACTTCGATATCAGGCTGATTCCATCATGCCTGATACAATGAATGAGTTTTGGAGTGAGATGTTAAACCGAGGCCCCGCCTGCTCTCTCAGGTAGATGTAAAATATCCCAATGCACCATTTCAAAAAAGAGTAGGGGAGTTATCCCCAGTGTCCTGGCCAATATTTATCCTTCAATCAGCATAACAAAAACAGTTTATCTGGTTATTTTCTCATTGCTGTTTGTGGGACCTTGTTGTGCACAAATTGGCTGCCGCGTTTCCCTACATTATACAGTGACTATACTTCAAAAGTACTTCATTGGGTGCAAACAGCTTTGGGATAGCCTGAGGTCATGAAAGGTGCTACGTACGCTTAAACAGCAGTGAGATAAATAGCCAGTTCAGTTTACTTTTTTGTGGTTTGTTGAACAAGGAATGTTGGCTGGGACACCTCCCCTTTGGAACAATAATCAAATGGTGCCCGATTTCACTGTCAAAATGATGGTGAGGCTAATGGCGCCCTCCGTTATTTACAGGTAAATGGTCCTGCAACTTCAGGCGAGGGGCAATGTGTGGTTAAATGCGACAATTCAAAAGTTGCTATCTGAGATACGCTACTCAGCCGTTAGTTTTGAAAAAACAGCAGCTCGCTATCAGTGACATGCATTGAATGTCATGAAGTTGACTCGACTATTCCAATGCACTCCTGGCTGGCCTCCCACATTCTACCCTACGTAAACTCCACTGCACGTGTCCTAACTCGCACCAAGTCCCGTTCATCCATCACCCCTGTGCTCGCTGACCTACATTGGTTTCCAGTTAAGCAATGCCTCGATTTCAAAATTCTTATCCTTGTTTTCAAATCCCTCCATAGCCTCTCCCCTCGCTATCTCTGTAATCTCCTCCAGCCCCACAACCTCCTGAGATGTCTGCACTCTTCTAATTCTGCCCTACTGAGCATCCCTGATTATAATTGCTCAACCATTGGTGGCCGTGCCTTCTGTTGCCTAGGCCCTAAGCTCTGGAATGCCCTGCCTAAACCTCTCCGCCTCTAGTGAAGACAAACGTAGGTCACTTGCAGTCAGAATCAGGTGAATTTATAATAAGGAACAAAGAAATGGCAGACCAATTGAACAAATACTTTGGTTCTGTCTTCATGAAGGAAGACACATATAATCTTCCGGACATACTAGTGAACCGAGGTGTAGCGAGAAGGAGGAACTGAAGGAAATCTTATTAGGCAGGAAATTGTGTTTGGGAAATTGATGGGATTGAAGGCCGACAAATCCCCAGGGCCTGAGCCTGCATCCCAGAGTACTTAAGGAAGTGGCCCTAGAAATATTGGATGCATTGGTGATCATTTTCCAACACTCTTTTGACTCTGGATCAGTTCCTATGGACTGGAGTGTAGCTAATGTAACACCACTTTTTAAAAAAGGAGGGAGAGAGAACACGGGGAATTATAGACCGGTTAGCCTGACATCAGTAGTGAGGAAAATGTTGGAATCAATTATTAAAGATGAAATAGCAGCTCATTTGGAAAGCAGTGACAGGTTCGGTCCAAGTCAGCATGGATTTATGAAAGGGAAATCATACTTGACAAATCTTCTCGAATTTTTTTGAGGATGTAACTAGTAGAATGGACAAGAGAGAACCAGTGGATGTGGTGTATTTGGACTTTCAAAAGGCTTTTTGACAAGGTCCCACACAAGAGATTCGTGTGCAAAATTAAAGCAATGATATTGGGGGTAATGTATTGACGTGGATAGAGAACTGGTTGGCAGATAGGAAGCAGAGAGTCGGGATAAATGGGTCCTTCTCAGAATGACAGGCAGTGAATATTGGGGTGCCGCACGGCTCAGTGCTGGGACCCCAGCTATTTACAATATACATCAATGATTTAGATGAGGGAATTGAGTGTAATGTCTCGAAGTTTGTAGATGACACTAAGCTGGGTGGCAGTGTGAGCTGTGAGGAGGATGCTAAGAGGCTGCAGGGTGACTTGGACAGGTTAGGTGAGTGGGTAAATGCATGGCAGATGCAATATAATGTGGATGAATGTGAGGTTACCCACTTTGGTGGCAAAAACAGGAAGGCAGAATATTATCTGAACAGCGGCAGATACGAAAAAGGGAGGTGCAATGAGACTTGGGTGTCATGGTACATCAGTCATTGAAAGTTGGCATGCAGGTACAGCAGGCGGTGAAGAAGGCAAATGGCATGTTGGCCTTGATAGGCGATTTGAGTATAGGAGCAGCGAGGTCTTAATGCAGTTATACAGGGCCTTGCTGAGGCCTCATCTGAAATATTGTGTTCAGTTTTGGTCTCTGAATCTGAGGAAGGACGTTCTTGCTATTGCGGGACTGCCATATAAGTAGAGACTGGATCAACTGGGCCTGTATTCATTGGAGTTTAGAAGAATGAGAGGGGATCTCATAGAAACATATAAAATACTGAAGGGATTGGACAGGTTAGATGCAGGAAGAATGTTTCCGATGTTGGGGAAGTCCAGAACCAGGGGTCACAGTCTAAGGATAAGGGGTAAGCCATTTAGGACCAAGATGAGGAGAAACTTCTTCACTCAGAGAATTGTGAACCTGTGGAATTCTCTACCACAGAAAGTTGTTGAGGCCAGTTCGTTAGATATATTCAAAAGGGAGTTAGATGTGGCCCTTACGGCTAACGGGATCAAGGGGTATGGAGAGAAAGCAGGAATGGGGTACTGAAGTTGCATGATCAGCCATAATCATATTGAATGCTGGTGCAGGCTTGAAGGGCCGAATGGCCTACTCCTGCACCTATTTTCTATGTTTCTATGTTTCTATGTTTCTCTACCTTTCTTTCCTCCTTCAAGACACTACTTAAAACTTACCTCTTTGACCAAGCTTTTGGTCACCTGCGCTAATTATTCTATATGCGGGTCAGTGTCAAATCTTTAAAAATCTCATAACGGTCCTGTGAAGCATCTTGGGAAGTTTCACTATGTTAAAGGCGCTATATAAATACACTTTGTTGTTGAGGTTGCTGCATTTACACGGTAGAAACAAACTAAACTTGCTGCAGATATTTAGGGCTCGTAATTAGTATTGTAAATACCTTTTTAACGATGTGATAAGTGTTAATTGCTGCCAATCAACCTCAGACACTGAAAATTAACGATTACAAAATGTGGAGTCTCATTCCTTCAGGTTTTGAATTTTTGGGGGAGATTTTAAAATGGTCACATTTAAATTATTTTTTTCCCACTTTTCCATTCCATCTCTCTCGATCCAATCTTGCTTTCCCTCTCTTTATTTCTCTTTCTGTACGTGATTTGACAGTGAATTTATTCGCTTTAAATCGCCCTCCTTCTCTGTTTATTTCCCAATCTTTAAATCTTATTGGTTGAGGAGATCTCCTGCTGCTTTCCCTGTTCACTCAGGTCCCAGATGCTCAATTTCTGACTCAAGTTTGGAAAAGGCTGTTCTTAACCCCGTTGTCTCAGTTGGTGATAAGTACTAAATCGGGGTACAAGATCTGATAACAACCACAACTTGAGGTTACCTAAGTGGCTTGCTCGTCCACTTCGGAGGCCAATTAAAACCCATCCACATTGGTGTGGGACTGGAGTCACATTTAGGCTAGAGCGGTTGTGAACGGTAGGTTTCCTTTCCTAGAGGGCATTTCTGAAACAGTTGGGGTTTTATGACACTCTGACAGCTTCATGGTCACTTTTACTCATGCCAGCTTTTTATTTTTTGCTTTTTTATTTAAACTCTAATCAATTTCTTGAACTGCCATGGTAGGATTTGAACCCATGTTCTCTGGATTACTCTTCCAGTAACGTAACCTCGTGGCTTACTATTACTGGCAGCAAAAATTGGCTTCTGAGAAAGGGATGGTAAAAAATCGGTCATGTCTATTTACAACACTAAATTTCTGATTGGTCCTCTTGTAGGACAAGACACACCCAACAGTTTGCCTGGAATGTGTAATTTGATCCTGCTTGCTGGAGTAATCAAGGTCTTTGCAATGCGTAATTTGATCCATTCATTGTGACAGCCAGGCTCCAGAGCTCACAGTGCTAACACTACTGCTTTCAGAGAATACTCTGGGCTCACCCTCCCGGATTAAAGACATTTAGACTTGCATTTATATATCGCTTTTCATGACCACCGAATGTCCCAATGCGCTTTAAAGCCAATTAAGTACATTTGGAAGTGTAGTCGCTGTTGTAATGTAGAAAATGTGGCAGCCAATTTGTGCACAGCAAGCTCCCACAAACAGCAATGTGATAATGACCAGATAATCTGTTTTAGGGATGTGGATTGAGGGCTCAATTTTGGTCAGGACACCGGGGATAACATTCCAGCTCTCCTTCGAAAGAGTGCCACAGCATCTTTTACATCCACCTGAGAGAGCAAACGGGGTCTCGGTTTAACGTCTCATCCGAAAGACGGCACCTCCAACAGTGCAGCACTCCCTCAATACTGCACTGGAGTGTCAGCCTCGATTTTTGTGCTCATGTCTCTTTGGGCAAAAAGCATGGTTGCTTCTTGGCAAGCTGCTTCGCACAAGGTGGTGCTGCTACCACAGATGCCAAAAGCACCTCGTCTTTTGGTGCGTGTGCCCGTGTTGATTATCGCAGTAGCCAGCTTCATAATTCTGGCAATGTACATAAATTATAAACTGTCACACATATCAAGCCTCTGGAGTGGGGCTTTGAACCCACAATCTTCTGACCCAGAGGCAAGTGTGCTAGCACTGTTAGGAGCACTCACAGCACTCACTCTGCCTAATTCAGATAGGAACGGGTGAGGCCAGGAAGGGATTTTAACATGAAGATGAGAATTTTAAAATCAAGGTGTTATTTGAAGGAAACAGAAAATGCTGAAAATCTCAGCAGGTCAGGCAGCATCTGTGGAGAGGAAGCAGAGTTAATGTTTCAGGTCTATGACCCTTCGTCAGAAGTGGAGATGGTGCAGGTGTAAAAGGGGTGGGTATGGAAGAACGTGATCCAAACCTAATCGAGGACAGGCGAATGAGATCTATTTCCCCATTAAGATCATGTTCTTGCTCTCATTCCCCCCACCCCCTCCTTGAAACCTGGATCACATTCGCCCCACCTCCTCACCGATCTCACCGTGCTTTCCCCCACCCTAACAAGTTCCATACCTTCTCTCCCCGAGTTCCTGTCCTTCACCACCCTCTCCGAGCTCCTCCATCTCCGAGCTACCCATCCTCCTTTGATCCCCTCCCCTCCCCTCCCCTCTCCGCCCCCACCACATCCGATCCCCTGAACTTTTCCGCGCGGAGCCAAGGAAAGCTTGGCGGTGCAGGCCGCAGCCCGTTGCACCATCTGGCACTGCGAGCGGATCGAGTGCACGCGCACGGCACCAAACGGGTGCGCATGCGCAGAGGGAGTGAAAAACAGAATGCAAATAAACATTCTGAAAAAGGTCAGCCAGACTTCCTCCTCGACCATTATCGAGCCAATCCCGTTGTAAAAGTACATGTATCGTGTGAGGAGTGGATTGAGCATTGGTTGTGAGGCACTCTCATGGTGCAATAGCCCCCTGGTGCTCAATGCTTAGCTCATAAATAAAGAATGGTTACCTCGGTGAGATATGAGAGTGTTGCTGGTGCTCTGGAACTGTACTCCACAGGGAGGGTGGGTAGTGTAATTAGCATAAATATACTTTTAAAAAACTGATAGCCATATTAACCACCACATGGTAAGACCACAATAAAAGTACTTTGCTTGTGTACCTTGCTTACCATCTCCCTTTTCCTATCGCACACATCTTCCTCATACTTGAACATTCAGTTTGACTCATCTTTATATTTTAATTATCTTTATTCTGTTACCAATATGCCCCCTCTTTCTCTCCCCCCTGACTTCCCCTTCTCCTTGAGATGCTGATTGCATCCCCACGATGGAACAGTACTGTAATGTATTTGCTTCATGGGTTCTTTGCTTAAGAATTCATAGCAACACATTGCCATTAAGAACTAGTTTATTAGCAAAAGGTTTAACAATCACACTTCACGTTACCGGTTTATCCACGAGGCTCACAACCACCTGCCTCATCATGGATCCCTCGAACCCAACTGGCTGGGGTTTTATTGAGTCTTGTGAACATCACGTGACTGGCTAAGCTGCTCCCAACTCAACAGCTCTACAACTATTTTAAACTAAACTTTAAATCAAGTGCCCCCTTTCTGTAAGGGCACTAGAACCCTCAAAATAACAAATTCACTGGCAACTTGGCCAAATTAAATTAAAATTCTGTTCCCGGGGGTGATGGTGTACTCCAGTCCCTCTGGTGCCCACCTCTCGCGGAAGGCCGCGAGTGTGCTGGTGGACACCGCGTGCTCCATCTCCAGGGACACCCTTGCGCGAACGGAACCACGGAAGAGGGGCAGGCAGTTGGGCTGAACGCCAATAGCTCTACAAACCTGTGAGCATACTCACATGTCATCATCATAGGCAGTCCCTCGCTTCGAGGACGACCTACTTCCACGTCAAAAAATTCACAGGTGTTTCAATGAAGGACCTAAAATTCCAGATACTGAACTAAATCTTGAAGGGTGGAAGTTGCTTGTGCATGGATTTTTTTAACGTGTGGTGGCCATTGCACACCAGCCACCACAAGGGCTTGACAGGGCTAGGTCTTGGTCCAGTGGCAAGGGTTAACCAAGACAACTGGAGACCAGCTCTGCTGCACGGATCTAGTGCACACACATATTGCAGTGTGGGCTGGCCCGTGCTGCCCCTGGGCTCTTGCCTCTTCCGGGCTCCGAACTTGCGCCTCTTCTGGGCCCCAATCACATCCCTCTACAATCTCTCGCCGCTCCTTCACCCTGACCTCGCCACTCCTGCTGTACCTGCCCACGCTCCAATCACCGACTTAGTTCTTGGTGATGTCCCTCTTCACTGCCGTTGCTCTCCTGCACCAGCTCGCGCTGCATCTTGCAGTGGTACGCCTCCACGCTGCTCCGATGGTGCTCGCAGGCCGGGGGTTGCTCAGCCTCACATGTGCATAAATTACAGGTACTATGTGCCCTTTTGGTCCCTCATTAAAACAGCATCACAGGGCCTTTTCTGGGACACACTCCAACATCAAACACAAGTTGCTGCTCTGTGTGATACACTTAGCATTTTAAAAGGCTCAATAAACTCTCACATGATTAAAAATGTGAACCCTGCTCCTGAGGGCAGTTTATAACAGTTACACCATTCCCGACCCAACAGGACCAATATGTGACCTGTTTAAGTTGGCTGATGATACGAATATGATTAATCACCAGTACCAAGTTGTGGGTCTCCAAATTGAATCACTTCTTTGAAAAACGCCCTTGTTGGTATTTAGCATTTTACTACATCTCTCAGAAACACCCGGCAGTTGCTTAGAAGAAAAATAACTTGCCGTGTCAGCCAGTGGCTCAGTGGATAGTTCTCTCATCTCTCCATCATAAGGTTGTGGGTTCCAGTCACACTCCAGAGACCTGAGCACAAAAATCTACGTTGACACTCCAGTGCAGTGCTGAGGGAGCGCTGCACTGTCGGAGGTGCTGTCTTTTGGGTGCGGCGTTAAGCCACGGTCCCGTCTGCCCTCTCAGGTGGACGTCAAAGATCCCACGGCACTATTTTGAAGAAGAGCAGGGGAGTTATCCCCAGTGTCCTGGTCAATATTTATCGCTCAATCAACATCACTAAAACAGATTATCTGGTCGTTATCACATTGCTGTTTGTGGGAGCTTGCTGTGTGCAAATTGGCTGCTGCGTTTCCTACATTGCAACAGTGACTACACTTCAAAAGGTACTTCATTGGCTGTAAAGTGCTTTGTGGCATGATTGGCACTATATAAATGTAAGTATATAGCACCTTTCACAACTTCGAGATGCCCCAAAGCATCTTTCAGCCAATGTATGGTGAAAAACAGCCACCAAACATAGAATTACATCGAATGTACAGCACAGGAACAGCCCAGTCTGTGTAACCAGTCCATGCCAGCGCTTATGCTCCACTCGAGTCTCCTCCCATCCTTCAGCAGCTAACTATATCCGCATAACCCTCTATTCCCTTCTCCCTCATATGCTTATCTCGTTTCCCTTTAAATGCATCGATACTATTCACCTCAACTACTCTCTGTGGTAGCGGGTTTCAAATTCTCATCTCTCTTTGGGTAAAGAAGCTTCTTCTGAATACCCTGTTGGATTTCTTGGTGACTGTCTTGCCTTGATGGCCTCTGGTCTTGCTCTTCTCCTAACAAACGGAAAGAACTTGAAGTGAAGCAGCTGGTGTGGGTGAACATAAAACACATACACGTTCCACACAGAGCTGATCAAAGAGTTAAAGTATCCTATTTGCCTGAGGTCTGCATTGTTTCTGTTGAAGGAAATCTTTCCTGCCGTGCGGAAGGGACCGATCGTTCCCACCGCACTATTGATGGCTACGTTTGAAAGCAAATGAAACAGGAACCTACCTGTGGTGATGGCAGAGCTTGGTCTTTTGTAATTAAGATGGATGAAAGGCAGCCCCCTCCCCTTCCCCCCCACCCCTCGAGATGCTCTGTAAATGTCAAGCTTTTGCACCTGGAACCCAGCGCAGGGGCTCGTTATTAATAGCTTGAAATTGCTTCGATGGCATTTCTTCCCCAGCAGCGGTGTCAGGAAACAGCTCTGCACGTTAGAAAAATGTAAAAGGAAGTAATTCATTAGCAGCACAAGTGGGAATGTCGCGACAGTAATTTGGTGATCATCGTTAATAACTTTTGTTGGTAATGATGAACAGTGTGTGTAATTGAAAGCACCATCATCATCATAGGTAGTCCCTCGATTCGAGGATGACTTGCTTCCACGTCAATGAAGGACCTAAAATTCCAGATCCCGAACTAAATCTTGAAGGATGGAAGATGCCTGTGCGTGAATTTTTTTAACATGTGGTGGCCATTGTACACCAGCCACCACACGGGCTTGACAGAGCTAGATCTTGGTCCAGTGGCAAGGATTAACCAAGACGACTGAAGACCAGCTCTGCTGCACGGACCTAGTGCGCACACATATCGCAGTGTGGGCTGGCTCGTGCTACCTCTGGGCCCTCACCTCTTCTGGGCCCCGAACTTGCGCCTCTCCTGAGCTCCGATCCCATTCCTCTACAATCTCTCGCCGCTCCCTCGCCCCAACCTCGCCGTTCCTGCTGTACCTGCCCACGCTCCAATCACCAATCTGGACCTTGGTGACGTCCCTCTTCGCTTCCGTTGCTCTCCTGCTCCAGCACGTGCTGCTCCACTACACTGTTCCTTCCACTCCCCGGCCTGCTCCGATGCTGCTCGCAGGCCGGGGGCTGCACAGACGGCTGGGCTAGGCCACCATGCTGCTCCTTCCGCTCCATCGCTGGCAATGGCTCTCGGCCTCGAGCCACTCTCAACCTGTGGACGGGCTCACCTGCCTGGGAGCTGTGATCCTAGCCCGTGGTTTGATTTCTGGGGCCCAGCGGCCTGGATCAGGCCTCAGGCTTTTCTGAAATCGCACGGTTTGTAGCTTGGGAGCACTCAGAGACTCCGTCCCGAAGTTGCTGTCACTGGAAAGGCCCACTCGAGAGTCTCCACAGTGGCAATAAAAGCTTTTTATTGACTATGGAAATTAAATATATGGCGCCCACCCGACCTGCGAGAGAACACCATCGGCGGCAGGAGGGGATCAAAGCAGGAGCAGCGCGAGCCGTTCTAGGAGGGCGACCGCATCGAGGAGGGCGACTGGATTGACGTCACCAAAATCCAGTTTGCTGATTGGAGCATGGGTGAGACCATTGGTGGGGTCGGGACCCAGGTACAGGAGGAGAGGCGGTGAGCAGCAGAGGAGCAGTGAGTTTGGGGCCGAGGAGAGATGGGATCGAGGCCCAGGGAAGGTGCAGCATGCTCCAATGCTGCACAGTCAGAGGTGCCGTCTTTCAGATGAGACGTTAAACAGAGGCTCTGTCTGCTCTCTCAGGTGGACATAATGGACCCCATGGCATGATTTCGAAGTAGAGCAGGGGAGTTATCCCCGGTGTCCTGGCCAATATTTATCCCTCAATCAACATCAGTAAAACAGATTATCTGGTCATTATCACATTGCTGTTTGTGGGAGCTTGCTTGTGTGCAAATTAGCTGTGGCGTTTCCCACATTACAACAGTGACTACACTCCAAGAGTACTTAATTGGCTGTAAAGCACTTTGAGCCATCCGGTGGTCGTGAAAGGCGCTATATAAATGCAAGTCTTTCTTTCTTTCCTGGATGTAAGACCACTCCGAATTGGCCAGGCTCAATCAGATTTATAGTAGCCAGGAGCCCACAACATTAAACTACTCGTAATTCAGAACTAAACTGGCGGACATACTCAGAGAGGCTGTGAGGTAGCTGTGCGGGAAATGGATGTGTCACACAATGCAGTCGGAGCTGCTCTCCCGAGGCTGGAGTTGAGGCACGCTTTGGGGACAATTGGCGAAGCAGCTTTACTGTACATCTAACTGTGCTCTACCCAACCTGGGACACTTCATACTGTCACTGGATAGCAGAATAGGAAGTGTTCCATTCCCCAACCTGAGTATCCTGCTTTGTTCCAAATCCATTCATTTATAAACATTTAGTTATGGAGACAGAATGAGGGGAAAATAATTGACTTCAATTAATTCGTTTCTGACAACTCCGGTAGCAAACATTGTCCATCACTTTCGAGGCTGAACCTAAGTTCTTGGCAAATGTATAATTTCAAGTGTTTTGCCTGGAGCTCTCCCTAGCTTTGATATTTTGTCACCACATTTTCAACCAATAAAGGCAAAGCGTGCTAGTGTACCAACACTTGATGTCTCAGGGTTGGGTGGACAATGTTTGATTCTTGGCATTCTGGTGAGTTCCTATTCCCACCTGTGCTGCTGCGAGGAGCCTCCCAGCAGAATTAGATACCTTCTGGTGGAAGGGAAAGGGTGGAGAGAGCAAATCGGAAACAGATTTATCCCTGGGCTAATAACCACCTCAGAGCAGTGTTGCAGAGGGTGGAAGCAGCTTGCTGGTCTTGTCGGCTGCAATAATTAGATTGCGATTATAGTTGAGACGTGCGCCAGGATTCTCCTCTGAGACGCAGACTTCTGGTGGGGCAGGTCTTCAGTCCGCCCCTGAAGCAGGGGGTCGGAGATGCATGGTGGGCTCCCAGTGAGATTCTTGCCACCGACAGATCCCGCCAGTGTAAAGAACGGGCAGGAAAGACTTGAATGTAGGAGGTACGATTAAGAGGTTTGCAGTTGATACTAAAATCGGCTGTGTGGTTAATAAAGTGAAGAAGAAAGCTGTAGACTGCAGGCAGATATCAATGAACTGGTCAGGTGGGCAGAACAGTGGCAAATGGAATTCAATCCAGAGAAATGTGAGATAATGCAATTGGGGAGGGCTAACAAGGCAAGGGAATACACAATAAATTGTAGGACACTGAGAAGTGTAGAGGGACAAAGGGACCTTGGAGTGCATGTCCACAGATCCCTGAAGGCAGCAGGCCAGGTAGATAAGGTGGTTAAGAAGGCATACAAAATACTTGCCTTTATGAGCCAAGGCATAGAATACAAGAGCAGGGAGGTTATGCTTGAATTGCATAAAGCACTCGTTCGGCCACAGCTGGAGTACTGCGTGCAGTTCTGATCACCACATTACAGGAATGATGTGATTGCACTAGAGAGGGTACAGAGGAGCTTTATGAGGATGTTGCCTGGACTGGAGAATTTTAGCTATTAAGAAAGATTGGATGGGCTGGATTTGTTTTCTTTGGAATAGAGGAGACTGAGGGGAAACCTTATTGAGGTGTATAAAATTTTGAGGGGCCTAGATAAAGTGGATAGAACGGACCTATTGCCCTTAGCAGAGGGGTCAACCAGGAGGCATAGCTTTAAAGTAATTGGTCGAAGGTTCAGCGAGGATTTGAGTGGAAATGTCTTCACCCAGAGGGTGGCGGGGGTCTGGAACTCACTGCCTGAAAGAGTGGTAGAGGCAGAAACCCTCACTACATTTAAAAAGTACTTGGATGTACACTCGAAGTGCCATAACCTACAGGGCTACGGACCAAGAGCTGGAAAGTGGGATTAGGCTGGATAGCTCTTTGTTGGCCGGCGCAGACACGATGGATCGAAATGGCCTCCTTCCGTGCTGCAAATTTCTATGATTCTATGATTTCTATGAAGTACTCCGACGGTGGCATCAAGCATGGCGTAGATTTACCAGAATAATACCTGGACTCCAAGGATTGAATTATGAGAAGAGATTACACAAACTAGGGTTGTATTCCCTGGAATCTAGAAGGTTAAGGGGTGATTAAGGGATATGGGGCGAAGTTAGATTGCAGATCAGCCATGATCTCATTGAATGATGGAACAGACTCAAGGGGTTGAATGGCCTACACCTGTTCTTATGTTCCTATCAAGGTGGAGGCCTTCAGCAGTTAAGTGCTGGACTCTAATGTGGGGGGGGGAAATGAGGCTGCCACAAGGCCTGCTCCCCCTATTGGAGGAACTGGGTCTTTTACAGCTCCTTCCTGAGACCATCCATATAGTGGCCCAGGGAAGCAGCAGCAAGTGAGGCAGATAGGATCAAAATCCTCCCTGGTGCCTCACCATCCCAGCTGCCATTTTTTTGCGGCGATCCCAATGGGAGCAGAGAGGGGGTGGGGGGTTGGAAATCCAGGATTTGGGTAGGATCGCAGAGGCAAATCTGTATTTTTCTTTTTCACTTCCCAATCTTCTCACCTTGTCTCCTGAAGTCACTGACTTTTACAGGACTTGGTTCCTCAGACAGTAACAGGCCTATGGACGAGGAGCCATTTACCTAAACAGTGAGCGTGGGGGGTGGGGTGATAGTCGAAGTTACAGCAGCTGAGCCAACTCATCCCATTAGCAGCTTCCAGCAGAGGTCACAGGAAAGCCACGGACCCTGTCCGATTCCCCCCGATTCTCCAACAATAGGGCAATGAGGCCAACTGTAAGAGGAAAGATGCATTTATATAGCGCCTTTCATGACCTCCGGACATTCCAAAGAGCTTTACAGCCAATAAAGTACTTTTGAAGTGTAGTCACTGTTATAATGTAGGAAACACGGTAGCCAAATTGTTCACAGCAAGCTCCCACAGACAGCAATGTGATAATGTCCAGATAATGGGGCAGAAATTCAGGTGGGCCAGAAAGCTGGCACACCTATGAGTTTTTAGTTGGTATTTACTTTTATGTATTTAACCCCTTGTAACCTGTATTACACTACCCACCAGAGGGCCTACCTGTTGGAGTCCCAAGGGATCCCAGCAGGTACCTGCACTCTGGAGTCGCATTAAATGAGCTAAGATCACACTTGCTCATTACACACAGTACTCAGTCTCACCCTTTATTATGAGCATAACAATTGGCAACGAGGTAATGAACAACCGCGCAAAAATGAAAAGAACAGTCGGTATCCTGGAGAAGTTCTCAGAAGGGGACGATTGGGAGGCCATCGTGAAGAGACTTAACCAATACTTTGTGGCCAACAAGCTGGAAGGGGACGAGAATGCTGCCAAACGAAGGACGATCCTCCTAACTGTCTGTGGGGCAACAACCTATGGCCTCATGAAGAATCTCCTAGCTCTGGCAAAACCAACAGAGAAATCCTACGAAGAATTGTGTACGCTGGTCTGGGAGCACCTAAATCCTAAGGAAAGCGTTTTGATGGTGTGATATCGGTTCTACGCGAGTCAACGATCAGAGGGCCAGGAAGTGGCGAGCTATGTCGCTGAACTAAGGTGCCTTGCAGGACATTGTGAGTTTGGGGGATTCCTAGAACAAATGCTCAGAGACTTTTTTGTACTGGACATCGGACATGAGACAATCCTTTGCCAACTGTTGACTGTAGAAACTTCAAATCTAAGTAAAGCCATAACAATAACCCAGGCATTTATGTCCACCAGCGACAACACCAAACAGATTTCGCAGATAAAGAAGTTTCGGCCAGTACTGTGCATCAAGTAATGTCGGTCTCGAGCAGAAATGTACATTGCAGAATGTACACACCGGCTGCTGCTGCATGGCCTCAGATGACTCAGAGTCCGCCATCAATCGTTAATGCGAGGCAGTTAAAACCTTGTTGGCGCTGCGGAGGTGATCATCGGCCCCATCAATGCCGCTTCAAACACTATGCGTGCAACGGTTGCAGGACAATGGGACACCTCCAGCGAATGTGCAGGCGAGCTGCAAACCCTGCAAACCTGGCAAACCACCACGTTGCAGAGGAAAATTGATCCACTGGGGATCAGGCTGAACTGGAGACTCGTACCAAGGGGACAGAACTGTATGGGGTACACACATTCACTACAAAATGTCCACCAATAATGTTGGAAGTTGAACTGAACAGAATTCCAGTATCTATGGAACTGAACACGGGTACGAGTCAGTCCATAATGAGTAAAAAGGCCTTCGACAGGCTGTGGGGCAAAAAGGCACACAGGCCCAAGCTCAGCCCCATTCACACCAAACTAAGGACTTACACCAAGGAACTAATCCCTGTAATTGGCAGTGCAGAAGTCAAAATCTTCTATGGCGGAACAGTACACGAACTCCCGCTAAGGATTCTGCCAGGAGATGGCTCCACATTGTTTGGCAGAAGCTGGCTGGGAAAAATCCGCTGGAACTGGGACGACATCCGAGCACTTTTGTCCGTCGACGACGCCTCATGTACCCAGGTTCTGAGCAAGTTCCCATCGTTGTTCGAGCCAGGCATTAGAAGCTTCTCTGGGGCGAAAGTGCAGATCCAGTTGGTTCCCGGTATGCGACCCATCCACCACAAGGCACGGGCAGTACCGTACATGATGCGTGAGAAAGTAGAAATTGAGCTGGACAGGCTGCAGCAAGAAGGCATCAATGCGCCGGTGGAATTCAATGAGTGGGCTAGTCCAATTGTCCCGATACTTAAAGAGGACAGCATGGTTAGAATTTGTGGGGACTATAAAGTAACGATTAACCGTTTTTCACTACAGGACCAGTATCTGCTACCCAAGGCAGATGACCTATTTGCGACCCTGGCTGGAGGGAAGACATTCACCAAGCTGGACCTGACCTCGGCCTACATGACGCAGGAGCTGGAGGAGTCTTCAAAAGGCCTCATCTGCATCAACACGCACAAAGTTCTGTTCATCTATAACCGGTGCCCGTTCGGGATTCGGTCGGCCTCGGCAATCTTCCAACGTAACATGGAGAGCCTGCTAAAGTCGGTTCCTTGCACCGTGGTTTTCCAGGACGACATACTGGTTACAGGTCGGGACACCATTGAGCACTTGAAGAATCTGGAAGAGGTTCTTAGTCGGTTGGATCTGTGGGGCTCAAGTTGAAATGCTTGTAGTCTGTTTTCCTGGCGCAGGAGGTCGAGTTCTTGGGAAGAAGAATCGCAGCAGACGGCATCAGACCCACCGACACCAAGACAGAGGCCATCAAGAACACGCCGAGACCACAGAACGCGACGGAATTGCGATTGTTCCTGGGGCTGCTCAACTATTTTGGTAATTTCCTACCTGGATTAAGCACCCTGCTAGAACACCTACATGCGCTACTGCGCAAGGGAGACGACTGGGTATGGGGCAATTCACAAGAGGTTGCCTTTAAGAAAGCCAGAAATCTGTTGTGTTCAAACAAACTGCTTGTCCTGTATAACCCTTGTAAAAGATTAATGTTAGCTTGTGATGCGTCGTCATACGGGGTCGGGTGTGTGTTACAACAGGCTAACGAATCGGGGATCTTGCAACCGGTCGCGTATGTGTCCAGGAGTTTGTCGAAGGCCAAAAGGGCCTACAGCATGATTGAAAAAGAGTCTCTGCCTTGCGTTTACGGAGTAAAAAAAATGCACCAGTACTTATTTGGCCTTAAGTTTGAGCTTGAAATTGATCACAAGCCCCTCATATCGTTGTTCTCTGAGAGCAAAGGGATTAACACCAATGCCTCTGCCCGCATCCAAAGATGGGCGCTCACGGTATCGGCATACAACTATGTTATCCACCACAGACAGGGCACAGAGAACTGCGCAGATGTTCTCAGTCAGCTGCCATTGCCCACCACCAGGATGGAAATGGCACAGCCAGCGGACTTGCTCATGGTCATGGAGGCATTCGAGAACGAAAAGTCCCCCGTTACGGCCCATCAGATCAGGACCTGGACCGGTCAGGATTCTTTACTGTCGTTGGTAAAAAACTGTGTCCTCCATGGGAACTGGTTCAGTGTCCCAGCGGAGATGGATGAGGCGATTAAGCCGTTCCACAGGTGCAAAAATGAAATGTCCCTGCAGGCACACTGTCTGTTGTATGGCAATCGCGTGGTCTTGCCCAAGAAAGGCAGAGATACGTTCATTTGTGAACAGCACAGCACCCACCCGGGCATTGTAATGATGAAAGCCATAGCCAGATCCCATGTGTGGTGGCCCAGCATCGACTCAGATTTAGAGTCATCAATGCGCTTGTGCAACTTGCTCTCAGCTGAACAATGCACCGAGTAAGTGTGAGGTCGTGGCCCTCCAAACCGTGGTCAAGGATCCACGTGGACTAGTCGGACCCATTTCTAAGCAAAATGTTTTTGGTTGTCGTGGATGCTTATTCAAAATGGATTGAATGTGCAATAATGTCTGGAAGCACGTCCACGGCCACTATTGAAAGCCTACGAGCCATGTTTGCCACGCACGACTTGCCTGATGTCCACGTCAGCGACAATGGGCCGTGCTTCACCAGTGCTGAATTCAAAGAAGTCATGACCCACAATGGGATCAAACACGTCACATCTGCCCCGTTCAAGCCCACATCCAACGGCCAGGCAGAACGGGCAGTTAAGACCATGAAGCAAAGCTTGAAACGTGTGTCCGAAGGCTCCCTGCAGACCCGGCTGTCTTGAGTGCTGCTTAGCTACCGTACCAGACCCCACTCACTCACCGGAGTTCCCCCAGCCAAGCTGCTCATGAAAAGGGCGCTAAAAACAAGGCTCTCACTTGTTCACTCTGATCTCCATGATCACATGGAGGGCAGATGGCATCAACAAAGTGTGTACCATGACGGTGCAAATTTGTCACGCGATATTGAGATCAATGATCCTGTGTTTGTGCTCAATTATGGACATGGTCCCAAATGGCTCGCTGGCACAGTCACAGCCAAAGAGGGGAGTAGGGTGTTTCAGGTCAAATTGGCCAATGGACAAACGCACAGAAAACATTTGGACCAAATCAGATTGTGGTTCACCAACAGCTACGAACAACCCGAAGAAGACACCAACTTTGACTCTCCAACACACACACAAGTGGTAACTGACATCACGTTTGACCATGAAGCCGAACTCACCATCCCCAGCAGCCCGGCAAAGCCGGCTGCCCAACAGCCCAGTGAAGAACCAACCAACTCACCCACACCCGCATTTGTACCGAGACGATCGACAAGGGAGCAAAAAGCCCCAAATCGTCTCACCTTGAAAATAAGTGTACTGTTAACGTCACGGGGGAGTGATGTTATGTAGTTAACCCCATGTAATCTGTATCACACTACCACCAGAGGGCCTACCTGTTGGAATCCCAAGGGATCCCAGCATCCCTGGGAGCACGGTATATAAGCAGGCCACCCACGAGATACCTGTACTCTGGAGTCGCATTAGAGCTAAGGTCACACTTGCTCATTTTACACAGTACTCAGTTTCATCCTTTATTATGAGCAATACACTTACCGCTGGAACTCTTGGTCCGGTGAATTGATTAATTTTGAAAGTCCTGCAGGAAATGGATCATAATGGGGGTGGGCCTTAGACTTAAAGCCAGGCTGACTGGCTGAAAATGGGTCGATCGGCCCTCCCCCGCCGCTGTCAATCAGTGTGGTGACATCACAGCACGTGTGCGTCACCACGCTCTCTCCCTTCCGTTAAAGGGGAGAGGTTCTGGCCATTTTTTAACTTTAGCCACTGGGCCACTAGGGAGGGTATCGGCCGGGCCAGCAGCCTAGCACCCAAGAGGGGGTGCCAGGCTGCCCGTTGGCGGCCCAACCAACCCCGGGGCCAATATTTTGCCGGCCGATCGGCAAGTCAGCCGGCAAAAATTCTTGCACTGCGGCCCTCCCCTTTACGGGCGGCCAAGCTGCTGGGCCGCAGTCACTCTGCAGATGTGCACCGACAGAGAAATCTGTCAGAGGCACCGCGCGGCGGGGGATCCACGGAGTGAGGTGAAAATCGCTGGGCAAGTATTTTTATTTTTTTTATTAATTTTATTGGCGGTGATACCAATTGGGCGGTATAGGGTCCAGGCCGAAAAATCCCCAACCTGAATTTAGGTCGGGTCGGCCTGCTGACCCCAAAGCGACCGTTCGATTTTTCGGAATGGCCGCCACAAACGGGCACTAACGGGTCTCTTTGAGACCCTGAATTTCGGCCCCAATCTGTTTAATGATGAAAGATAAATCAAGGACATTGGGGAGAACTCCTCTGCTCTTCTTTAAAAGAGTGATCATTTACTTCCACCTGCAAGGGCATACAGGGCCCCAGTTTAACATCTCATGTGAATGACGCCACCTCTGACAGTGCAGCACTCGATTGGTAATGCACTGGAGTGTCAGCCTTTAAGACCATACTTAAAACCTAACTCTTTGACCAAGCTTTTGGTCATCTCTCCTAATATCTCCCTGTGTGGCTCTGTGTCAAATTTTGTCTGAAAAGATTCCTGAGAAGCGCCCTTGGGATGTTTTACCATGTGAAAGGCGCTATGTAAATGTAAGTTGTTGTTGTAGATTGGAGCCCCGCCCCCGCCCCCCCAACTACCACCTGGGCAAAGATCTACAAACTTAGCCAAGTCTGGGCATTGAACCTCAGACATTTCCTGATCTGTGTACTCAGTACTTCACCGGGCAGTGCATTTACCCACTGGGCTGCCTGGGGTGATATGTAGTTCCGTTTAGTGAGATCAATGGGCCTATGGCCTGGGTCTAATAGATTCAGCCAGCTCAGCAATCAGTCCAGCACAGAGAAAGCGCAGCAGAAAATGAGTGGCTGCAAACCTTAAATCATAATCAAATAGCTGGGTTGTAATAAGCTCCTAAAAGAAATGCATCCTCCAATAGGTTAGTGTGACGATAAATCTGTCATGTCCTTCACATAAAACCTTGCCTGAGCTGCACATTCTGTCCCCCAGCCATCAGTGAATTAATGTAGGATCATTAACGGACACAGCACGCTAATTTAACCTGATGGTGAATGCCAAGATATTGCTAAACATTTTGCTTACATGGACGATTTCAGGTTTGCATGTGTATTGGGTAGAACTGCATTCTTTCTGAAGCTGTGTGTTGGGTGGAAAGAGTTTTTAGTAACATTTTGGTGTGGGTTGGAGGAATGCCCGTGCTGGAGAATAAACACATTCAGTGCCAAAAACAGGTACACCCGAGTAAGGAATGAAGGAATGCAAAATTCACAAGAAACCCCCCCTGTGTTTGGGCTCATTCGAAAGGAAATTTAATTTGGGACAATCTACTGAAAAGTTTGGAACTCTAAAGTGCTTATGGAAGAAACTACGAACTTTAATAGAATTTTGGATTTTAAAAGACAAACTCAAGGCTGTGGGTGGACCTACAGAACTAGCAAGAGACAGTCTAATTAAGTAAAGCTACCTGGGTGTGAGGACTGAGTTAACCTGACTGGAAGAATGAATATTCGAAAATCCTTCCCCCACAAGAGACATTAACATCACAAAATCACCCAGAGGTAGCTACCCATCAACATGGGTCTGGACAACCATTTCAGCATATACATCACAAAGAGGCCCAATCCAGCCTGTATGCAAAAGACTAAGCACAAAAGGACATTGCAATTACCAAACTAATATTTCCATCAGGAAACAGTTTTCGAACATCAACCCACTCAAGACATATCAACTTTTAACAAGCCCAACAAAATATTACAAAGAAGAACCAAGCCCGCCAAAATTGTACAAAGGATTTTGAACAGATTTGGCGGCAAGATTAGAACACTGAAATCGTATAACTGACCCCTGTTTTCAACAGCGGTTAGGTGGTTGATAGGTAGCTATAAGGCTGCTACCACCTCAGATGACATTTTGACTGACAGACTAGTACCACACTACGCTGTGTCATCAAGACAAGGAGAGAAACCAATGCAACAGTTGTAAACTAACTTCTCCAGCCTCAAAGTCCTGAAGTCCTGAAGGAAGGATGAATTACAACAATTGTACATTCCTGTCTGGCATAAAAATAAAAAAGGGAAGGTGGCTCAACCGTGGCTATCAAGGGAAATCAGGGATAGTATTAAAGCCAAGGAAGTGGCATACAAATTGGCCAGAAATAGCAGCGAACCCGGGGACTGGGAGAAATTTAGAACTCAGCAGAGGAGGACAAAGGGTTTGATTAGGGCAGGGAATATGGAGTATGAGAAGAAGCTTGCAGGGAACATTAAGACGGATTGCAAAAGTTTCTATAGATATGTAAAGAGAAAAAGGTTAGTAAAGACAAACGTAGGTCCCCTGCAGTCAGAATCAGGGGAAGTCATAACGGGGAACAAAGAAATGGCGGACCAATTGAACAAGTACTTTGGTTCGGTATTCACGAAGGAGGACACGAACAACCTTCCGGTTATAAAAGGGGTCGGGGGGTCTAGTAAGGAGGAGGAACTGAGGGAAATCCTTATTAGCCGGGAAATTGTGTTGGGGAAATTGATGGGATTGAAGGCCGATAAATCCCCAGAGCCTGATGGACTGCATCCCAGAGTACTTAAGGAGGTGGCCTTGGAAATAGTGGATGCGTTGACAGTCATTTTCCAACATTCCATTGACTCTGGATCAGTTCCTATAGAGTGGAGGGTAGCCAATGTAACCCCACTTTTTAAAAAAGGAGGGAGAGAGAAAACAGGGAATTATAGACCGGTCAGCCTGACATCGGTAGTGGGTAAAATGATGGAATCAATTATTAAGGATGTCATAGCAGTGCATTTGGAAAGAGGTGACATGATAGGTCCAAGTCAGCATGGATTTGTGAAAGGGAAATCATGCTTGACAAATCTTCTGGAATTTTTTGAGGATGTTTCCAGTAGAGTGGACAAGGGAGAACCAGTTGATGTGGTATATTTGGACTTTCAGAAGGCGTTCGACAAGGTCCCACACAAGAGATTGATGTGCAAAGTTAGAGCACATGGGATTGGGGGTAGTGTACTGACATGGATTGAGAACTGGTTGTCAGACAGGAAGCAAAGAGTAGGAGTAAATGGGTACTTTTCAGAATGGCAGGCAGTGACTAGTGGGGTACCGCAAGGTTCTGTGCTGGGGCCCCAGCTGTTTACACTGTACATTAATGATTTAGATGAGGGGATTAAATGTAGTATCTCCAAATTTGCAGATGACACTAAGTTGGGTGGCAGTGTGAGCTGCGAGGAGGATGCTGTGAGGCTGCAGAGCGACTTGGATAGGTTAGGTGAGTGGGCAAATGCATGGCAGATGAAGTATAATGTGGATAAATGTGAGGTTATCCATTTTGGTGGTAAAAACAGAGAGACAGACTATTATCTGAATGGTGACAGATTAGGAAAAGGGGAGGTGCAAAGAGACCTGGGTGTCATGGACCATCAGTCATTGAAGGTTGGCATGCAGGTGCAGCAGGCGGTTAAGAAAGCAAATGGCATGTTGGCCTTCATAGCAAGGGGATTTGAGTACAGGGGCAGGGAGGTGTTGCTACAGTTGTACAGGGCATTGGTGAGGCCACACCTGGAGTATTGTGTACAGTTTTGGTCTCCTAACCTGAGGAAGGACATTCTTGCTATTGAGGGAGTGCAGCGAAGGTTCACCAGACTGATTCCCGGGATGGCGGGACTGACCTATCAAGAAAGACTGGATCAACTGGGCTTGCATTCACTGGAGTTCAGAAGAATGAGAGGGGACCTCATAGAAACATTTAAAATTCTGACGGGGTTAGACAGGTTACTTGCAGGAAGAATGTTCCCAATGTTGGGGAAGTCCAGAACCAGAGGTTACAGTCTAAGGATAAGGGGTAAGCCATTTAGGACCGAGATGCGGAGGAACTTCTTCACCCAGAGAGTGGTGAACCTGTGGAATTCTCTACCACAGAAAGTTGTTGAGGCCAATTCACTAAATATATTCAAAAAGGAGTTAGATGAGGTCCTTACTACTAGGGGGATCGAGGAGTATGGCGAGAAAGCAGGAATGGGGTACTGAAGTTGAATGTTCCGCCATGAACTCATTGAATGGCGGTGCAGGCTAGAAGGGCCGAATGGCCTACTCCTGCACCTATTTTCTATGTTTCTATGTTTCTATCACCATTTCAGCAGCGACCGACCATAGTCAACGTGGTATCACAGGAAAAACATCCGCGATCTATCGTTAACTATCAAAAGGTTTGGTAAGCATAGTCCCTGCCTGCCCTGGAGTCTAACCTAGCTAGAATTAAGTATTGGGAGGTGGGAGGTATAATTTTACTGCAACCCCCTTTGAATGCGTAGTGTTTGGTACTTTATTAGAGTGATTATAAGTTTGACCTTGTACCTTTCCTTGTATTGTCCTTTATTAGAGTGATTGTAAGTTTGGCCTTGTATTTTCTTACTAGAGTAATAAGCCTGTATTACCTTGACTGTAATAAAACCAAGTTCTTTGCATCAAACCAGTGTCCTTTGCACTGTTGTCATACCCCCCAAATAAATCCAGAGTACAGAACCCAAGGGAGTAGGAGAAATTTGAACCGCTCAAGTTGGTCAGAAGGGAACCTGACCCCCTCATAGAGACCACCCCCCCCCCTTATAGCACGGTTAGAAGCAGCTCGGCTGTGCATAGTCTCAGAATAAGGGGTCGCCCATTTAAAATGGAGATGAGGAGTGTTATGTCCTTAAGTGCTCTGATAATGACTCTATGAGGCAATGTGTTGTAGTTGAACTGTAGTGACTTTAGTCCTTTATTGATAACTCCAAAGTGAAGATCACACCTGGTGGCCTGTCTTTTATATTAGGCCAGGCACACCTGTACGGGTAACCTACATGTCTCCCACTGCTGTGCCCTCTGGTGGCACACCTTGTGGTGGCACAAACAGTAGCCATGTAGGATACATGACAAGGAGGAATTTCTTCTCTCAGAGGGTTGTGAATCTGTGGAATTCTCTACCCCAGAGAGTTGTGGAGGCTGGGTCATTGAATATATTTAAGGTGGAGATAGACAGATTTTTGTTTGATAAGGGAGTCAAGGGTTATGGGGAGCAGGCAGGGAAGTGGAGTTGAGGTCGATGATCGGCCATGATCTGATTGAATGGCGGAGCAGGCTCGAGGGGCCGAATGGCCTAATCCTGCTCCTATTTCTTATATTCTTATATTCCTATGCAACAACAATGGTTTCAATTTTAACCTGGGGGCAAGAAATGTCGGGGGGGGGGTGGAGGGTGCTAAAGTGGGCTGTGATCCTTCGGAGTGTGAGACCCGGAAGATTTTAACTCTCGGGCCTCACTTGAATTGCCCTGAACCTGACTTCCGTCGGGAATGGCATCAGACCCAGCGGGCAATCGTGGGAAGTGACGGCGGGGTCAGCCCACTGACCGTGAGCATCGGATATGTTCCCTATGGCAAGCTCAGTGAAGAAGTAGAAGGAGGATTGGGAAGGATCGCAGTTGGGGAGGTGGGGGAGAAACCTGGGGCAAGGAAAGCCTAAAGCTTCCTTGCAGGGCCCGGGGCAAGTTTTCTTGCTCCTTCTGGCCCAGAGGATTCTACATAAAAATTAGTTTTTCAAACTTACCTTGGGCTCTTCCGGCCACTCCATCGCCTGTCACAATGGTGGGGATCTCGGGACCAGCCCGCTGCAGGACATCCGAATGCAGAAGTTAAAATATTGTCGCGGTGCAGATGACATCATCGGGCTGCGACGTTAAGGTTAAAATTGGGCCCCCGCCTGCCTGCAGTGGGAACCTCGATCGACTTCAAAGTCGATGAAGTTAAGATGTCGCTGGGCAGAAACGGTGTGGTCTCAGGCCCATAAGTGGATTGTAACCCCTCCCAACCACCATTCTCGTTGGGTGAGGTGGGTTAAAATTGACTCCGAAGTGCCTGCTGCATCAGCGTGACGAATTTTCCATTTCCCACAGCTGTTGTCCTGTGGCCTCTGCAAATTAGTTTAGGGACAGTTTGTGTTGAGCATAGCTGCCCGTGTCCTAACTCGCACCAAGACCCACTCACCCCTGTGCTCGCTGACCTACATTGGCTTCCAGTCAAGCAAAGCCTCGATTTCAAAATTCTCATCCTTATTTTCAAATCCTTCCATGGCCTCGCTCCTCCCTATCTCTGTAATCTCCTCCAGCCCCACAACCCCTCGAGATGCCTGCGCTCCTCTAATTCTGCCCGCTTGAGCATCCCTGATTCTAATCCCTCAACCCATTGGTGGCCGTGCCTTCTGTTGCCTGGGCCCCAAGCTCTGGAACTCCCTGCTTAAACTTCTCTACCTCTCTTTCCTCCTTCAAGACACTCCTTAAAACATGCCTCCACCTGCGTTAATTTCTACTTAAGTGGCTCGGTGTCAAATTTTTATCTCATAATACTTCCGTGAAGCTCCTTGGAACAGTTCACTACATTAAAGGTGCTATAGAAACATAGAAACATAGAAAATAGGTGCAGGAGTAGGCTATTCGGCCCTTCGAGCCTGCACCACCATTCAATATGATCATGGTTTATCATGCAACTTCAGTACCCCATTCCTGCTTTCTCTCCATACCCCTTGATCCCTTTAGCCGTAAGGGCCACATCTAACTCCTTTTTGAATATATCTAACGAACTAGCCTCAATAACTTTCTGTGGTAGAGAATTCCACAGGTTCACAATTCTCTGAGTGAAGAAGTTTCTCCTCATCTCGGTCCTAAATGGCCTACCCCTTATCCTTAGACTGTGACCTCTGGTTCTGGACTTCCCCAACATCGGGAACATTCTTCCTGCATC
Source organism: Pristiophorus japonicus (assembly GCF_044704955.1). Taxonomy (NCBI): domain Eukaryota; kingdom Metazoa; phylum Chordata; class Chondrichthyes; family Pristiophoridae; genus Pristiophorus; species Pristiophorus japonicus. The sequence goes on from NC_091994.1 coordinate 80,751,737, forward strand.
TAAACTGTCCAATCCCTTCAGAATTTTATATCTTTCTATGAGATCCCCTCTTATTCTTCTAAATTCCAGTGAATATAAGCCTAGTCGATCCAGTCTTTCTTCATTTGTCAGTCCTGCCATTCCGGGAATCAGTCTGGTGAACCTTCGCTGCACTCCCTCAATAGCAAGAATGTCCTTCCTCAGGTTAGGAGGCCAAAACTGTACACAATACGCAAGGTGTGGTCTCATCAAGGCCCTGTACAACTGCAGTAAGACCTCCCTGCTCCTATACTCAAATCCCCTCGCTATGAAGGCCAGTATGCCATTTGCCTTCTTTACTGCCTGCTATACCTGCATGCCTATCTTCAATGACTGATTACCATGACACCCAGGTCTAGTTGCACTTCCCCTTTTACTAATATGTCACCATTCAGATAATAATCTGCCTTCCTGTTTTGCAACCAAAGTGGATAACCTCACATTTATCTACATTATCTGCATATGCCCATTCACCTAACCTGTCCAAGTCCCCGTGCAGCCTCCTAGCATCCTCCTCGCAGCTTGCACTGCCACCCAGCTTAGTGTCATCTGCAAACTTGGAGATATTACAAGTTGTTTTGTTGTTGTTTGTCCTCGCCCACTCGAAACAGGACTGAGACAGAGACCGACCCTCCACACTTGTTACCTGTGGGGCTCTTAGAGCAGAACGGATAGGAAAAGCTATCACCCCATCAGACTGGATTTGACGTGTTGTTTTTGAATCCAGGTGGCAGTGGGGAGAGGTACAGCCCCGGTATAGAGGTGTGATTGCTGTGTGTTTTTTGGCGAGTGTTTTGTCTATTTGGAAAGGGGCACTTGGTGCTTAATACCGAGGGAGTGAACAGGAAGAGAAGGGAAAATGAAGGGGAAACAAAGAGAGCTACTGGGTAGACATACATGCTGTGTGATGTAGTGTGCAATATTTTATCACTAAGTGTTAACTTTTTCTGGCTCCACAACTTTTCACAAGTGCGAAGCGACACTGTCCCGACGGCGTGCGAGTTAAATCATTGCAGTACCACAGCAGGCAGGACTTGAAACAGTCAGAGCAGCAGTGGACACCTTTTATTGGATGACTGTTGATTTCATTTTTGCTCCATCAGTGGAGCAAAAACAGATCAAAGCCATGTTTGTACATCTGAGGGCTTGTGAATGTGAAGTAATTATGCAGGATAGGCAGCCCAGCCCAATCCCTAGCCCAGGGGAGTCTTGGCCTTTTTGTAGCCACTCACCCTACCACCACTCTGGCTGGTCTCTATAGGGCAATAGTGTTAATTGGGCGATATCAGATAAGCCGCAATCAAAGAATCATAGAAAAATTACGATACAGAAGGAGGCCATTCAGCCCATCATGTCCGTGCCAATTGAAAAAGAGCCACCCAGCCTAATCCCACCTTCCAGCACTAGGTCCGTAGCCCTGTAGGTTACAGCACTTCAAGTGCACATCCAAGTACTTTTAAAATGTGATGAGGGTTTCTGCCTCTACCACCCTTTCAGGCAGTGAGTTCCAGACCCTCACCACCCTCTGGGTGAAGAAATGTTTCCTCATCTCCCCTCGAATCCTTCTGCCAACTACTTTAAGTCTATACCCCCTGGTTATTGATCTTTCTGCTAAGGGAAATAGGTCTTTCCTATCCACTCTATCTAGGCCCCTCATCATTTTCTTTACACCTCAATTAAATCTCCCCTCAGCCTCCACTGTTCCAACAAAAACAACCCCAGCCTATCCAATCTTTCCTCTTAGCTAAAGTTTTCCAGTCCTGGCAAATCTCCTCTGCACCCTCTCTAGTGCAATCACATCTTTCCTGTAACGTGGTGACCAGAACTGCACACAGTGCTCAAGCTGTGGCCTAACTAGTGTTTTATACAGTTCTAATATAACTTCCCTGCTCTTGCATTCTATGCCTCGGTTAATAAAGTAATGCATTCTGTATGACTTTTTAACCACTTTATCGATCTGTCCTGCTACCTTTAAGGATCGGTGGTCACTCCCAATTTTCATTTCCATTGGGCGGCAGATGTTTTATCGCCCGTTTTACACCGTCATCCAAAGTCAAAATTGCCCCTAGTGCGCTCACCAGCTGAATTATATGGGGAGTGCAGGATCGAAGATTAGTGCAGGATCGAAAGGTCGGGGGTTTTCCGCATCAGCGCTCATTAACCTGTAGTTTTCCTCCTATTACATTGAATGGGAGACAATCTCAGACTGGCGGGTGCAGGAGGAACAAACACCGGTGAACATTTCTGGCTGCTCTGTACCATAGTGTCATCGGTTGTGAATGATAAAAGATTCTCTGCCGACATCTGCTGTCACATCGCAGTTTAATGAGAGTCTGGTAGCACTACCTTTCACCGGTGTGAGGGTTCCAGGTGTCTTGTTCCTTTGGCTCAGTGATAGCACTCTTACGTCTGATCCCAAAGGTTGTGGGTTCAAGCCCCACTCTGGAAACTTGAGCACAAAGTCTCCAGTACAGCACTGAGGGAATGCTGCACTGTCAGAGTTGCTCCCTTTTGGATGAAACGTCTGCCCTCTCGGGTGGATGTAAAAGATCCCACGGCACTTTTTTGAAGAAGAGCAGGGGAGGAATTGAAAAAGCAGACAACACGGTCATTAGCAGACTGCTGTTTGTTGGACCTTGCTGTGTGCAAATTGGCTGCTGCGTTTCCTGCACTGCAACTGTGACTGCTCTACAAAAATATTTCTTTGCTTGTAAAGCTCTTTGGGATATCCTGAGGTTGTGATAGGTGCTATATAAATGCAAGTGTTTCTTTCTTCCTTCCTTCTTTCCTTCCTCCCTTCCTTCCTCTCTTTCTTTCCTTTCTCTCTCCCTTCCTTTCTTCCTTCCTTTCTCTCTTTCTCTCTAGTCCTGGAGACCAACTAGATTCGAAGTGGAGGAAGAATTTAGGAAGGAAAGCCAGAAAACAATCAGTTCTGGATCAAGTGCTTTGTCTGCAGGCAGTGATGTCCACCTAACATAACCTTGATAGCATTGCTTAAAACTAACAGACCTGTAACCTTATAGTTATTTCATGCTACAGCTGATCTTGACTCCCAGCACTTTATCTCTTAATCGAAATAGTGCTGTGTAAAATTAGACAGAATAGGTGAAGCAGAGAACAAGGAGATACAATAGGGCCAAAATCAATGTTCTGGTGCTAATGCAGTTTGAATTACACAGGGAGCAACAAATCAGAAGCTTATCTAATTATCTATTTTTGCACTTCGGCAGAAAGCCTTCTTTGTAAAGGTGCCCTTTATGTGCAAATAAATTATACGGAACAACTACATATAAAATAAGATATTTTAGATTATACAAAAGCAGAAAACTGCCGATGCTGGAAATCTGAAATAGAAACAGAAAATGCTGGAAAAACTCAGCAGGACAGGCAGCATCTGTGGAGAGAGAAACTGAGTTAATGAGGGGAATTTTCTGGGGGGTCAGCGTGCACGATTGGTGACGGGTCGGGTGGGAGAATGTTTTTTTTTGACAGCGGGTTTGGGATCCCACAGTCCGCTCGCTGCTACGTGCCTTTCGCAGATGCTGGGTCTGTCAGCGCTGAGCAGTCCCGACATGCAGCGGTGGGGAGGCAATTCAGGACATTATGACTTTATTAACCGAGGATTAACAACTGTTTCCAGCTCACCTTCAGAGTTTACCAGGTCGCCCATTGAGTCCACGCTGCTTGGGGATCATGTCAGGTATGGAGGTCGGGAGTTGTATGTCCATGGAATCAGCTCATTACTTGACAGCTGCAAATGTGGTTTAAAAGTTCCCATCTCACAGCTGTTCACTTTCCAAACTCAGAAGCTGCTGCTTACTGCAGTTGGAAGTCAGATTGAGCTTTTTGCAGCTTTCCAATTGTTTGGAGCAAACTCTCTATCCAGTATCACCTCATTGGAACAACCTCTCTCACCACTGACAGATTGTCTCTGCCATCTCAAGTTCACCTGCCATCTATTACATCAGCATGGGTACAGTTTATACTCTCTCACCTTGGTCCTCGGAATTCCACCACGATCAGCCCCAACACCAGCAGAACCAGGCACACCAGCAGCACCAACAACACGACTGCCAACCTTCTCCTCAACCACCTGATGCTGCATAGGACAGAGGGCATCAGCGCTAGGCTGCACCGTACCGGAAGTGATACCCCCCACAAAGGGTATACAGGCGTGGAATGAGCTTCCTCAACATGACTGAGCAGCATTGCCAACTGAGGCTCAGGCTATCGCGCCAGGTCATCGCAGACATTTGCAGTTTGCTGGAGCAAGACCGGCAGCCCAGGGGAATGGGTGGGCACTCCCTACCAGCAGATGTCAAAATCACTCTTACCTTCAACTTCTTCGCCTCAGGCTCCTTCCAGGGATCTGCAGTGGACATTTGCGGCATCTTGCAGTCGGCTGCCCACAGATGCATCACACAGGTCACCAATGCCCAATTTGACAAGCCCGCCAATTATATCAACTTTGCCACTGATGAAGCCAGTGTTACTGAGCGGGCGCTAGGCTTGGCTGATCTGGCTGGTTTCCCACGGGTGCAGGACATCATCGATTGCACACATGTGGCCATCAGGGCACCCCATCATCACCCAGGCGTGTTTGACAACCGCAGGGGCTTCCACTCCCTCAATGTGCAGCTTGTCTGCAACCATAGGAAGATCATCATGCATGTGTGCGCCAAATTTCCTGGCAGCTGCCATGACTCTTTCGTCCTGCACCAGTCCACCCTCCCTTAGCTCTTTGCAACCCCAAACAGACTTACCAGCTGGCTTCTTGGAGACAAGGGCTATCCATTGAAAACATGGCTCATGACACCTTTGAGGAAGCTAAGAAATGAGGCAGAGGAGCATTATAATCAAAGCCACATCTCCACCAGAAGTGTCATAGAGCAGACAATAGGCTTGCTCAAAATGTGCTTCGGATGCCTGGAGGAGCCCCTTAGTATGCCCCAGCCAGGCTCTCCAGAATCATCATGGTCTGCTGCACACTGCACAACATAGCGCAGTAGCTAGGATTAATGTTGCATGAGAAACAAGACACAGAGCACACAGCCTCATCGGAGGAGGAGGAGGAGGAGGAGGAAGAGGAGGAGGAGGAGCAGCATGAGGTGGAAGACGAGGATGAGGAAGATGTGGAGGAGCCGTCACTCCAGATTCCAACATTACGTGACCACATTGCTGCCCGTGAGGTCAGGGATGGCCTCACATGGCCAGATTTACTTAACTTTACATAGCACAGCCATGTGGCTGGTACATGCGTAGCCAGGTTGGCATCACCGCACAGCAACACCGTAAAGCATCCCTACAATGCCCAAGCCATTCCTTTCACACTCATCACCATTGCGGGGGGTACCGTTATGTCTCACCAGTCACTACAACTCACTAAGCCACTTCCAAAGGTGCACACAAATCTGTCCAAGAACGCAAAGTTTTGAAAATAAAGGTTTCAATGTTTGATAACACATTAACAGAAACTCTACATGAACATTGCATAAAACACCCAAGTGCCTCCCCTTGTGTATTGTTAGGTTGTATGATTGCATTAGGATGAGGGTGACTGTGAGGTGTGGCTAGTGAGATGGGATAGTGATAATGTAGATAGAGAGGGATGGGTGGAGGTGCAAGGTAAGTTGGTGTGAGTAAGGATGTGCAGGAGTAGGGTAGGGAAGGCAGAGTGATGGGGATGTGATGAGTGGCACAGCAGGATGAGGAAGAGTGTGGCTTTGCAATAACATTTCATGATCTACTGAGATCATTGAAAGGTTTGCACCACTGCAGCCTGGTCCTCCTGACGACATTCCTGCTTGTGCCTCCCTGTGCAATGTGCAACCAGGCCGTGTTGGTCTCCTGGGGCGGTCCCTTCAGCCCACTGGAAGGGAAGAGAACCTCCTTGCATGCTGTGACTCCCTCCATAAGAATCTGGAGGGAGTGATGGGGGAGCCTGGGTGCAGTCGTGCACCTCTGTGCTTGTCAGTGTTTGCAGCACCTCAATGCTGCAGAATACTGACAGCACAACTGTCAAAATAAATTTGTGCATGATCCCTTTAAGGAAACCGGCTGATGGCGCGTCATCAAGTGACATCATCAGAACCGCTTCCTTCAATTGGCCGGCAAATGCGTTGGCAGGCTTAACAAGCCCAATCAGGGAAAATGATTCTACACAGCGGGCTGGAGGCAGGGACCCACCACCAACGTCGCCCGCCACAGACCTGCCGAGGTTGGTAAAATCCAGCCCACTGTTTCAGCCCAATGGCCTTTCGTCAGAACTCATTTGGATTATTATTTGTGAGCTTATTGAGGGATGACTGTTCTGTGAAAACGCTCAATTTTCATCTAGCGCTAGAATCAAGCACTGTCAAGCTTGGTATTGAGTTAGGTGCAACACCCAATACCTTTCATTTTACACCCATGCCACTTCTCAGTCTCAGCCTGTGTTCACCTAAGGGTAGATTTCGTCAATTTGCATTCTCAGTGCAGAGTTTCCTGCGGCAGGCGCACTTGTCAGGAAGTCGACCATGAAGGCATTGTCCATCCTTGCAATCTTAGAATCATAGGCTGGGAGATTCCTTGTTGCTGTTCCTGCTCCAGCATTGTAATGCTGCTGGAAGCCTAGCGGAACCTTGTTGATTTGCTTGATTTCTGGGAATTTCTGGCAGGAGCAGTTCTGAGGAAATTCCCAGCCTGAGAATTTTACAGCACGGAAGGAAACTATTCAGCCCATCGCAGCTGTGCTGGCTCGCTGAAAGAGCTCGCCACTCCATCCCATTGCCTTGCCCCTTCCCCGTACTTTTTAGACATGGGGACATCCTCCCCCTAGTATTGCAATAAGGCAGTGGTTCTACTATTGCAAAAAGTACAGAAAAAAATTGACTCAAAGCATTTGTTATTTAATTTTTAAATGAAGGAGTTAACAAATGCATTGACAGAGTGCACACAGGAACTGACGCTGGTAATTTCACCTCCAAAAAGCCAAAGGAAAACTCAAAATTTGCCAGCACACAGCAACATCTACACTCCAATAGGAATCAGCATCTGACTATACTGATGCTCCCCTGGGATGACAGATGGACCAATGTTAACGTCTTTGACCAGGCGAACATCACAGCATTGAAGCATTGACCACACTTGATCAGCTCTGTTGGGCAGGCCACATTGTTCGCATACTAGACACAAGACTCCCAAAGCAAGCGCTCTGCTCGGAACTCCTTCACAGCAAACGAGCCAAAGGTGGGCAGAGGAAACATTATGAGGACACCCTCAAAGCCTCCCTGATAAAGTGCAACATCCCCACTGACACCTGGGAGTCCCTGGCCAAAGACCGCCCGAAGTGGAGGAAGTGCATCCGGGAGGGTGCTGAGCACCTCGAGTCTCATCGCTGAGAGCATGCAGAAATCAAGTGCAGGCAGCGGAAAGAGCGTGCGGCAAACCAGTCCCACCCACCCTTTCCCACAACGACTGTCTGTCCCACCTGTGACAGGGACTGTGGTTCTCGTATTGGACTATTCAGCCACCTAAGGACTCATTTGTAGAGTGAAAGCAAGTCTTTCTCGATTCCGAGGGACTGCCTATGATGATGATGATGATGATGATGATGATGGTCCTGAGAGCAGCCATCAGAGGTGCAGTAACCACAGGCCACCTTCCAATTGGCCACTGTGGGGTCTGGCGGCATATTGGCAGGCATAAAAAACCCTGTCGCTCCCAAGTCACTGCGTTGTGCTTGAAGGCCGTTTTCAATGTGCCTCAACTAGGGATTGCCAACTCTCGTTGGGCGTATTCCTGGAGGTTTCATCACATGACCATCCGCCTCCAACCACCTCGCCCCCAACTCCCGTCATTGGCCGCCCGACATGTCCACCCTCACGCGCACTGCCGTTCCGCACCAATCACAAAGCGAACGGATGCACCATTATTTGATAGGATGGTTCGTGACTCTCAATTAAATGGCCTTTTTCTTCAATCTCTGATATTGTTATAACTAATAAATGACAGTTTTCAAAGAAAATGGGGAAAAAAAACCTCCATTTTTTTTTTAATGCCCTGACGATTTTTCTCGGTGTGCTGGAGATTAATTCCTGGAGGCCCCTGGACAATCCAGGAGGATTGGCCACGGTAGCCCAGCATCAATATGAAACCATCTTACAGTCAATAAAAACTCTGAGATTAACTGATATCATGCTGCAACCACAATTATTTCTGATCATGTTTATTGAATGTTTTATGTTAGAATTCGATTCAGGTTTCGTGCAGATGTTACAAAAGTCGGGTACTGCCAGCGTGTTTGTGTCGTCTGTGAGACGATCTCATACTGAAAGATTAATGGCACTAAGATCATTACTGGAAGTTTATCAAGTCGTAAATTACAGTTTTTTGCTGGCGAAAACAATGTGGCTAATTTATATAATGCAGAAATTAATCACTGCAGTGAATCAACATTTAATAGCAGAAATTAGACATGTGTTTAAAATATAATCACTGAAGGGCTTACCTTGGACGATTAGGGTCCTTTTTACTCGTATAGAGTCAGTAAAGACTCAGTTTCAGTTTCCCCTCCTCCTCCCCCAGCTCCATGGACATCACACCCTCTCAGAGCTCACCCTCTACCCAGGCTCCAATGATTCACGATAGTATGTGCCAATATAGCAAGCTGCTATGGAGGGCATCACCTCCATCTGAGCCCACCCAACATCCACCTATGTGTATGGCCACTGGATCAGGAGCAGGAACCCGAGCTGATTTCTTTCTCCCTTCCTGATCCTGTGAGCATGGTCGACAGTGGTCTAGTCTGAGACTGCCTCCACATATTTCATAGGATTACATCGGATATACGGCACAGAAACAGGCCATTCGGCTTAAATGCATCGTTACTATTCGCTTCAACCATTTCCAAATTCCACATTCTCACCACTCTCTGTGTAAAAATGTTTCTTCTGAATTCCCTATTTAATTTCTTGGTGACTATCTTATATTCATGGCCTTTGGTTTTGCTCTTCCCCACAAGTGGATACATTCCCTCTGTGTCTACTCTATCAAAACCTTTCATCATTTTAAAGACCTCTATTAGTTCACCTCTCAGCTTTCTCTTTTCAAGAGAAAAGAGACCCAGCCTGTTCATCCTTTCCTACTAGATACAACCTCGCATTTCTGGTATCATTCTTGTAAATCTTTTTTGCACCCTCTCCGGTGCCTGTGGATCCCTTTTATAATATGACCACCAGAACTGCACGGGGTTCTCCAAGCATAGTCTGACCAAGGTTTGATACAGGTTTAGCATAACTTCCCTACTTTTCAATTCTATCCCTCTGGAAATAAACCCTAGTGCTTGGTTTGCTTTTTTATGGCCTTATTAACCTGCATCGCTACTTTTAGTATTTTGTGTATTTGTACTCCCAGATCCTCTTGCTCTTCTACCTCATTTACATTCTTATAATCCTCATGGATAGTTGACACAAAAAACTTGCATCCCAGCAGTGAGTGTTGGATTCAAACCCAGGTCCCAGAGTTCACTCTGCCGACCAGGATCCCTCTCATTGCAGAATATAACAAAACGGTACCATTGATGGAATGTCAGAGATACAGTGCCAATGTAAAAAGAAAGAAAGAGTTGCATTTATATAGCACCTTTCATGACCTCATGATGGCCCAAAGTACTTTACAGCCAATGGAGTACTGTTTGAAGTGCAGTCACTGTTGTAATGTAAGAAACATGGCAGTCAATTCGTGCACAATAAGGTCCCACAAACAGCACTGAGATAATGACCAGTTAATCTGTTTTTCTTCAGTAATGTGGGTTGAGGGATAAATATTCATCAGGACACCGGGGAGCACGGCCCTGCTCTTCTTCAAATAGTGCCCTGAGATCTTTTACATCCACCTGAGAGGGTTTAACATCTCATGTGAAAGACAACACCTCCAACAGTGCAGCGCTCCCTCAGTACTGCACTGAAGTGTCAGCCTAGATTGTTTGTGCACAAGTCTCTTGAGTGGGGCTTGAACCCACAACCTTCTGACTCAGGAGGTGCGAGGGTCACCCACTGAGCTACATGTAGGATATTGCACAGCAGTGAGGTATCGGAAATCTTTCATGAAACCAAAGCCTCCCAACACTTCAAAGGTAGTCCCTGTCCATGAACCATTGTGATGAGGAAGATTGCAGGGTTGGGGCCATGGTCTGTGTTGATCAACAATTTTACACAGAGAGTGGTGAGAATGTGGAACTCGCTACCAGCGAAGAGTAACGATGCATTTAAGGGGAGGCTAGACAAGCATATGAAGGAGAAGGGAATAGAGGGTTATGCTGATAGATTTAGATGAGAAAGGATGGGAGGAGGCTCATGTGGAGCATAAACGCGGGCATGGATCGGTCGGGCCCAATGGCCTGTTTCTGTGCTGTATATCCGATGTAATCCTATGTAATGTGTGTGATGCAGTCTCAGACTAGACCAGGTCTTACCAATCCTCAGTCCCAGTGCAAACAAAAATGCCCATATTCTACATAAAATCCATTCAAAGAGGCCACAAGGGTAGCTGGCGTGGGGAAATGGAAATATTATATGGGTGGAGTGGGAAGTGCTATTCTGCGGTTGGAGGAGTAGTTAGGGTACACTGTGGGGAGAGTAGAGGACCATTATTCTGCATCTAACCCAAGCTTTCATCATTTTCATATACTTATTACTGAGCACAAGTGCAATCCCATATATTGTCAGCAATGATAATCCGTTGCTTGAAAGACACAACATTCCCCAAAACAATATGGATTGCCATAGAACTGTAGCCCAGCCACCATGTTACACAACCCATTAATGGACATTGAGGGGAAACTAATCTGAGTGTTGAAGCCCCACATATAAAAAATACTTTTCTTTAATCGGTCACACAGCTGCGAACAGCCGTCCTTGAGAGATTTGCCAATGGCTGTTAAAATGTACACTCTGAAATACGGCACTGGTTGTCACAGCGAAGCTTCATCTCGATCTCCAGTTAAAGGATTTTCAATACAGCTGCCAAAGGCCCTTCAAGAGAACGTAGATTCGGAGCAAGAAGCTTCTTCTGACTACTTCATCTCTTTTCTATTAACTTCAGGGCCATGTCATTACAACCATCTGAACAGACAGACAGAGCCTCACTTCAATGAGTCACCTACAATTTTGAGCTGAAGCCTTGGTGTAGAGGTGAAAACCAGAAACTTTACACAAAGGCAGGAACGCTAGCCACTGAGTCAAGCTGAGATCACCTCCCATAATCTGGGGTGGAGGGGTTGTGGAGGGGGGGTGGTGGGTGACATTAGAAATGTGTTTGTGTCACTAGGCCAGTGCAAATTGAGTGCAGGGAATGAGGCCTCAACCCAAACAGGTAGGCCCCGAGGCACAACCAAAACTGGGGGCCACATCTGAATAACTGGGGTGAGCCACCGGCACCTGTCACACCTCCAGAGGCAGCTCCCCCATGTCATAAAATCATAAGAAATAGAAGCAGGAGTAGGCCATTTGGCCCCTCGAGACTGTTCTGCCATTTAATAAGATCATGGCTGATCTGATCATGGACTCAGCACTACTTCCCTGCCTGCTCCCCATAACCCTTTATTCCCTTATCACTCAAAAATCTGTCTACCACCGCCTTAAATATATTCAATGACTCAGCCTCCACTGCTCTCTGGGGCAGAGAATTCCATAGATTTACAACCCACTGGGAGAAGAAATTCCTCCTCATCTGTTTTAAATAGGCGGCCGCTTCTTCTGACACTATGTTCCCTAGTTTTAGTTTCCCCTATGAGTGGAAATATCCTCTCTGCACCCACTTGTCGAGCCCCCCACATTATCTTATATGTTTCAATAAGATCACTTCTCATTCTTCTGAATTTCAATGAGTATAGGTCCAACCTACTCAACCTTCATAAATCATGTCCGGAATCAAACTAGTGAACCTTCTGTGAACAGCCGTCAATATCCTTCCTTAAATACGGTGACCAAAACTGTACACAGTACTCTAGGTGTGGCCTCACCAATACCCTGTACAGTTAGAAACATAGAAATTTACAGTGCAGAAGGAGGCCATTCCAGCTCATCGTGTCCGCGGGTAGAAAGATTTCTTTGCTTTTATATTCCATCCCCCTTGCAATAAAGATCAACATTCCATTTACCTTCCTGATTACTTGCTGTACCTGCATACTAACTTTTTGTGTTTCATGCACAAGGACACCCAGGTCCCTCTGTACTGCAACACTTTGCAATTTTTCTCCATTTAAATTATAATTTCCTTTTCTATTTTTTCTACCAAAGTGGATAATCTCACATTTTCCTACATTATACTCCATCTGCCAAAGTTTTGCCCACTCCCTTAGCCTGTCTATATCCTTTTGATGATTTCTTGTGCCCTCACAATTTGCTCTCCCACCCATCTTTGTATCATCAGTCAACTTGGCTACATTACACTCGGTCCCTTCATTGAAGTCATTAATATAGATTGTAAATAGTTGAGGTCCCAGCACTGATCCCTGCGGCACCGTACTAGTCACAGTTTGCCAATCGGAAAATGACCCATTTATCCCGACTCTCTGTTTTCTGTTAGTTAGCCAATCCTGTATCCATGCTAATATATTACCCCTAACCCCGTGAACTTTTATCTTGTGCAGTAACCTTTGATGTGGCACCTTATTGAATGCCTTCTGGAAATCCAAATACACCACATCTATTGGTTCCCCCTAATCCACCTTGCTCGTTACATCCTCAAAGAACCTCCAGCAAATTTGTCAAACATGATTTCCCTTTCATTAAACCATGTTGACTCTGCTTGATTGACTCAGGCTTTTGCAAATGTCCTGCTACTGCTTCCTTAATAATGGACTCCAGCATTTTTCCAATGACAGATGTTAGGCTAACTGGTCTATAATTTAATGCTTTCTGTCTGCCTCCTATTTTAAATAGGGGCGTACATTTGTTATTTTCCAATTTGCTGGGACTTCCCCAGAATCCAGGGAATTTTGGTAGATTACATCCAATGCATCCACTATCTTTGCAGACACTTCTTTTAGGACCCTAGGATGCAAGCCATCAGGTCCAGGGGACTTGTCTGCCTTTCGTCCCATTATTTTACCGAGTACTACTTTAGTGATAGTGATTGTATTAAGTTCCTCCCTTCCTATAGCCCCTTGATTATCCACTATTGGGATGTTTTAGTGTCTTCTACTGTGAAGACCGATACAAAATATTTGTTCAAAGTCTCTGCCATTTCCCTGTTCCCCATTATTAATTCCCCAGGCTCATCCTCTAAGGGACCAACATTTACTTTAGCCACTATTTTCCTTTTTATGTACCTGTAGAAACTCTTACTATCTGTTTTTATATTTCGTGCTAGTTTACTCTCATAATCTATCTTCCTTCTCTTTGTTGTTTTTTTAGTCATTCTTTGCTGGCTTTTAAAAGTTTCTCAATCCTCTGGCCTCCCACTAGTCTTGGCCACTTTGTATGCCCTTGTTTTCAATTTGATACCATCCCTTATTTCCTTAGTTAGCCACGGATGGTTATCCCTTCTCTTACAGTCTTTCCTTCTCATTGGAATATATTTTTGTTGAGAGTTTTGAAATATCTCCTTAAATGTCTGCCACTGCTCATCAACTGACCAACTCTTTAATCTATTTTCCCAGTCCATTTTAGCCAACTCTGCCTTCATACCTTTGTAGTCTCCTTTATTTAAGCTTCGGACGCTGGTTTGAGATCCAACTTTCTCACCCTCCAACTGAATTTGAAATTCAACCATGCTATGGCCACTCATTCCTCGACGATCCTTTATGAGGATATTAATCCCGTCTCATTATACAGTACCAAATCTAAGATCGCCTGCTCCCTGGTTGGTTCTGCAACATACTTTTCAAGGGCCTGATGATCTACATCCCAGAGTATTAAAAGAGGTAGCTATGGAAATAGTAGATGCATTGGTTGTCATCTTCGAAAATTCTATAGATTATGGGAACAATTCCTGCAGATTGGAGGGTGGCAAATTGTAACTCCACTATTTAAAAAAGGAGGGAGAGAGAAAACAGGGAACTATAGACCGGTTAGCCTAACATCAGTAGTAGGGAAAATGCTAGTCTATTATAAAGGATGTGATAATGGCACACTTAGATAATATCAACGGGATTAAACAAAGTCAACATGGATTTATGAAAGGAAAATCATGTTTGACAAACCTACTGGAGTTTTTTGAGGATGTAACTGATAGATTAGATAAGGGAGAACCAGTGGATGTAGTGTATTTGGATTTTCAGAAGGCCTTTGATACAGTCCCACATAAGAGGTCAGTGTGCAAAATTAAAGCACATAGGATTGGGAGTAATGTATTGGCATGGATTGAAAATTGGTTAACTGACAGGAAACAGAGAGTAGGAATAAACGGGTCCATTTCGGGGTGGCTTGCAGTGATTAGTGGGATACCACAGGGATCAGTGCTTGGGCCCCAGCTATTCACAATATGTATAAATGATTTAGATGAAGGAACCAAATGTAATATTTTCAAGTTTGCTGACGACACAAAACTAGGTGAGTTGTGAGAAGGATGCAAAGACACTGCAAGACGATTTAGAAAGGTTGAGTGAGTGGGCAAACACATGGCAGATGCAGTATAATGTGGATAAATGTGAAGTTATCCATTTTGGTAGGAAAAACATAAGGACAAAGTATTATTTAAATGGTGATGGCTTGGGAAGTGTCGATGTACAGAGGGCCCTGGGTGTCCTTGTACACCAGTCATTGAAAGCAAACAGGCAGGTGCAGCAAGCAGTTAGGAAGGCAAATGGTATGTTGGCCTTCATTGCAAAAGGATTTGAGTACAGGAGCAAAGATGTCTTACTACACTTATACAGGGCCTTGGTGAGACCGCTCCTGGAGTATTGTGTGCAGTTTTGGTCTCCTTACCTAAGAAAGGATATACTTGCCATAGAGGGAGTGCAGCGAAGGTTCACCAGACTGATTCCTGGGATGGCAAGTCTGTCATATGAGGAGAGATTGGGTCGACTAGGCCTGTATTCACGCAAGTTTAGAAGAATGAGAGGGGATCTCAAATAAACGTATAAAATTCTGATTGGGTTGGATAGACTGGATGCGGGGAGGATGTTTCCCCTGTCCTGGAAGTCTGGAACAAGGGGTCACAGTCTCAGGATATGGGGTAGGAAATTTAGGACTGAGATGAGCAGAAATGTTTTCATTCAGAGGGTGGTGAACCTGTGGAATTCTCTACCACAGAAGGCTGTGGAGGCCAAGTCACTGAATATATTTACGAGGGAGATAGATAGATTTCTGGAAACAAAAGACATCAAGGGGAATGGGAAAAAAGCGGGAATATGGTCTTGAGATAGAGGATCAGCCATGATCATATTGAATGACGGTGCAGACTCGAAGGGCCGAATGGCCTACTACTGCTCCTATTTTCTATGTTTCTATGGGTTAGAACTTCCACTTTTTTTGCATGTTTAATGCCCACTTAATGCCCATTTTATCACTGAAATAACGTATAAAGCCCATATATTGCCCATTTTAGCATAAAATGGAAACTGGCGGGCATTTTTAGGAAACTTATCGCCGAGCGTTCCTTTCCCCATGTGTTTAACGCCGAGAAAAAATATTACCGCCCGCCCACTTTTTTGGGGCGGAATCAGCAGAATGGACGAATTCAACGCCCATAATATTGTCCAGCGTTACTTTCCGCACGGAATTAACGCTGAGATTCAATATTAATGCCCGCTCACTGTTTTTTGTTGTAAAGAGCATATTTAACCAAACTAGCGGCCATGGAGATCGCCCATCGCCAATTTCACCACCTCGCACACATATGGCCCACAATATCACTCGCTCAAAAAAACACCCAAAAAAAGTGTTATGGACACCATGTTCCAGATCACATGTCGCGTCCTTTAAAAGGCTGCTGTGCTTCAACCTCGGCAGAGTTCGGATGTACTCTGCAGGTCATTGGAGTTGATGTGAACATCTCTGAAAACATCTTGACCACACTGTGACCGATTGGAATTGAAGAGGTGTGTTCGTCGGGACATGGGACATTCCTTGTTTGTGTGCAATTGGTGGAAAACAGAGAGCTACTGCAATGGGGCCTGCCCTTTCTCACCCTCTCTTGGTGACCAAATACATGCAGCAGACGTGACACCTCCGAAGGGACGCTGCACTGCATTATCTGCCCAATGTACGAAGTGACAGACAGATGAGGAGGACCAGACATTACACCCCCCGCAAGTACAAGGAGAAGCATTCTTACCTCAACTTGCCCGACATCACCTGCCTTCGGAGACTGCGCTTCCACAAAGAGGTTATCACTGAGGTATGTCAGCTGATAAGGGCAGATCTGCAGCCTGCCAGCGCCATCAGAACTGCTCTGTCCATCGAGGTCAAAGTCACCACGGCACTGTCGTTCTATGCCTCGGGTTCTTTTCAGGCCACAGCTGGCAACATTTGCGGACCTTCTCAGCATGCCACACATCGCTGCATTCGACAGGTCACTGAAGCCCTGTACACACGCAGGATGGACCTGATCAGCTTCCCTATGACCAGGGAGGCACAGAGTGAGAGGGCTCTAGGATTCTCCAGAAGTGCAAACTTCCCCAAGGTGCAGGGAGCAATAGACTGTACGCACATCACGATGCGGGCAACTTTTCAGGATGCTGAGGTTTTCATGAACCGCAAGGGATCCCATTCCCTGAATGTCCAGCTGGTTGTCGACCACCAGCAAATTGTACTAGCAGTGAATGCTCAATTTCCGGGCAGCATCCATGATGCTAACATCCTGCGTGAGAGCATTGTATCTGACTTTTTTAACAATGAGCCACAAGGTCAATGCTGGATGCTTGGGGACAAAGGATATGGCCTCGCCACTTGGCTGATGACCCCCTGCGTGACACCTACACTGAGGCCGAGTGGCGATACAACGAGAGCCACAGAGCAACTCGCAATATCGTGGAGAAAACCATTGGAGTGCTGAAGCAGCGCTTCAGATGTCTGGACCACTCAGGAGGCGAGCTCCAATACCACCCTGAGCAGGTAGCTCAATTCGTGGTGGTGTGCTCCATGCTACACAACTTGGCTATCAGGAGGGGACAAGAATTGCCTGATGAGTCTGACAGTTCACCTCACCAGAGAGAGGAAGAGAAGGACGAGGAGGCGGATGTTAACATAGGCCCAGACAATCAGGCTGATGCTGAAGCCATGTAGATCGCATGAAAGGGCCCATGGTGGCATGATAGCTGCCTTACGTCAGGAGCTCATCAATGATCGCTTTGCCTGAAAGAACGTTGGTGTTATTTACGAGGCTGACACACTGTTGGGTGTGCAGGTCATACATCAATAGTGGGCATCACCTTGGTGACAGTTAAAGTTGAAGTTGATTGAAGTGATTATACCCTTTGATGTTAAGGAATCACCAGTGTGTAATGGTGAGCTATCTGAGCCAATGCGCTACAAGGTTTTGTTAAATAAAAAACATTTAAACCAAATATTAGCCTGAAATCAGTATTTCTGTACAAACCAACCCTTCCCCCCCAACCTCCCCCCCCCCTCCCTGCTTCTCCTCCTCACCTCTATCCCTTCCCCTTCCCCTCCTGACTCCAAGTCACCTGGCCGAGGAGGTCCTCAAGCGATGCTTCACTTGGGGGGGGGGGGGGGGAATGGAGGTGAAGCGCAACTTGGACGGATATGGGAGAGGACAGTCCCGAGGTGGGAACGTGCTTTGAGCCATAAGCAAGATGTTGCTGCTGGCTCTCATGTGTGGTTGGTAATGGGTGTGCGTCACCTTGGGGTGCAGTGCGGCGCTCCGGGACCACTGGGAGCCCTCTGCCACCAGTGTTCCTGGCTACCAGCTCCAGGGCCTCCTCCATCTCTTCCATGTTATATCTTATTTGTTGACAAAAATTCGGTGCCAACTATGTTCTTGGTGCTGAATAGGCTTTTTGCTGCTGGTGAATCTCCGTTGTTCCTCCCACAAGCACACACCACAGCCACTCATGCTTTCAGTGCCTCAGAGCTCCCTCTCTGTCGCCTCTTCTGCGCATGCCATATGACCCTTAACCTTCTGAATCGCGGGAATCGAGTGTAGCCATGCTGTTGCTAAGGACGGCTACACTTTACGGCAGAAGGTCAAAAATATTTAATGCTACCGCCCATTTGATATCACTCGCGGTTAACGCTCATTTTCAAAAATGTAAACTAGGTGTTTTGAGAATGGGCAAGAAGCCGGCGATCTGAAAACCCTTTTTTAACGCCCATGCCAGAAATAACGCCCATTTTTGGGCGATAAGCACAAATGTGGAGGTTCTAGCCCTATGAAACTATCCCGGTTACAGTCTATGAACTCTTCCTCAAGGGTACACTGGCCAATTTGCTTTGTCCAATCAATATGAAGGTTAAAATCACCCATGATTATTGCCGTTCCTTTTTTACAAGCCTCCATTATTTCTTGATTTATACTCCGTCCAACAGTGTACCTACTGTTAGGGGGCCTGTAGACTATACCCACCAACGACTTTTTCCCCTTATTGTTCCTCATCTCCACCCAAACTGATTCAACATCTTGATCTTCTGAGCCAATATCGTTTCTCACTAACGCACTGATCTCATCCTTTATTAACCTCTTTTCCCTTTCTGTTTGTCCTTCCGAATTGTCAAATACCCCCCCTGAATATTTGGTTCCCAGCCTTGGTCACCTTGTAACCACGACTCTGTAATCGCTATCAGATCATGCCCATTTGTATCTATTTGTGCCGTCAACTTATCTATTTTGTTACGAATGCTGCGTGCATTCAGATAAAGAGCTATTAAATTTGTTTTTTTTACCATTCTTTCCTGCTTTGACCCCACTTTCTGATTCACCTTTATGTTTATACATTCTGTCCCTTCCTGTCAGGCTCTGATTTTCATTTCCCCCAGTGCTACCCTGCTCTATTGCCTTCTCCTTATTCTTTGACTTTTTTAATTTTCGCTCACCTGAACCCTCCCCCCCACTAATGAGTTTAAAGCCCTCTCTACAGCCCGAGTTATTTGATTCGCCAGGACCCTAGTCCCAGCACGGTTTCAGTGGAGCCTGTCTGAATGGACCAGCTCCCTCTTACCCCAGTACTGGTGCCAGTGTTCCACGAACCAAGACCCATTTCTGCCACACCAGTCTTTGAGCCACGTGTTTAACTCTCTGATCTTATTGACCCTATGCAAATTTGCTCGTGGCTCAGGTAGTAATCCAGAGATTATTACCTTTGTGGTTCTGCTTTTTAATTTGGCCCCTAGCTGCTCATTCTCCCTCAGCGGAACCTCTTTCTTTGTCCTATCTATGTCGCTGGTACCCACGTGGACCACGACAACTGGATCTTCCCCCTCCCACTCCAAATTCCTCTCCAGCCCTGAGGAGCTGTCCTTAACCTTGGCACCGTGCAGGCAACACAGTCTTCGGGACTCACGCTCTCGGCTGCAGAGATCAGTATCTATCCCACTACTGATACTGTCCCCTACCACGGCCACGTTTATTTTTACTCCCCCCCCACTTGAATGGCTCCCTATACCACAGTGCTTTGGTCAGTTTGCTCATCCTCCCTGCAGTTCCTGCTCTCGTCCACACAGGGAGTAAGAGCCTCGAACCTGTTTGACAAGAGCAAGGGCTGAGGCTCCTCTGTCACTCAATCCTGAGTCCCCATACCTACCTCGCTTGTAGTCACACCCTCCTGTCCCTGACCACGGATCGAATTTGAATTAATTACTCTAATTGATGTGACTTGCTCCTGGATCACAGCGTCCAGGTAACTCTTCCCCCTCCCTGATGTGTCGCAGTGTCTGCAGCTCGGACTCCAGCTCATCATCACGGAGCCAAAGTTCCTCGAGCTGCAGACACTTGCTGCAGATGTGGTCGCCGTGGTCCTTAATGGCATCCACCAGCTCCCACATGCAACTGGCCTGCCATCTCGAATGTATTCAATCAGTTAAGATTTGTAGATTTGAACGTTTAGTTTATAATTCCAGCTCTTAATTTAAACCAATGCCCAAGAAAAGAGAGAAAAACTGACCAAACTGACCAACCCAGCAACTAGTGAAATATCACTTACCTATTTTTACTTTTTTAATTGATTTTAATCTTTCCCCTACTCTCCGAATTCCCACTTTCCAAATTCCTGAATAAACCACTCTGTTTAATTCCACTCTCTTTAAGACCTCTCTGTGCAGATCACCTGTCGAGGGGTCCAATTTCAGCACCTGCTCGCCTCAAGGCAGCCCAATTTCAGGAAGGACGCCTAAAACCGGGGGTAAGGCCCCTCATTCACAAATGCAAGAGGCCGAATGCCTTCTTTTAGGTGGCTGCGAGGGATGCTAAAAAACCAGCCGACCCCAATATGGGGTTGGATGTATTTTAGGCGGCTTCATTACGCCGGACATAGACCTGTGAAATTGGTCCCTTCTGCCAGCACAAAAAGGTCCAATTTCTATCCCAGGAAGTATTAAGGATTTCGCCTTTCCATAACAGTAATTTGGTAAAATGATAAAAAGTTAATTCATTTGTATCTTATTTTTTTATTCATAGATAGAATTCTAAATGAATATTTGATGAATATAATGTTTTACTTCGTCACAAAAACAGCTGTATTTCTCATTCATGGAAAATCAAGTATTCCCAGCACTCTCTGAAACCCCTCTCGGTCCAGCTCCATCCTGTGGCAAATATGTTGAGATGTTAAAGACACCATATAGATGCAAATTATTGTTGTCCCCTACGAGCTAATTTTACTCATGGCATGCGGTTTCCAGTTCTAACTATTGAAGTATTGTGGAGTTAATCCAAGATCATCCACACCAAGCAATTGGCAGATCTGGTAACTCTGACACTTAAAGGGTTAAACATATAAGCTCGAGGATCTCCCAGGCATTCTTTTGAAAATGGTTGCTAGAACTGAGCAAGAGATCTGTGAGCATAACGCCTGCCTAAAGAGTGTGTAAGATTCGAGCAGGAGACGATGAAAAGCACCTTGAATTCACCATGCTACAACAAGAGCTCTCCTTGAGTTCAAGGGGGTGAAATTGCCCCCCGTCCCGATCAGGGGAGGTAACCCTCCGGGGCTGGCACTTTTATCGCCCAGCCCTGGAGTCCCGCCCCAACGTGGAATTGGGCCTAATGACCCTCAAAGGAAGCTGAGTGCTTTCTCTGCCATTCCTTTGGGGGTGGTCCTGGGGACCATAATGGGTTAATAGTCCATCATGAGCCTGGCTTTTGATTTTTATTTAAGAGACTCTTGGGGCCAAAATTGCCCATTTTTAAAGCCCCATTAGGGGAGGCCCGCTGTGCACTCTGCAGGCCCTTTTGTGGCCTCCCCTGGGCCACCAGGGACACGTGAGACTGCCCAGCACCCGAGACGGAGTGCTAGGTAGCACGATGGCGGCCCGGTCCACGCTAGAGCTGCCATGGCCAGGCCAACACGAGAGTCGGCTGAACAACAAAGATGGTGGCCCAGGGCACTATAGGTCTCCCCTTTAAACAGCGTCCCGGGAGCGGGTGCCCGCCAGCTCTGCGACCCACGAAGCTGCTGTTGAAATCCGCTCGTGGCCCGTGGGGCAATTTCCATCACGAGGCATTAAGGGGTCAACGAGGGGTGGTGAGGGGTTGGTGCACATGGGAATGGATGTACAAGAGGCCAGAATTGGCTAAGCGCAGAAATCTCGGAGGGTTTTAGGAGAAGGTTACAGAGATGGGGAGGGACAATATGTTCACATAGATGCCATTTTCAGTATTTGCCAACTATTATGCTTCATTTTACTATGGATTTGAAATAAAGATGCTAGTTGCTTTAGTGCAGTCATTGCAGGAAGAGAGTTTAGTAGTGTAACACAAGCCTATGTTAAATTCAGCAAGCAGATTGTTCCAATGGGGTAATTGTTGATGCCATGATTATGCAGGCATACAACAACAGAGTATAGAAAGAATACAGTTTCCAGACTACAAGAAACTAGCTCTAAGGAATGAAACCACTGTTAGATCATTGAGAAAAAAGCTGGCACTAAAACTTTCAAGTCTGTAAGAATGAGTATTTTCAGCCTATTTGGCTGTGGGAGGCATCACAGCAGAGCCTGAGCCAGCTGTCACCCAACATGTACACTTCCCAACAGGGCTTACTCATAGCCTTCAGGAATAGGAATCCCTAAGCCAGGAACACTGAGACAATTGAAACATCCCAACTCCATCCCAACTGGTGCAGTCTTAGAGGAGTGCGGCATTTTCTGAGTTGCCATCATTCAGAGGAGACTTTAAGTCTGTCTGTTCGAATAATTTGCATGGCAATTCTGTGGCAATGTTCAAAGAAGAGGAGGAAATGCCCCTGGTGCCCTGATTAACAAACCTCGCTCAACAAACACCACTAAAAGCACATTAGATTAACATTCATCTCATAGGATTTACACCAAATCCCGTTCACCCATCACCCCTGTGCTCGCTGACCTGGCATTGGCTCCCGGTTAAGCATCGCCTCGATTTCAAAATTCTCATCCTTATTTTCAAATCCCTCCAAGGCTTCACCTCTCCCTACCTCTGTAACCTCCTCCAGTCCCATAACCACCAAGATGTCTGGGCTCCTCTAATTCTGCCCTCTTGAGCATCCTTGATAATAATCACTCAACCATTGGTGGTTGTGCCTTCTGTTGCCTGGGC
Source organism: Pristiophorus japonicus (assembly GCF_044704955.1). NCBI lineage: Eukaryota > Metazoa > Chordata > Chondrichthyes > Pristiophoridae > Pristiophorus > Pristiophorus japonicus. Next base: position 80,774,426 of record NC_091994.1, read on the forward strand.
CCCAAGCTCTGGAACTCCCTCCCTAAATCTCTCCGCCTCTCTACCTCTCTTTCTTCCTTTAAGACGCCCCTTAAAACCTACCTCTTTGACCAAGCTTTTGGTCACATGCCCTGATTTTGCCTTATGTGGCTCGGTGTCAATTTTTTTAATCTCATAGTACTCCTGTGAAGCGCCTTGGGACGTTTCACTACATTAAAGGCGCTATATAAACACAAGATGTTCTTGTTATGTAAAAGGGTTATCCTATTTACCAGCATAACAATATTCACTTCAAAAGTAAGTCTTGCTAAGGTCAGTATGGCCCAAGAATTGAACTTGGGACTTTCTGGTTTTCTACCTCAGTCACATGGTGTAATTAGTCAACTAGCCATTGGAGGAGACCAAGGTTAAGGGAATTAAGAAGAACCCATTGCAAACTATCTGTTCTTCCCGTTGATATGAAGAAATCCGTAACCCAGCCTGTCCCATCCTTTCTGTTAGAAATGGAAATCTGAAAAAGATGGGAAATAATGATGAAATGTCTGTATCAGTTTCTCAAAATGGTACAGCAAGCTCATCCTTTCCACGCAAGGCTGCACATCCATGTTAATAGATCCTTTCTCTTTGTGCTTTGAAAACATATCAACATCCACTCCATTGCCCAATTGCCTCCAGTCAGGAGTCACTAATGATACTGAAAGACAACAAGTCCTGTCCTATTGATGAAGCCTACTGTTACTCATTGTATTTATCTGAATAGAATTTGCTCTTTTTTCCAATTACAGTAATCAATAAAACAGTTCATTACGGAGGTTAAGCTCCCTTCTGGATGACGTGATTTATTCTCTCTCTGAATAAATTTGTGTTAAACTGAGAACATTTTGCAGCCTGTCCTTTCTCATTAAGGTACGATAAAGGAGTTTTGCTCAGAATGAGACATGTGTGCATCTCTTTTCAGCTAATTAATTCACACTGCTAGTCCAATCACTAAGCTGCATTCCCAAATAATAACTGCACAATGTACAGTTCAATCTCATTACGTCTGATTTAGTTATCTTTGTATTTTTAATGGTCCTGCCTCCAGTTGCTGTCTCAGCCCTGGCTCAGTGGCAACACTCTAACCTCAGAACCAGCAGGTTGTGGATTCAAGCCCCACTCCAGAGACCTGAGCACATAACCCAGACTGATGTTTTAATGCAGCACTGAGCCACCCACAGTAAAGATGAAAATCTACCAGTTACTTTATTTTTTTTTAAAGTCTGATAAGTCTGACACCTTCCTTGATACATACCCAATGATTTGGCTGAAACCCATCCTTGAGAACTCTGAGCTCTGGGGCTATTATTTGGCACAGTGACATCCACACAAGGAGAGGATGGCTGTGTGTCCTTATGTATTACAAGAGGCTTCAAATTAAACACTGTTTTCTAAGTACCATCATAGCTTTTATGAGAGATTGGCTGAAATAGCAGATGTCCTGAGAACATAAGAACATAAAGATTAGGAGCAGGAGTAGGCCATACGCCCCTTCGAGCCTGCTCCGACATTCAATAAGATCATGGCTGATCTTTGATCTCAACTCTACTTTCCTGCCTGATCTCCATATCCCTTGATTCCCCTGGAGTCCAAAAATCTATCTATCTCAGCTTTAATATACTCAACAACTGAGCATTCACAGCCCTTTGGGGCAGAGAATTCCAAAGATACACAACCCTCAGTGAAGAAATTCCTCCTCAACTCAGTCTTAAATGGCCAACCCCTTATCCTGAGACTGTGCTCCCTCTCCAGTCAGGGAAACAACCTCTCAGCATCTACCCTGACAATCCCCCTCAGAATCTTATATGTTTCAATGAAATCACCTCTCATTCTTCTAAACTCCAGATAGTATAGGCCCAATCTACTCAATATCTCCTCATAGGACAACTTCCTCATCCCAGGAATCAATCTAGTGAACGTTCGTTGCGCTGTCTCTAAGGCATGCATGGCCTTTCTCAGATACGGAGACCAAAACTGTGCACAGTACACCAGGTGTGCTCTCTCCAAAGCCTTGTACAATTTTAGCAAGATGTCCTTACTCTTGTACTCCAAATCCTTTGCCATAACGGCCAACATGCCATTTGCCTTCTTAATTGCTTGCTCCGTCTGCATGCCAGACCCAAGACTCCCAAAGCAAGCGCTCTGCTCAGAACTCCTACACGGCAAGCGAGCCCCAGGTGGGCAGATGAAACGTTTCAAGGGCGCCCTCAAAGCCTCCTTGATAAAATGAAACATCCCCACCGACACCTGGGAATTCCTGGCCCAAGACCGCTCAAAGTGGAGGGAGAGCATCCGGGCGGGCGCTGAGCACCTTGAGTCTCGTCGCTGAGAGCATGCAGAAACCAAGCACAGGCAGTGGAAGGAGTTTGCGGCAAACCAGCCCCACCCACCCTTTCCTTCAACCACTGTCTGTCCCACCTGTGACAGAGACTGTAATTCCCGTATTGGACTGTACAATCACCTGAGAACTCACTTCTAGAGTGGAAGCAAGTCTTCCTCGATTTCAAGGGACTGCCTATGATGATTGCTTGCTGTACCTGCATGCTAACTTTCTGTGTTTCCTGTACGAAGACACCTAAATCTCTCTGAACACCAACATTTAATAGTTGCTCACCATTTAAAAAATATTGTGTTTTTCTATTCTTCCCACCAATTTATCGCCGCCATCTGGTCAAAAAATGACGACTGCCGCTCTAGTGCCCTTCTCTGCTGTGGGACTCAGCGGCTGCCATTTTGGTGAGGGCCATGGTGAGTAAAGTACGAATAACAATTAGTCCCCAGGCCAATGTTTCAGCTGTTAACTGCCAGCCGCAGTGACACTGGCAGCTTTTGTGGCAGCCACGAATTTCTAGGCCAATATCTGGTCATTATCACATTGCTGTTCGTGGGAGCTTGCTGTGTGCAATTTGACTACTGCGTTTCCCACGTTACAACAGTGACTACATTTCAAAATAAATGCTACATTTACTGTAAAGCGCTTTGGGATGTCCTGAGGTCATGAAAGGCGCTATGCAAATGCAAACTCTTTCTTTCTTCAATGGAAATATCGGAAAAATATGGAGAGATGTAAAGTGGGCTGCCGATTCACGATCGCAGTTTTGCACTTTGGCACAAAGTCAAAATTGCCACCTTTATGTGAATGTCAGGTGAGAAAAGCACTGGGCTTAGCTGTGACGCTCCACCCGGTTGAATTCTCTGCCAGTATTCACTGTTGAGGCTCACATGTGAACAGTGGGCTCTCGCGCAATGTACTGGATGGAAGAAACCATACCAAAGCATGTGTCAGCACCTCTGGGCAGAGGAAGGAAGGAAATTAAGGGAAAATATTTAAAATAATGCTTGGATTATAATGGGACAGACATCTCAAAGCGCTTTACAACCAATGAAGTACTTTTGGAGTGTAGTCACTGCTGTAATGTGGGAAACACAGCAGCCAATCTGCGCACAGCAGGCTCCCACAAACAGCAATGTGATAACGACCAGATAATCTGTTTTTGTTAGGTTGATTGAGGGATAAATATTGGCCCCAGGTCACTGGGGATAACTCCCCTGCTCTTTTTCGAAATAGTGCCATGGGATCTTTTACATCCATCTGAGGCCTCTGTTTAATATCTCATCTGAAAGACAGCACCACTGACAGTGCAGCGCTCCCTCAGCACTGCACTGGAGTGTCAGCCATGGATTTCTGTGCTCAAGTCCCTGGAGTGGGATTTGAACCCACAGCCTTTTGATGCAGAGGCAAATGTGCTACCCACTGAGCCACAGCTGACACACATACTTGGGACTTAACCTGAAAGAGCCTCGAGCAGATATTTATACTGCCAAGATGTAAATCTCATTCATCAATGAGACTCACCTTGTCTAGGTGAGGCTGCTCCGATGTTCCAATGTTCTTGCAGCTCACAGAAGCTTTCCTCAGACTGGAGGGCTGAGTCACCTTGAGTGTGGCGTATTACTGGATGTCACTAATAGAACAAACTTTTCTTGCATTTTACTGCATCTTATCTCATGGTCCCTAAAGTCGCATTAGATCAAGGTTATATTTGAAGCTGAGCGAGGGTGTCATATATCAAGTGACATTATAAGATAACTTATTTTTCCTGCAGGTGACAGAGAATGTCATTCTATTCGAATATGCCAGCCAGTGATCTGGCGGACCAACAGATAATTCTGTCGCAGGCAAGGTGTTTGAACCAAAGGGCGTTCGTTCTCGTTTTAATATCTTTCTGTTCGGGCAAGACGGACGACTTTCCTAATTTAATGCTTGCTGTCTCTATCATTCCCTAAACTGTGTCATCAAAAGCTTAGCGGAACTCTTCTCTGCAGTTAACCATTTCATTGCTCTCGGACTGTAAGATACTCAATAGCTTGGAAATTAATGTTTGCACTCGAAGAGGACAAACACTTAACGTGTTCCTATGCCATGCCTTTATCTGCTACTTTCTTCTCAACTTTCCTCGCTGCAATGCTCCACCTCACAGTCGACAAGCTCCCCGCTGGAGTGGAACTAAACTACAGAACCTGTTCAACCTTTGCCGTCTCCAGGCTAGGTCCAAGACCACCCCAATCTCTGTCGTTGAGCTACAGTATGCGGACGACGCCTGCGTCTGCGCACATACAGAGGCTGAACTCCAGGAAATAGTCGACGTATTTACTGAGACGTACGAAAGCATTGGCCTTACATTAAACATCAGTAAGACAAGGGTCCTCCACCAGCCTGTCCTCGTCGCACAGCACTGCCCCCCAGTCATCAAGATCCATGGCGCGGACCTGGACAACATGGACTATTTACCCTTATCTCGGGAGCCTCCTGTCAACAAGAGCAGGCATTGACAACGAGATCCAACACCGCCTCCAGTGTGCCAGTGCAGCCTTCGGCCGCCTGAGGAAAAGAGTGTTTGAACACCAGCCCCTCAAAACTGTCACCAAGCTCATGGTCTACATGGCTGTAGTAATAGCCGCCCTCCTGTATGGCTCAGAAACATGGAACATGTACAGTAGACGCCTCAAATCGCTGGAGAAATACCACTAACGATGTCTCCGCAAGATCCTACAAATCCCCTGGGAGGACAGACGCACCAACATGTTTCTGAGCCATACAGAAGGGCAGCTATTACTACAGCCCTGTAGACCATGTGCTTGGTGACAGCTTTGAGGGCCTGGTCTTCAAACACTCTTTTCCTCAGGCGGCCGAAGGCACACTGGAGGCGGTGTTGGATCTCGTCATCAACGCCTGCTCTTGTTGGGAGCAAGCAGAAATCAAGCGCAGGCAGCGGAATGAGCGTGCGGCAAACCAGTCCCACCCACCCTTTCCCTCAATGACTATCTGTTCCACCTGTGACAGAGACTGTGTTTCTCGTATTGGACTGTACAGCCACCTCATAACTCATGTTAAGAGAGGAAGCAAGTCTTCCTTGATTCCGAGGGACTGCCTATCATGATGATTTTAATGGAGGCATTGACCCATTCAAAGGCCTACGTTAAAATAACAGATAATGCAGTATCATATGAACAGGGTAAGTCTGATTTTAATCATTTTATATCATTGTCAGACTGTGGTTTCTTGCTCTGGTGCCGGGCTCACTAATGGACTTCTAGGTGTGCGATTGAGCCATACGGAGCAGGGAAATTAACAATCTGACCTAGTTTACTTGAAATTGGGTTCTTCAGTATTAGAGTGCTTAAGTGTTCAGATGGCATTCCTTCGCCTGCTGTGTTAGACGAGGTGTTAACCTGTTATTTTAAACAGCTTAGTGTCTCTGTTGGATAGCATATAAAGACATTTCAAATAGACACCCTAAGCACCCAACTGCACGGCAAATATTGCATTTACAGTTTGCTTCCATCTCCCTGGAATAGGATGGGGGGAAAATCAACCAGAAATCCCACTCTTGATTGCTATTTAGTCACTCCAGGTGGCGGGGGGGGGGGACGGGACGGGGTGTGTGAGCATGAGTCATTGTGTGAGTATGAGTGTGTGTGAGTATGAGTGTGTGAGCATATGAGTGTGTGAAAGTATGCGCGTGTGAGTATGAGTATATGTGAGTATGAGTGGGTGAGAATGTATCATTGTGTGAATATGAGTATGTGAGTGTGAGTATGAGTGTGTGAGAATAAGTGTGTGAGAATATGTGTGTGTGTGTGTGTGTGTGTGTGTGTGAATGAATGTGTGTCAATATGTGTGCATGTGAGTGTGTGTGTGTGAGTGTGTGTATGTGTGTGTGTGTGTGTGTGTGTGTGTGTGTGTGTATACAGATGACAATTGAGGAAAGGATCCAGCCTAAGTTGTGATAGACCCCATGGTTAAATAGCTCGTCACCATTCACTCTCTGAGCTTAAATGTAAAGAATACCAGAGGACAGTCGGTGCCTGTGGAGCCGTACCCCAACAATTACCTGCAACTTCAGGAGAAGATCGGGGGAGAAATATTATATGGCAACCGTATCATACGGTACTTTGTTACTTTTTCCTCTAGGGACCTCTATGAATCCCAAAAGCCTAGTTCCAGCAGCACGGGGAAAAGTCAGGTGCATTTTCCCTGGGGCTTTGTGTTGTTTTGTAATCGTTGATATTTTTCTGATTCTATAATGACTTATTATTTAGTCATACATTACTGTGAGCGTAGGTCGTTTGATTTATTCTGACACCCTCTAGATGTGTAAATTACCTTATCGCAGCGAACCTCCAAGTAAATCATTAAATAGCATGGAAATAACTTGAGGCAAATAACTGCACAGTTTTCTCATTAACCTTTGCGATCATTGGAGTTTTGTTTTCTTCTTTGATTTGTTCTCGTCACCCCCCCCATCCCCCAACCCCCCAACCCACCCCACCCCCGGCACCCCCACCCCCCCACCTTCAAGGCGTTGCTTAACCGTGTAAGTCGACAAAGTCAACTCTGGACTGTTGTGTTTATATCCCTGTTGGCTGTACACCCTGAAAAGGACTTTTGAAATACTGTGACACAAGATGGCTGATCTGGATTAGGGATCGGTGCTGGGACCACAACTGTTTACAATATACATAGATGACCTGGAAGAGGGGACAGAGTGTAGTGTAACAAAATTTGTAGATGACACAAAGATTAGTGGGAAAGCGGGTTGTGTAGAGGACACAGAGAGGCTGCAAAGAGATTTAGATAGGTTAAGCGAATGGGCTAATGTTTGGCAGATGGAATACAATGACGGAAAGTGTGAGGTCATCCACCTTGGGAAAAAAAACAGGAAACAGGGAATATTATTTGAATGGGGAGAAATTACAACATGCTGAGGTGCAGAGGGACCTGGGGGTCCTTGTGCATGAATCCCAAAAAGTTAGTTTGCAGGTGCAGCAGGTAATCAGGAAGGAGAATGGAATGTTGGCCTTCATTGCGAGAGGGATGGAGTACAAAAGCAGGGAGGTCCTTCTGCAACTGTATAAGGTATTGGTGAGGCCGCACCTGGAGTACTGCGTACAGTTTTGGTCACCTTACTTAAGGAAGGATATACTAGCTTTGGAGGGGGTACAGAGACGATTCACTAGGCTGATTCCGGAGATGAGGGGTTACCTTATGATGATAGATTGAGTAGACTGGGTCTTTACTCGTTGGAGTTCAGAAGAATGAGAGGTGATCTTATAGAAACATTTAAAATAATGAAAGGGATAGACAAGATAGAGGCAGAGAGGTTGTTTCCACTGGTCGGGGAGACTAGCACTAGGGGGCACAGCCTCAAAATACAGGGGAGCCAATTTAAAACCGAGTTGAGAAGGAATTTCTTCTCCCAGAGGGTTGTGAATCTGTGGAATTCTCTGCCCAAGGAAGCAGTTGAGGCTAGCTCATTGAATGTATTCAAGTCACAGATAGATAGATTTTTAACCATTAAGGGAATTAAGGGTTATGGGGAGTGGGCGGGTAAGTGGAGCTGAGTCCATGGCCAGATCAGCCATGATCTTTTTGAATGACGGAGCAGGCTCGAGGGGCTAGATGGCCTACTCCTGTTCCAAATTCTTATGTTCTTATGTTCTATGTTATCTAAGAAACCTATTGCTGGGCAAAACACATGGGGGGCACATCTCTACCACAGAACCTGGTGAGAGAAGCTGGGTCTGTTCAGATGTGAATTTGAACACTGGCCTGCCAGCGGCCAGTGATGTCAGAGCTGGGTGCTCTTAGGGAGGCCAAGGGGTATTACTGCACTGTGTGGTTCTACTTCACAAGCATCAGGTGAGTGGAGTGGAAATGTTGATCTGTTGTAATAAACCTTGTGTGATTTTGAATTGGTCTGTGTCTCACTATAAGATAATCCATTGGAAGACTCTTTTCACCCGAACATAAGGACAGGGTTAGTGTGCTTGCTATAAGTGGGTGTTAAATCATAAACAGCAGATTGGATAACTGTGAGCGACCTATTGGCACAGGTCTCTGCTGAAAACCACCCCATAGCACAGTAAGTAAGGCAGGGCCGATTTGGCACCGGTCACTGCCAAGTAAAAACCCTTAAGTATTTGGACCCTACGGCGAGGCCTCGAAAACCTCGGGAAATAACTGTAGACTGACCACTTCATCATCATCATAGGCATTCCCTCGGAATCGAGGAAGACTTGCTTCCACTTCTGAAGTGAGTTCTTTGGTGGCTGAACAGTCCAACACAAGAGCAACAGACCCTGTCACAGGTGGGACAGATATTTGTCGAGGGAAGCCGGGGTGGCACTGATTTGCCGCACGCTCCTTCCACTGCCTGTGCCTGACCTCTTCACGCTCTCGACGTTGAGATTCAAAGAGCTCAACGCCCTCCCGGATGCACTTTCTCTACCGAGGGCGATCTTCGGCCAGGGACTCCCAGGTGTCAGTGGTGATGTTGCACTTTACCAGGGAGGTTTTGAGGGTGTCCTTGTAACGTTTCTGCTGCCCACCTTTGGCTTGTTTGCCGTTAAGGAGCTCCGCATAAAGTATTTGCTTGGGGAGTCTCGTGTCTGGCATGCGAAGCATGTGGCCTGCCCAGCGAAGTTGATCGAGTGTGGTCAGTGCTTCAATGCTGCGGATGCTAGCCTGGACGAGGACACTAATGTTGGTGCACCTGTCCTCCTATGGGATTTGCAGTATCTTGCGGAGACATCGTTGGTGATATATCTCCAGGTGTTTTCTGTACATCGTCCATGCCTCGGATCCATACAGGAGGGCGGGTATTACTACAGCCCTGTAGACCATGAGCTTGGTGGTGGATTTGCGAGCCTGGTCTTCGAACACTCTTTTCCTCAGGCAGCCAAAGGCTGCACTGATGCACTGGAGGCAGTGTTGAATCTCCGCATCAATGTCTGCTTTTGTTGACAAGAGGCTCCCGAGGTATGGGAAATGGTCCACATTGTTGAGGGCCGTGCCATGAAAAAAGTCAATGCCGGGGCACTTAAAGACCCAGCTAAGTGAGCCCTAAACAGCCAGTGCCTCACAGCTAATCTGGTGTGCCTTAATAACCCTGAGATGCTGAATGTCCACAGCGCTTGGTTTGCCCTCTAGGCCTCTATAACCAGTGCCTGTGAAGAGACACTTGGTCACTCAACCAGAAAACACCAGGACTGGTTTGATGAAAATGATCAGGAGATCCGAGAACTAATAGATCGCAAGCGCAGAGCATTTCTGAGCCTCAAGCAACAACCCAACTTGGGAGCAGCAAAGTAATGTTACAGACGGCTCAAGCTGAGGTCCAACAAAAAACCTGGGACCTAAAGAACAGGTGGTGGATGGAGAAAGCACAGGAGATATAACAACTGGCCGACAGCCACGATATGCGAGGATTCTTTATTGCAGTCAAGGCCACCTACGGTCCAAACTCCTAAGGCCCCACCCCACTCCTGGCCAAGAACGGGGAAACACTGACCACTTACAACCGGGAACCAATGAAGGTCGGCGAGCACCACCTAGAAGGACAAGGGCAGCTGGCGCATGGGAACACCACCACCTCCCAGTTCCCCTTCAAGTCGCACAGCATCCTGACTTGGACATATATCACTGTTCCTTCATCGTCACTGAGTCAAAATTCTGGAACTCCCTCCCTAACAGCACTGTGGGCATTCCTTCACCACCAGGACTGCAGCGGTTCAAGAAGAAGGTGTACCGCCACCTTCTCAAGAGCAACTAAGAATGGACAATAAATGCCGGGCTTACCAACGACTATCCCAAGAATGAATTAAATCAACACCATAGTTTTGAGTCTGTTTGCTGGGCTCATTTCTAGCCGGACTCCATGCAAGTATAATGACACTTGTTTCGGTCAGATTCTGAGAGACCGGCATCTGCAAACCAGCACTCGGCAATTACATTACTTCAACCTGCAATGTATTTGCTTCGTGGGTTCTTTGTTTAAGAATTCATAGCAACACATTGATATTAAGAACTAGTTGGTTTATTAGCAAAAGGTTTAACAATCACACTACACATTACCAGTTCATCCATCAGGCTCACAACCGCCTGCCTCATCGTGGATCCCCCGAACCCAATTGGCTGGGGTTTTATTGAGCCTTGTGAACATCACGTGACTGGCTAAGGTACTCCCAACTCAACAGCTCTCAAACCAGTGAGCCTACTCACAGATGTATACATTACACAACCCAACTCCCGTGTTCTGGAGGCATAACCCCAGTTTCTGTGAGTTTATTATTTTTGCAGCAAGCTAAAGGAACTGGGATTTAGCAGTTCAGATGTGGGGAGAGGAGATTCATAGACAACAGTGTCCCGGAATTTGAACTAAATGGGTAAATACATCAGCTGGTATGGAACTAAGTTAAACAAAAAAAAAAAGGTGTTCCGAGGTCTGATTCCTGCCTTGCGTTAGTTGATCTTAGCTGAGGTGGTGGTAGGGAAAGTTACAACTGGCCACATTGCCTTTGAGGTGGGGAGTACGGGAAAAAACAGAGTCATGGTTTGCTCCTGCTTCTCGTTGCTACCTTGCTGTAAAGTGTATGTGAATCAACTGTGCAGGACTTAGGGTGGGGGGCTTGACCCATCCACCTCCATGGCACGAACCTGGTATTGCAGTACTTCCAGGAATGGTGCTTTGGCTCTAGGCCTTTTGGCTAAGAGCAAAAACATTGGCGCAGAGTGATCCTTGAATGGGCCCAAGGTGACCTTTGGCGTTTATGATCTGACAAGTTGATCTGACAAAGAATTGGAACGATTGGCAACGAATAAAACATAAAAAAATTTTAAAAAATTTTAAAAAACTGTGCAGGACTTTTGGCTAAGATCAAGTGTAGTATCTGTTGATTGGGCATTCATATGCAAATTGACTGATTGCAGAAACTCGTTTTTCCAGTTTTGCTGGCTCTGGCCTTTGGCTTGGGCCAAGCGCCAATTGGAGAGAAGAGGAAAATCTGCATGTCAACCGACCATTCGGCGGGCCTGGCACAACGAGAGATTGAGGGCTTCAGCCAAAATACAAATCGAAAGGAGGAATCTGCAACCCGGACGGCGGCCAACCGAGCGGCGAACCAGGGCGTCCGAAACACCATCCGAGTGAAGGTGAAGAAAGTGGAAGGCCAGGCAACGATCAACCGGGACCTGTTTGTGAAGAAAATCCTGCTGGGAACATGCGGCATGAAAGTCGCCAACATCTTCGCCTTGCAGGACCTCCCGAAGAGAGGTTAGTTCGATGTGACCTTCAGAACCGTCACCCTCTGCCTGAAGTTCCTGAAGGGTTTGAAGGAGGCCAGTGAACCGCTGCGCTCAGTGCTGACTTGGGAGCCACTGTTCACCCTCCCGTCGCAGAGAAGACGCACTATCACAGTGCAGATGTACAACCCCCATATCCCGGTCATTGATGTGCTGACTTTCCTCGCCAGGTACGTCGATGGGACGGGAAACAGCAGCGACTTGAAAGACTTGCATGGGATATGGACCAGCAAGCGCTAGATTCAGGTCATCATGAAGGTGGACGCCAGCGGAACCATCCTGCACCCCCCCTCCAGCTTTGCCATCGGAGGAAGTCGGGGCTACATGGTGTACGCTGGCCAACCCAACATGTGCCAGAACCTGCGGGAAGACAGGCCATGTGGCAGCAAGCTGCAAAACTCTCATCTGCCGAAACTGTAAGAACGAAGGCCACCAGACAAAGGACTGTAAGGAGACCAAGTGCTGCAACCTCAGTGGTCTGGCTGGGCACCTTTACAAAAACTGCCCCAAGCGCAACTTCAGCTATGCGCAGGCAGCAAAGAACATTGCACGAGAGGAGGAGGAAGCTGAGGAACACAACGCTCCAGAGGAGAGCCACACCCTCCCCCCGAACAACGCCCTCGTGGACTCGGAACAAGTCGGCGAGGACGAGAAGCCTGCCACGGCGAGCTGCGAGACACCAGCAGCCAGCAGAGAAGCTCTCCCCCAGCGCACCGAGTCCAGCAACGAGGAGACAGCAGATGAAGCGGGATGGGAGACCGTCAAGAAAAAGGCCCGCAAGCGTAAGGAGAACAGGCGAGCAAGGGCCCCTGCGGGAACGACAGGGAAGAGGCGGCTAACAACCTCGACAGGCAGCAGCGACGGCAGCTCATCTGATGAGGAAAGGCAAGAAAAAGCCTCTCACCACCGACACCAAAACAAGAGGCAATACGCCAACCCACAGCTACAGGCGACCGGGAGCAGAGAAGCGACCAACGCAGCCCTGCTCCAGGAACCCGCGAGCAGCGAAGCGCCCAACGCACACGAGCTCCGGAACACCGAGAGCGAAGAAGCGACCAACGCAGACCAGCTCCGGGATAACGGGAGCAGCGAAGTGCCCAGCACACCCCACCTCCGGAATACCGGGAGCGACGCAGCGATCGGAGCACACCAGCTCGAGACCGCCGCGACTGAGAAAAAGAGGGAACCACCAGCACCAGGCGAGGACAGTGCAGAGGACATATCGGACTTAATGACAGAACTGCAGCAGTCCCCTGGTCGGAACACCCCCACGGCAGAGGACGACGACCACGCCAGCCCAGGTGCAGTAGACTTTCATAGTAATAACTTACACATGCTGGAACTGGCCATTGAGCAGATCTCGGCCTTAAAGGACGATTTATCTGAAGTATAATGTTTGTAACTATAAAAAAATAGCTTTAAAATGGATTTAAAAATTGCTACTATTAACGTGCGTAGCGTAAAATCTACTACGCGATATGTTTCCACCTTGGGGTACCTCGCCAAGGTCAAAGCGGGCCTGCTGTTCTTGCAGGAGTGCGGTCTGCCACACTTCAGCAGTTACCGGCAGTGGTCACGATGGTGGGCCCATGGACCATCCAGATGGTCAGGAGGCAATAACTGCCGGTCTTCCGGCCTGGGCATTCTGCTGCAGGGAGGCCACTTCACCATCACCGAAGTTAAGGAGGTGGTGTACGGCCGCCTCCTCATAGCAGACGTAATGTACAAAATTTCCCCTCTCAGGTTAACTAATGTTTACACCCCAGCTCTCAAGAACGAGAGACTGGCCCTCTTCCAGCAGCTCCCACTGCTGCTGGCGACGTCCAGGCTGGTCATTCTGGGCGGTAACTTCAACTGCATCATCGATGCGGCTGGACGATCCAGCAGAGCCGACAGCAAACTGGACGCCACGTCCAAACTCCTGATGGATGCGGTAAAAGATGCCAAGCTGTGCGACGTCTTCAGCAACCCTGCAGACGGAGCACCGCTCAGATACACCTGATCGAGACCAGACGGGTCCGTCTGTTTCAGAATAGACTTTCTGTTTGTGTCCCACACGCTCAAGGTCAGATCCACCGACGTCACGCCGGTGTTCTTCTCTGACCACTGCCTCCTACTGGCCGACTGTCGCCCACAGGAAAACCAGAAAGTTGGCAGAGGGATATGGAAGCTGAACGTGAAACTGTTGACTCTGGAAAACGTTGAGGAACTCAAGAGAGATTACAAAGGTTGGAGAACCGTAAAACCACTCTACGATTCCCCGATGCACTGGTGGAAAACAATCAAGATGAACATCAAGAGGTTCTTCATCATCATCAGGAGGCGAGAGGGAGACAGAGGGAATTGTCCCAACTCCAGACAAATATGCAAAACCTGCTCCTGCTGCAGTCGATGGGGGTCGATGTCGCAGAGGAACTCGAAGAGGTGAAGGGCCAGCAAGCCTCGCTCTTTGCCTCAGAGTCCTCCAAGATCATCTTCCACTCCAGAGTCCGCTCCGTCGAGCAGGATGAGATGTGTTCGCGTTTCTTCTTCCAAAAGGTACACAGGGGGAGCTCTGTGATCACCAGCCTAAAGGAAGAAGACGGTTCTGTGAAGTCTTCGCAGCCTGACATGCAGAGGATCAGCAAATCCTTCTATGCCAGGCTGTATGACGTCAAGCACACAGACCGCGCGGCCTCCCAGTCTTTCCTGTCGTCTATTTCGGAGGTCTTAGACGACAGCAAGCGGGAGAGTCTGGACCACCCGCTAACTCTGGACGAGCTGACAAAGGCCGTCCGGTCCATCAAGACGAATAAAACTCCCGGCAACGACGGCTTACCGGTCGAGTTGTACTCGGCTCTGTGGGACTGGATGGGCCCAGACCTGCTGGAAGTGTACGGGGGTATGCTTCTGGCCGGCAGTATGTCAGAATCGATGAGGAAAGGCACCATCACCCTCAGCTACAAGCAGAAGGGGGAGAGGGAGGAAATCAAAAACTGGCGGCCCATCTCGCTGCTCAATGTGGACTACAAGATCCCGTCAAAGGTCATCGCAAACAGGGTCAAGTCTGCCCTTGAGCTGGTGATTCACCCGGACCAGACCTGCACTGTCCCCGGCAGGAAGATCTCTGATAGCCTCGCGCTACTCAGGGACACGATCGCCTACGTGCGGGACAGGAGGGTGGTCACCTGCTTAATCAGCTTGGACCAGGAGAAAGCCTTTGACAGGATATTGCACACGTACCTGATGGACGTGCTCTCCAAAATGGGGTTTGGGGAGGGCATCTGCAATTGGGTCAAACTGCTCCACACAGACATCAGTAGTGCAGTTTTAATCAACGGGTGGGAAACTCAAAGCTTTCCAATCAGATCTGGAGTCAGGCAAGGCTGTCCTCTCTCGTCTGTCTTGTTTGTGTGTTGTATCGAGCCCTTTGCCGAGGCCATCAGGAAGGATGCGGGCATTAGAGGGGTGACGATCCCAGGCAGCGGAGGCACTCAGGTCAAGACCTCCCTGTACATGGACGCCATCGCCGTCTTTTGCTTGGATCCGCAGTCGGTCCGCAGATTGCTCACAATCTGTGACCAGTTTGAACTGGCCTCGGGAGCAAAGGTCAATCGCAGCAAGAGCGAGGCCATGCTCTTTGGCAACTGGACCAACCGAGCATCCATTCCCTTCACCGTCAAGCCAGACTTCCTGAAGGTGTTGGGAATATGGTTCGGAGCGGACGGGGCGTGCGCCAAAAACTGGGATGAGCGTATCGCCAAGGTCAAACAAAAACTGGCATTGTGGGAGCTGTGCTCCCTTTCCATTACAGGCAAGAACCTGGTCATCAGGAGTGAGGTGCTCTCAGTGTTGTTGTACGTGGTGCAGGTCTGGCCCATCTCTCGCTCCTGCGCCGCGGCAGTCACCCGAGCCGTCTTCCACTTTGTCTGGAGGTCCAAAATGGACCATGTCCGCAGAGACACAATGTACAAATCTCTGGACAGTGGAGGAAAGGACATTCCAAACGTGGCCCTCATCCTGACGGCCACCTTTGTGTGCAGCTGTATCAAGCTGTGCACAGACCCCCGGTACGCAAACACCAAGTGTCACTACATGCTGAGGTTCTACTTGTCCCCATTGTTGAGAAGGATGGGTCTGGCCACGCTGCCGCGAAACGCCCCCACCAGTTAGACCATGCCTGTCCACCTGTCCTTCGTGGAAAAGTTTTTCACAAGAAACCCCTTTGACCACAAGGCCATAAAACAGTGGTCAGCACGTAAGGTCCTGGACGCTCTACGAAAGAAGGAGAGGGTGGACCCTGTCGGGTGGTCCCCTGAGCGGACTGTCGAACTTGTTTGGCAGAACGTCTCATCGCCAGAGCTTTCACACAAGCACCAAGACGTAGCTTGGTTGGCGGTGAGGAGGGCCCTACCCGTCAGAGTGTTCATGCACAGCCGACGTCTCAGCAGCACGGCACGGTGCCCCCGAGCCGGCTGCGGGGCGGACGAGACTGTCACCCATCTCCTTCAGGATTGCGCCTTCGCAAGGCAGGTCTGGAAAGAGATGCAGTGGTTGCTGTCGAGGTTCATCCCAAGCAGCTCCGTAACACAGGACTCTGCTCTAAGGGCTGTTCCCAGGGACACACACCGAGACAGACATCATCTGCTGCTGGAGGGCCATCAACTCGGTCAAAGACGCTCTTTGGTCTTGCCGAAACTTGCTGGTCTTCCAGAGCAAGGAGATGTCCACGTCTGCGTGTTGCAGACTGGCGCAATCCAAGATCCAGGATTACGTGCTGAGGGACGCACTTAAAATTGGTGCAGTCGCCGCAAAGGCACGGTGGGGAAGGGCCACAGTTTAAAGCCCTTCTGCCACGGAAAACCCAGGGGCAGGAATCAGTACAAAACCCCCCTCGGGCTGTATTTGTAATTTACTTTTTGTGTACATGGAGCACCATGATCTGTAAACACCAATGTCGTGCCATGTACAATGCAAGGTCTGTTTCGAAATGCATGTTGAAAAGAAAAATGTAAATGTACCGTCACCCATTCCGTGTACTGTATAGTGACACATAAATGTAATTTGTTTGAATGTTCTACAATGTATCCCGTATTGTACCGAATTGTACTTGAACTGGAAAGCAAGGAAATGTATCGAACGGAATTGCCCTCAGCACCCAAATGTAGTGTATGGGATTACTGACCGCAGCTAAATGTACTGAAATGCCTTTGAATGTACTGTACAAATTTTTTTATGAATAATGTATATTTTGAAATTAAAAGAAACTGTGCAGGACTGTGTCGGCCTTTTGGCTAACATCAGGTGTTAAGTAGGCATTCATATGCTAATTGCCTAATTGCAGAAACTCGTCTTTCCAGTTTGGCTGGGTCTGGCCTATTGGCTCGGGCCAAGCACCAATCGGAGAGAAGAAGAAATCTGCATGTCGACCGACCAATGGGTGAACCAGGAGGTCCACCAAGCTGCCAGACTGGCGGCAGAAAAGATTGAAGGCTTCGGCCAAAACACAAGCCGAAAGGACGAATCTGCAAACCGTATGGCAGCCAACCGAGCGGCGAGCAGGGTGTCCGAAACACCATCCGAGTGACTGCAAAGAAAGTGGAAGGACAGACGACGATCGACCGGGTCTTCTTCGTGAAGGAAATCCAACTTGAAATCTGTGACATGAAAATCGCAGATGTATTCGCCTTGTAGGACATTCCGAAGAGAGGTTACTTTGATGTAACCTTCAGAAGCATCAGCCAATGCCTGCAATTCCTGAAGGCATTGAAGGAGATGGCGAGTGAACCACTACGGTCAATGCTGACTTCAGAACCACTGTTCACCCTCCCGTCACAGAGGAAGCACACTATCACATGTACAACCCCCACATCCCAGTCATTGATGTGCTGACATTCCTCGCCAGGTATATCGATGGGGCAGGAAACAGCATCGACCTGAAAGACTTGTACGGGATTTAGACCAGCAAGCGCCAGATCCAGGTCACCTTGAAAGTGGACGCCAGCGGAACCATCCTACACCCCCCCCCCTCCAGCTTCGTCATCGGAGGAAGTCAGGGCTACATGATATATGCCGGACAGCCCAATGTGTGTCGGACCTGCGGGAAAGCAGGCCACATGGCGGCAAGCTGCTAAGCAGTCATCTGCCGCAACTGCAAGAAGGAAGGCCATCAGACAAAGGACTGCAAAGAGAGCAAGTGCTGCAACCTTTATGGTCAGGCTGGACATCTTTGCAAGACCTGCCCCAAACACAACTTCAGCTATGCAGAGGCGGCAAAGAACATTGCGCGAGATGAGGAGGAAGCTGAGGAACACAACACCCCAGAGGAGACCCTCCCCCCCACCAAGGCGCAGTGCAAAGAAGCAACCACCCTTGTGGACACAGAACAAGTCAGGGAAAAAGGGAGCCCTGTTACGGTGAGCTGTGAGACACCAGCACCCAGCAGTGAAGCTCTCCCCCAGCACACCGAGTCCAAGGACCAGGGGCCAGCAGTGAAGCGCTCCCCCAGCACACCGAGTCCATGAAAGAGGAGGCAGCAGAAGATGAAGAGGGATGGCAGATCGTCAAAAAAAAGTCTCGCAAGCCTAAGGAAAAGAGGCAAGCAAGGGCTCCTGCTGAAACGAAAGGGAGGAGACGGCTAACGTCCATGACGGACAGCAGCGGCAGCAGCTTGTCTGATGACAAAGGGCGAGACAAAATCCCTCACTCCCGCCACCAGAAGAAGAGGCAAAAGGCCAATCCACAGCCCCAGGTGACCGGCAGCAGTGAAGCGACCAGCGCAGCCCAGCTCTGGGAAACCGGGAGCAGCGAAGTGCCCAGCGCACACCAGCTCCGGAATACCGGGAGCGAAGAAGCGACCGATGCACCACAGCTCCAGAACGTTGTGAGTAATGAAAAGAGGGAACCACCAACACCAAGCAAGGACAGCGCAGATGACATATCGGACTTTATGTCAATACTCCTGGCGTCCCCTGGTCGAAGCACCCCCATGAAGAGGACGACTCGTATTCCAGCCCAAGTGTAGTAGACCTTTTTAACGTTGATCTATGCATGCAGGAACGGGCCATTGGGCAGGTTTCAGACATCAAGGACTGTTTTTTGTAATGTAATGTTTGGACTGTAATCACCAAGTTAAAAATGGGTCTAAAAATTGCATCCATTAACGTGCGCAGCATAAAATCGACTACGCGATGTGTTTCCACCTTGGGGTACCTCTACAAGGTCAAGGCAGACCTGCTGTTCAGCACTTCAGCAGTTACCGGCAGAGGTCACGATGGACCATCCATCTGGTCAGGCGGCAGCGACAGCCGGTCCTCTGGCCTGGGCACTCTGCTGCGGGGAGGCCACTTCACCCTCATCGAAGTTAAGGAGGTTAACAACTCTCTGAGTGAAGAAGTTTCTCCTCATCTCAGTCCTAAATGGCCTACCCCTTATCCTAAGACTATGTCCCCTGATTCTGGACTTCCCCAACATCGGGAACATTTTTCCCGCATCTAACCTGTCCAGTCCCATCAGAATCTTATACGTTTCTATGAGATCCCCTCTTATCCTTCTAAACTCCAGTGAATAAAGGCCCAGTTGATCCAGTCTCTCCTCATATGACAGTCCAGCCATCCCTGGAATCAATCTGGTGAACCTTCGCTGCACTCCCTCAATACCAAGAATGTCCTTCCTCAGGTTAGGAGACCAAAACTGAACACAATATTCCAGGTGTGGCCTCACTAAGGCCCTGTACAACTGAAGTAAGACATCCCTGCTTCTATATTCAAATCTACTAGCTATGCAGGCCAACAAACCATTTGCCTTCTTCACCGCCTGCTGTACCTGTATGCCAACTTTCAGTGACTGATGAACCATGACACCCAGGACTCGTTGCACCTCCCCTTTTCCTAATCTGCAGCCAATCAGATAATATTCTGCCTTCGTGTTTTTGCCCCCAAAATGGATAAGCTCACATTTATCCACATTATACTGCATCTACCATGCATTTGCCCACTCACCTAACCTGTCCAAATCACCCTGCAGCCTCTTAGCGTCCTCCTCACAGCTCACACTGACACACAGTTTAGTGTCATCTGCAAACTTGGAGATATTATACTCAATTCCATCATCCAAAGCATTAATATATAATCAGCAATTGTACATACACGTTTTATTTTTACTCCAGACAGGGATGTACAATTGCTGAAGTTCATCCATGTGATCTTTAAATGTTTGCCATTGCTTATCCACTGTCAACCCTTTAAGTATCCTTTGCTAGTCTATTCTAGCCAATTCACGCCTCATACCGTCGAAGTTACCTTTCCTTAAGTTCAGGATTCTAGTTTCCGAATTAACTGTGTCACTCTCCATCTTAATAAAGAATTCTACCATATTATAGTCACTCTTCCCCAAGGAGCCTCGCACAACAAGATTGCTAATTAGTCCTTTCTCATTACACATCACCCAGTCTAGGATGGCCAGCTCGCTAGTTGGTTCCTCGACATATGGGTCTAGAAAACCATCCCTAATACACTCCAGGAAATCCTCTTCCACCACATTGCTACCAGTTTGGTTAGCCCAATCAATATGTCGATTAAAGTTGCCCATGATAACTGCTGTACCTTTATTGCACACATCCCTTATTTCTTGTTTGATGCTGTCCCCAACCTCACTACTACTGTTTGGTGGTCTGTACACAACTCCCACTAGCGTTTTCTGCCCTTTGGAATTCCGCAGCTCCACCCATACCGATTTCACATCATCCAGGCTAATGTCCCTCATTACTATTGCATTAATTTCCTCTTTAACCAGCAATGCCACCCCGCCTCCTTTTCCTCTCTGCCTATCCTTCCTAAATGTTGAATACCCCTGGATGTTGAGTTCCCAGCCTTGGTCACCCTGGAGCCATGTCTCCGTGATGCCACTTATATCTTATCCATTAACTGCTGTCTGCGCAGTTAATTCGTCCACCTTATTCCGAATACTCCTCGCATTGAGGCACAGAGCCTTCAGGCTTATCTTTTTAACACGCTTTGCCCCTTTAGAATGTTGCTGTAATATGGCCCTTTTTGTTTTTTGCCTTGGGTTTCTCTGCCCTCCACTTTTACTATTCTCCTTTCTATCTTTTGCTTCATCCTCCAATTTATTTCCCTCTGTCTCCCTGCATAGGTTCCCATCCCCCTGCCATGTTAGTTTAACTCCTACCCAACAGCACTAGCAAACACTCCCCCTAGGACATTGGTTCTGGTCCTATCCAGGTGCAGACCGTTCGGTTTATACTGGTCCCACCTCCCCCAGAACCTGTTCCAATGTCCCAGGAATTTGAATCCCTCCCTTTTGCACCACTCCTCAAGCCACATATTCATCTGAGCTATCCTGCGCTTCCTACTCTGACTAGCACGTGGCACTGGTAGTAATCTTGAGATTACTACTTTTGAGGTCCTACTTTTTAATTTAGCTCTTGGCTCCCTAAATTCATCTCGTAGGACCTCATCCTGTTTTTTACCTATATCGTTGGTACCTATATGCACCACGACAACTGGCTGTTCACCCTCCCTTTCCGCTCCGAGACATCCTTGACCCTTGCACCAGGGAGGCAACATATCATCCTGGAGTCTCGGTTGCGGCCGCAGAAACGCCCATCTATTCCCCTTACAAGCGAATCCCCTATCACTATAGCTCTCCCACTCTTTTTCCTGCCCTCCTGTGCAGCAGAGCCACCCACGGTGCCATGAACCTGGCTGCTGCTGCTCCCCCCTGATGAGTCATCCCCTCAACAATACCCAAAGCGGTGTATCAGTAAAGGAAGAAGACGGTTCTGTGACGTCTTCGCAGCCTGACATGCTGAGGATCAGCAAATCCTCCTATGCCAGGTTATATGACGTCAAGCCCATAGACCACGCGGCCTCCCAGTCTTTCCTGTCATCTATCTCGGAGGTCTTAGACGACAGCGAGCGGCAGAGTCTGAACCACCCGCTAACTCTAGACGAGCTGACAAAGGCCGTCCGGTCCTTCGACGAGTAAAACTCCCGAAAGCGACGGCTTACCAGTTGAATTGTATTTGGTTCTGTGGGACTGGATAGGCCCAGACCTGCTGGAAGTGTACGGGGGTATGCTTCTGGCCGGCAGCATGTCAGAATCAATGAGGAAAGGCATCATCACCCTCATCTACAAGCAGAAGGGGGAGAGGGAGCAAATAAAAAACTGATGGCCCATTTCGCTGCTCAATATCGACTACAAGATCCTGCCAAAGGTCATCGCCAACAGGGTCAAGTCTGCTCTTGAGCTGGTGATTCACCCGGACCAGACCTGCACTATTCCCGGCAGGAAGATCTCTGATAGCCTCGCACTACTCAGGGATACGATCGCCTAAGTGCGGGACAGGAGGATGGACACCTGCTTAATCAGCTTGGACCAGGAGAAAGCCTTTGACAGGATATCGCACACGTACCTGATGGACTTGCTCTCCAAAATGGGGTTTGGGGAGGGTATCCGCAATTGGATCCAACTGCTCTACACAGACATCAGTAGCGCAGTTCTAATCAACGGGATCAGGTCTGGAGTCAGGCAAGGCTGTCCCCTCGCGTCTGTCTTGTTTGTGTGCTGTATCGAGCCCTTTGCCGAGTCCATCAGGAAGGATGTGAACATTAGAGGGGTGACGATCCCAGACAGCGGAGGCGCTCAGGTCAAGACCTCCCTGTACATGGACGACGTCGCCATCTTTTGCTCGGATCCACAGTCGGTCCGCGGATTGCTCTCAATCTGCGACCAGTTTGAACTGGCCTCGGGGGCGACAGTTAGTCGCAGCAAAAGCGAGGCCATGTTCTTTGGGAACTGGGCCGACCGATCCTTTATTCCCTTCACTGTTAAGCCAGATTACCTGAAGGTGTTGGGAATATGGGTCGGAGCGGACGGGGCGTGCGCCAAAAACTGGGAAGAGCGTATCGCCAAAGTCAAACAAAAACTGGGATGGTGGAAGCTGCGCTCCCTCGCCATCGCAGGAAAGAACCTGGTCATCAGGAGTGAGGTGCTCTCGGTGTTGTTGTACGTGGCACAGGTCTGGGCCATCTCACGCTCCTGTGCTGCGGCAGTCACCCGGGCCGTCTTCCACTTTGTCTGGAGGTCCAAAATGGACCGTGTCCGCAGAGACACAATGTACAAATCTCTGGACAATGGAGGAAAGGACGTTCCAAACGTGGCCCTCATCCTGATGGCCACCTTTGTGTGCGGCTGCATCAAGCTGTGCACAGACCCCCGGTACGCAAACACCAAGTGTCACTACCTGCTAAGATTCTATCTGCCCCCGGTGTTGTGAAGGATGTGTCTGGTCCCGCTGCTGCGAAATGCACCCACCAGTTGGACCATGCCTGTGCACCTGCCTCAGAGAGCTGTGGAAGCTGGGACATTGAATAAATTTAAGACAGAAATAGACAGTTCCTTAAACGATAAGGGGATAAGGGGTTTATGGGGAGCGGGTGGGGAAGTGGAGCTGAGTCCATGATCAGATCAGCCAAGATCTTATTGAATGGCGGAGCAGGCTCGAGGGGCCGTATGGCCTACTCCTGCTCCTATTTCTTATGTCCTTATGTTCTTATGAGCAGCAAGGGCCCAGGGGCAGCATGGGCCAGCCCACACTGCAATATGTGCGCACTCGAGGTCCGTGCAGCAGAGCTGGTCTCCATTCATCGTGGTTAATCCTTGCCACTGGACCAAGACCTAGCTCTGTCAAGCCCGTGTGGTGACTGGTGTGCAAAGGTCACCACACGTTAAAAAAATCCATGCACAGGCATCTTCCACCCTTCAAGATGTAGTTCGGGACCTGGAATATTAGGTCCTTCATTGAAACGCCTGTGAACGTTTTGACGTGGAAGCAAGTCATCCTCGATTCGAGGGACTGCCTATGATGATGATGTACCTTGAAAAGTATTGTGATGTATTTTGCCAAAATTCTATGAATAAAGTGTATTTTTGAAGCAAAGATAACTGTGCTGTCCATCACAGTTGACTATCCTGGCAGCAGTCACCATCTTGTCTAATACACGAAGAAGGGTCACCTAGACAGGGGCGTAGATCTTGACTTAGTGCGTTAGTGTGAAATGGGTACTGGCAAGTCGCAAGCTCGTTTTACATCTCTCCCGAGTTTTACTTCCGTTGAAGTCGATCACCTGTTTTACACTCTCGCACAAACTCAAGATCTAACTCAAGGTGTTTTGGGGCTGCTGGTACCCGTGGGACGCATTCCCCCTGGCAACGCTAGTACCTTCAGCAAAGAAAGGAAAATAAATGAGGGAAAATGATTATACTGCCTTCCCCAGTGACAGTGCAGTTATTTGAAGTCAGACTCTGTGGATAATAACATACAAATACTTAACTTATCTGAAATTCCTTTTACTGCTTTTTTAACAGATACGCTACCCCATTTATTTTAAGTGAACAAGCGCCTCCATTAAGATAACAAGCAAAGGTATCTCACATAAACACTTCAGGCATTTACATGCTAATATTCAACAAGCCTAATTTTAAGACAGTTGTCTCAAGGCAGTGCCAGAATGCTATACCACATCCCCGAGGTTGAGCCTGTGAATTCTCTGAATTACTTGTACCTTATCTGCCCCAGAGCGAATGATCTCCTGCGAGGGATCCACTGGAATGGTGATCATACTCCTCTGCCACACTCAATGTACTGCAAGCTGTCAGCTGTGGCTCAGTGGGTAACACACTTGCCTTTAAGTTGGAAGGTTGTGGGTTCAAGTCCCACTCCAGGAATTGAGCATGTAAATCTAAGCTGACATTCCAGTGTAGTGCTGCACTGTCGGAGATGTTGCCTTTTGGATGAGACGTTAAACCAAGGCCCTGTCTGCTCTCTCAGATGGATGTAAAAGATCCCATGGCACTATTTTGAAGAAGAGCAGGGGACTTATCTCCAGTGTCCTGGTCAATATTTATCCCTCAATCAATATAACAAAACAGATTATCTGGTCATTATCACATTGCTATTTGTGGGAGCTTGCTGTGTGCAAATTGGCTGCCGCATTTCCCATTTACAGCAGTGACGACACTTCAAAAGGTACTTCATTGGCTGTAGAGCATGTTGAGATGTCCGGTGGTCATGAAAGACGCTATATAAATGCAAATCTTTCTTTCTTTCAAACATCTTTTGGGTTTTCACTGAAGAACATGCTCCTGACCTATAGGAACATTAGACGCACCTCTTCAACAAAAACACAATAGCTGAACCATAACCGTGTATTCAGAAGATTCCGTGAGTGAAAGTAAAATAATCATCAACCGTGTCTTCAGCCCAAAGCCATTGTTGCCCAGAAGTCAAATTTTTCTCTCAAGATATCTTATTCACAGATAACTGAGTCAGAATGAAGTCATGCTTCAAGCAAGGATAATTACATTTTTGGCATCCCATGCCACTTGAATATTCATTGACTAAAAATTCATTCTGATTTAATTATGCCAAGGAACTGTGCATAGGCTCCCATCTTTCTACATGTGTGCAGCCGATAGCACCCAATGTTCCTGGCAATCCTGCAATAGCATAAAACTGTTGTTGAGTTT
Source organism: Pristiophorus japonicus (assembly GCF_044704955.1). Taxonomy (NCBI): domain Eukaryota; kingdom Metazoa; phylum Chordata; class Chondrichthyes; family Pristiophoridae; genus Pristiophorus; species Pristiophorus japonicus. The sequence continues at coordinate 80,799,612 of NC_091994.1, forward strand.
CCAGTGCTATTCAGTCTCTGCATTCTCACGTGTTAAAGTCAAGACTCGTCACACCATGTCCTACTCCAACTCATTCTTTTACAGAACCCTTACAATGCCTTACCTCCTTTATTTTTAATTTCCTCCTGCAGTCCACACATTTTTAAATCTAAGCTTGATGTCATCTCATCATGACTTACTGATTTATTGCATTTCCTATTCTATTCCTCCCAACCTTTGTGGTGTTCCCCATTATGGGCCTCGGGACTCCACCTAGATTTCTCAGTTAAAAAAATAAGCTCTGAGGATCTGTATGCAGTGACGTCCCTGCTCAAATAAGATATCTGCAGGATGTTGTATGCAGTTCAAGATGGCTGACTTACTGATAGCTGTGTAATTCCTAGATAAGCAAAGTTGTAGTGAGCTTCACGGCTATTACCAATGCAGGGCTCTATGGGAATCAAGGGATACGGTGATCGGACAGGAAAGTTGAGTTGATGTAGAAGATCAGCCATAATCTTATTGAATGGAGCAGGCTCGAGGGGCCATACAAGCTATTCCTGCTCCGATTTCCTATGTTCTTACAATTTTTGATGTAGGTCAGTCAGACTTTCAGCACTGAGCCTAAATCCCCTCTGGCATTGGTTTGGAAAATAACATGATTGTAGGCTCCTTTCTGATAATATTTGTTGTGCTGTAAATTCTCCTGCTTCCATGTTCCAGTTATTGTGTAGCTCTGACAACCACCATTAACGCATGTTTAGCACGTCTGCTCTCTCAGGTGGACATGAAAGATCCCATGGCACTATTTCAAAGAAGAGCAGGGGAGTTATCCCCGGTGTCCTGGCCAATATTTATCCCTCAATCAGCATAACAAAAACAGATTATCTGGTCATTATCACATTGCTCTTTGAGGGAGCTTGATTGTGCGCAAATTGGCAGCGCGTTTTCCACATTACAACAGTGACTACACTCCAAATCATCATCATAGGCAGTCCCTCGGAATCGAGGAAGACTTTCTTCCACTGTTAACATGAGTCCTTAGGTGGCAGAACAGTCCAATACGAGAACCATAGTCCCTGCCACAGGTGGGACATAGAAACATAGAAAATAGGTGCAGGAGTAGGCCATTCGGCCCTTCAAGCCTGCACCGCCATTCAATGAGTATATGGCTGAACATGCAACCTCAGTACCCTATTCCTGCTTTCCCGCCATACCCCTTGATCCCCCTAGTAGTAAGGACTACATCTAACTCCTTTTTGAATATAGACAGACAGTCGTTGAGGGTAAGGGAGGGTGGGACAGGTTTGCCGCATGCTCTTTCTGCTGCCTGCGCTTGTTTTCTGCATGCACTCGGCCATGAGACTCGAGGTGCTCAGCGCCCTCCCAGATGCACTTTCTCCACTTAGGGCGGTCTTTGGCCAGGGACTCCCAGGTGTCAGTGGAGATGTTGCACTTTATCAGGGAGGCTTTGAGGGTGTCTTTGTAACGTTTCCTCTGTCCACCTTTGGCTCGTTTGCCATGATGGAGTTCCGAGTAGAGTGCTTGCTTTGGGAGTCTCGTGTCTGGCATGCGCACAATGTGGCCTGCCCAGCGGAGCTGATCAAGTGTGGTCAGTGCTTCAATGCTGGGGATGTTGGCCTGGACGAGGATACTAATGTTGGTGCGTCTGTCCTCCCAGGGGATTTGTAGGATCTTGCGGAGGCATCGTTGGTGGTATTTCTCCAGTGACTTGAGGTGTCTACTGTACATGGTCCATGTCTCTGAGCCATATAGGAGGGCGGGTATTACTACAGCCCTGTAGACCATGAGCTTGGTGGTAGATTTGAGGGCCTGGTCTTCGAACACTCCTTTCCTCAGGTGGCCGAAGGCTGCACTGGCGCACTGGAGGTGGTGTTGAATCTCCTCATCAATGCTTGCTTTTGTGGATAAAAGGCTCCCGAGATATGGGAAATGGTCCACGTTGTCCAGGGCTGCGCCGTGGATCTTGATGACTGGGGGTCAGTGCTGTGCGGCGAGGACAGGCTGGTGGAGGACTTTTGTCTTATGGATGTTTAGCGTAAGGCCCATGCTTTCATACGCCTCAGTAAATACGTCGACTATGTCCTGGAGTTCAGCCTCTGAATGTGCGCAGACGCAGGCGTCGTCCATGTACTGTAGCTCGACGACAAAGGTTGGGGTGGGCTTGGACCTGGCCTGGAGACGGCGAAGGCTGAACAGGTTCCCATTGGTTCTGTAGTTTAGTTCTACTCCAGCGGGGAGCTTATTGACTGTGAGGTGGAGCATGGCAGCGAGGAAGATTAAGAAGAGTGTTGGGGCGATGACGCAGCCCTGATTGACCCCAGTCCGGATGTGGATTGGATCTATTATGGATCCATTGGTAAGGATCGCTGCTTGCATGTCGTCGAGGAGCAGGCGGAGGATGTTGACGAACATTTGGGGGCATCCAAAATGAGAGAGGAGTCTCCATAGACCCTCGCGGTTGACACTGTCAAAGACCTTTGTAATGTTGAAGAAGGCCATGCATAAGGGCTGGTGCTGCTCCCTGCATTTTTCCTGCAGTTGTCGCGCTGCAAAGATCAACAGTGACTACACTCCAAAAGTACGTAATTGGCTGTAAAGCGCTTTGAGTCATCCGATGGTCATGAACGGCGCTATATAATTGCAAATCTTTCTTTCTTAAATGTATCAGTGCTATTTCTTTACTCACTGCTGCAACAAGAATGTCAGGCTCTGCTTCTGAGAACTGTTAAAAAACAGCAAGGATAAAAGCTAAACTGGGATTACTGAAAATAAACAGCAGGCCCATCAACACTTGAAAGGGAAAAGACCGTTTCCTGCATCAAGTGGAGGGTGTCCAATCAAAACCTTACAGCCATCCAGCCCCTCGAGCCTGCTCCATCATTCAATAAGATCCACTTTCCCGCCCAATCTCCACATCCCTTGGTTCCCCTCCAGCCCTGTGTTGCTAACAGCCGTGAAGCTCTCTACAACTGTTAACTTCTCTCATCTAGGAATTACACAGCTTTCAGTAACCTGTTGTGGCTAACCTTCATCCCTTAACCAATAATATTAATAACAGGTCAGCTGGTCATTCACCTTGTTGCCCTTTGCGGGATCGAACAATGTTTGCCTACACAACTGTTATTGCACATCAAGGTAATTAATTGTGCGTGAAGCACTTTCACAAACCTCTGGGAGATGTAATAAGACACTGTTTAAATGCCTCTCTTCCATCTGGATGGAGCTGCCGTGTATTTCTCAGCATTTTCATTTTTTTACTGCACTAAAGCAGTAACCTAGATTTTCTGACTGGACACGTGTTCAATTGGAAGTTGGATCATTGAATCATAGAATGATACAGCACAGAGGGAGGCCATTCGGCCCATCATGCCTGTGCCGACTCTTTGAAAGAGCAATCCAATTAGTCCCACTCCCCTGCCCTTCCCCCATTGTCCACCAAATGTTTTCCTTTCATATGTTTATTTAATTACCTTTTGAACATTATGATTGAATCTGCTTCCACCACCCTTTCAGACAGTGCATTCCAGGAAGGGGTTCCTCCAGATCTTTCGTGCACTGATCCCACTTGTAATTCTAGGATACGCTGCATTAACATAATGGCAGGGAGCTCCCAGCTTTCCAAACCCCTTTCGTTGGGAGCTCGATGGGGTTGGATATCACTGAGAGAGGATCATGAGGCAGGCCGCACTGATCTCCTTGTTGCCTTTAGGTGAGCTGTCATGTCAATTGGTGGCCAATGGTGAGGAAGTGCCCAAAAGCAGGGGCATGGCTCTAATGGGCAGAAATGATGCTGCTGTCTTTCAGATGGCAACACATCTGTAGACTCCTGCCAGCCCTCTCTGATTCCTGTGTCTGTCAAGGAGAGCTTGAAGGCTGGACTGTCCATGTAGTTGCAGATGTGGAGCAGTCATTACTCCATCTCATGGCTCAGCTGCCACGGTCAATTGCCACCGCAATCTGAAGAGGTACCAAGGACACAGGACTCAGACCCTCATGAATTCCTGATTGAGGTAGGATCTAGACAAAGAACCAAAATAGATCGAAGAGGACATCGGTCCACACACTTATTACTCACAGAAAGGAGCAGAGAAGCTCTTAACACACATCACATTAAAGTAAGAAAAACTGGAGTTGATCTGCAGTCGGTAGGAATGGGAATTTTGAGAGAGCTCATAGGCTGCGGGTGAGTAGTAGAGCAGAAGGAGATAATAGCGACACGGCTCTTAATGCAATGACCAGCTTTTCATATTCGAAGATCTCCTGTATGAGAGCCTGAGAAATAGAAAGACGTGCATTTATATAGTGCCTTTCATGACCTTTACATCCGTTGAAGTACTTTTGAAGTGTAGTCACTGTTGTAATGTAGGAAACGCAGCAGCCAATTTGCGCACAGCAAGCTCCCACAAACAGCAATGTGGTAATGACCAGATAATCTGTATTAGCGATGTTGATTGAGGGATAACTATTGGATAGGACACCGGGGAGAACTCTCCTGCTCTTCAAAATAGTGTCTTGGGATCTTTTATGTCCACCTGAGCGAGCAGACGGGGCCTCGGTTTAACGTCTCATCCGAAATAGCTGTGACAGCCAGCAAAGGTTTCTCTTCCGCTGCCCCTTCAAGCTCCTCATGATGTATCTCGATGCCTTGGATGGGCTATACTGCAGAGCTGACCAAGCACTGCTTCCACATGCCAGTGGTGTGCTCTATGATTAATCGTATGCAAGCATGCACCTCGTAATACCTTTTTTCAACTGGATACGACAAACAAGTCAAGAGCCATGGCTGCCGAGGGCAGCCACAAGTGCCCAGGAGCCACACTGCCATTTGCTTTTCTGGGTCAACTAAAATGAAGGCGTTGTGAAAGCTGCCTGTAAAGCAAGCACTGATTTTCCTTATCCAGTGTAGATGATTTCAAAAAAGCTAAACATTCAAAGTATAAAACTCATGTGGATTTTCGGTTCTGGTCATTTTGGGCGGTAATGGTGGCAGGGTGGTAAAGTTTGCGGCAGGAAATGGCTTGCGTCCTCAGCCACAAAATTCACCAGCTGGGCCATGAGTGTGGAGCGGGGCGCTAAAGGAGGCCTTATACACCTCTCTTAGGGCACTAGACCGGCTGAGCAACTGAAAATCCTGAGCTAAACAGCCGGCCTCGGAGCGCCCGAAGAGAGGATTGCTTGAAGAAAAAATTATCGGCTCAAAACACACAAAAAACATTCCCAATGCCTTGCCCACCCCACATTAGGATAAATGGCAAAAATAAAAACAAACAAAACAATCACACTGACCTCATTCATGACTTACTTCACTCACTGCCGCCGGGACAGCTCTGAGCGCCTGGTTTGCCAGGCCGTCCCACTAGGGCGCACTAGGGGGCGCTAGAGGCTCGGCACCAGTTCAAAGTCGAAGCACAGTCCATGCCATCTCGGTGCTCCCGGGCAGTGCTGTTCCCCGCTCCCACAAAACCGGCAACTCATTTCCCGGCGGGGCGCTGCAAGCTAGCCGCCCGCCTGGAAACCATTCCCGCCGCCACTGCCCCCTCTCCAAGGCAATACCAGGGGTGGCAGAAGACCAAAAATCCAGTCCATGGCCCTGAATCTTTGTGAATCCTTCTACGTGGTAGAATTACACGGCCTTCTCAACTGCTAATGGTGGTCTGTGAGAAAGGAGATAAAATTATCGGTTTGAGCAAGGCAGCTGTGACTTGCTTTATACGTCCACGTACAGCAGATTGACTGATGTGGCTGATGTCTCCAGCGGTGCCTGGGAATGATCCAAAGACATAGAAATGATGAGCTCTTGTGACCTTCACAGCCACTGGCCGTGCTGTGCTGTGGATGAGTGAGCTGTAGGTTATCTTGCAGCATACAGCCCTCCTTCGTGAATCACAGGTTGTGCAAGCACTGCTTCTATGCCCTACCGAGCTACATGCACCTTGCCCTGTAAATGCAGCTGCAAGGGGGCCAGTCAGTGAGTGTGGAGTGCTTCCAGTTCAGTCTTACTCTTCCCCAAAATACACAACTTCCGGGTTATTTTCCTGGGAAAACCCATTGCATTCTTGTTAAATGCAATTGCACCAAAAATGACAGCGGCCCAACAAGGACCACAGAAATATCTCAACAGCTGAGTAATGAGAAGGAACACAAAACAACACTCTATGTGTGAGATGTCCTTGTAGTCTCCAGGCTGGGCCTTTTAAAATCATGTCTGTCGGCAGCTTAGGCTTCAGCAACGCTGGATGGCCATTTAATATCGGGGGGTGGCGGGGGCATGGAGAAGCGGGGAGGGCGAAGGGGTGAGGGGTGGAGGGTGAGGGGGGGAGGGAGAAGGGGGAAGGGTGGAGGGAGAAGGGGGAGGGGGTGAGGGAGAAGGGGTGATGGGGGGATGGTGAGGAGGGAGGGAAAAGGGGTGAGGGGGGGATGGTGAGGAGGGAGGGAGAAGGGGTGAGGGGGGATGGTGAGGAGGGAGGGAAAAGGGGGGATGGAGTGAGGGTGAGGTGGGGAGGAAGAAGGGGGTGAGGGGGGTGAGGAGGAGGAGGGGGAAGAGGTGAGGGGGGGGGGAGAAGGGGGAGAAGGGGGAGATGCAACCTGGCAGAAACACTGGGAAATGTTAATGTGCTATTTGGGGCTCATTTAAATATCCAAACTCTTAAACTGACAGGTTGCATCAGGGCTACAGCACAAATGCTGGAGGAAATGTGCAGGTGGATTACAGAGCATCAACAGAAACAGGCCATTCGGCCCAAGCAGTCCATGTGGGCATGGAGCCTGATGGGTCTTCACCCTGATTTCCAATTGGTTTACCCAAATGATGCCTGTTTTTCAGGTGAAGCTAATCAGAAAGTCTGGATTAGAGTTAATATTACAAAGGACACTAACTCTGTGGGCTGAATAATCAATTGCCTGACACCTCAGTTAGCGGCCAGAGGGGGCATTAATGCCAGAATTAGAGTTTAGTGACTGGGCATGCAGCGTTTAGTGCCCCGACCGAAAATTCATTAGAGGCTCACCGGGGATGCAAACCAGGAGCGATCGGCTGCTGACAATCAGTGCAGTCCTTGTTGTGTATCTGTAAAGCATGCACTCCCATGTTCCACCACCAGGGAGCGCAACTCCTGAAGTCCCAAGGGATCCCAGCATCCCTTGGGAGCACTGTATATAAGCCGGCCCCTAAGGCCTGTTCCTCACTCTGGAGTGTCTTATTAAAGACTGAGGTCACTGTTATTTTAACCTCCCTGTATGCAGCCTCATCTGTGTTACAATAACTGGCACCGAGAATAGGAATCCAACGCAAAGATGCAGCAAACTGTCGGCATCCTTGTGAAGTTCTCGGAGGGTGAGGACTGGGAAGCCTATGTCGAACGACTATACCAGTACTTTGTAGCCAACGAGCTGGACGGAGAAGGAAGCGCTGCAAAAAGGAGAGCGGTCCTCCTCACGGTCTGCGGGCCTCATGAAGAATCTTCTGGCTCCGGTGAAACCCACAGATAAGTCGTATGAGGAGCTGCGTACACTGGTTCGGGAGCATCTTAACCCATGGGAGAGCGTGCTGATGGCAAGGTATCGGTTCTACACGTGCCAGCGATCTGAAGATCAGGAAGTGGTGAGCTACGTCGCTGAGCTAAGGCGACTTGCAGGACAATGTGAGTTTGAGGCTACCTGGAGCAAATGCTCAGAGACTTTTTTGTACTGGACATTGGCCACGAGACCATCCAACGAAAACTTTTGACTGCAGAGACACCGACCCTCAGTAAGGCCATTGCGATAGCACAGGCGTTTATGTCCACCAGTGATAACACCAAATAAATCTCTTAGCACACAAGTGCTAGCAATGTTTATAAATTAACTGGAACTGTGTTTGCGAGCAGAAATGTACAGGGCAGAAACCACGAATCTGCAACTGCCAGCAGGCCTCAGGTGTCCCAGATGACTCAGAGTCCCCAACAAAGGATGAATGCAAGGCCATTCACACCTTGTTGGTGTTGTGGAGGCTTCCATTCAGCCTATTCATGCTGCTTCAAAGGGTATGTTTGCAAGAGCTGTGGAACAATGGGGCACCTCCAACGAGCTTGCAGACGAGCTGCAAGCTCTGCAAAACCTGCTAACCACCACGTGGCAGAGGAAGATCGGTCCATGGTGGATCAAAGCAATTTCGAGCCTGAGAGAGAGGAGGCAGATGCTGAAGTACACGGGGTGCACACATTTTCGATGAAATGTCCACCTATAATGCTAAACATAAAATTGAATGGCTTACCCGTGGCCATGGAACTGGACACTGGCGCTAGCCAATCCATCATGAGTAAAAAGATGTTTGAGAGACTGTGGTGCAACAGGGCAGTCAGACCAGCCCTGAGCCCCATCCACATCAAACTGAGAATGTACATCAAAAAGCTTATCACTGTCCTGGGCAGCGCCATGGTCAACATCACCTACGAGGGCAGAGTGCATGAACTGCCACTCTGGATTGTCCCAGACGATGGCCCCACACTGCTTGAAAGGAGCTGGCTGGGTAAAATCCGCTGGAACTGGGATGACATCCGAGCGATGTCACATGTTGATGAGGGCTCATGTACACAGGTTCTTAACAAATTTCCTTCCCTTTTTGAGCCAGGCATTGGAAACTATTCCAGGGCGAAAGTGCAGATCCACTTGGTCCCAGAGGCACGACCCATTCACCACAAGGCACGAGTGGTACCTCACATGATGAGGGAGAGAGTGGAAATCGAGCTGGACAGGCTGCAACGCGAGGGCATCATCTCCCCAATGGAATTCAGCGAGTGAGCCAGCCCGATTGTTCCAGTACTCAAAAGTGATGGCACGGTGGCACGGTCAGGATTTGCGGCGATTATAAAGTAACTATTCATCGTTTCTCGCTACAGGACCAATACCCGCTACCCAAGGCAGATGACTTATTTGCGATGCTGGCAGGAGGCAAGACATTCACCAAGCTCGACCTGACTTCGGCCTACATGACGCAGGAGCTGAAGGAGTATTCGAAGGGCCTCACCTGCATCAACACGCACAAGGAGATTCAATCATAAGGGGAATAGATAAGCATTTCTGCGGCCGCAACCGAGACTCCAGGATGGTATGTTGCCTCCCTGGTGCAAGGGTCAAGGATGTCTCCGAGCGAGTGCAGGACCTTCTAAAAAGAGAGGGAGAACAGCCAGTTGTCGTGGTGCACATTGGTACCAACGACATAGGTAAAAAAAGAGATGAGGTCCTACGAGACGAATTTAAGGAGCTAGGAGCTAAATTAAAAAGTAGGACCTCAAAAGTAGTAATCTCGGGATTGCTACCAGTACCACGTGCTAGTCAGAGTAGGAATCACAGGATAGCACAGATGAATACGTAGCTTGAGCAGTGGTGCAACAGGGAGGGATTCAAATTCGTGGGGCATTGGAACCGGTTCTGGGGGAGGTGGGACCAGTACAAACTGGACGGTCTGCACTTGGGCAGGACCGGAACCAATGTCCTAGGGGGAGTGTTTGCTAGTGCTGTTGGGGAGGAGTTAAACTAATATGGCAGGGGAATGGGAACCAGTACAGGGAGACAGAGGGCTGCAGGAGGGGTCAAAACTAAAAATCCTAAAAACTAGGATGAAAACACTCTACCTAAATGCACGCAGCATTCGAAATAAAGTAAATGAGTTGACGGCACAAATCATTACAAATGGGTATGATTTGGTGGCCATTACAGAAACATGGTTGCAAGGTGGCCAAGACTGGGAATTAAACGTACAGGGGTATCTGACGATTCAGAAAGATAGACAAGAAGGGAAGGAAGGTGGGGTAGCTCTGTTAATAAGGGATGATATCAGGGCAGTTGTGAGGGATGATATTGGCTCCAATGAACAAAATGTTGAATCATTGTGGGTGGAGATTAGAGATAGTAAGGGGAAAAAGTCACTGGTCGGCATAGTTTATAGGCCCCCAAATAATAACTTCACAGTGGGGCAGGCAATAATCAAGGGAATAATGGAGGCATGTGAAAAAGGAACGGCAGTAGTCATGGGGGATTTTAACCTACATATCGATTGGTCAAATCAAATCGCACGGGGTAGCCTGGAGGAGGAATTCATAGAATGCATACGGCATTGTTTCTTAGAACAGTATGTAACAGAACCTACAAGGGAGCAAGCCATCTTCGATCTGGTCCTGTGTAATGAGACAGGAAAAATAAACGATCTCCTCGTAAAAGATCCTCTCGGAATGAATGAACGCAATATGGTTGAATTTGTAATACAGATTGAGGATGAGGAAGTTGTGTCAGAAACGAGCGTACTATGTTTAAACAAAGGGGACTACAGTGGGATGAGGGCAGAGTTGGCTAAGTAGACTGGAAACAAGGACTAAACGGTGGCACAATTGAGGAACAGTGGAGGATTTTTAAGGAGCTCTTTCATAGTGCGCAACAAAAATATATTCCATTGAAAAAGAAGGGCGGCAAGAGAAGGGATAACCAGCCGTGGATAACCAAGGAAATAAAGGAAAGTATCAAATCAAAGACCAAGGTTAGTGGGAAACTAGAGGATTGGGAAAAGTTTAAGCAACAGCAAAGAATGACTAAAAAAGCAATAAAGAAAGGAAAGATAGATTACGAAGGTAAACTTGCGCAAAACATAAAAACAGATAGTAAAAGCTTTTACAGATATATAAAACGGAAAAGAGTGACTAAAGTAAATGTTGGTCCCTTAGAAGATGAAAAGGGGGATTTAATAATGGGAAATGTGGAAATGGCTGAGACCTTAAACAATTATTTTGCTTCCGTCTTCACAGTGGAAGACACAAAAACAAAGCCAAAATTTGCAGGCCACAGGAATGTGGGAAGGGAGAACCTTGAGACAATCACTATCACTAGGGGGGTAGTGCTGGACAGGCTAATGGGACTCAAGGTAGACAAGTCCCCTGGTCCTGATGAAATGCATCCCAGGGTATTAAAAGAGATGGCGGAAGTTATAGCAGATGCACTCGTTATAATCTACCAAAATTCTCTGGACTCTGGGGAGGTACCAGTGGATTGGAAAGCAGCTAATGTAACGCCTCTGTTTAAAAAAGGGGGCAGGCAAAAGGCAGGTAACTATAGGCCGGTTAGTTTAACATCTGTAGTGGGGAAAATGCTTGAAACTATCATTAAGGAAGAAATAGCGGGACATCTAGATAGGAATAGTGCAATCAAGCAGACGCAGCATGGATTCATGAAAGGGAAATCATGTTTAACTAACTTACTGGAATTCTTTGAGGATATAACGAGCATGGTGGATAGAGGTGTACCGATGGATGTGGTGTATTTAGATTTCCAAAAGGCATTCAATAAGGTGCCACACAAAAGGTTACTGCAGAAGATAAAGGTACGCGGAATCAGTGGAAATGTATTAGCATGGATAAAGAATTGGCTGGCTAACAGAAAGCAGAGCGTCGGGATAAATGGGTCCTTTTCCGGTTGGAAATCAGTGGTTAGTGGTGTGCCACAGTGATCAGTGCTGGGACCACAACTATTTACAATATACATAGATAACCTAGAAGAGGGGACAGAGTGTAATGCAACAAAATTTGCAGATGACACTAAGATTAGTGGGAAAGTGGGTTGTGTAGAGGACTCAGAGAGGCTGCAAGGAGATTTGGATAGGTTAAGCGAATGGGCTAAGGTTTGGCAGATGGAATACAATGTCGGAAAGTGTGAGGTCATCCACCTTGGGAAAAAAAACAGTAAAAGGGAATATTATTTGAATGGGGAGAAATTACAACATGCTGTGGTGCAGAGGGACCTGGGGGTCCTTGTGCATGAATCCCAAAAGGTTAGTTTGCAGGTGCAGCAGGTAATCAGGAAGGCGAATGGAATGTTGGCCTTCATTGCGAGAGGGATGGAGTACAAAAGCAGGGAGGTCTTGCTGCAACTGTATAAGGTATTGGTGAGGCCGCACCTGGAGTACTGCGTGCAGTTTTGGTCACCTTACTTAAGGAAGGATATACTAGCTTTGGAAGGGGTACAGAGACGATTCACTAGGCTGATTCCAGAAATGAGGGGGTTACCTTATGATGATAGATTGAGTAGACTGGGTCTTTACTCCTTGGAGTTCAGAAGGATGAGGGGTGATCTTATCGAAACATTTAAAATCATGAAAGGGATAGACAAGATAGAGGCAGAGAGGTTGTTTTCACTGGTAGGGGAGTCTAGAACTAGGGGGCACAACCTCAAAATACGGAGGAGCCAATTTAAAACCGAGTTGAGAAAGAATTTCTTCTCCCAGAGGGTTGTGAATCTGTGGAATTCTCTGCCCAAGGAAGCAGTTGAGGCTAACTCATTGAATGTTTTCAAGTCAAAGATAGATAGATTTTTAACCAATAATGGAATTAAGGGTTACGGGGAGAGGGCGGGTAAGTGGAGCTGAGTCCACGACCAGATCAGCCATGATCTTATTGAATGGCGGAGCAGGCTCGAGGGGCTAGATGGCCTACTCCTGTTCCTAATTCTTATGTTCTTATTTTCTTATGTTCATCTACAACAGATGCTCGTTTGGAATTCGGTCGACTGCAGTGATCTTCCGGAGAAACATGGAGAGCCTACTCAAGTCGGTACCACACACGGTGGTCTTTCAGGACGACATATTGGTCACGGGTCGGGACACCGTCGAGCACCTACAAAACCTGGAGGAGGTCCTCCAGCGACTGGATCGCGTAGGGCTGCGGCTGAAGAGTTCGAAATGCATCTTCATGGCAACAGAAGTGGAGTTTTTGGGGAGAAAGATCGCAACGGATGGCATTCGGCCCACAGACGCCAAGACACAGGCTATTAGGAACGCGCCCAGGCCACAGAACGTCACGGAGCTGCGGTCATTCCTGGGACTCCTCAACTATTTTAGTAACTTCCTACCAGGGTTAAGCACCCTCTTAGAGCCCCTACATGTGTTATTGTGCAAAGGTGAGAACTGGGTATGGGGAAAAAAAACAATTCATTGCTTTTGAGAAAGCCAGAAACATTTTATGCTCCAACAAGCTGCATGTATTGTATAACCCGTGTAAAAGACTTGTGCTAGCATGTGACACGTCGCCGTACGGAGTCGGGTGTGTATTACAACAAGCTAAAGTTGCGGGGAAGTTGCAACCTGTTGCCTATGCTTCCAGGAGCTTGTCTAAGGCTGAGAGGGCCTACAGCATGATTGAGAAAGAGGCATTCGCATGTGTGTTCAGGGTAAATAAAATGCATCAGTACCTGTTTGGCCTCAGATTTGAGCTGGAAACCGATCACAAGCCCCTCACATCCCTGTTCGCTGAAAACAAGGGGATAAATACTAATGCCTCAGCCTGCATACAAAGGTGGGCACTCGCGCTATCAGCATATAACTATACCATCCGCCACAGGCCAGGCACCGAAAACTGTGCGGATGCTCTCAGTCGGCTACCATTGCCCACCACGGGGATGGAAATAGTGCAGCCTGCAAACTTGTTGATGGTTTGAAAATGATAAATCACCTGTCACGGCCCGCCAGATTAGGACTTGGACCAGCCAAGATCCTCTGCTGTCCCTAGTCAAAAAACTGTGTACTGCATGGGAGCTGGGCCAGCAACGCTGTTGAAATGCAAGAGCCAATCAAGCTGTTCCAGCAGCGAAAGGACGAGCTGTCCATTCAGGCAGACTTCCTGTTGTGGGGTAACCACGTAGAGCTACCCAAAAAGGGCAGGGAGACTTTCATCTCGGATCTCCACAGCACACACCCGGGTATAGTAATGATGAAAGCGATAGCCAGATCCCACGTGTGGTGGCCCGGTATCGACTCTGACTTAGAGTCCTGTGTACGGCTGTGCAGCGTATGTGCTCAGTTGAGCAACGCACCCAGAGAGGCACTGCTAAGTTTTTGGCCCTGGCCCTCCAGACCCTGGTCGAGGATCCATGTTGTTTCTCGGTAAAATGTTCCTGGTGGTGGTGGATGCTTTTTCAAAATATATTGAACGTGAAATAATGTCGGGAAGCACCGCCACCGCCACCATTGAAAGCCTGAGGGCCATGTTTGCCACCCACGGCCTGCCTGACATACTGGTCAGTGACAACGGGCCATGTTTCACCAGTGCCGAATTTAAAGAATTCATGACCCGCAATGGGATCAAACATGTCACCTCGGCCCCGTTTAAACCAGTCTCCAATGGGCAGGCAGAGCGTGCAGTACAAACAATCAAACAGAGCCTGAAACGAGTCACAGAAGGCTCACTCCAAACCCGCCTGTCCCGAGTACTGCTCAGCTACCGCACGAGACCCCACTCGCTCACAGGGGTGCCCCCGGCTGAGCTACTCATGAAAAGGACATTTAAAATCAGACTTTCGCTGGTTCACCCCAACCTGCATGATCAGCTAGAGACCAGGCGGCAGCAACAAAATGTAAACGATGGTTGCGCCACTGTATCACGGGAAATTGGTCTGAATGACCCTGTGTATGTGCTAAACTATGGATATGGTCCCAAGTGGATCGCGGGCATGGAGATAGCTAAAGAAGGGAATAGGGTGTTTGTAGTCAAAGTAGACAATGGACAAATTTGCAGAAAGCACCTGGACCAAACGAGGCTGCGGTTCACAGATTGTCCTGAACAACCCACAGCAGACACTACCTTTTTCGAGCCCACAACACACACCCCAAGGATCAACGACACCATGCCGGACCAGGAAATCGAACCCATCACACCCAACAGTCCAGCAAGGCCAGGCTCACCCAGCAGCCCTGTAGGGCCAACAACACGCCAGCCCAGCAAGAGCACAGCCAACACACCAGAACAGACATTTGTACCGAGGTGGTCCACCAGGGAAAGAAAGGCTCCCGACCGCCTCACAGTGTAAATAGTTTTGACTTTGACTTTGGAGGGGGAGTGATGTTGTGTATCTGTAAAGCATGCACTCCCATGTTCCGCCACCAGGGAGCTCATCCCCTGAAGCCCCAAGGGATCCCAGCATCCCTTGGGAACACTGTATATAAGCCAGCGCCTCAGGCCTGTTCCTCACTCTGGAGTGTCTTATTAAAGACTGAGGTTACTGTTACTTTAATCTCCTTGTGTGCAGCCTCATCTGTGTTAAGAACACAATACTTAGTATGCAGGTACAGCAAATAATCAGGAAGGCAAATGGAATGCTGGCCTTTATTGCAAGGGGATGGAGTATCAAAGCAAAGAAGTCCTGCTACAACTGTACAGGGTATTGGTGAGGCCACACCTGCGTCCAGTTTTGGTCTCTGTATTTAAGGAAGGATATACTTGCATTAGAGGTTGTTCAGAGAAGGTTCACTAAGTTGATTCTGGAGATGAGAGCATTGACTTATGAAGGTAGATTGGGCCTGTACTCATTGGAGTTCAGAAGAATGAGAGGTGATCTTCTCAAAACATATAAGATAATGAGGGGGCTCGACAAGGTGGATGCAGAGAGGATATTTCCACTCATAGGGGTAACTAAAACTCGGAGGCATAGTTTCAGAATTAGGGGCCGCCCATTTAAAACTGAGATGAGTAGGAATTTCTTCTCTCAGAGGGTTGTAAATCGATGGAATTCTCAGCCCCAGAGAGCTGTGGAGGCTGAGTCATTGAATATATTTAAAGTGGAGATAAACAGATTTTTGAGTGATAAGGGAATAAAGGGTTTTGGGGAGCGGGCAGGGAAGTGGAGCTGAGTCCATGATCAGATCAGCCATGATCTTATTAAATGGCGGAGCAGGCTCGAGGGGCCAAATAGCCCACTCCTGCTCCTATGTCTTATGTTCTTATGTACTTGTGCACTGTCTAAACGTGCCAATGGTGGTAGACGTTTGGAACTCTCTTTTGCAAATGGTAATTGATGCTAGATCAATTGTTAATTTTAAATCGGAGATTGATAGATTTCTATTAACCAAACGTGTTCGGGTTATGAGCCAAAGATGGGCATATAGAGTTAGGTCACAGATCAGCCATGATCTCATTGAATGGTTGAGCAGGCTTGAGGGGCTGAATGACCTACTTCTGTTCCTATGTTTCTATAACTTGACTGAAGCGTACGAGAGTCTGGGCCTTACATTAAACATTCGTAAGACAAAGGTTCTCTACCTACCTGCCCCCGCCACACAGTACTGCCCCCCGATCATCAACATGCACGACAAGATCTTGGACAGCGTGGACCACTTTCCATATCTTGGGAGCCTCCTGTCAGCAAGAGCAGACATCGATGACCAAACCCAAGTGTGCCAGAACAGCCTTCAGTCCAACGCATATGAAAGGGCTTCTGTGGGCGGCGAGTTGGGCGATTTGCCCAACTCCTGCCCAGCGAATGACCTTCAAACTCTTACTTGTACAGCCTGCTTTTATCAGCGTAAGAGTTTAAAAAGATAGGTAAATTACATTTTATCACCAATTTTTATATTAAGAACCCTGTCCATTAAGTTAAGTTTGTTTTTAATCCTATTATAACATATTAAAGATGTTTTCAAAAAATAAGTTATTTTCCAAAACATTTAATTTAATCCAATTTTAAATATGTGAAGTGTTTTTTTTATTTATGTGTTGTGTTTCTGTGTTTTGGAGGGGTATTCTCATTCATAGTAATGGGAGCTCGTACAAACGGAACTCATCATTACTATGAATGAGAATACTCCATGTTGATTGGTGGTGTGGCCCACGTGATCCCAGTCATGCGCCTATGCTGATGAGCTATGTGGGCCTCTATGCTGGGCTGTGCATCTCGGCCTTGGAGCTGAAGTGTTTGGTCCTCCGGGACCACCGGGTACTTTCGTAAAAAGGTTTTGCAGTCGGGAGCATCCGCCCGCGGGAAGCATCCGACCCCAATTTCTGGGCCATTAAGAATGAATCTTGATTTCAACTAACAAAATCCCAATGCAATGCAGTTGAAGTGCAATGAATTTCTTTATATATATAATTTGTTTGTGCCCTAACATGAATTAAATTCTATTTGTATCTGCCTCAATTGTACTCAACCTTTCTGTGGCAATAACCATTAGACATGTTTTTCCACACAATTGTTAAACCTACTGATTGCCCAATTAAGTAAAATAACAGCATTGACCGAACCTAAGGACAACTTAATGGCATCCAAAGAGTAGTTTCTTTTCAAATCGATGACTAATGTTATGCTACTGAATAGAGAAGAGGAAAAGAGAAACAGAAGCATTTTGGAGTAGTTTACAGTGGTTACAACTAATTCACAATGGCCCCAATATTATTTGGATGGCGTGTTCGGTGCGGGGGCAATAATTATGGAAGGGAAACCCGGAAGTATGGGTTTCCCAAATGTCGACGTCTTTTTAATTTTTTCTCCACTTTACTCACCCAACAGCCGGCCTAATTGACAGGTTGCCTGCCTGTCGAGTGGGAGAGCCAGCAGCCCAAGATGTGGTGGAACAACAGGTAGAGAGGGATTGCTGTCGGGGTTCTAGAGGGGCGGATGAGAAGATATTGCGCGTGCGGGCGAGGGGTAGAAGAGATCGTGCAATGGAGAAGGAGCAGATAGTGATGGAGGGGGCAGGTGGTGGTCAGGGGCGGGGAGAGCAGAATTTGGTTGAGGGGGCCAACAGACGGTGGTCGAGGGTGGGGGGGGGGCAGATGGTGATCGGGGGGGCAGATGGTGATCGGTGGGGGGGCAGATGGCGATCGGTGGGGGGGCAGATGGTGGTCGAGGGTGCGGGGGGCAGATGGTGATTGGGGGGGCAGATGGTGATCGGTGGGGGGGCAGATGGCGATCGGTGGGGGGGCAGATGGTGGTCGAGGGTGCGGGGGGCAGATGGTGATTGGGGGGGCAGATGGTGATCGGGGGGCAGATGGTGGTCGGGGGGCAGATGGTGGTTGGGGGCCAGATGGTGGTTGGGGGGCAGATGATGGTTGGTGGGGGGGGCAGATGGTGATCGGGGGGCAGATGGTGATCGGGGGCAGATGGTAGTTGGGGGGGCAGATGGTGGTCGGGGGGCAGATGGTGGTTGGGGGGGCAGATGGTGGTGGGGGGGCAGATGGTGGTTGGGGGGGCAGATGGTGGTTGGGGGGGCAGATGGTGATTGGGGGGCAGATGGTGATTGTGGGGGGGCAGATGGTGGTTGGGGGGGCAGAGGGGGATCGGGGGGGCAGATGGTGGTGGGGGGGCAGATGGTGTTCGGGGGCAGATGGTGGTTGGGGGGGCAGATGGTGATTGGGGGGGCAGATGGTGTTCGGGGGCAGATGGTGGTCGAGGGTGCGGGGGGGGCAGATAGTGATCGAGGGGCAGATGGTGATTGAGGGGGCAGATGGTGATCGAAGGGCAGATGGTGATCGAGGGGGCAGATGGTGATCAAGGGGCAGATGGTGGTCGGGGGGCAGATGGTGATCGAGGGGGCAGATGGTGATCGAGGGGCAGATGGTGATCGGGGGGGAGATGGTGATCGAGGGGCAGATGGTGGTCAGGGGGGGCAGATGGTGATCGGGGGGAGATGGTGATCAGGGGGCAGATGGTGATCGAGGGATAGATGGTGATCGAGGGGCAGATGGTGATCGAGGGGGAGATGGTGATCAGGGGGCAGATGGTGATCGAGGGGCAGATGGTGATCGAGGGGCAGATGGTGATCGGGGGGCAGATGATGATCGAGGGGTAGATGGTGATCGAGGGGTAGATGGTGATCGAGGGGCAGATGGTGATCGAGGGGCAGATGGTGATCAGGGGGCAGATGGTGATCGGGGGGCAAATGGTGATCGGGGGGCAGATGGTGGTTGGGGGCCAGATGGTGGTTGGGGGGGCAGATGATAGTTGGTGGGGGGCGGCAGATGGTGGTCGGGGGGCAGATGGTGGTTGGGGGGCAGATGATGGTTGGTGGGGGGCAGATGGTGATCGGGGGGCAGATGGTGGTTGGTGGGGCAGATGGTGATCGGGGGGCAGATGGTGATCGGGGGGCAGATGGTGATCGGGGGTAGATGGTAGTTGGGGGGGCAGATGGTGGTTGGGAGGCAGATGGTGATTGGGGGGGGCAGATGGTGATTGGGGGAGCAGATGGTGGTTGGGGGGGGGGGCAGATTGTGGTGGGATGGGCAGATGGTGGTTGGGGGGGGCAGATGGTGATTGGGGGAGCAGATGGTGGTTGGGGGGGCAGATGGTGATCGGGGGGGGCAGATGGTGGTTGGGGGGGGCAGATGGTGGTTGGGGGGGCAGATGGTGATTGGGGGGGGCAGATGGTGGTTGGGGGGGCAGATGGTGATCGGGGGGGGCAGATGGTGGTTGGGGGGGGCAGATGGTGGTTGGGGGGGAAGATGGTGATTGGGGGGGCAGATGGTGGTTGGGGGGGCAGATGGTGATCGGGGGGGCAGATGGGATCGAGGGTGCGGGGGGGCAGATAGTGATCGAGGGGGCAGATGGTGGTCAGGGGGGGCAGATGGTGATCGAAGGGCAGATGGTGATCGAGGGGCAGATGGTGATCGAGGGGCAGATGGTGGTCAGGGGGGGCAGATGGTGATCGAGGGGCAGATGGTGATCGAGGGGCAGATGGTGGTCAGGGGGGGCAGATGGTGGTCAGGGGGGGCAGATGGTGATCGAGGGGCAGATGGTGATCGAGGGGCAGATGGTGATCGAGGGGCAGATGGTGATCGGGGGGGCAGATGATGGTCGGGGGGGAGATGGTGGTCGGGGGGGCAGATGGTGATCGGGGGGGCAGATGGTGATCGAGGGGGGCAGATGGTGATCGGGGGCAGATGGTGATCGAGGGGCAGATGGTGATCGAGGGGCAGATGGTGATCGGGGGGCAGATGGTGATCGGGGGGCAGATGGTGATCGAGGGGCAGATGATGGTCGGGGGGGCAGATGGTGATCGGGGGGGGCAGATGGTGATCGGGGGGGCAGATGGTGATCGAGGGGGCAGATGGTGATCGAGGGGCAGATGGTGATCGAGGGGCAGATGGTGATCGAGGGGGCAGATGGTGATCGAGGGGCAGATGGTGGTCGGGGGGGCAGATGGTGATCGGGGGGGCAGATGGTGATCGAGGGGCAGATGGTGGTCGAGGGGCAGATGGTGATCGAGGGGCAGATGGTGGTCGAGGGGCAGATGGTGATCGAGGGGCAGATGGTGATCGAGGGGCAGATGGTAGTCGGGGGGGCAGATGGTGGTCGGGGGGGCAGATGGTGATCGAGGGGGCAGATGGTGATCGAGGGGCAGATGGTGATCGAGGGGCAAATGGTGATCGAGGGGCAGATGGTGATCGGGGGGGCAGATGGTGATCGAGGGGGCAGATGGTGATCGAGGGGGCAGATGGTGATCGAGGGGGCAGATGGTGGTCGGGGGGGCAGATGGTGATCGAGGGGCAGATGGTGGTCGGGGGGGCAGATGGTGGTCGGGGGGGCAGATGGTGATCGAGGGGCAGATGGTGATCGAGGGGCAGATGGTGATCGGCGAGGCAGATGGTGATCGAGGGGCAGATGGTGATCGAGGGGCAGATGGTGGTCGGTGGGGGCAGATGGTGATCGAGGGGCTGATGGTGATCGAGGGGGCAGATGGTGATCGGGGGGGCAGATGGTGATCGAGGGGCAGATGGTGGTCGGTGGGGGCAGATGGTGGTCGGGGGGGCAGATGGTGATCGGGGGGCAGATGGTGATCGAGGGGGCAGATGGTGATCGAGGGGCAGATGGTGATCGAGGGGCAGATGGTGATCGAGGGGCAAATGGTGATCGGGGGCAGATGGTGATCGGGGGCAGATGGTGATCGAGGGGCAGATGGTGATCGAGGGGCAGATGGTGATCGAGGGGCAAATGGTGATCGGGGGCAGATGGTGATCGGGGGGCAGATGGTGGACGGTGGGGGGGGCAGATGGTGGTGGTGATGCCCGATTACAGTGTGTGGGGGGAACAAATGGTGTTGGGGAGAGAGATCACGGTGAGGGGGGGAGGGTGGAGATGGTGGTCATGGGGTTGATCACGGGGTGACGGGTGTTGACAGGGTTAGCTTGTTTCCTTCTCGCCCACAAGCAGTGCTTTAAAGGAACTCACCTCATGGATTCAGATCCTCTTGCCTCCTTTTACCTGCCGGGTTTCCCGAGGCCTGGGAAACCCGGCTGACTGTGGTTGAAAATGGGAACACTTAAAAGGTTTCAATGCCAGATCCGCCTCCTGCGAGCTGATTGGTTGCCCGCCCCCATCCCGCCTCCGTTAAAGCCATTAATGTGCAGCTCATTGCGAAGATACTGGCCAGGGCACACTTTAGGCTATCGAGCCTGCCTGGTGTATTTCTACACATCTAGTTTAATCCCACCTCTCCTGCCCTCTTCCCACATACTTTAATATTTCAATCATCGATATAAATCCCTTTGAAAAGAATTCATGGACTCTGCTTCAACAATGGTCCAGTCAGAGTTCCACGTTCCAACCACCCTCTGTGTAAAAAGATTTTTTTTCTAACCAACTTGAGTATTTACCTTTTATTTCCCTAAAGAAAGTTTCTGAAACAGCAAGATATATTTTCTGATCCATGTCACCCATTTATTTTACTACCGGGTTACCACAATAACTGCAATTAGAAAATATTCTCCAATATAAACATCAAAATGTATTGTGACCCCCTCCCACGCCCAACTTTTGCTTCAACAGAGGCACTACATCAATGTAAGTTCAGACTGCATTCCAATTTCTATATAGTTACTGCGCCTCTGTTCTTCAGAATTATAATGGTGTAAACATTTTTAATATTCCAGGTATTCCCGAGTCGCAGCTCAAATTTTATACACTCTGTCTGGGGCCTGTAGATATACTTGAAGGATTTTATGCCAAGTGTTTCAAAGATACATTCATCAAACCCAAATGTCATTATCCAGAATGATAATTTCCGTGTCTGTCTTCACCCACACTAAGGCCCACATCCCCAGCACTCTGTCCTCACCCACACTAATCAGCTTAACGGGAACATCTCTGATGGCATAACGCCACTGATCTCCAGCGCTTCCTCCTCTGCAGTTGTTATCTCAGAAAACTTGGTCCTCTCCCTCTCCCTAGTATTTTGCACTCTCTCCTCCTGCAACAAGGGAAATAACAGACCTAGGGCTGAGTGTAATGGTATATATTCATCTGATGGATGCAATGCACGTGGTGAGGGTGACAATCAGGGAGAGGCATTAAGTTGCATAAGGATCAGGATGATGGGGAGTGGTGGACGCATAGATGGTGAAGTGAGGAAATTCATAGATGGCGAAGAATGGGTGGGTGTGCAAAGTAAGTGGGTGTGAGGAGTAATGTGATGGTGTAGGCTTGTCAAGGCAGAGAGAGGGGGTGAGGTGTCGCCCACGATAGGCTGTAGATGAAAGTGTAACTGTACTCACCTTTCCTGACCTGTTTAGGTCATTAAAATGCTTCCTGCACTGAATTCACAATGCCCCAATGCTCCTGATGTTGAGCAACTCGACCACCTCCAGCCATGCCTTCCTTGTGGCAGCAGTAGGTTTCTTCCTCCTGTCGCTGGGGAAGAGTATCTCTCTCCTATTCCTCACTGCACCCAGCAGTACATAAGAACATAGGGCTAGACTTTCCACTTTTGTGCAAATCACCCAAAAATGGGCATTATTTCCAGCGTGGGCAGTAAATATGGGTTTTCAGATCACTGGATTATCGCCCATTTTCAAAATGCCTACTTTCCATTTTATAAAATGGGCATTACCGTGAGCGATCTGAAATGGGCGTCAGCATTAAATCTCTCTGACCTTCTGCCATAAAGTATCACCGTCTTTAGTAACGGCATGGCAATGTTCGTTTCCCACGTTTCAGGAGGTGAGGGGTCATCATTACATGCGCATAAGAGGAGACAGAGAGAGAGGGAGCAGAGAGGGAGTGAAGGCATGTGTGGTGTGGATGCTTGTTTGGCTGTTTTCAGAGGTAGGAGGGAGAATTTCGACTTTAATGCAACATTGTGAGAAAAGAGTTAGCTGTTACCAGCCAGATATTTTCGCTCATTTGGTGCCTATAATGGAGGGAGTGGAGGAGGTGACACAACACGCTGTGGAGACTGATGCTGGTGAGAGCAGTGAGCTGGGAGAGGAACAATTGGGAGGACGAAAGAGAGCGAGGAGATTCTCGGACGAGGCAAATGCCTCCCTCATGCAGGTGATTGAGTCACGCTGGGGTGAATTGACACAGGGTGGGCGTGGGAAGCCCACCCCAAAGATTTACCAGAAGATATGGGCCAAGATAGCCAAGATGGTCTCGTCGGCGACCAATGAGGTGCGTGAGGGCAACCAATGCCGAAAGCGATGGAATGACCTTGTCGGATCCACCAGAGTAAGTATGACGTTTATTTACATGCACTTATATATTTATATAATACAACTTGTAAGTGTGATGAGTGATTAAAATCAGATGTGAGGTCTTTCACTTTTACCGGAAATGTTGTACTCCAAGCCTGCGTTCACAGTGTACGTCTTTAGGTAAAGAATGATAATTATCATAATAATCATTACATCTGCTTATGTGTTGTATCAGTCTCTGTTACAGTACCTAGCAATGATATCATGCAATGATCTCAAGCCATGTCGTCCTGTTGTTACCTTTTACAGAAGAAGGTTTCAAGGAATAGGGCTGAGCAGAGGCGAATGGGTGGCGGGCCACCAGTCATCAGCGACTTCACTGCCATGGAGGAGCGGGTGCTCACACTAGTGGGGACCACCCCCGATTGGCCACTCAAGCAACTGCAGACCCTGAAGTGATGCCACGTGAGTAAAGTATACACCATTGCATGATGTAAAGTCAATAGATGCCATATGCACTCATATCCGAACAATAATATATGATAGATGATTGCTAAAAGTATCCTCTAAATAATGCTGGCCTCATGAGAATCATTGCAATGCAGAATGTGTTGATGGTAATGAAATATGATGTCTGTGATGATTTTGATAACGGTGGTGCTTTTGTAATGTCTATGCTGTGTGTAGCGCTGGAATCACCTTGTGACCCTAGCAGCTCCTTCTCCTCTGATAGCCTCATTTGTGTCTTGCAGCTCAGCTCCCATATCCGTGCAACCACCGGCTCAGCCTTCATCTCCCCCAATGAGGCACCACCTGAGGAGCGCCTCGGCCAGGCGGCGTGGAGTCAGGAGGGGAAGGGGTAGAGGTGGGGAGAGGAAGGGGGTGGGGGGGAAGGAAAGTGAGGTGCATGTCCGCAGGTGATGGCTTTGTTATATCTCCATCTCGGTGTATGAAATTTGTTGTAAGGTCTGGGGTAAGGGGGGAGGGGGCCACCCTGTTGGTTTGCAGTGTTCTGTGTTGCTGGACATGTTGACCATTTGATTGATGTTAATGTTATAAAATGTGTTGTGGGGTGAGGTGGGGGGTGGGGTGTTTTTGACAGTTATATTTATGATTTCAGACGAATGGTCAGGTTAAATGTTTATTATTTAACATAACTTTGTTGCGCATTGTCTCAGATAGCTGCACCGTTACACACTGGTGATTCCTTAACATGAAAGGGTATAATTAAACTTAACTTGAATCAACTTAAACTTTAACTGGCACCAAAGTGATACCCACCATTGATGCCTGAGCTGCACACACAGCAGTGTATCAGCTTTGTCAATAACAGCAACGTTCTTTCAGGCAAAGCGTTCATTTATGAGCTGCTGACGTAAGAGTCTTGCAGCTATGTAGCCACCACGGGCCCTTTCTTCTCTCTCCTGCGGTGGACCATCAGTCCCTTCTGGCAATTCTTGCCCCCTCCTGATAGCCAAGTTGTGCAGCATGGAGCACATCACCACAAATTGAGCTACCTGATCAGGATTGTATTGTAGCTCCTCACCTGAGTGCTCCAGGCATCTAAAGCGCTGCATAAGCACACCAATGGTTTTCTGGACCACATTGCGTGTGGTTCTGTGGCCCTCATTGTTTTACTTCTCGGCTTCGGTGTGGGTGTCACGCAGGGGCTTCTTTAGCCAGGTGGCGAGGCCATATCCTTTGTCACCAAGTGTCCAACATTGACCTTGACCAGTCTGACATGACTGGTAAACAGGTCAGATACAGCTCTCTCAAGCAGGATGTGAGCCTCATCGATGCTGCCCGGAAATTTGGCAGTCACTGCCGTAATTATTTGGTTAAGGTCGGCAATGAGTTGGACCTTCAGGGAGTGAAACCCTTTTCGGTTGCGACAAACCTTTACGTCCTGAAAAGGTGCCTGCATGGCGATGTGCGTACAGTCTATTGCTCCCTGCACCTTGGGGAAGTTAGCAATTCGGTAGAATCCTAGAGCCCTGTCAGTCTGAGCCTCCCTGGTCATAGGGAAGCTGATAAAGTCCATCCGACATGCGTACAGGACTTCAGTGACCTGTCTAATGCAGCAATATGTGGCATGCTGAGATAGAAACATAGAAACATAGAAAATAGGTGCAGGAGTAGGCCATTCGGCCCTTCTAGCCTGCACCGCCATTCAATGAGTTCATGGCTGAACATTCAACTTCAGTACCCCATTCCTGCTTTCTCGCCATACCCCTTGATCCCCCTAGCAGTAAGGACCTCATCCAACTCCTTTTTGAATATATTTAGTGAATTGGCCTCAACAACTTTCTGTGGTAGAGAATTCCACAGGTTCACCACTCTCTGGGTGAAGAAGTTCCTCCGCATCTCGGTCCTAAATGGCTTACCCCTTATCCTTAGACTGTGACCCCTGGTTCTGGACTTCCCCAACATTGGGAACATTCTTCCTGCATCTAACCTGTCTAACCCCGTCAGAATTTTATATGTTTCTATGAGGTCCCCTCTCATTCTTCTGAACTCCAGTGAATACAAGCCCAGTTGATCCAGTCTTTCTTGATAGGTCAGTCCCGCCATCCCGGGAATCAGTCTGGTGAACCTTCGCTGCACTCCCTCAATAGCAAGAATGTCCTTCCTCAGGTTAGGAGACCAAAACTGTACACAATACTCCAGGTGTGGCCTCACCAATGCCCTGTACAACTGTAGCAACACCTCCCTGCCCCTGTACTCAAATCCCCTTGCTATGAAGGCCAACATGCCATTTGCTTTCTTAACCGCCTGCTGCACCTGCATGCCAACCTTCAATGACTGATGTACCATGACACCCAGGTCTCTTTGCACCTCCCCTTTTCCTAATCTGTCACCATTCAGATAATAGTCTGTCTCTCTGTTTTTACCACCAAAGTGGATAACCTCACATTTATCCACATTATACTTCATCTGCCATGCATTTGCCCACTCACCTAACCTATCCAAGTCGCTCTGCAGCCTCACAGCATCCTCCTCGCAGCTCACACTGCCACCCAACTTAGTGTCATCCGCAAATTTGGAGATACTACATTTAATCCCCTCATCTAAATCATTAATGTACAGTGTAAACAGCTGGGGCCCCAGCACAGAACCTTGCGGTACCCCACTAGTCACTGCCTGCCATTCTGAAAAGTACCCATTTACTCCTACTCTTTGCTTCCTGTCTGACAACCAGTTCTCAATCCATGTCAGTACACTACCCCCAATCCCATGTGCTCTAACTTTGCACATCAATCTCTTGTGTGGGACCTTGTCGAACGCCTTCTGAAAGTCCAAATATACCACATCAACTGGTTCTCCCTTATCCACTCTACTGGAAACATCCTCAAAAAATTCCAGAAGATTTGTCAAGCATGATTTCCCTTTCACAAATCCATGCTGACTTGGACCTATCATGTCACCTCTTTCCAAATGCACTGCTATGACATCCTTAATAATTGATTCCATCATTTTACCCACTACCGATATAGCGCAAATGTCACCAGCTGAGGCCTGAAAGGAACCCGACGCGTAGAACGACAGTGCCGCGGTCACCTTGACCTCGACGGACAGTGCAGTCCTGATGGTGCTGGCAGACTGCAGATCTGCCCTGATGAGCTGGCATATTTCACTGATAATCACTTTGTGGAAGTGCAATCTTCGAAGGCAGGTGTTCTCAGATAAGTTGAGGTAAAACCGCTTCTCCCTGTAAGTGCGAGGGGTGTATAGCCTCGTCCTTTTCATCAGTCTGGCATGTCTTAGATTGGGCACATAATGCTGTGGATTAGACCTTGTGCCATTTGTACTCTGCAGCATCTGCGTTGTCATCAAGGCAGGCTGAGAAATGGCTGGTCCCATTCCAATAACTATAAGTATTGTTCACAAGCAATAAATGTCCCCACTAAGACACCTAAAGTAAAATCCAATCATCCACAGTATGATAAGATGTCTGTTTAGATGTCACATCACCTTAAAAGAACTCCTGAATATATCCAAACTCCCCTGAAGTTGAAGCAGCTTTTCAATGAAGCGACCTGCGATTTACAAGATGGCGTCCACACCGCTGTGATTAGTTCAGAAGAGTTCAAGTTTTTCACAGCAGTTTTGTCGATCAGCGAGATTGTGGGCGATATGTGTGCGAGGTACTGAAAGTCACGCTGGGCGATAGACTGGGCGTTAGTTTCGGCAAATGTGATGTTTATGACCAAAATAAGTGGGCGGACGGTATTATTGAATCTCGCCGTAAATCACATGCTGAAAGTAACACTGGGTAATATTATGGGCGTTGGGTTCGCCAATTCTGATGTTTCCGCCCAAAAAAAGTGGGCAGGCGGTATTATTTTTTATCGGCAATACGTTCATGCCAAAAGTAACGCTCAGTGATAAATGACCGAGAAATTGGCGTCAGTTTCCATTTTGTGGCTAAATGGGTGATATATGGGCATTACACCTCATTTCAGTATTAAAATGGACGTTAAGTGGGCGGTATGCATGCAAAAATTATGGAAAATCTAGCCCATAAGAACATAAGAAAAAAGAAATAGGAGCAGGAATAGGCCATTTGGCCCCTCGAGCCTGCTCCGCCATTCAATAAAATCATGGCTGATCTGATCTTGGCCTCAACACCACTTCCCTGCCCGCTCTCCACAACCCTTTATTCCCTCATCATTCAAAAATCTGCCTATCTCCACCTTAACTATATTCAATGGCCCAGCCTCCACAGCTCTCTGGGGCCGAGAATTCCATAGATTTACAACCCTCGGAGAGAAGAAATTTCTGCTCAACTCAGTTTTAAACAGGCGGGCATTTATTCTGAAACTGCGTCCCATAGTTTTAGTTTCCCCTATGAGTGGAAATATCCTCTCTGCATCCACCTTGTTGAGCCCCCCTCGTTATCTTATACGTTTCAATAAGATTACCTCTTATTCTTCTGAACGCCAATGTGTATAGGCCCAACCTACTCAACCTATCCTCATAAATCAACCCCTTCATCTCTGGAATCAACCTAGTGAACCTTCTGTGAACAGCCTCCAATGCAAGTATATCCTTCCTTAAATACAGAGACCAAAACTGTACACAGTACTCTAAGTGTGACCTCATCAGGATGGAGTACAAAAGCAGGGAGGTCCTGCTGCAACTGTACAGGGTATTGGTGAGGCCGCACCTGGAGTACTGCGTGCAGTTTTGGTCACCTTACTTAAGGAAGGATATACTAGCTTTGGAAGGGGTACAGAGACGATTCACTAGGCTGATTCCAGAAATGAGGGGGTTACCTTATGATGATAGATTGAGTAGACTGGGTCTTTACTCGTTGGAGTTCAGAAGGATGAGGGGTGATCTTATCGAAACATTTAAAATCATGAAAGGGATAGACAAGATAGAGGCAGAGAGGTTGTTTCCACTGGTAGGAGAGACTAGAACTAGGGGGCACAGCCTCAAAATACGGAGGAGCCAATTTAAAACCGAGTTGAGAAAGAATTTCTTCTCCCAGAGGGTTGTGAATCTGTGGAATTCTCTGCCCAAGGAAGCAGTTGAGGCTAGCTCATTGAATGTTTCCAAGTCAAAGATAGATAGATTTTTAACCAATAAGGGAATTAAGGGTTACAGGGAGAGGGCGGGTAAGTGGAGCTGAGTCCACGACCAGATCAGCCATGATCTTATTGAATGGCGGAGCAGGCTCGAGGGGCTAGATGGCCTACTCCTGTTCCTAATTCTTATGTTCTTATGTTCAAAGGGATGAATCATTAAATCTTGGTCCAGCCCGCGACCGGCTGAATCCATGACAGTAGTTCTCCCTCACTTTGCTGCAACTCCTAACTCCTCCAAATATCCACGCTTGGATTGTCTCTTTAAATGCTCCAGTTGAGATCGCATGTCCGCACCATGCCCGGATAAAATATTATAATGAAGTGGACCTGTTGAAATTGCATAAACTCGCGGAGACATCGGACTGGCCGCTCCGGGCAGATTTCGGCGTGATCATCAGAGCCAGTTACAATCTATATTAACGACTTGTAAGAAGGGACTGAGTGTAACGTAGCTAAGTTTGCTGATGATACAAAGATGGGAGGAAAAGCAATGAGTGAGGAGGACACATAAAAATTGGCAAAAGGACATAGACAGGCTAAGTGAGTGGGCAAAAATTTGGCAGATGGAGTATAATGTTGGAAAGTGTGAGGTCATGCATTTTGGCAGAAAAAAATTAAAGAGCAAGTTATTATTTAAATGGTGAAAGATTGCAAAGTGCTGCAGTACAGCAGGACCTGGGGATACTTGTGCATGAAACACAAAAGGATAGTATGCAGGTACAGCAAGTGATCAGGAAGGCCAATGGAATCTTGGCCTTTATTGTAAAGGGGATGGAGTATAAAAGCAGGGAAGTCTTGCTACAGCTATACAGGGTATTGGTGAGGCCACACCTGGAATACTGCGAGCAGTTTTGGTTTCCATATTTACGAAAGGATATACTTGCTTTGGAGGCAGTTCAGAGAAGGTTCACTAGGTTGATTCTGGGGATGAGGGGGTTGACTTATGAGGAAAGGTTGAGTAGGTTAGGCCTCTACTCATTGGAATTCAGAAGAATGAGAGGTGATCTTGTCGAGATGTATAAGATTATGAGGGGGCTTGACAAGGTGGATGCAGAGAGGATGTTTCCACTGATGGGGGAGACTCGAACTAGAGGGCATGATCTTAGAATAAGGGGCTGCCCATTTAAAACTGAGATGAGGAGAAATTTCTTCTCTCAGAGGGTTGTGAATCTGTGGAATTCGCTGCCTCAGAGAGCTGTATAAGCTGGGATACTGAATAAATTTAAGACAGAAATAGAGTGTTTCTTAACCGATAAGGAGATAAGGGGTTATGGGGAGTGGGAGGGAAGTGGAGCTGAGTCCATGATCAGATCAGCCATGATCTTATTGAATGGTGGAGCAGGATCGAGGGGCCGTATGTCCTACTCCTGCTCCTATTTCTTATGTTCTTATTATGTTTGACATCAAATGAATCACTTTTATAGTCTTTAGCACTTTGGTCTCCAGTGCTGTTTATTAGCAGCTTCTGAGTTTGCATTGTCAGAAATGCCAATGATATAGATGTTGTCCAAATGGTTTGAATGTTCTCCAATGCCGGATGAAGGGAGTGGGGAGGATTGTAACAGGGACTGTTGTGCAGAGGGGCTCTGTCTCAGCTCTTAGAGCAGGGGCGTGCGCAGCTTAGTGGACTCGCTGCAAGGCGCTGAAGAGACGCTACTTCCTCAGCTGCATCCTCTCCTTTTCCCAGGCCTTCCTCATCCAACGGCAACTGCTGCTACTCCTCCTCCTCCAAGTGCAGGCCTCTCTGCAATACAATGGTGTGCAATATGCAGCAGACCACGGCAATGAGTGGCACTCTGCCTGCGGGATATTGCAGGGACCCCCAGAGTGGTCAAGATACTTAAACCTTTGCTTGAGCAGTCCTGTGACATGTTCTACCAGGAGCCTGGCTTCGACTGTATCCGTGCTGATCGGGCAGGGGTGTCATCAGCAAGGTCTACAGGGAATATCCAACGTACCCCAGCAATGGGCTGGCGATTCGCTGTCACCCATTTTACACTGTTACACAAAGTCAAAATGACCCCCTCTGAGTGTAAGAGCAGCGTAGCAGCTCCCCGGGCTCCTCGCACAGAAATAGGGAGGGGCGAGTCCATGGACGGATTTGAAAATAAGGATGAGAGTTTGGAAATCGAGGCATTGCTTAAACGGAAGCCAATGAGGTCAGCGAACACAGGGGTGATGGGTAAGCGGGACTTGGTGCGGTTAGGATATGGGCAGCAGAATTTTAGATGAGCTTAAGTTTGCAGAGGGTGCAAGTGGGAGGCCAGCCAGGAGTGCATTAGAATAATCAAGTCTAGAGGTAACAAAGGCATGGATGTGGGCTTCAGCAGCAGATGAGATGAGGCAAGGGCGGAGACGGGCAATGTTACAGAGATGGAAATAGGCGGAGTTGGGGAGAGGGATGGAGTCAGTGGCTAAGGAACAGAGTTTGTGATGGGGACCGAAAACAATGGCTTCGGTCTTCCCAATATTTAATTGGAGAAAATTTCTGCTCATCCAGAACTGGATGTCGGACAAGCAGTCTGACAATTTAGAGACCGTGGAGGGATCGAGAGAAATGGTAGTCAGGTAGAGCTGGGTGTCATCAGCGTACATGTGGAAACTGACACTGTTTCCAGATAATGTCGCCAAGGGGCAACATGTAGATGAGCAATAGGAGGAGGTCCTTGGATAGATCCTTGGAGGACACCAGAGGTAACGATGCGGGGGTGGGAAGAGATGCCGTTGCAGGTGATTCTCTGGCTACAATTAGATAGATAAGAATGGAACCAGGCGAGTGCAGTTCCACCCAGCTGGACAATGGTGGAGAGGTGTTGGAGAAGGATAGAGTGGTCAACCGTGTCAAAGGTTGCAGACAAGTCAAGAAGGACGAGGAGGGATAGTTTGCTTTTGTCACAGTCACAAAGGATGTAATTTGTGACTTTAATGAGAGCCGTTTCTTACTGTGTCAGGTGCGGAATCCAGATTGGAGGGTTTCAAAGATGGAATTGCGGGAAAGATAGGCACAGATTTGGGAGGCGACAGCACGTTCAAGGACGTTGGAGAGGAAAGGAAGGTTGGAGATGGGGCGGTAGTTTGCAAGGACAGAGTAATCGAGGGTAGGTTTTTTGATGAGAGAAGTGAGGACAGCAGATTTGAGGGAGAGGGGGGACAGTACCTGAGGAGAGAGAATCGTTCACAATGTCAGCTAACATGGGAGCCAGAAAAAGAAGTTGGGTAGTCAGCAGTTTGGTGGGAACAGGATCAAGGGAGCAGGAAGTTGGTCTCATGGACAGGATGAGCTCGGAAAGGTCATGAGGGGAGATCGGAGAGAAACTGGAGAAAGATGTGAGGTCAGGGCTCGGGCAGGGGGCTTTCTTAGAGGAAGTTTGGTCTGGTGGGCGAGGGGAAGGAAGGGAAGAGGCAGAAGCAGCTGATTGGATGATCTCAATCTTAGAGACAAAGAAGTCCATGAGCTCCTCACACTTGTTGTCGAATGTGAGGGTGGAGACTGGGGAGAGGGGTTTAAAAAGATGGTTAGCAGTGGAGAATAGAAGCTGGGGTTTATCTTTATATTCCAGAATGATTCTGGAATAGTGACTGATTTTGGCAGACGAGAGCAGGACTCGATAATGCTTTATGTAGTCCAACCAGATCTGGCGGTGAATGGTTAAACCAATTGTCCCCCATATCTGTTCAATTCTACGTCCCTTGGGCTTAAGGGAGCGAAGATCAGGGCTGTAACGGGGGAATGGCCAGGGTGAGAGAGAGTAACGGTTTTAAAAGGGAACTAGGGCATCAAAGGTGGTGGTGAGGGTGTGATTGAGCAGATCGATAGCTGCAGAGATGTTGTGGTGAATGGAGAAGCAGAGAGCAGAAGATCCTGTGCAGCTGAGAACCCCCTTGAATACTACTTCACGAGCTCCCAGACACCAATCCCATTAGGGTTTTGCTGGCGGGTCCCAGACTGGGTGGACCTCCGCGATTTGGAGTCGTTATGGTGAGGCTGAGTATGACGTAATTGGATCTTTGACCTATGAATTAGAGTCCCCCTGCCCTGAAACTGGCCCCTGACCAGCACCTGGAAACTGGTGAGTTCAAATGGAGGTGGCGGGGGGAAGGGGTAACAGTGCGGGCAGACCCCTCAGATTAAATTTAAACCCCATCCACCCCATTAACACTGGGTGGGCTGGGTCTTACAGGTTAAATCAGCATGCTGTCCTGGTTCTTTTTCAGAAGGAAAAAGGCCGATTATTAGTGCAGCTCTGCCAGAAGTCATGGTCTGCCTCTCCCTATAAAGGTCACACTAGCATTAATGTACTTAAATTAGGCTCATTTGAGAGACCAACAACAAATTTCATTGACATTTTGGAGACATTCAATTCAGGTTTACTCCTCAGGTGACTGATGCTCCCATCAGATGAGCATGTTCTGAGCTCTGGTTAGTGCAGGAGCAACAGCTTGTTATTTTTGACCTATGAAATTGCCAGTTTACCACATGCCGTGGGTCCCAATGAGTACACATGCTTGGTTCTCATACCAGCGCGCAATAGTGAGGGGGGTTTTGAAAAGTTCTGCTCTCTGTTTCGCCACGTGTAGTTTCTCAATAACTGTCTTCGATGCAAGCTGTCAAACACCTTGAGGAAAGGGGAAATTCCCCACAGTCACAGCATTAAATGCGAGTAAAATTATTTGCCTTACTCTCCAAGCACTGTCAGGAGCACAGATCTTCAATCTGTACACCTTCTGCAAGTTTGGGCATGTTATTGTGTGTTAAAAGTGAGAGGCCAAGCCAAAGGCACCAGCAGTAACACCACTGAACTAGCTACTTCACCAACATAAGGAGCACACTATCGGTCAACTCAGCCGTGAAGTGCACAATGTCAGGGTGAAAGGCCACCAACGATTTCTATCGAGGAGATCGCCAGTCAGTATTGGCATCCCCCTCACTGTCAGCAAGCTCCCTGCTGGAATGGAACTAAACTACACAACCAGTGGGAAGCTGTTTAACCTACGCGCCTCCAGACCAGGTTCAAGATCACTCCAACCTCTGTTGTTGAGCTACAGTATGCGGACGACGCCTGCGTCTGCGCACATTCTGAGGCTGAACTCCAGGAACTAGTCAATGTATTCACCGAGGCACATGAAAGCATGGGCCTTATGCTTAACATCCATAAGACAAAGGTCCTCCATCAGCCTGTCTTTGCCGCATAGCACTGCCCCCCAGCCATCAAGATTCACGGCGCGGCCCTCGACAACGTGGACCATTTCCCATACCTCGGGAACAAGAGCAGACATTGATGCGGAGAGTCAACACCGCCTCCAGTGCACCAGTGCAGCCTTCGGCCGCCTGAGAAAAAGAGTGTTTGAAGACCAGGCCCTCAAATCTACCACCAAGCTCATGGTCTACATCGTCTAGCAATACCCGCCCTCCTGTGTGGATCAGAGGCATGGACGACTTACAGAAGGCACATCAAGTCACTGCAGATATATCACCAATGATGTCTCCGCAAGATCCTGCAAATCCCCTGGGAGGACAGACGCACCAACATCAGTGTCCTCGTCCAGGCTAACATCCCCAGCATTGAAGCACTAACCACACTTGATCAGCTTCGCTGGGCAGGCCACTTAGTTCACATGCCAGAGACGAGACTCCCTAAGCAACTGCTCTATGCCGAGCTCCTTCATGGCAAATGAGCCAAAGGTGGGCAGCGGAAACGTTACAAGGACACCCTCAAAGCCTCCCTGGTGAAGTGCAACATCACCACTGACGCCTGGGAGACCCAGGCCGAAGACCACCTTAGGTGGAGAAAGTGCATCCAGGAGGGCGTTGAGCTCTTTGAATCTCAACGCTCCGAGCGTGAAGAGGTCAGGCTCAGGCAGCGGAAGGAGCGTGCGGCAAACCAGTCCCACCCCCCACTTCCCCTGACGAATGTCTGTCCCACCTGTGACAGGGTCTGTGGCTCTTGTGTTGGACTGTTCAGCCACCAAAGAACTCATTTTAAGAGTGGAAGCAAGTCTTCCTCGATTCCGAGGGACTGCCTATGATGATGATGACCACTTCATGTAAATAGTAGCAATTGGGCGTGGCTAATGTTCTCATGCCATTTCCCCCAATTTCTGCCTTAACTGGACCCAAACATAAGAAATAGGAGAAATAGGAACAGGAGTAGGCCATTTGGCCCCTCGAGCCTGCTCCGCCATTCAATAAGATCATGGCTGATCTGGTCATGGACTCAGTTCCACTTCCCTGCCAAGAACCCTCCCGGAGAGCCACCAATATGAGCAGCACAGCAGTGGTCCTGAGACCGATTCAGCATTGAGAAGGCCCTTTCGTATTTTCTGGCTGGAGCTTCTAGAAACTTTGCCGACACGTTTAATCTTTTTGTTTCTTTTTGCTCTGAAGACTTCTCTTGGCAAGTTTTGTGAGTACATGAGAGAGTGCTTTCTGGACTGGAGAGATGGATACCCCAATGGGAATCCTTCTACTCTCCCGCTATGAAGAGGAGCAGGGTGAGGATATGGAAGAAGCTAGATTGGAGGCCCTTTCAATGGGGCAGCATAGAAGAGATGTGTTTTCCCCACACACTGATACCTATTCCACAGGATTTACAGGCCACTAATGCCTCAGAATTCTGCACTTTCCTTCGCAAAGGCTACTGGAAAGTTATTCTGCTGCTGGCTGAAGACCTGCAGTCCATTATCATCAATTGAACAACATTGAATGTGGCAGTGAAAGTGACCCCATCTTGATTTTATTCCCCGAAGGATCCTTCCAGGTAGCCTTGGGTTACCTTTGTCACAATAATGTATGCACCTCTGAATATGCTCACAAGCTTGTGGAACTATTGCATTGTGAGTGGCTTAGCCGGTCACGTGATGTTCACAAGACTCAATAAAACCCCAGCCAGTTGGATCTAGGTCATCCACCATGAGGCAGGTGGTTGTGAGCCTAGTGGATGAACTGGTAATGCGTAGTGTGATTGTTAAATCACCTATCCTCGTGTGGCCTCTCTGAACGGGATTGCCAGTTGGTGCTGAGTTGGGACAGTTTTCTGTCCTTTATTCCAACTGGATAAGCATCGTATTCAGGCCATGGATAGGGAATTAGTGGAGTTAGATTAGTGAAGTACTGTTTCTCAATCACTAGGCTTGACAAGAACAGTTAGTAAATACAGGATCGGATTCATAAAGGTTAATCCATGAGAACATAAGGAAAGGTCACACACGAGATAATAAACCAACTAGTTCTTAATAGCAATGTGTTGCTATGAATTCTTAAGCAAAGAATCCATGAAGCAACTACATTCCAGTCAGGCAGCAGCTCATTGTTATGCAGAGAAGGTTATTGGGTCTGGAGCCTCCACTCGGTTGGGTTGGTTTTATCGGCATAATGCAGTCGAAATTGGCGTAACCGGCGCAACAGATTGTGGCATTTTAAGCACAAATTACGTTCCGCGCAACTCGATTTTCTGCGATCTTTTACACTGGTCTAAAAAACATTGCACTCGGAAATGGTTCTGCATATATATTTTTTAAGCAATTTTCAGTAATTTAAAAATGGATTACTCACAGGTGGTGGATTGACACTGTGATTTAAAATGCTTTTTTTGTGATAAACCCATTTTCAGCTGTATTAATCAAACTGCACCAAGTGACCACTTAAATATATGAAGGAATATAAATTAAAAATTACATTTTAAAACGCTGCCCGATTGCGCTGGTTCATGGCAGATTGTGAGTTTGAGCGAAAACTCGAGAGAGAGGGAAAAATAACTTCTCAAAAGCTGAGCACCATTTTGGGCCCAAAGCGGCAACTATTGTACTGTCTTTTCCATGGAACCTGTGAAACAAAAGAGAGCATCAGTCCAATTTTATAGACTGGCAGGATTCCACAGGTGCAAAGTACATCATGTGGCAATGAGAGCCCAATACAGCAACTCCTTCAACTGCTTTAATGGAAAAGATTTTTATTCAATAAACGTCCAGCTAGTATGTGATGCCAATCACCTTTTCATGCATATTATAGCCGGCCACCCAGGAAGTTGTCAAGATGTATTATGGGACAATCCACCATTCCAGCTTTGATGGCTCATAGCCATGTATCTGGATGGTTGATTGTGATTGGCGATAACAATCACATTGTACTCTTGGTAAATGACATCAATAAGGAGGCAGAAACTTATAGCTGCAATAGAGCTCCCTCTAGTGGACTACTGCTCTGCCAAGTGGACTACTGTGGCAATGCAACTGCTGATGTGAATAATAAAAGGCTCATGTGGCAAAGTCACATGATGACAGTTTCTGTGTAAGAGCCATCTTGTGTAGTGTGTTTGTTAGTGATGTCATAAGGATGTATCACATTGGCGACGAGGATAGGATTTCTGGATTCCCCAGCTGAAATTTTTGTTGGTGGATGTTCCTATCAACCAACATAGAGCCTTTGAAAGGTTCTTTCACTAAACTAAGTTGTGAAAACAAATTAAATGTTCCCCTACCTGTACTTCTCCCCATTCTAACTGCATCACAAAGACCTCATTCCCAAAGACTCCTGTGCATTGCTTCCATAAACATCGCCAAATGTGGCAAAGCATTCCGTAGAATCATCAAAAATAAAGCACAGGAGGAGGCACTGGGCCCTCAGTGTGTGTGTTGGTGTTAGGTGGAGATAACAACAATAACTTGTGTTTATATAGCACCTTTAAAACATTCAACATCCCAAGACAGGAGCATTATCAAAATGAATTTGACATCAGGCCACATAAGTAGATATTCAGATAGATGACCATCATCATCATAGGCAGTCCCTCGAAATCAAGGAAGACTTGCTTCCACTCTAAAAGTGAGTTCTTAGGTGGCTGCACAGTCCAATATGTGAATTACAGGGCCCAAGTTTCGGGCCGCACCTAGAACGGCGCAGCCCCGACCTGGACGCCCGTTTTTCGCGCCACAAAGTGCGCCTAAAGAAAACTTACAGATTCTCCGGCTCCCTGCAGGTCCTCTAGCACTCGGCGCGGCGCAGCACGAGCTGTGAGGGGCGGAGCTAGGTCCCTGCGCTGAAAACAGTGCCGGGACCTCTGCACATGCGCGCTACAATGGGTGCGCATGTGCAGTAGCTCCAGGCGCCCAAAACTGTGTGGGAGGGGCCCGATGCATGCAGCCCCTAGCCTTGGCCAAATGGCCTCACTGGGGCTGCGTGCATAAGGCTGCCTCCCACGCCCATCTCCTGCTTCCTCCCGACCCGACTCGACTCCCGCTTCCCCCTCCCCCCCTCCACGGACCGGACCGGACTGGACCCGACACGCGCTCACCCCCCCTCCCAACCCACCACCCGACCTGACCTCCCTCTCCCTCCCTCTCCCCCCCCCCCACCCCCGGAGTGCACCCGACACCGACCCGACTCCCGCTTCCCCCCCCCCCCCCCCGCCCCCAGACCGGACCCGACCACCCCCCCCCCGATCTGACCTCCCACCCCCCACCCCCGACCCGAACCGAACTGACCTCCCTCCCACCACCCCCCTCCCCGACCCGACTTGCGCTCCCGAGCCCGCCCCCCCCCCCTGGACCGGACCCGACCCACCCTGACCTCCCTCCCCCAACACGAATCGATCCGACCCGACCTCCCTCTGCCCGCTCCCCCACCCCGAACCGAACCGACCCGCGCTCCCACCCTCCCCGAACCAACCCGACCCGTGCTCCCGACCGCGCCCCCCCCCTCCCCGGACCCGACCCGACCCTACCCGACCTCCCTCCGCCCCCCCGACCCGCGCTCCCGACCCCGACCCGCGCTCCCGACCCCGACCCGCGCTACCCCCGACCCGACCCATGCTCCCAACCCCGGACCCGACCCAACGCCACCTATCTGTAAATCTGATGCTGGGGACAGGCCCTGCCCGAAGTCTTGGGCCCAGCTGGGCCCGGCCCGTTCAGCCTCCCTCCCCCCTCTCCTTCCCCCCCCTCTCCTTCCCCCCTCTCCTTCCCCCCGCTCCTTCCCCTCCCTTTCCCCCTTCCCCCCCCTTTCCCCCCCTTTCCCCTTCTCTCCCCCCACCCCCCCTTCTCTCCCCCCTCCACCCCCTCCTCCCCCCTCCCTCCCCTCCCTCCCCTCCCCCCTCCCCTTCTCTCCCACCTCCCCTTCTCTCCCCCCTCCTCCCCTTCTCTTCCCCTCCCCTCCCCCCTCCCCTTCTCTCTCCCCGTCCCCTACCCCTCCCCTCCTCTCCCCCCCTCCCCCTTCTCCTCCCCTTCTCTCCCCCACGCCTCCCCCCTCCCCCCTCCCCTCCCCCCTCCCCTCCCCCCTCCCCTCCCCCTTCTCTCCCCCCCTCCCCTCCCCCCTTCTCTCCCCCTTCTCTCCCCCCCTCCCCTCCCCCCCTCCCCTCCCCCCTTCTCTCCCCCACGCCTCCCTCCCCCCCTCCCCTCCCCTCCCCCTTCTCTCCCCCCCTCCCCTCCCCCCTTCTCTCCCCCCCTCCCCTCCCCCCTTCTCTCCCCCTTCTCTCCCCCCTCCCCCTCCCCTCCTCTCCTCCCCCTTCTCTCCCCCTCCCCTCCCCCTTCTCTCCCCCCTCCCCTCCCCCTTCTCTCCCCCCTCCCCTCCCCCTTCTCTCCCCCTTCTCTCCCCCCTCCCCTCCCCCTTCTCTCCCCCCCTCCCCTCCCCCTTCTCTCCCCCCCCTCCCCCTTCTCTCCCCCCCTCCCCTCCCCTCCCCCCCTCCCCTCCCCCTTCTCTCCCCCCCCCTCACCTCCCTCTTCTCTCCCCCCTCCCTTCCCCTTCTCTCTCCCCCTTCCCTCCCTCCCCTCCCCCTGCCCCCCTCCCCCTGCCCCCCTCTCCCTCTACCCCCCTCCTCCCCCTCCCCTTGCTGTCAGAAACACAGACACTGACAGACAGAGAGTGAGAGACACACACAGACAGACAGAGAGGTAGAGACACTGACGGAGACACACTGGGCGGGGGGGGGCATCCCAGCAGGCTGTTGGAGGGCTCCCGGTGCTGCAGTCGGTAAGTAGAAAATGTTTTATTTATTGATTTTTTTAAAAATTATTTCTTATTAATTTTTTTTGATTGATTTATTGGTTGATTTATTGATGTTTTTATCATTTATTATTGATGATGGCTCTTTATTTGTAAAACTGAAGTGTTTAATGTTTGTAAACTTCCCTTTAAACCCCCCCCCCCATTCCCTACGCCTGATTTTCTAAAGTGTAGACAAGGTTTTTTCGAGCGTACATGAATCTTCACTTACTCCATTCTAAGTTAGTTTGGAGTAAGTTTTC
Source organism: Pristiophorus japonicus (assembly GCF_044704955.1). Taxonomy (NCBI): domain Eukaryota; kingdom Metazoa; phylum Chordata; class Chondrichthyes; family Pristiophoridae; genus Pristiophorus; species Pristiophorus japonicus. The sequence continues at coordinate 80,839,636 of NC_091994.1, forward strand.
ACTGCCGAAACTTTGAAAACAGGCGTAAGTGGCCGGACACGCCCCCTTTTGAAAAAGAAATTCTGTTCCAAAGTGAAACTATTCTAACTGACTAGAACTGGATCAAACTAAATGCCGAGAATTTGAATTTCTAAGATACTCCGTTCTGCACCAGTTGCTCCAAAAAATCAGGAGCAACTGAGGCCGAAACTTGGGCCCACAGTCTCTGTCACAGGTGGGAAAGACAGTTGTTGAAGGAAAGGGTGGATGGGAAGACTGGTTTGCCGCACGCTCCTTCCGCTGCCTGCACTTGCTTTCTGCATGCTCTCGGTGACGAGACTCGAGATGCTCAACACCCTCCCGGATGCTCTTCCTCCACTTAGGGCGGGCTTTGGCCAGAGACTCCCAAGTGTCGATGGGGATGTTGCACTTTATCAAGGCGGCTTTGAGGGTGTCCTTGAAACGTTTCCTCTGCCCACCTGGGGCTCGCTTGCCGTGTAGGAGTTCCGAGTAGAGCGCTTGCTTTGGGATTCTTGTGTCAGGCATGTGAACAATGTGGACCGCCCAACAGAGCTGGTCGAGTGTGGTCAGTGCTTCGATGCTGGGGATGTTGGCTTGATCAAGGACGCTAACGTTGGTGCATCTATCCTCCCAGTGGATTTGCAGGATCTTGCGGAGACATCGTTGGTGGTATTTCTCCAGCAATTTGAGGTGTCTACTGTATATGGTCCACGTCTCTGAGCCATACAGGAGGGCAGGTATCACTACAGCCCTGTAGACCCTGAGCTTGGTGCCAGATTTAAGGTCCTGATCTTCGAATACTTTCTTCCTCATGCAGCCAAAGGCTGCGCTGGCGCACTGGAGGCGGTGTTGAACCTCGTCATCGATGACTGCCCTTGCTGAAAAGGGGCCACGCCGTGGATCTTGATGACGGAGGGGTAGTGCTGTGTGGGGTCAGGTTGGTGGAGGACCTTTGTCTTATGGATGTTTAATGTAAGGCCCATGCTTTCGTATGCCTCAGTGAAGATATTGACTATGACTTGGAGTTCAGTCTCCGAATGTGCGCAGGTGCAAGCGTCGTCTGCGTACTGTAGCTCGATAACAGAGGTTGAGACGGTCTTGGATCTGGCCTGGACACAACGAGGTTGAACAGGTTCCCACTGGTTCTGTAGTTTAGTTCCACTCCAGCTCGGTCAAAGAAGTAGGTTGTCTGGAGCGTCTTGAAGGAGGAGAGCGAGGTAGAGAGGTGGAGAGGTTTAGGGAGGGAATTCCAGAGCTTAGGACAGTTGGAGGCACGGCCACCAATGGTGGAGCGAAGATAATAAGGAATGTGCAAGAGCCCAGAATTGGTAGAGAGCAGAGATCTTGTGAATTGCAGGACTGGAGGTTACAGAGATAGCAAGGCCATGAAGGGATTTGAAAACAAAGTTAACACTTTTAAAATCGAGGCGTTGCTGGACCGAGAGCCAATGTAGGTCAGCGAGCACAGGGGCAATGGGTGAGTGGGACTTGGTGCGAGTTAGGACACGGGCAGCAGAGTTTTGGATGAGCTCAAGTTTGTGGAGGGTGTAAGTGGGAGGCCGACCAGGAGTGCGTTAGAATATTCGAGTCTAGAGTTAGGAAATGCACGGATGAGGGTTTCAGCAACAGATGAGCTGAGGCAATGACAGAGACGGGCGATGTTACGGAGGGGGAAATAGATGATCTTGACGATGGAGAGGCACCTGCTCTAAACTCATTTCCCCGCCCTCTCCCTATATCTTTTCATATTTTTCCTTTTTTCAGTATTGAGCCAATTTAAATTTAACTGATGTTAGTTTCTGCCTCAAAAACCAGTGGTGGTGAAACATTTCATCTTCTATAAGCCTCTGTGTGGAGAAATATTATTTAGCATCGCCCTTTATACTTCTGTTGATATTCCTCAATCGACGCCCCCTTGTTAACTAGTTACCGTTACCTCCCCTGCATTTTAATGTGGTTTACATGGTGTAATGTGTGTTACTAAGAATGTTGGCTACTTCGGATTTTCTTGTTTTCGCCATATATTCCCTTTGAACAAGCAATCTAATCTATATCGAAATGGAACACTTACAGGAAAAAGACCTATTTACAAAAATACCTATTATTTCCAATGGGGACATTACCGTTCTATTTCTTCAATGTATTTGTTGACTATTTGTCTTCATGCACCAGATAGTAAAATTGTGTTGGGCAGGTGCTGATGGGGATAGGTAACATAATGAAAATGACACAAATCACCTCAATATACAAAATTGAATCAGCATTGAGATGAGTTTGGAACAAAATGATTGGGGTGTGGGCGAGCTTGCCTCGTACTGCGTAAGATCTCAGCAGCACTCGATTTCTCGATTGCTTGAGTAACCCCCTCCCATGTGACTCTCTCCGCCTACCCCATTCACATGCCCACACTCACCTACAGACCCTAATAACTACGAGTCAAAATGAACATGCTACAAAATTACTCATCAACTTACACAACTCCGAGAAGCTGTACCACGAGCTGCGATGCTGAGAGAGTAGGCATAACCTCGCTACCAACTCGGAATGTGCAACTGTGTAGTTGCCCTGAGATACTGAGCCATGAATTGCGGCCTCTCCGGGTGTGTACGATGTACGCACGCACCCGACAAGGCCTCGCAAATGCCGGTTCTTGGTGTGATCCATGCGCATGCGCCGACAACCGGCTTTTCCGATCTGTCAAAATGTCTTCTGACAGATCGCACGCATCCCCGGGAGAAGGACATTCACTCGCAGAGATTTGGGCTATTTGCCCAACTCCTGCCCAGCGAATGTCCTTCAAATGCTTATGCCTGGTAAAAGCAGGCGTATAGCCGACTGTTACCAGTGTTATTGTTTTAAAACATAGCAAAATTTAATTTTATCACGAAGGTAAGTATACTTTTACCCCTATTAAAACATTTTAAAATGTCATTTTTTTTTGTCTAACACATTTCATTAAATTCAATTTCAATTAATTTTAAATATGTGAGGTTTTTTTTTATTTATTATGTTGTGTTTCTGTGTTTTGGGAGGTATTCTCATTGATAGTAATGGGAGCAAACAGAATTCATCATTATTATCAATGAGAATACTCCACGTTCATTGGTGGTCCAGGCCCACAAGATCCCAGGTTGCGCTTACGTTCCTGGGATGCGTGGCCCCTACGTTGGGCTGCGAATGGAGGCCTCGGACTGCAATTATACGTTCCTCTGGGACCACCAGGTACTTCCGTTAAACAAAATTCCATCGGCGGTATCTGCCTGCGGGTTTTCTGGGCCAGTAAAATGTGTTCCTGAAATTCCTAATGAGCATATTGAACTAAAAAGCAAAGGTTTGACTGGGTCATTGTACAGGAGTGACTTTAATTCCATTCCTCCATCCCCATTTCACCATTTCTGAGGAGCTTGCGGTTTGCCTGGAGATAATGAAACTCTCTGGCGATCAACTAGTGACTGTCCTGCTTGGGGGAAAGGTAAGGAGGGTCTCTCTGGGGTCAAGATGGACAACAAAATGGCATCCCTGGTATTGGAAGCTCACAACCAAGTTCATTCTCTGTGGCAGACTGGGTAAGCTGTCAAGTCCTGGCAAGTCCGCAGCACTCGAGACCCCATGAACCATTGACCAGACCCTGAAGGGGTAGAAGCTGGATTCGTGAGTACGATGTCTGAGAGTTGACTCCTGGGGTTTCCCTTGTTACACCTGGGCTCTGTAAACTGACAGAAGCCTTGCAGACTCAAAGAAGAGCAATACGAAAGGGCCTTTCAGCAATTGCACATTCAGAGCCGCTGGCAAGTGGTGTTTGCGACTTTACGCATCTGGCCGCCAACCCCCCCCCCCCCCCACCCCATCAGAGGAAGGATCGTCTCAGCTTGCAATGCAAAGACGATACTGTCACCCTGTACGAGACATACTGAGAGCAACATCCAGTGTCACTGATTGTGCCCATTTATGCTCTGCCCCTGCAACACCAACAGTTGAGGAATGTTCCTTCCACCACTGGAGCCACCAGGAGCTGCTCGATCGCGTTACAGTGTTGGCCGTGAGGTTGGGACGGTCCATTGGCAGTGCTGTGATAAATGGGCAGCATAAACTGACAACAACGGAATCCCGTCACGTAACATGATGAAGGCGGTGGTCCGCACTTTCTGGTATGGTGTTATTCCTACAGGATCATAAGAATTAGGAGCAGGAGTAGGCCATACAGCCCCTTAAGCCTGCTCCGCCATTCATAAGAACATAAGAACATAAGAATTAGGAACAGGAGTAGGCCATCTAGCCCCTCGAGCCTGCTCCGCCATTCAATAAGATCATGGCTGATCTGGTCGTGGACTCAGCTCCACTTACCCGCCCGCTCCACATAACCCTTAATTCCTTTATTGGTTAAAAATCTAACTGTCTTTGACTTGAAAACATTCAATGAGCTAGCCTCAACTGCTTTCTTGGGCAGAGAATTCCACAGATTCACAACCCTCTGGGAGAAGAAATTCTTTCTCAACTCGGTTTTAAATTGGCTCCTCCGTATTTTGAGGCTGTGCCCCCTAGTTCTAGTCTCCCCAACCAGTGGAAACAACCTCTCTGCCTCTATCTTGTCTATCCCTTTCATTATTTTAAATGTTTCTATGAGATCACCCCTCATTCTTCTGAACTCCAAAGAGTAAAGACCCAGTCTACTCAATCTATCATCATAAGGTAACCCCCTCATTTCAGGAATCAACCTAGTGAATCGTCTCTGTACCCCTTCCAAAACTAGTATATCCTTCCTTAAGTAAGGTGACCAAAACTGCACGCAGTACTCCAGGTGCGGCCTTACCAATACCTTATACAGTTGCAGCAAGACCTCCCTGCTTTTGTACTCCATCCCTCTCGCAATGAAGGCCAACATTCCATTCGCCTTCCTGATTACCTGCTGCACCTGCAAACTGACCTTTTGGGATTCATGCACAAGGACCCCCAGGTCCCTCTGCACCACAGCATGTTGTAATTTCTCCCCATTCAAATAATATTCCCTTTTACTGTTTTTTTTCCCAAGGTGGATGACCTCACACTTTCCGATATTGTATTCCATTTGCCAAACCTCAGCCCATTCGCTTAACCTATCCAAATCTCTTTGCAGCCTCTCTGTGTCCTCTATACAACCCGCTTTCCCACTAATCTTTGTGTCATCTGCAAATTTTATTACACTACACTCTGTCCCCTCTTCCAGGTCATCTATGTATATTGTAAACAATTGTGATCCCAGCACCGATCCCTGTGGCACACCACTAACCACCGATTTCCAACCCGAAAAGGACCCATTTATCCCGACTCTCTGCTTTCTGTTAGCCAGCCAATTCTCTATCCATGCTAATACATTTCCTCTGACTCCGCGTACCTCTATCTTCTGCAGTAACCTTTTGTGTGGCACCTTATCGAATGCCTTTTGGAAATCTAAATACACCACATCCATCGGTACACCTCTATCCACCATGCTCTTTATATCCTCAAAGAATTCCAGTAAGTTAGTTAAACATGATTTCCCCTTCATGAATCCATGCTGCGTCTGCTTGATTGCACTATTCCTATCCAGATGTCCCGCTATTTCTTCCTTAATGATAGTTTCAAGCATTTTCCCCACTACAGATGTTAAACTAACCGGCCTATAGTTACCTGCCTTTTGTCTGCCCCCTTTTTTAAACAGAGGCGTTACATTAGCTGCTTTCCAATCCGCTGGTACCTCCCCAGAGTCCAGAGAATTTTGGTAGATTATAACGAATGCATCTGCTATAACTTCCGCCATCTCTTTTAATACCCTAGGATGCATTTCATCAGGACCAGGGGACTTGTCTACTTTGAGTCCCATCATGGCTGATCTGTGACCAAACTCCATATATCCACCATTCGCCCATTACCCTTAATACGTGTGGTTAACAGAAAGCTATCAATCTCTGATTTAAAATGAACAATTGATCTAGCATCAATTGGCATTGACAGAAGAGAGTTCCACACTCCTACCATCCTTTGAGTGTACAAATGTCTCCTAATTTCACTCCTGAAACGTCTGGCTCTAATTTTTAGATTATGCCCCCAAACCTCTACCACCATTGGTACCTTTCGACCCTGCACAAGTCCCACTATTGGTGAGACAAATGTTCTATTTCCAGCACCTGTAATGAAGGCACCGTACATAGCAACCCAGCAGAAAATTGAAAACTGCTCTGCTTTGACCACTTCAAGATGCTCATTCATGCTTCTTATCTTACTTTATTAGTTAGGGTGTACAGAAGCAAAGCAGCACAGAATTCTATGAGTGCTCATAGAATAATATCAAGTCCCTGGAATGGGACTATGAACCCACAACCTCTGACCCAGAGACAAGTGTGCTACCCATTGAGCCACAGCTGACACTAGAGCATCGCTATTTCAGTTTTCTCCACTCCGTCCAATATTGGATCAGTCAAACTTTTTGGGGTCTGACAGCCGCCTTAAACAGGTATTAGGCCCCTTACAGATATAAATGGATGGTTGTTGGCCTGTTTTGGGCCTTCTCGCTGATATTAAATGCCGTGCAACGCAGTGAGGACGAGACCTGCTCCACTCGCGATTCTCACTGGGCAATTATCACGGAAATGTCAGTCGCTTTTTAAGGAAACACCAAAAAAATAATCATTGCTGTGGAGCCAGGAGTGGTAGGAGTGCTTCCCCCAACCCCACAGCATACCAATCACCACCCCCCAACCCCACAGTATACCAATCACCACCCCCTCAAACCCACAGTCTACTAATCACCCCCCACCCTCAACCCCACAGTATACCAATCACCACCCCCCAACCCCACAGTATACCAATCACCCCCTCCCACACCAAACCCACAGTATACCAATCGCCCCCCCATCACCAACCCCACAGTATACCAATCACCCCCCACCCGCAACCCCACAGTATACCAACCACCCCCTCCAACCCCACGTATACCAATCAACCCCCCCAACCTCACAGAACACCATTCACCCCCCACAACCACACAGTATACCAATCACCACCCCCCCACCATACCAATCACCCTCCCACCCCACCCCCACCGCCCCACCCCCACCTTCACAGAATACCAATCACACCCCACCCCCAACCCCACAGTATACTAATCACCTCCCCAACCCCACGTATACCAATCAACCCCCCAACCCCACAGAATACCAATCACCCCCCCCCCCCCACAACCCCACAGTATACCTGGGCAGCGCCGAGGTGGGCAAGGTAAGGTGGGTGGGACCAGGGGAGAGGGGTGTGGTCTGGGGAAAGGGGGCGGGGCAGGGGAGAGGGGGCGTGGCAAAGGGTGGGTCCGGGGGAGAGGGGGCGGGACCGGGGGAGAGTGTGTGTGAAGGGGTGCCGCTGAGAATGAGAGCTCCCGCCGGCTTCCGCCCAGATTGGCGGCGTATGTCGCAGATTTGCCGACCTTCGAGGGACCTGGGTAATGAGAACCCCTCCCAAAGAACCGTGAGAGACCTCGGCAGCCATCGGCAGTCCTTTGGGTGACACTTGGGCGGGCGGGGGCCTTCACCAAATTCGGGCCCTTTGAGCTTAGTAAAGAGCCTGTTACATAGAATTGCAGCACAGAAACAGGCCATTGGCTCAACTAGTCTGTGTGGTATTTATACTCCACACGAGTCTCCTCCATTCCACCTATCTCATCTGAGCCTTTCTGCATATCTTTCATTTCCCTTTTCTCTCACGTACTCGTCTGATTTCCTTTTGAAAGCATTTAAGTTATTTGCCTCAACCACTTCCTGTGGTAGCAAATTTCACATTCTAACCACTCTCTGAGTAAAGAAATGTCTCCTTAATTCCCTGTTGGATTTATTAATAATATCTTGTATTTATGGCCCCGAGCTTTGCATTCTCTCACAATCTGTTAGTGCCTTCAGATTAAATCCCTTCAAATGCTATTTTAACAAGGATGTCAAAATAAACTTAATTCAGTCAGTGGGCAGAAAAATGTCACATGGATTGAATTCATAGCCAGCAATATCTGTGCTGGCTGCATTCATGGGCATGTAAGTTACTGGGATCGCAAAGTATGAATTCATCCCATATGCTTATTGTATATTCTGTTCAACTGTCCTCACTGTAGAAAGTCAATCGCACTTTTATGATATACTGGAACAAAGCAATTAAAATAAATAGTGAAAGATGGATTTGTGTGCTGGAATTCATTCTAATTATATCTTTAGTTCTTTAGATCGATGAAAGTGAAGCATTATTACCTTGAGGGGAAATTGAACTGGGCATCCATCTATTGGCTTTTCAGCCACCTGCCCAAAACCCACAGGGCATTAGCATAGTCTGTCCGATGTTGTGGGGTCCCTGACCCATTAACCGTCCTTCACCTGCAGAAGGGGTGTACAAGGGTGATTGGCCCTAATGGACATCAAGGTAAAATGTACCAAAATGGAATATTTAAAACATCTCATTTAAACATTTATATTTCTCACACAGCCAGTACAAGAACTGTGTGCTCTCCACCCACATCCCTCTTGCACACCCCCGCCCCCCCACCCAACCCCCTCCCCCGCCCCATAACCCTACTTCCTTCTCTTTCCATCCCTGGAAAAAACTCTCTTATAACTGCACTTATGAACTCTTAACTGTCCAGCCTTTGGCCCTCCATTCATCATGATATTTCTACAGCTATCGATCTGCTCAACCACACCCTCACCACCACCTTTGATGCCCTAGGCCCTATTAAAACCATTACTCTCTCTCACCCTGGCCGTTCCCCCTGGCTCAGCCCTCTTTTTCACTCCCTTAAGTCGAAGAGACGCAGACTTAAATGGATATGGCGGACAACTGGTTCAGCCATTCACCGCTGGATCTGGCTGGACCACATCAAGCATTATTGGGTCCTGCTCTCGTCTGCCAAAACTGCCCACTATTTCAGGATCATTCTGAAATGCAAAGATAAGCCCCGGCTTCTATTCTCCACTGCTAACTGTCTTCTTAACCACTGTCTCCTCCACCCTCACCTCCAACAAAACGTGTAAGGACTTCTTTGTCTCTAAGACTGACATCATCCAATCAGCTGCCTCTGCCACTTCCCTTCCTCCCCTAGCCCACCAGCTCAAAATGTCCTCTAAGGGTACCCCTGTCCTAGCTCTGAACTCGCATCTGCCTCCAGTTTCTCTCCGCTCTCCCCTCATCAAATCTACGCGCTCACCTTGTCCATCACTTCCTGCTCCCTCGACCCTATTCCCACTAAACTGCTGACCACCTAACTTCCCTTCCTGGCTCCCATTTTAGCTGACATTGTTAATAGTTCTCTCTCCTCAGGTACTGTCCCCCTCTCTTTCAAATCTGCCGTCATCATCCCTCTCCTCAAAAAAACAAACCTCGATCCCCCCCCACTCCCCTGTCCTTGCAAACTACCGCCCCATCGCCAACCTCCCTTTCCTTGCCAAGGTCCTTGAATGTGTTTCGCCTCCCAAATCTGTGCCCATCTTTCCCCTAACTCCATGTTTGAATCTCTCCAATCAGGTTACCACCCTGCTACAGTACTGAAACAGCTCTCATCAAAATCACAAATGACATCCTTTGTGACTGTGACAAAGGCAAACTACCCCTCCTCGTCCTTCTTGACTTGTCTGTAGCCTTTGACATGGTTGACCATCCATCCTTCTCCAACGCCTCTCCACCGTCGTCCAGCTGGGTGGGACTGCACTCGCCTGGTTCCATCCTTATCTATCTGATCGTAGCCAGAGAATCACCTGCAATGGCTTCTCTTCCTGCTCCTGCATCGTTACCTCTGGTATCCCCCAAGGATCTCCCAGTTTCCACATGTACGCTGATGACACCCAACTCTACCTCACAACCACTTTTCTCGACCCCTCCACAGTCTCCAAATTGTCAGATAGCTTGTCCGACATCCAGTTCTGGAAGAGCAGAAATATTCTCCAATTAAATAATTAAATATTGGGAAGACTGAAGCCATTGGCTATGAACTCCATTCGCTAGCCACTGACTCCATCCCTCTCCTTAGCGTCTGCCAGAGGCTGAAGCACACAGTTTGCAACCTTAGTGTCATATTTGACCCAGAAATTAGCTTTCAACCACACATCCGCGCTATCACTAAGACCGCCTATTTCCACCTCTGTAATATCGCCCGTCTCCGCCCTTGCCTCAGCTCGCCTGTTGCTGAAACCCTTATCCATGCCTTTGTTACCTCTAGACTTGACTACTCCAACGCACTCCTGGCTGGCATCCCACATTCTATCCTACGTAAACTTGACGTGATCCAAAACTCGGCTGCCCATGTCCTAACTCGCACCAAGTCCCGCTCACCCATCATCCCTCTGCTTGCCGACCTACGTTGGCTTCTGGTTAAACAACATATTGATTTTAAAATTCTCTTCCTTATTTTCAAATCCCTCTATGGCCTCGCCCCTCCCTATCTCTGTAATCTCCTCCAGCCCCACACGCTCCTGAGATGTCTGTGCTCCTCTAATTCTGCCCTCTTGAGCATCCCTGATTATAATTATTCAACCATTGGTGCCCATGCTACTGAGGTCCTGCTATGCCCCCCTGTGCAATGTGCAACCAGGCTGCATTGGTGTCCTATGGAGGTCGCTTCTGCCCATGGGAAGGGAAAAGGTGGTGTCTGCTGTGGGTTGTTCAGGGCAGTCTGTGAACCGCAGCCTCGTTTGGCTCAGGTGCTTTCTGCAAATTTGTCCATTGTCTAATTTGACTATAAACACACTATTCCTTTCTTTAGCTATCACCGTGCCTGTGATCCACTTGGGACCATGTCCATAGTTTAGCACATATACAGGGACATTCAGACCAATTTCCCGTGACACAGTGGCGCGACCATCGTTTACATTTTGTTGCTGCCGCCTGCTCGCTACCTGATCATGCAGGTTGGGGTGAACCAGCGAGAGTCTGGTTTTAAGTGTCCTTTTCATGAGTAGCTCAGCCGGGGGCACCCCTGTGAGCGAGTGGGGTCTCGTGCGGTAGCTGAGCAGTACTCAGGACAGGCGGGTTTGAAGTGAGCCTTCTATGACTCGTTTAAGGCTCTGTTTGATGGTTTGTACTGCCCGCTCTGCCTGCCCATTGGAGGTTGGTTTAAACGGGGCCAAGGTGACATGTTTGATCCCATTGCGGGTCATGAATTCTTTAAGTTCGGCACTGGTGAAACGTGGCCCGTTGTCACTGACTAGTATGTCAGGCAGGCCATGGGTGGCAAACATGGCCCTCAGGCTTTCAATGGTGGTGGTGGCGGTGCTTCCCGACATTATTTCGCATTCAATCCATTTTGAAAAAGCATCCACCACCACCAAGAACATTTCACCACGAAACAGGCCCACATAGTCGACAGGGATCCTCAACCATGGTTTGCTCAACTGAGCCCATATGCTGCATTGCCGTACACAGGACTCTAAGTCAGAGTCGATACCGGGCCACCACATGTGGGATCTAGCTATCGCTTTCATCATTACTATACCCGGGTGTGTGCTATGGAGATCCGAGATGAACGTCTTCTTGCCCTTTTTGGGTAGCACTACGCGGTTAGCCCACAACAGGCAGTCTGCCTGAATGGACAACTCGTTCTTTCACCACTGGAACGGCTTGATTGGCTTTTGCATTTCAACGGGGATGCTGGCCCAGCTATCATGCAGTACACAGTTTTTTACTAGGGACAGCAGAGGATTTTGGTTGGTCCAAGTCCTAATCTGGCGGGCCGTGACAGGTGATTTATCATTTTCAAACACTTCCATGACCATCAACAAGTCTGCGGGCTGCGCCACCATCAACAAGTTTGCAGGTTGCGCTATTTTCACCTTCGTGGTGGGCAATGGTGGCCGACTGAGAGCATCCGCACAGTTCTCGGTGCCTGGCCTGTGGCGAATGGTATAGTTATGCGCTGATAGCGCGAGTGCCCACCTTTGTATGCGGGCTGAGGCATTAGTATTTATCCCCTTGTTTTCAGTGAACAGGGATGTGAGGGGCTTGTGATTGGTTTCCAGCTCAAATTTGAGGCCAAACAGTTACTGATGCATTTTCTTTACCCCGAACACACACGCTAATGCCTCTTTCTCAATCATGCTGTCGGCCCTCTCGGCCTTAGACAGGCTTCTGGAAGCATAGGCGACAGGTTGCAACTTCCCCACAACATTAGCTTGTTGTAATACACACTGGATTCCGTACGACGACGCATCACATGCTAGCACAAGTCTTTTACATGGGTTATACAATACAAGCAGCTTGTTGGAGCATAAAATGTTTCTGGCTTTCTCAAAAGCAATTACTTGGTTTTTTTTTCCATACCCAGTTCTCACCTTTGCGCAATAACACATGTAGGGGCTCTAAAAGGGTGCTTACCCCCGGTAGGAAGTTACCAAAATAGTTGAGGAGTCCCAGGAACGACCGCAGCTCTGTGACGTTCTGTGGCCTGGGCGCATTCCTGATAGCCTCTGTCTTGGCGTCTGTGGGTCGAATGCCGTCCGCCGCGATCTTTCTCCCAAAAAACTCCACTTCTGTTGCCATGAAGACGCATTTCGACCCCTTCAGCCGCAGCCCTACGCGATCCAGTCGCTGGAGGACCTCCTCCAGGTTTTGTAGGTGCTCGGCGGTGTCCCGACCCGTGACCAATATGTCGTCCTGAAAGACCACCATGTGTGGTACCGACTTGAGTAGGCTCTCCTTGTTTCTCTGGAAGATCGCTGCAGCCGACCGAATTCCAAACGGGCACCTGTTGTAGGTGAACAGTCCCTTTTGTGTGTTGATGCAGGTGAGGCCCTTCAAAGACTCCTCCAGGTCCTGCATCATGTAGGCCGAAGTCAGATCGAGCTTGGTGACTGTCTTGCCTCCTGCCAGCGTCGCAAATAAGTCATCTGCCTTAGGTAGCGGGTATTGGTCCTGTAGCGAGAAACGATTAATAGTTACTTTTTAATCACTGCAAATCCTGACCGTGCCATCACTTTTGAGTACTAGAACAATTGGGCTGGCCCACTCGCTGAATTCCACTGGGGAGATGATGCCCTCGCGTTGCAGCCTGTCCAGCTCGATTTCCACTCTCTCCCTCATCATGTGAGGTACCACTCGCGCCTTGTGGTGAATGGGTCATGCCTCTGGGGCCAAGTGGATCCGCACCTTCGCCCCGGAAAAGTTTCCAATGCCTGGCTCAAAAAGGGAAGGAAATTTGTTAAGAACCTGGGTACATGAGGCCTCATCGACATGTGATAGCGCTCGGATGTCATCCCAGTTGCAGCGGATTTTTCCCAGCCAGCTCCTTTCAAGCAGTGTGGGGCCATCGCCCGGGACAATCCAGAGTGGCAGTTCATGCACCATGCCCTCGTAGGTGACCTTGACCATGGCGCTGCCCAGAACAGTGATAAGCTCTTTGGTTTACGTTCTCAGTTTCATGTGATGGCGCTCAGGACTGGTCTGAATGCCTTGTTGCACCACAGTCTCTCAAACATTTTTTTACTCATGATGGATTGGCTAGCGCCAGTGTCCAGTTCCATGGCTACGGGTAAGCCATTCAATTTTATGTTTAGCATTATAGGTGGTCATTTCATCGAAAATGTGTGCACCCCGTGTACTTCAGCATCTGCCTCCTCTCTCTTAGATTTGAAATTGCTTTGATCCACCATGGACCGATCTTCCTCTGCCACATGGCGGTTAGCAGGTTTTGCAGAGCTTGCAGCTCGTTTGCAAGCTCGTTGGAGATGCCCCATTGTTCCACAGCTCTTGCAAACATACCCTTTGAAGTGGCATGAATAGGCTGAATGGAAGCCTCCACAACGCCAACAAGGTGTGAATTGCCTTGCATTCATCCTTTGTTGGGGACTCTGAGTCATCTGGGTCACCTGAGGCCTGCTGGCAGTTGCAGACTCATGGGTTCTGCCCTGTACATTTCTGCTCGCAAACACAGTTCCAGTTAATTTATGAACATTGCTAGCACTTGTGTGCTGAGAGATTTGTTGATGTTATCACTGGTGAACATAAACGCCTGTGCTATCGCAATGGCCTTACATGAAGGTCGGTGTCTCTACAGTGAAAAGTTTTCGTAGGATGGTCTCGTGGCCAATGCCCAGTACAAAAAAGTCTCTGAGCATTTGCTCCAGGAAGGCCATCAAACTCACATTGTCCTGCAAGTTGCCTTAGCTCGGTAACGTAGCTCGCCACTTCCTGACCTTCTGATCGCTGGCACGTGTAGAACCGATACCTCGCCATCAGCACGCTCTCCCTCGGGTTAAGATGCTCCCAAACCAGTGTACACAGCTCCTCATACGACATATCTGTAGGTTTCACTGGAGCCAGAAGATTCTTCATGAGGCTGTAGGTTGGTGCCCCGCAGACTGTGAGGAGGACCGCTCTCCTTTTTGCAGCGCTTCCTTCTCCGTCCAGCTCATTGGCTTCAAAGTACTGGTCTAGCCGTTCGACATAGGCTTCCCAGTCCTCACCCTCCGAGAACTTCTCCAGGATGCCCACAGTTTGCTGCATCTTTGAATTGGATTCGTATTCTCGTCGGCAGTTGTTGTGCTCCTAATGCAGATGAGGTTGCATACAGGGAGGTTAAAGTAACAGTGACCTCAGTCTTTAATAAGACACTCCAAAGTGAGGAAAAGGCCTTAGGGGCCGCTTTATATACGGTGCTCCCAAGGGATGCTGGGACCCCTTGGGACTTCAGGGGATGAGCTCCCTGGTGGCGGAACATGGGAGTGCATGCTTTACAGATGCACAACAAAGAGAATCTCCCTGCGTGCTGTGACTCCCTCCATAAGCATCTGGAGGGAGTGATGGGAGAACCTGGGTGCAGCCATGCATCTTTGTACAGTTTTCAGCACCTCAATGCTGCAGAACACTAACAGCACAACTGTCAAAATGAATGTGGACATAGTCCCCTTGTGGAAACCAGCTGATGATGTGTCATCAGATGATACCATCAGACCCGCTTCCTGTTAACTGGCTGGGAACCTGGTAGGGCGGGCTTAACAAGCCCAATCAAGGGAAAATTGTGTTGAGAGGACGGGATGGAGCCAGGAGCACATTCCCCATACACCATCAATGCCGGCCGCACCGGACTCGCCACTGTTGGCAAAATCGCGGCCCTGGAGTGGAGCCTCCCCCCTCCACAGATATGCACTTCCCGGACTGCAAGGGTTAAGTTACGAGGAGAGATTATACAAATTAGGGTTGTATTCCCTAGAATTTAGAATTTTAAGGGATGATCTAATTGAGTTACCAAGATATTAAACGGAACAGATAGGGTCGATAGAGAGAAACTATTTCCGCTGGTTGGGGATACTAGGACTAGGGGACATAGTCTAAAAATTAGAGCCAGACCTTTCAGGAGTGAAATTAGGAAACACTTCTACACACAAAAAGGGTGGTAGAAGTTTGGGACTCTCTTCCACAAATGGCAATTGATACTAGATCAGTTATTAATTTTAATTCAGTGATTGATAGCATGGGGCAAAACAGATTATCTGGTCATTATCACATTATTGTTTGTGGGAGCTTGCTGTTCGCAGGTTGGCTGCCGCGTTTCCCACATTACAACAGTGACGACACTCCGAAAGTACTTCATTGGCTGTAAAGCTGATGGTCATGAAAGGCGCTATATAAATGCATGTCTTCTTCTTTACAGGTGGGCATATGGAGTTAGGTCGCAGATCAACCATGATCTGATTGAATGGTGGAACAGGCTTGAGGGGCTGAATGGCCTACTCCGGTTCCTACGTTCATATGGAAGCTCAATGCCAAAGCAAGAACTTGTAAAATAACGTGTAATGTGTGAAGCACTGCTCCCTCTGTTCTGACCAACAATGTGCCTCAGAAAAAAAACAAGCCGACTGCATCAGCTATTCTTCCAGTTTGTCTGAGTGAGATAGCCAATTTAGTGCCAATTTGTTCCAAATTACAGCCAATTTTTTTTTTTACTGTGAATTTGTGCTCAGTGGGAACACAGGTGAACTTCACTTATAACCTTCAATGCTGACAGAGAGAAAGCAGACTTTCACCTCATCGCTCCGGGATAGATTTGCACTCAAATCCCAGAGGACAGTGTTCTCATCTAACGTGTCACTCTGCCCCTTGCTGGCCCTGTGTAACTGAATAAAATCACATCGCTTTCCAAGAGAATGGAAGAACTTTGAAGGCAATTATTTTTTTTAAATTTGACTTTTGGGATACAGACGGAATTAATCAAAAAACTCCAACACTAGATCCCCTGAAAATGAACCACTTCATCACCTCTGCTAATTCTTCACAATCAGAAACGATCTGGTGCAGGGAAGGTAACGGGCATGTGCCCAATTGCAGATCTAATTTCCTGAATAGTAAGGGGCACAATCGCCCGTGGTCCTAATACAGTAATAAACTCATCAAAACTGAGTCACACCAAATGCTCGTTTGATCTATCTGCACAAATCAAAAATGTGAATATAGGTCCATTCATTCAATGATTCCCGCTGCTACTTTACAATAGACTCCGTGCTAATCATCTGTCGCTCAGCAGTGCAATTTGTAGAAGGTATGATAGTGCAGTGGTTATATCAATGGATTAGAAATCCAGTTCGCCTGTACTGATAATCTAGAGAATGTAAGTTTAAATCCCACCATGACAATTGTTTTGTGACCAGTATGCACAAAACGTATAAAGATATAACACTGTCGATTTTTTTCCTTTCCTCCTTTTCTTGTTTACAAACCCCCGCCCCCTGCATTTTTTTTCTCTTTCTCCTGGCAGCTGGTGATGATTCCACCATTCACATCCTATTTAGACTCATCTTTTGTTTCTTAACTTGTCCCATTACCATCTCATTTTGGCCCATCATCCCTTTTGTCTCTTATATCTCTTCTGCCTTCCACCCTATCACAGACCTTTACTTTTGTTCATTCCTCCCCTCCCCCTCACACTGACCCTATACCTCCTTAAGAATCGGTTACATCTCGAACTTTTCCAGTTCTGACGAAGGGTCACAGACCCGAAACGTTAACTCTGTTTCTCTCCACGGATGCTGCCTGACCCGCTGAGATTTCCAGCATTTTCTGTTTTTATTTTATGCTTTCATACATGTTCAGCATTGTGTCGAATCGCTTCTTTGTAGCATCTACACGAAAGATGTTCATCCAGTCTAGTTTTAACTTTCTCAACCAGTCTTTGCCCATGGGAGTTGGCCTGTTGTTGTAGCTCGATACAGTAATAGGCAGCTTTACTGACTGGCCATTGTGTTGAACTCTACATTCCATTTGTCCACATGTCTCTAGGATTTCTCCAGAGTTGGTTTTTAGTTCTATGATACTCGTTGTAAGTGGTACTTGATTAAACTTTTGTATCCTTAGTCATGATGGAGCAGTCTGCTGCCATGTCGATGCACATATCAATATATTGCTCATTGATCATAAGATTTGTACGGAAGTCTTTCTCATGACTGCTAGCATTGCCGCTAGTGCATTGATACTGTAGATGACTAGTTCTTCAACATTAGATCTGTTCATTTCAATTTTGTGAACTTTTCCCTTTTGCTGTCGGTGCTTTGCATTGCCTCTAGAATGCTGCTTATTTCCTGCTTTAGATCTCGCTCTGCAGGCTGTCAAAATATGGCCTTTCTTCTGGCAGTGAAAACACTTCACACTTCTGTATTGTCAGGACTGTGGTGATTGATTTCCATTGCAGCGATAACAATTCACTGAACTGCTCTTCAGAGAAGGTTCACTCGGTTGATTCCTGAGATGAAGGGATTGACTTATGAAGATAGGTTGAGTAGGTTGGGCCTATATACATTGGAATTCAGAAGAATGAGAGGTGATCTTATTGAAACTTATGATAATGAGAGGGCTTGACAAGGTGGATGCAGAGAGGATATTTCCACTCATAGGGGAAACTAAAACTAGCGGACATAGTCTCAGAATAAGGAGCTGCCCATTTAAAACTGAGATGAGGAGAAATTTCTTCTCTCAGAGGGTTGTAAATCTATGGAATTCTTTGTCCAGAGTGCTGTGGAGGCTGGGTCATTGAATATATTTAAGGCAGAGATAGAAAGATTTTTGAATGATAAGGGAGTAAAGGGTTATGGGGAGTGGGCAGGGAAGTGGAGCTGAGCCCATGATCAGATCAGCCATGATCTTATTAAATGGCGGAGCAAGCTCGAGGGGCCAAATGGCCTACTCCTGCTCCTATTTCTTATGTTCTTATGTTCTCTCACCGCCAGGCTTTTGACTTGGTCTCACAGCTTTAGGTTTGGCGGTGGCTTTGTCACTGTAGTCCTCAGCTGCACGAGTCATTTGAGTTGGACGGAGCTCCCTAGAATTCTTAGATGCCATCTCCCATAGATAGAGCAATTTTGCATGTTATGTCAAACATTCGATTTGGAGTGTTCAGTAACTTGGACTGTGTGCGCTCATCCACCTATCCACGCACAAACTTATCTCACAACGCACAATCAAAAAATGTGCCGAAGTTACAATGCAAAGACAGGTTCTTAAGAGCTACAATGTACTCATTGATGGTTTCACTTTGCTTTTGGTTTCTGGTAACATACTTATAGCTCTCTGATAGTTCTAACGGCTTTGGGTCAAATGGTCCTTGAGTTTCTCGACAATGTCTTCAAACGATGCATTCTTTGATTTCCCTGGTGTGAGTAGGTTTGTCAACATTCTGTAGACATCTGGCCCAAAGTCGGTTAGAAAAATCATTTTTTCCTATTCACAAATTACTTTATTTTGAGCTTGAACATTCTCATCTACACCTTTGGTCTCAATAATGTTATTGGCCCGAAAAAACATCTCCATCCACTCAAGGTAAGAAATGAACAGTTCGCGAACTCGGTCATACAGGCCGAGGTTTCTGATGAATCCTGTAGGTGCGGCTATGATTGTCCCAATCCCGTTGAACAGTGACTCAGCTCGCTACCTGTGTACCTGTGAGAGTCAACACCACTGTTGTTGCGTATACATAAATGGGAAGGCGAAGCACAAACGATTCAACATGAGCATTAATGGTGAAACATCGCAAAAATTCAGCTTAGGTGTCACAAATCCATCTTAAACTTGTCCACTCGAAGCTTGAATATTGTGTCCTTCCATGATCCCTAAAAATGGCTTTGCAATCCCATCCTTGTTGCCAAAATGTAATATACGTGGGTAGAACAAAAGGTCAGAGACACGATGAGTTGCTAGTCCACGTGCTTGCTTTATTAGGCCAGAGTGAACTGAGCATGCTCATACCAAACCATGTGACAAATCATGTGATAATACAGGACAATAACCATAGGGTTTTTTCTCTCCATTGGACAGTGCCAGCATCACTCCTGGCCACACCCAATGGAGGAAAAAAAATGTCCTTTCAAATCCTCTTCCCTCTTCTCCCGAAGTCACTAACTGTTGCTAGCTGCAGTTCCACAGGTGCCCGCAGTTTCCAATCTCTCATTTTTATCTACATAGCAAGAGTGACTTCTCTTCAGAAAGTAATCCGTGATTAGGGAAGTGTTTTGGGATTCATTGAGGAAAAAATAAAGAGATGAAAGACTTGCATATATAGAGCACCTTTTACAACCTCAGAATGTCATCACTGTTTTAATGTATGAACTGATGAGGCACTATATAAATGCATTCTCTTTCCTTTTGAACAAATTTATTTTGAGCCAGAAGAGAAAATGTGTCGAGGAAGACAAGTTGCACTATTTTTCCTCCAAAATCCATTTGCACTGTCAATGCCATTTCCTCCCACATATATGTGGGTGTGAGTGAGTAATCACTGCTTTTGTCAAGACTATACCTTGGAATGATCTAACAGGAATAATAGATCGTTTTCTTTATCCCAACTAAAGATTTTGGAACAATTAAATCAAGTTGCTTCATCCAGTTACTAACGGTGATATTTAATTAGTATCAACTGCTATAAGTAAAATACTAATTACATTCATCAACCGCTCCCACTAAACGTCCGATGAGCTCTAAATTGTGCTTGTCACCACTTTACTGAATTATATTGTGGGATTTGAACCAGATTGGAAACTCCGAATGTTTAGCAAGCCCATTATATACAATTTATCATAATTAGGCTCCTTCAGAGATTACATGAAAAATGAGGCTTTTCACAAACAATGAAAAGCAAAATGAATTTTACAGCATGCTGCTTTAATATAATTAAATGTGTTTTTTTATTCTGCAAGAACGTGAATTCTAAGCAACATTTATCACATCAGGCAGATTCATGGTTAACCCCTTCCAGCACCAAAATATTTGCAAAAAAGATTCATATATAATAAAAAAGTATTGGAAGGTACACTTAAGAACATAAAAATATAAGAAACAGGAGCAGGAGTAGGCCATCTGGCCCCTCGAGCCTGCTCCACCATTTAATAAGATCATGGCTGATCTGATCATGGACTCAGTTCCACTTCCCCGGCTGTTCCCCATAACCCTTTATCGGTCAAAAATCTGTCTATCTCCACCTTAAATATATTTAGCCTCACAGCTCTCTGGGGCAGAGAATTCCAAAGATTTACAACCCTCTGAGAGAAGAAATTCCTCCTCATCTCAGTTTTAAATGGGTGGCCCCTTATTCTAAGACTATGTCCCCTAGTTTTAGTTTCCCCTACGAGTGGAAATATCCTCTCTGCATCCAGCTTGTCGAGCCCCCTTATTATCTTATCCCTTTCAATAAGATTGCCTGTCAATTCTTCTGAACTCCAATGAGTATAGGCCCAACCTACTCAACCTATCTTCATAAGTCAACCCCCTTATCTCCGGAATCAACCGAGTGAACCTTCTCTGATGCAAGTATATCCTTCCTTAAACACAGAGACCAAAACTGTATGCAGTACTCCAGGTGTGGCTTCACCAATACCCTATACAGTTGTAGCAGGACTTCTCTGCTTTTATACTCTATCCCCCTTGCAATAAAGGCTAACATTCCATTTGCCTTCCTGATTACTTGCTGTACCTGCATATTCACTTTTTGTGTTTCATGTACAAGGACCCCCAGGTCCCTCTGTACTGTAGCACTTTGCAACTTTTCTTCATTTAAATTATAATTTGCTTTTCTATTTTTTTCTGCCAAAGTGGATAACCTCACAGTTTCCCACATTATACCCCATCTGCCAAATGTTTGCCCACTCACTTAGCCTGTCTAAGCAATTTTTTGTGTCCTCCTCACAATTTGCTTTCCCACCCATCTTTGTATCATCAGCAAACTTGGCTACATTACACTCGATCCCTTCATCCAAATCATTACATCTATCCAAATATAGATTGAAAAAAATTGAAATAGTAAACTTTCTTTCACCAATTTCCTTCCTCTTTATATCTGAATCAGAAGGATGTGGATTCAAGTGCATCATCCAGACTGGCATTCAAGCATCATCATAGGCAGTCGCTCAGAGCCGAGGAAGACTTGCTTCCACACTAGACATGAGTTCTCAGGTGACTGAAGAGTTCAGTGCAGGACCTACAGTCTCTGTCACAGGTGGGGCAGATGGTGGTTGAAGGAATGGGTGGGTGGGGGGCCTGGGTTGCCGTGCGCTCCTTCCGCTGTCAACGCTTGACTTCAGCTTGCTCTCGGCGAAGAGACTCGAGGAGTTCAGCGCCTTCCCGGATGCGTTTCCTCCATTTTGGGCGGTCTTGGGCCAGGGATTCCCAGGTGTCGGTGGGGATGTTACATTATTTCAAGGATGCTTCGAGGGTGTCCTTGAAGTATTTCCTATGCCCACCTGGGGCTCGCTTGCCGTGTCGGAGATCCGAGTAGAGCACTTGTTTTGGGAGTCTCGTGTCAGGCATGCAGACGATGTGGCCTGCCCAACGGAGCTGATCGAGCGTGGTCAGTGCTTCGATGTTGGCCTGAGCGAGAACACTGACGTTGGTGCACCTATCCTGACAGGGGATTTACAGGATTTTGTGGAGGCAGTGTTGGTGGTACTTCTCCAGAGTTTTGAGGTGCCTGCTGTACATAGTCCATGGGGCCGAAATTCATCAACTCACCGCCCGCTGTTGCCGACTGCCGCCCACTGCCACCGACATTCCTCGTGAAGATCCGCCCAGTGCCAGTTTGAGGGTGGCCTGGAGCGGGCGTGAGGGGAGAGCAGCCGGGAACCGCCCGCTGACGTCAGAGGACGGCTGAGTGGCGCAACAGACCTCCCATCCGCCGAGCTCCCAGATTCCTGCGGGTGGGAGTCGGCAGGACTCGGCGGCAGAAGAGGAGTGGACCTCTGCAAGGAGGCTGGTCTGTCCCCGACGGTAGGTGTGAAGAACCCGAAAAAAAAGTAAATGAACATTTTTTTTTAATTCCACAGCGACTTACCTGGATGCGGTCTCCTGAAGGTCTTCCGATAGTTTTATTATTTTTTACTGTTGATTTTCTTTTTCACGTCTTCGACCCTCTGTGGGCCCGACTCCATCCTCGGCGGCACTTGGGCAGCAAGCGCCTCTGCCGCCGAAAATGAGAGCTCCTGCCTCCTCCCTCCCAGATTGGCGGCATACGTCATCCATTTGCCGCCTGCTGACCTTCGAGGGACCTCGGCGATGAATATCCCGCCCAAAGTACCGTCTGGTACCTCGGCGGCCATCGGCGGCACTTTGGGCGGCACTTAGGCAGGCGGAGGCCTTGATGAAAATCGGCCCCCATGTCTCTGAACCTTATAGGAGGGCGGGTAATACCACTCCCCTGTAGAAAATGAGCTTGGTGCTGGGTTTGAGGTCCTGGTCTTCAAACACTCTCTTCCTCAGGCGACCGAAGACTGCGCACACTGAAAGCGGTGTTAGATCTCGTCGTCGATGTCTGCCCCTTTTGACAGTAAGTTCCTGAGGTATGGAAAATGGTCCACGTTGTCCAAGGCCTCGTTGTGGATTCAGATAAACGGGGGGGCAGTGTTGTGTGGCAGGGGCAGGTTGGTAGAGGACCTTTGTCTTACAGATGTTTAGCATAAAGCCCATGCTTTCATATACCTCGATGAAGGTGTTGATGATGGCTTGGAGTTTGGCATCCTAGTGTGCGCAGACGCAAGCGACGTCTGCATCCCGTAATTCGATGACGGAGGATGGGATGAACTTGGATCTGGTCTGGAGGCGGCGGAGGTTGAACAGATTCCCGTTTGTCCTGTAATTTAGCTCCACTCCAGCTGGCATTCCAGTGCAATAATGAGGGAGTGTTGTACTGTCAGAGGTGAGGCGCAGTACTTGTATTTTATAGTCTCTTGAACACTTTTAGTTCAAATTAACTCTGTTTATTTGGGAGATCGAAACCATGGGCCCAAGTTTCCACATGATTGCGCCTGATTTTTAGGAGCAACTGGTGGAGAACGGACTACCTTAGAAATCGCAATTCTCCACATTTGTTTTACTGCAGTTTTAGTCAGGTAGAACAGTTCTACTTTGGAACAGGATTTTTTCTTCAAAAGGGGGCGTGTCTGGCCACTGACGCCTGATTTGAAAGTTTCCACAGTGAAAACGTACTCCAAACTAAGTTAGAATGGAGCAAGTGAAGATTTTTGTAGAACTGAAAAAACCTGTTCTACACATTAAAAAATCAAGCGCAGGTTACAAATTAGGCGTCCAGAACGAGGTGGGGGGAAGGGAAGTCATTAAATTCTACAATAAATCCTTATTTATACTACTACAAATATTATACAAATAAATCCAACCTGAATAAACATTTATAAGCAAAGAAAAGATTAAATAAACCATCTTCCTACCTGTGTGAAAGTGCTTCAGGGCAGGCCTTTCGGGACCGAAGGCTGAACGGGCCGGCCCGAGACTTCGGACAGGGAACGTCCCCAGCACCAGATTTACAGGTAGGTGGCGTTGGGTTGGGTCGGGTCGGGTCGGGTCAGGGAGCGGGGGGGGAGAGAGAGGGGGGTAGAGAGAGAGGGAGAGGGAGGGAGGGGGAGGGAGAGGGAGGGAGAGGGGGAGAGGGAGGGAGGGAGAGAGGGAGAGGGAGGGAGGTCAGGTCGGATCCAGTCCGGGAGCGGGAGACGGGTCGGGTCCAGTGGGGGGGGGGGGGTTAGGTTGGGGGGCGGGTCGGGTTGGGTCCAGTCGGGGGGGCGGGGAGCAGGAACAGGAGCGCGGGTCGGGTCGGGTCGGGTCGAGTCGGGGAGGCGGGGAGCGGGAACAGGAGCGCGGGTCGGGTCGGGTCCAGTCGGTGGGGGGGGAGCGGGTGTCGGGTCTGGTCCGGAGGCAGGGGGGGGCGGAGCGGGTGTCGGGTCTGGTCCGGAGGCAGCGGGGGGGCAGGGAGTGAGTGTCGGGTCTGGTCGGGGGGGGGGAGCAGGAGCTGGCCGTGGGAGGAGCCTTATTCACGCAGCCCCAGTGAGCCCATTCAGCCAGGGCTAGGGGCTGCGTGCTTTGGGCCCCTCCCACACAGTTCGGCGCCTGGAGCTACTGCACTTGCGTGCCCACTGTAGCGCGCATGTGCAGAGGTCCCGGCACTGTTTTCAGCGCAGGGTCCTGGCTCCGTCCCCCACAGCTCGTGCTGGCTGCGCCGAGGGCCAGAGGACCTGCAGGGAGGTGGAGAATACCGAAGATTTTTTTAGGCGCACTTTGTGGCGCGTAAAACGGGCGTCCAGGTCGGGACTGCGCCGTTCTAGGCGCGTGTGGAAACTTGGGCCCATAGAAACATAGAAATCCACAGCACAGAGGAGGCCATCTCAGCCCATTGTGTCCGCGCCTGCCGACAAAGAGCCGCACGGCCCTTGGTCAGCAGCCCTGATATAAACCTATGAGCAATGGCGGAAAGATAAAGAGCACCCGGCCCAACCAATCCGTCCCACACAAATGCGACACCCCTTGCACTGAAACATTCTACACTCCACCCCAACCGGAGCCATATGATCTCCTGGGAGAGGCAAAATCCAAATAACAACCTAGGCCAATTGGGGAAAAAATTCCTCTCCGACCCATCCAGGCGATCAAAATTAGCCCAGGAGATCACCCTGTCTGTATTCGATTTGCTGCAGTACTTACCATCGTGTCCATGCCGGTCAACAAGAGGCTATCCAGTCTAATCCCATTTACCAGCTCTAGGTCCGTAACCCTGCAAGTTATGGAACTTCAAGTGCCCATCCAAGCACCTTTTAAATGTGGTGAGGGTTTCGGCATCCACTACCCTTCCAGGCAGTGAGTTCCAGACCCCCACAACCCTCTACATGAAGAAGCCTCCCCTCAAATCCCCTCTGAACCTTCCACCAATCACCTTGAAACTATGCCCCCTCATAATCTCAGATAGCCATGTGCAGATTAAAATGGAGTTCCTCATCAGACAAACAGCTTTCTTAAAAACAGATCCAGGATTCTAGTTTTCCTAGCTAAAGGGCACTATACATTATATCGTTTACTGAGGGACTGTTGTACTGTCAGAGGTGAGGTGCAGTACTGAGGGAGTGCAATACTGTCGGAAGTAATATGCAGTACTGAGGGAGTGCAGTATTGATGGCATGCTGAACTGTCGGAGATGACGTGTATTAGAGGGAGTGCTGTACTGTCAGAGGTGAGGTGCAGTACTTAGAGCGTGCTGTACAGTTGGAGGTGCTGTACAGGTCACCATAAGTAAAATCCACAACCTGAGTTATGCTGGGAGCTAGTCAAGATATTTTACGTGGTCATTTGCCTCTTATGACCAACACGAAAGCAAATCGATGCATCAGAGAGCTTTGCATTTTAAATAGAAGATCGGAACGTGAGTTAAAGCCGAGCTTGAAACCCACAGCTAAAGCATGGCAGAATAGACACCTCCGCTGCTGAGAGGGCGTAGGGATGTTACACATTTTACTTGTCTGCGTGCCAGTGATAGTGTTGAACTGAGCAGTGAGGTGCTGGCTTCACAACTGCAAAACAGGCACGATGGGCCAAATGACCTCTGTTTGTGCTGTAAAACCTTCTCTGTCTCTAAACAACATCATGTGCTGGGTTGGTGGGTAAGTATATCTCCCGGTGTGGTAAAAAAGGGAAGGTGGCTCAACTGTGGCTATCAAGGGAAATCAGGGATAGTATTAAAGCCAAGGAAGTGGCATACAAATTGGCCAGAAATAGCAGTGAACCCAGGGACTGGGAGAAATTTAGAACTCAGCAGAGGAGGACAAAGGGTTTGATTAGGGCAGGGAAAATGGAGTACGAGAAGAAGCTTGCAGGTAACATTAAGGCGGATTGCAAAAGTTTCTCTAGGTATGTAAAGAGAAAAAGGTTATTAAAGACAAACGTAGGTCCCCTGCAGTCAGAATCAGGGGAAGTCATAATTGGGAACAAAGAAATGGCAGACCAATTGAACAAGTACTTTGGTTCGGTATTCACTAAGGAGGACACCAACAACCTTCCGGATATAAAAGGGGTCAGAGGGTCTAGAAAGGAGGAGGAACTGAGGGAAATCTTTATTAGTCGGGAAATTGTGTTGGGGAAATTGATGGGATTGAAGGCCGATAAATCCCCAGGGCCTGATGGACTGCATCCCAGAGTACTTAAGGAGGTGGCCTTGGAAATAGTGGATGCATTGACAGTCATTTTCCAACATTCCATTGACTCTGGATCAGTTCCTATCGAGTGGAGGGTAGCCAATGTAACCCCACTT
Organism: Pristiophorus japonicus; assembly: GCF_044704955.1. Taxonomy (NCBI): domain Eukaryota; kingdom Metazoa; phylum Chordata; class Chondrichthyes; family Pristiophoridae; genus Pristiophorus; species Pristiophorus japonicus. Next base: position 80,866,163 of record NC_091994.1, read on the forward strand.
TTTAAAAAAGGAGGGAGAGAGAAAACAGGGAATTATAGACCGGTCAGCCTGACCTCAGTAGTGGGTAAAATGATGGAATCAATTATTAAGGATGTCATAGCAGTGCATTTGGAAAATGGTGACATGATAGGTCCAAGTCAGCATGGATTTGTGAAAGGGAAATCATGCTTGACAAACCTTCTGGAATGTTTTGAGGATGTTTCCAGTAAAGTGGACAAGGGAGAACCAGTTGATGTGATATATTTGGACTTTCAGAAGGCTTTCGACAAGGTCCCACACAAGAGATTAATGTGCAAAGTTAAAGCACATGGGATTGGGGGCAGTGTGCTGACGTGGATTGAGAACTGGTTGGCAGACAGGAAGCAAAGAGCAGGAGTAAATGGGTACTTTTCAGAATGGCAGGCAGTGACTAGTGGGGTACCGCAAGGTTCTGTGCTGGGGCCCCAGCTGTTTACATTGTACATTAATGATTTAGACGAGGGGATTAAATGTAGTATCTCCAAATTTGCGGATGACACTAAGTTGGGTGGCAGTGTGAGCTGCGAGGAGGATGCTATGAGGCTGCAGAGTGACTTGGATAGGTTAGGTGAGTGGGCAAATGCATGGCAGATGAAGTATAATGTGGATATCCAAAACAGAGAGACAGACTATTATCTGAATGGTGACAGATTAGGAAAAGGGGAGGTGCAACGAGACCTGGGTGTCACGGTACATCAGTCATTGAAGGTTGGCATGCAGGTACAGCAGGCGGTTAAGAAAGCAAATGGCATGTTGGCCTTCATAGCGAGGGGATTTGAGTACAGGGGCAGGGAGGTGTTGCTACAGTTGTACAGGGCATTGGTGAGGCCACACCTGGAGTATTGTGTACAGTTTTGGTCTCCTAACTTGAGGAAGGACATTCTTGCTATTGAGGGAGTGCAGCGAAGATTCACCAGACTGATTCCCGGGATGGGGGGACTGACCTATCAAGAAAGACTGGATCAACTGGGCTTGTATTCACTGGAGTTCAGAAGAATGAGAGGGGACCTCATAGAAACGTTTAAAATTCTAAAGGGTTTAGACAGGTTAGATGCAGGAAGAATGTTCCCAATGTTGGGGAAGTCCAGAACCAGTGGTCACAGTCTAAGGATAAGGGGTAAGCCATTTAGGACCGAGATGAGGAGAAACTTCTTCACCCAGAGAGTGGTGAACCTGTGGAATTCTCTACCACAGAAAGTAGTTGAGGCCAATTCACTAAATATATTCAAAAGGGAGTTAGATGAAGTCCTTACTACTAGGGGGATCAAGGGGTATGGCGAGAAAACAGGAATGGGGTACTGAAGTGCATGTTCAGCCATGAACTCATTGAATGGCAGTGCAGGCTAGAAGGGCTGAATGGCCTACTCCTGCACCTATTTTCTATGTTTCGATGTTCCTATGTACCGAACCACTGATAGCTCCCTGTCTGTGCGGCTGTCGCAAGGCTGATACAATTGAGTTTGGTGCCCAGAGCGAGGGGGAATAAAAGAAACCACTGCTGGTTATTATTAGAGCAGAGAAGGTTAATGGGAGATTTAGGAACATAGGAACAGGAGTAGGCCATGATTATTCAATGGTAAATGTACAGGTGTGTGCAGGACTGAGATCTCCAGCAGTGCCCTCCACAATTGAATGTCGTGCTAGTACTCATTATCGTGGCTCACATTTGAAGATGGGTGAGATCGTGTACAGCACCCAGGAACAATGCCCAGGTATGTGTCAGTACTTTCAGGACAGGGAGGGGGTTGAAATTTAGAAAGAATCTAAAAATAGTGCAGAACAATATGTCACTCTTCTAAACTAGTTATTGTCCATTTTGTTCTGGGTGTTACAAATGGAATTCTTACTCGTTATTTACTTAAGACCATTAAATAACTCACAAATTATTTTTAAGCCCCTTGTTTAAGCTGCGTCCTCACTTTCTCCGACAATCAAAATGGCGTCCGTAGTGCCGAGTTCTGTGAGGAAGGCCAGGTAAAAGCAGCTTTTCTCCAGCGATCTTTTCGGCGAGCGATCAGCCTGACGATGTGTGGGCGATGTGCCGAAAGTTGCGCTGGGCGAAGTGCGGGCGATCACCTCGGCGATGTGACAGGAAAGTTGGGCCGGCAATTTTCCGGCGATGTTTCGGCCCGGCTTTCCACTTTTTAGTCAAAACGGGCAATAGCCTGCCTTTTTGGACAATATATGGGCACTAGCCCAGCAATCTGAAGTGGAAAGTCTAACCCCAAGTCCTTGGTGTAGAAATTCGGTCACTCAGCGCCCCCGGAAAGGGTCGGAACAGGAGTGTTAAAGGGATCGGAGCTGCGAGCGCCGGCATTTGCGCCGCTCGGCACATTCGCTGTGCCGGAGCCGGCGGTGCTGACCGGTACCGCCCAGGAGCATTGCACAACGCCCTCGGTTTCAACAGCACTTTGATTTTTGCTTGGTGCTGATCCTGTAGCACCCCCTAGAGTGCAATAGTGGGACTGCCTGGGAAAGCAAGCGGTCCGAGCTGGTCTGACGGCGGTGAGAGAAGGAATAACTAAATGCGGTAAGGGTGATTGTTTTTTGTTTTTTTTATTTTTAAGATTTATCTTGACGTGGGGTGAGCAAAGTATTGGGAATGTTTTTTGTGCTTTTTTGGGCGATTTTTTTTCTTTCTGGGGAAGCCTCTCTCAGGGTGCTCCGAGGCAGGCTCTTTAATCCAAGATTTTCAGTTGTTCAGCCGGCCTAGCGCCCTGAGACAGGTGTGGAACGCTTCTCTTAGCGCTTCGCCCCACACTCAGGGCCCAGCTGATGAATTTTGTGGCTGCAGACCCAAACCATTTCCTGGCGCAAAATTTCCTGCCCCGCTGCCATTAGAGCCCGAATTAGCCCCCAACCGAATTTCCACCCGCAACTCTTCGAACAGAAACGGTCTTAAAATATTCTTGATGAATCCTCTCATCTTCTTACAAAGCCAGAAGCAATTTTTAGCCGATTGGCCAATAACTCAGAACCTTTCCCTTTACTAGTTTTCATTTACTCACTAACTTCTTGTCAGGGGCTCCAATTCCAACCAATGTTTTGCCCGAAGCCCAATCTCGGCTAAGGAGAAACACGCTGAGCTGTGGAGTGACGTGACACAGGCCTGCATGACTCCCCGCACGTTGAGCTCCTGAATATCCCACTGTGACTAATTGCCAAATGGAGGCCAGGCATCTCCCTACTGGAAGTAACACTACAGGACCAACCATCTTATTACCGAGTCATATTTTCGTTAGCACCCTTTCACTTACTTTTTGCAAGTTGGAACAATCCTACATCCTGGGACATCGTGGCCCCCCCGACCTGCGAGAGAACAGCTCCGCAGGTCGGGCTATAAAAGAGCTGGAGCAGCGTACCACTTCAACCTCCAGCGCGAGCTGCTCCAAGTGTGCGACGATTTTAAGATGGGCGACTGGGTGACGTCATCAAAACCCTGGTCGTCGTTTTGGAGCGTGGGCAGGAACATCAGGAGGAGCCAGGTACAGAGGAGCGAGAAGGTCGGGTTGGATGAGCGGTGAGTATTTGTGGCGAGATGTGGTGAATGTTTATAGAAACATAGAAACATAGAAAATAGGTGCAGGAGTAGGCCATTCGGCCCTTCTAGCCTGCACCGCCATTCAATGAGTTCATGGCTGAACATTCAACTTCAGTACCCCATTCCTGCTTTCTCGCCATACCCCTTGATCCCCCTAGTAGTAAGGACCTCATCTAACTCCTTTTTGAATATATTTAGTGAATTGGCCTCAACAACTTTCTGTGGTAGAGAATTCCACAGGTTCACCACTCTCTGGGTGAAGAAGTTCCTCCGCATCTCGGTCCTAAATGGCTTACCCCTTATCCTTTGACTGTGACCTCTGGTTCTGGACTTCCCCAACATTGGGAACATTCTTCCTGCATCTAACCTGTCTAACCCCGTCAGAATTTTAAATGTTTCTATGAGGTCCCCTCTCATTCTTCTGAACTCCAGTGAATGCAAGCCCAGTTGATCCAGTCTTTCTTGATAGGTCAGTCCCGCCATCCCGGGAATCAGTCTGGTGAACCTTCGCTGCACTCCCTCAATAGCAAGAATGTCCTTCCTCAGGTTAGGAGACCAAAACTGTACACAATACTCCAGGTGTGGCCTCACCAATGCCCTGTACAACTGTTATGGCGGAGGAGCGGCGAGAGATCATGGCGGAGGTGCGACAGATGAGGGTACGGGGCCAAGAAGAGTCGAGGGCCCAGGGGCATCACGGGCCAGCCCACATTGCGATATGTGTGCGTACTAGGTCTGTGCAGCAGAACAGGTCTCCAGTTGTCTTAGGTCATCCTTGCCACTGGACCAAGACCTAGCTCTGTCAAGCCCGTGTGGTGGTTGGTGTGCAACGGTCACCACATGTTAAAAAAATCCACGCACAGGCAGCTTCCACCCCCTCAACTGGAGTTCGAAACTGGAACATCGGGTCCTTCATCGAAACAACTGTGAACTCGTGTAAGCAAGTCCTCCTCGTTTGAGGGACCACCTATGATGATGATGACATCGCAATAGCATGGTCTTGCTTTCCTTTGCCTGAGAGAAAGAAAAGAGAAGGGAGGAGCGCTGTCGCCCAGCTTGGTCAATATCCCATAACTGGGCAGGCTCTGAATGGAGGCTCAGGAACATATGGAGCACTAAGCCAGGGCAGGTAGAGAAAGCAGTTAAAAAAGCATATGGGATCCTGGGCTTCATAAATAGAGGCATAGAGTACAAAAGCAAGGACGTTATGATGAACCTGTATAAAACACTGGTCTGGCCTCAACTGTGTACAATTCTGGCCGCACTTTAGGAAGGATGTGAAGGCCTTAGAGAGGGTGCAGAAAAGATTTACAAGAATAGTTCCAGGGATGAGAGAATTCAGTTACATAGATAGGCTGGAGAAGCTGGGGTTGTTCTCCTTGGAGCAGAGAAGGTTGAGAGGAGATTTGATAGAGGTGTTCAAAATCATGAGGGGTCTGGACAGAGTAGATAGGGAGAATCTGTTCCCATTGGCAGAAGGGTCAAGAACCAGAGGACACAGATTTAAGGTGATTGGCAAAAGAACCAAAGGCGATATGAGGAAATACTTTTTTATGCAGCGAGTGGTTAGGATCTGGAATGCACTGCCTGAAAGGGTGGTGGAGGCAGATTCAATCGCGGCTTTCAAAAAGAAATTGGATACGTACCTGAAGGAAAATAATTGCAGGGTTACGGGGAAAGGGCGAGGGAGTGGGACTAGCTGAAGTGCTCTTGCAGAGAGCCGGCACAGGCTCGACGGGCCGATTGGCCTCCTTCTGTGTTGTAACTATTCTATCATTCTCTGAAGCCTCAATTTAAACATTTTTATCCTTGTTTTCAATTCCCTCCATTGCCTCGCCTCTCCCTATCTCTGTAATCTCCTCTTGCGTATCCCCAATTTTAATCACTCCCCTATTGGTGGCCATGCCTTCAGATGCCAAGGCACTAGGCTCTGGAATTCCCTCCCTAAACCCCTCTGCCTCTTTACCTTTCTTTCCTCCCATAAGACGCTCCTGTTAACCAACACTCTGACCAAGCCCTGTCATAATAGCTCCTTATCTGACTTGGTGTCAAATTTTGTTGGATAATGCTGCTGTGAAGCACCTTGGGACGTCTTACTATGTTAAAAGTGCTATAGAAATACAAGTTGTTGTTGTTGTTGAGGGCATCAGGGGAAGGAGAGGTAAATCACAAATCGCCCTGGGACCTTGTGTACCATTAGTCCGTACAGTATTACTGGCAGTAGCACTGTGGCTGCCTCTTCTATGGGCACATCTCTTAGTAATGCAGTACTCAGGTAAGTAATTATGATCAAAGCTGTATCTTCACTTATATCATGTTTACTCTGAATCTCTGTGCCTTAATCCATGTTCAATTTGTGAAGCCACATGGGAGAATTGAGGGGAATTCTCCCGTTTAATCTGATGACTCTCAGCGGGGAAGCTCCAGGCTCATAATTGAATGCTTCTGTAGTGTCTCTGCACCTTGTTACAAACTCACACGAGGCATGTATATATCAGACACAGTCACTCTGTGACCTTCACTTTATTCCCAGGACCAAGGAGTGCTGACCCTGGGTGGGACCTCCCCTTTTATACCTGGAAACCCAGGTGAGGAGTGTCTCCCGCAAGCTCACCCCCTGTGGTCAGGGTGTGCATTTCAAAGGTACAGGTACAGTGTGCATGAGTTACAGTTACATAACTATTGTCATTGCAAGATGGTGAAATACATGACGGTTTCTGCAAAGGATACAGGCTTAAACTGCGATCCCAATGTGTGCTTTTTGTCTGCTGCCGCATTTAAGTTCTTCTGAAATAAAAACAGAAAATGCTGCAAGTATTCAGCAGGTCAGGCAGCACCAGTGGAGAGAGAAACAGAGTTAAGGTCTCAGGCCGATGACCCTTCGTCAGAACAGGAAGATGTTAGAGACGAACAGTTTTTAAGCAAGTGCAGAGCCAGGGGAAAGAGGAAGGGAGAAAGGAAAGTATCTATGAAGGTAGAAGGCAGGAGTGATCATGATGCAAGGCCAAAGGAAGTGTTAATGGGACAAGTAAAGAAACAACAACAAAAACATCAACTTGTATTTATATAGCACCTTTAACATCCCAAGGCACCTCACAGGAGTATTAAGCGTAAAAAATTTGACACCGAGCCGCATCATCATAGGCAGTCCCTCGAGCGAGGATGACTTGCTTCCACAAGAGTTCACAGATGTTTCAATGAAGGACTCGATGTTCCAGTCCTGAACTCCAGTTGAAGAGGTGGAAGATGCCTGTGCGTGGATTTTTTTTAATGTGTGGTGACCGTTACACATCAGTCACCGAGCAGCATAAGTAAAAATTAGTGGAGGTGACCAAAAGCTTGGTCAAAGAGGTAGGTTTTAAGGAATGTCTTGAAGGAGGAAAGAGAGGTAGAGAGACGGAGAGGTTTAGGCAGAGTCCCAGAGCTTAGGGCCAAGGCAATAGAAGGCACAGCCACCGATGGTTGAGCGATTATAATCAGGGATGATAAGGAAGGCAGAATTAGAGGAGTGCAGACATCTCAGGGGGCAGGGGGGTGGTGGCTGGAGGAGATAGGGAGGGATGAGGCCGTGGAGGGATTTGAAAATAAGGATGAGAATTTTGAAATCGAGGCGTTGCTTAACCGGCAGCCAATGTAGGTCAGCGAGTACAGCAGTGATGATGATGATAATGATGATGATGGGCGAACGGGATTTGGTGCGAGTTAGGACAAGGGCAGCCGCGGTTTGGATCACGCCTAGTTTACGCAGGGTAGAATGTGGGAGGCCAGCCAGGAGTGCATTGGAAGGGTAAAGTCTAGAGGTAACAAATGCATGGATGAGGGCTTCAGCAGCGGATGAGCTGAGGCAAGGGCGATGTTACAGAGTTGGAAATAGGCGGTCTTAGTTATGCGGCGGATATGTGGTCGAAAGCACATTTCAGGGTCAAATATGACACCAAGGCTGCGAACAATGTGGTTCAGCCTCAGACAGGAGCCGGGAAGAGGGATGAAGTCAGTGTCTAGAGAATGGAGTTTGTGGCGGGTACCGAAAACAATGCCTTTGGTCTTCCCAATAATCAAAAAGATGGGTCCATAAATGGCAACAGCAGAATCACAGAGGGGGCGGGAATCATGGAAAACCTGGCAAAGCGGAGAAAGTTCCCGTATCCCATGAATGTGACGGAAGAAAGGTAGGTGGATCCCAGAGGTGCGGACCACCCCACCGGCCGTGTACCGATAGGGGATCCCCACCTCAAGCACCAGCCCGCACCTCCTCCTCTCCCAGTGGCTTGGTGCAGCCACCCTCCATTACCAGCAACTGCTGTCCGAGAAAATGGGAGTGGTGCTTAACATCTAAAGTTGTTAAACTCAAAGGGGGGAGTTTTAACACCTCCCCTCCCCCCTCCCCCCCCCCATTGCCCGCACGATGGGCAGGAGAGAGTCGGGGTGTGGTAGGGCGGGGCGGGGATTTAAATCGGCAAATTTGCAAAACTCGATCCCAACCCACCGCGAATGCATCCACTTCCAGTTTAACCACGACGGATATGGGGGCTCCAAGTATCCCACTCTGGGTCGGTGATTATAATATGTAAATGAGGCTCGCTTCCTCAAATTTTGGCAATTTAAATTTAATGCTGGTCGGCTGGGTTTTCCAGTGTCACTAAAGGGAGGCGGGAGCAGCCAGATCCAACAGGCAAGTGAATTTTACAGCACTGCTTGTGGGCCAGTAGGAGCATGAGTGCTTTCCCCCGCACCCTCAAGCAAATCTTCTGCCGCCATCTTCCGCCACCACCCCCTCCAATCCCGCACTGTTTCCCAGTCCCCCTTCCTTCCCGATTGGCGTTCCCCCCACTGCCCCCGCCCCCCCAACCAACTTGCAATGCTTCTCAGTATCAGCTTGGCTCAGTGGGTAGCACCCTCGCCTCTGGGTCCGAAGCTTGTGGGTTTGAGTCCCACTCCAGGAACTTGAGCACATTAAACAATCTAGACTGACACTCCAGTGCAGTGCTGAGGGCGCCTTGCACTGACGGAGGTGCCGTCTTTCAAATGAGACGTTGAACCGAGGCCCCAGTCTGCTCTCCCAGGTGGATGTCAAAGATCCCATGGCACTATTTCAAAGAAGAGTAGGGGAGTTATCCTGGTGTCCTGACCAATATTTATCCCTCAATCAATAAAACAAAAAAAACAGATTATCTGGTCATTATCACATTGCTGTCCATGGGAGCTTGCCATGCGCAGATTGGCTGCCGCGTTTCCCACATTACAACAGTGTCTACACTCCAAAAGTACTTCATTACCTGCAATGCACTTTGAGATGTCCAGTGTTTGAAAGGCATTATATAAATGCAAGTCTTTCTTTCTCAATTCTACTGCAGGCTCTCCCATCTTCCAGCCAGCCAGCCTGCCAATCTGGTTGGTTGCCAGGCAGGAAACGATGAGGTCCTGCCATTAAATTTGTCAGGATTTCTGCTCTCTCCCCGTAAGTATTGGGTCCGAAGTTTTTCTGATTGACCCGATAGAATGTATCTGGTAAAATTAATTAAAAACATATTTTGCCTCTCACCTGTGTTTTTCATTATTAACGCTCTTGTGAAGTGCTTTGGGACCTTTTGCTGCATTTAAGGCATAATATAAATGCAAGTTGTTGTTACTTACATTGTGTATCACTATACATAAGGGGCTAAAACCAGCTTCACACAGAAATCATGTTCCAAGTTTAACTTGAGACAGATTTTCGGCTGCTTCGCTGTGCTGGGTATTCAAAGAAAGTACGAAGCTATTCAATTAAATTGCAAACATCTTGTGGGATTTGTTCAAATATGCATTGGATTGGCAGCTTTGTTCTCATTTAATGGGCAGTTATTTATTGTCCTGACTTGTTTAAATCCAGATAATCTGCTTGATGCCTTTAAAGAGAGAAAGGCCAGTTAGCGCCCATGGATTGTAAGAAAAAGATAGGAGTCGCTAAGTAAGAATATCATTTATCTGTTTATTATTTTCTATTATAAGGGGAGCTAGCTAAGCTTAACAACTGTTGTAAAAATATATGTTCTGTTACTGCTGTGACTTTTTCGTAGTGTGTCAGCTGTGGCACATTGGGTAGCACTGAAGGCTCTGGGTTAAGGTCCCTCTGTCGAGACTTGAGGCTATCATGTGGAGGTGCAGATTTTTGGATAAGGCGTTAAACCGAGGCCCCGTCTACCCTCTCAGGTGGACATAAAATTTCCCATGACGCTATTTCAGCGAAGAGCAGGGATGTTCTCCCCGGTGTCCTGGCCAATAATTATCCCTCAACCAGCATTACTGAAACAGATTATCTGGTCATTATTTCATTGCTGTTTGTGGGAGCTTGCTGTGTGTAAAATGGCTGCCGCGTTTCCCACATTACAACACGCCAAAGTATTTAATTGGCTGTAAAGTGCTTTAAGACGTCCTGAGGTTGTGAAAGGTGCTGTATAAATGCAAGTTCATTTCTTTATTTACCATTTAATAAATTTGTTTGGCATCTTACGTCAGAAGTTAGTGTAGTTCGATTGTGTTGCCTTTGAAGATAAGAGGGGTCACATGAAAGTACAGGATAAGACCAGTAGTTGAAATAAACTGAAGAGGGCTCTCTGTTTGATCCTTGGGGATGTTTCAAATTCCAATAGATATCTGGGCAAGTGAGATCTCTCTGGGACATAGGAGCTTGGTCTTACCTGTGAGAGTAATCTGGATTGTGGAAGACTAAAATAGAAAGGGGAAAAATTTTTTAACAACTCCAAAATGAGGCAATAGCTCCTCTTAACATACTGGGAATAAAATTCCTGTCATTAAGTTTAGTAAAAAAAAAGAAGTGAGTACAGTAGTAGTATAGGAAAGGGGATACAAGAAGCAGGAGATAGCCACTCAGACCATCAAGCCTGTCTACCATTTTATTAGCCATGGTAATTCAGTACTTATAGTATCATAGCATCATAGAAAAATTTTGATACAGCTATAGGCCATTCAGCCCATCGTATCCGTGCCGGTCAAAAAAGAGCTACCCAGCCTAATCCCACCTTCCAGCACTAGGTTCGTAGCCCTGTTGGTTACGGCTCTTTAAGAGCACATCCAAGTACTTTTTAAATGAGATGAGGGTTTTGCCTCTATCACTCTTTCAGGCAGTGAGTTCCAGACCCCCACCACCCTCTGGGTGAAAATGTTTTTCCTCATCTCCCCTCTAATCCTTCTACCAACTACTTTAAATCTATGCCCCCTGGTTATTGACCCCTCTACTTCTGGTCGGATTTTGTGGTGATAACAATGGTGAGGCTATGGGGTAAATCGGACAGCAGTTAAACACAGAAATCAAGGAGTTGATGTCTGAGATACCCTGCACCTCCATAGAGTGCGGTGTTGCCTCCTCGCCAATCGACTTAGCACTGAAATCATTGTAAGGGGGTGCATTGCTGTGTTTGCCACTAATTCCACACTAATAACGGCTGAAAAAGTTAGGGTTGGTGCATTCAGGAGTAAGTGTGTTTTTAATGGTTTGACAAGTGATAATTACTGCTGAACAATCTCTCTGGCACTGAAAAGTTATTTTTACAAGTGTGGAGTCTCACTCCCACAGAGTAAATTAGCGTTGTTGATTTAAAAAAAATGAAAATTAAAATGATTTTTTTTTAACTTTTTCTGTTACTTTTATCCTTAATCCCATCTGTATTTCCCAATCTTTATTTTGCTTTCTGTGCAGAATTTAAATCTAATTTATAGTTCCTGTTTTATACTTCCTGGTTTGAACCCTGTGGGCCCACGTTTGGTCGACTTACTGCCAGCTGCCGCTGAGTTTTCTCGGCGGCCTCGGTGTTTTTTGGGCACTCTTTCGAGTGAGTTTGGTCAGGTCCTCATGCCGGCGAGGAGAGAAGACCACTGGGGACACCCGATGGTGTCCGCTGGCATACGCCAGCATGCAACGCCCACTGACTCCCCAGATTGGTCCGGGTGGTCCTCCGCTCCAGCAGCAGAAGAGACTGCCGCGTGGAGGCAGGTTTTACCTAAACGGCAAGTATGAAGACCTGCAAGAAAAGGCACTTTGTTTCTTTATTTCTTTTGCAGGGATTTAGGTGAACAGGGTCCGCTGAAGGATGTCTGGTAGTTTTTAAAAATTGTTTTGAAAAATGTTAATTTTGCCGTTCCCCTCCCTCCCTGGGCCCGACTCTATCCTCGGCGGTACTTTGCCGAGGATCGCATTTGCCGCCCAGAATGGAACCTACCACCCGACGTGCAAGGCCCATTTTTGCTGCCGGGCGGTTTTCCCCACATTTTTTCATGAAACGTCCGCCCAAAGTACCGTCAGGATCTTAGGTTTGACCAAACTCGGGCCCTGTGTGTCTCAATGAGGAATCTTCAATCTGATTGTACAATGAGCGCCATTCCTTTGCCGCTGAAAGCAAAATCTAGGTCAGATCCCTTTCTCCATATCCCTTAATCCCCTTACTTCCCAGCTAAGTGTCTGACTCACATTTACACACTTCAATTGATTCCACAACCCTTTGTGTGACGATGTCATTTCTGGTTTTGTTTCTAATTGGTTTTGTTTGAATTTTTTAAAATTCTATCCCCTTGTTCGGGATTCCCCCACGAGAGGAAATTGTCCTTCCCTATACACCCATCGTGTCTCTTCATTATTTTAAACACTTCAATCGATAATGAGGGTTTTGGAAAATGTGGTTTTTAAAAGATGCTTTATGAAAGCTCCAGCAGCATGGAACATTGATTGCTTTGTAACCAGGTTGCGGGGCTTTCTATTTAAAGCCTCTATTTAAAAACTACGTTCCATTGATCGGGAATAGAGATATTTTCCATATGTTCCTTCATCCAATGGGGTCGATTGTCACCTTTGGGTAACAGATTGACGGAGCATGGCGGCCGATTACCCGTACACCCGGCAACGTGGCGGCCACGATTCTGAGGCACAGGCCTCATTAACATCAGGCTGGTGAGCTGCGAAGCACCAAACAGGCGCAATGCAGTTCGCCAGACTGAGGCCTCCCAATATCAAACCGCCCAGTTACCAGCAAGGCAAGAGCTGGGGGATGGTCAAGATCGTGGTGGATAGGGGTATGGGGGCAGCGGCGGTCCAGGTTATTTTTGTGGGGCACAAAAGTAATTCAAAACTTACCTTTAGAGGACCTCTTCTCATCCATCACCCTTGGAACTGGTCGAAGCCTGCACGGCACAAGCTCTGAGCAGTTCTGATCTACAATGGCAATCAGAGTCCTATTGACATCATAAGACGATGATTTGCATACTAAAAGGGTCTAATGCTTGAATCAGGCAAGCACTTTGGACACCCGGTGGTACACCCCTTTTAGAATGGAATCGACTGCATCACAGGTGTTAATGGGCTGGTAAGTCTACCGACCCCATTGTGAGACCGTTAGTGCCTCGTTAAAGCCAGGCAATAGAAGTGAAATTTGCCCCCCAATGTCTCTATCAAGCAGATAAAGATTTGGCATTAGTCAGGCACAGGTTAAAAATCCTCTGCCCTGCCCCAAGAATGTACATTAAACCCACTTTCACATGTGCATTCCTTTCCATATGCTGCGTGCGAATCACAGGACTTCAGTGTTGTGGGGTCCACGTTCAATTCAGATAATTCTCTGACCCCACTATTCCATTTGAGTTACCACCAGCGCACCGTGGCTGCAGTGTGTACTATCTACAAGATGCACTGCAGCAACTCGCCAAGGCTTCTTCGACAGCACGTCCCAAACCCGCAACCTCCACCACCTAGAAGGACAAGGGCAGCAGGCGCATGGGAACACCATCACTTCCACGTTCCTCTCCAAGTCACACACCATCCTGACATGGAAATATATTGCCGTTCCTTCATTGTCACTGGGTCAAAATCCTGAAACTCCCTCCCTAAAAGCACTGTGGGAATACCTTCACCACATGGACTGCAGCGGTCCAACAAGGCGGCTCACCAGCACCTGGTTAGAATCTGGAATGCACTGCCTGAAAGGGTGGTGGAGGCAGACTCAATCACTGCTTTCAAAAGGGAATTGAATAAGTATCTGAAAGAAAAAAAATTGCAGGGCTATGGGGAAAGGGCAGGGGAGTGGGACTAGCTGAGGTGCTCTTGTAGAAAGCCGGCATGGGCTCGACGGGCCCAATGGCCTCTTTCTGTGCTGTAACCATTCTATGATTCTGTGATTCTCAAGGGCAATTAGTGATGGGCAATAAATGCTGGCCTTGCCAGCAACAGCCACATCCCAGGAATGAATTTTAAAAAAACAGCCCAACAATGACGGATTGGAAAAAAAACCCTTGTACATCTAGTCTGTCCCACACAATTGTGATACCTTGTGCTTCACAATATATGTGCTCCCCACCCCACCCCACCCAAAGCCATGTGACCTCCTGGGAAAAAAAACAGATAAAAACCCAGGCTATTTTGGGGAGGGAAAGAATCTGGGAAATTCCTCTTAAGACCCCCTTAGGTGATCGAAAGTAGTCCAGGAAACCACTCTGGCCCTGATTATTGTCATACAGCACCTACCTTTTGTACAAAGTGATCTCTATGCCAGCCAGAAATAGGTCCAGCTCTTGCTTGAAGGATTTTAGTGAATCTGCATTCTCCACACGAGACGGCAGCATGTTCCAGAAGCCCACAATTGGCTGGGAAAAGAACCACCTCCTCACATCCAACCTAGATCTGGCCTTATACAACTTAAAATTGTGTCCCCTGGTCCCCCCCAACCCATGTCATTGGAACAAACTGTCAACTGGAAAACACCCTATTCCCTTCATCATCTTATAAACCGCAAATTTAATCCAATGCTGGGGGCACAGCAGCCCTGAATTTATCCTTTTTCCACCCGTAGTAGACTTTAATGGCAGAGACAGTACAGGAAGGGAGAGAGGAGCAAGCATAAGATTTAAATGTGTGATGGCAATCTAAAATGTTCATCAATTATTCATACTTTCATTGCTTAGTTCACTGAATATTGTCAGTCCAGCACAGGTCAGCCATCTCTCAAACACTAACACCTCATAAAAAAATCATCTTTTGCATAATAAATGTCTCTTAATTTAGATTCTTCTACAGTTTGCGTTGTTAAATGGGTTGAGGTAAAGAAATAAATGCAGAAAGCCCTTCTTGATGTTGTACGCTTCCTGCCCACAGACAATACTTCCCATCGCCATAATTTTTGGTCACACTTTTGTCAATACGCACTGTAAATTTCTATCAACATCTCTCATTTAGTTTTGCTGTGTGAACCATCGTCTAGAAATACATAGAAGTTTCAACACGGAGACAGACCAGTCTGTGTCAGTGTTTACCCATGACGTAAGCAAATGGTTCTACTCAAATTTATCTGCTCTGTTCCCTTATCCCTTTATCCCCTTTTCCTTCATCCACCTCTCCGATCTTGAATGTTGACATAAAAACATAGAAAATAGGTGCAGGAGTAGGCCATTCGGCCCTTCAAGCCTGCACCACCATTCAATATGATCATGGCTGATCATGCAACTTCAGTACCCCATTCCTGCTTTCTCTCCATACCTCTTGATCCCTTTAGCCGTAAGGGTCACATCTAACTCCCTTTTGAATATATCTAACGAACTGGCCTCAACAACTTTCTGTGGTAGAGAATTCCATAGGTTCCACAAGACAACATGTCTTGCCTAAATGAATTGCCCTGGAAGTGAATTCCACATCGACACAACTCTCTGTGTAAAGAAATTTCTAGTACACTTGGTTCTAAATCGCTTACATTTAATCTTGGGTTTCTTGGCCTTGGTTCCTGAACCCTACCCTGTTGGAAACAGGCTGCTCTCGTTGATCTAGGAGCATTGGGGGGCACACTTCTGAACCTAGAGTTGCAAAGTACTTTAGTGGGGCAGAGGAGTTTTATTCTGTACATCTGTGGCACAAAATGCAAGCGTGTGCCTCTGTTCAATACCGCTGGTACGTATGAGTTCAGCTCAGTTGATAATACTCTCATCTTGGAGTCAGAAGGTTGTGGGCTCAAGCCCCACTCCAGGAGTATAGGTTGATATTTCAGCGTAGTACAGAGGGAGTGCTGCATTGTCAACGGTGCTGTCCTTTGGATGAGATAATGACCCAAGGTTTAGGTGAATGTTAAAGGTCTCATCAATGTTAAAGAAGAACAGGAAAATATCTTGGTCATTATTATTCCTCCCATCAACCAACTAGCCATTCATCTTCATTCCTTTTTGTGGAACCTTGCTGTGTGTAAATGGGCTGGCATGTGCGCCTGCTTAGAAAGTCATTGGATTTCAAAGTAATTCATTGAATGGTGAATCTCTGAGACATATTTTAACTGAACTCGCCACGCGGTAAACCCAGGGGATCGGGTGGAATGCTGGTTTTACATTCTGCCCGATATTGTTGTCTGCTGACTTCAATGGAGAGTAAAACTGGGCAGGTATAAAAGCAGAGCTGCACCCAATCTCACTGGCTGGGGAGTCTAGAACCAGGGGCCTCAGTCTCAGGATAAGGGGTCGACCATTTAAGACTGAGATGAGGAGGAATTTCTTCACTTAGAGGGAATTCTCTACCCCAGAGGGCTGTGGATGCTCAGCCATTGAGTATATTCAAGACTGAGATCGATAGATTTCTGGATATTAAGGGAATCAAGAGAAATGAGAACAGTGCAGGAAAGTGGAGTTGAGGTAGAAGATCAGCCATGATCTTATTGAATGGTGGAGCAGGCTCGAGGGGCCGAATGGCCTGCTCCTGCTCCTATTTCTTATGTTATGTTCTTTCCCAATGGGCAGGTTAGGTTAAAAGAGACTTCTATATAACTGCTTGTATTTATTTTTACTGAAATGATAAACATAACCGTGATCGAACTACAGAGGTAGTTCCACGATCAATAGCCCCTATGGAAAGCAGCCCTGGCAGCGGGTGCCATGAATATTTTGTCCATAAATATGGAGAGAAAATCATGGGCTGCTTGCTCGTGACTTCCCAAGATGTGCCCCCAGAAAACAGCACTCTCCACTGGGATCGTCAGGTCACATCACCATCCCTTGCATCTCCTTTGAAAATGTGTTGTCTGGTTACATCTCTTCACCCACCAGCCTCCTGTGCAGCCAGTATTGCCTGGGGGCCCCCACTGACTGCAAAGAGGAGAATGTTTCAGTTCTGTTGCTAATCTTCTTTGACCTAACACGGTGCTTTGTTCTTTATAAGTTAAAGAAATGTCTCCCCTTCTTATTTTGATGGTTTTGATTTGGGCTGGGCTGCATTTTCCCAGGCAACGGCAACTTCAGGTACCTCAGGCTGTTCCTCATGTTTGAGTCAGGACACTGAGGCTATTTGACCACAGGGTCAAAGGTCATCGCACAGCCACGTCTGATTCTGACTACCCACACACACACCCACTCATGGCCACACCCACACAAACACCCCCACACACAGTTTCCAGCATATAGGTCCTCTCCATAGAATCAGGCGTAGAAATACTGGCTGATTTCATTATTTCTTTCCAGTCCAGGGAGGCTATCTGTAGGGCCCCCAGCTGAGATCCACCATCTCAGCACAGACCAGGGATTGAGCCTGGCATCTTCCTAGTCTTAAGGAGCTCAGTGTCACACAGGACAGTCCATTTACCAGCAGACCCATGGGGGTTGGGGGGACAGGTTCCTTTCGGATGAGACGTTAAACCGAGGCCCCGTCTGCTCTCTCAGGTGGACGTAAAAGATCCCATGGCACTATTTTGAAGAAGAGCAGGGGAGTTATCCCTGGTGTCCTGGCCAATATTTATTCCTCAATCAACATAACAAAACAGATTATCTGGTCATTATCATAATTCTGTTTGTGGGAGCTTGCTGTGCACAAATTGGCTGCCGCTTTTCCCACATTACAACAGTGACTACACTACAAAAATACTTCATTGGCTGTAAATCACTTCCTTCCTTCCTTCCTACCCCCCTCCCTCCCTCCCCTTCCTCCCCTCCCTCCCTCCTCTCCCTCATCCCCCCCTCTCCCCCTCTCCCTCTCTCTCTCTCTCTCCCTCTCTCCCTCCCTCCCCTCTCCTCCCTTCTCCTTCCCTTCCCTTCCCTTCTCTTCCTTCCTAATCTGAGGCCCAGGAACTGAGCAGAAGCCTCACCACCACCTTCTCAAGGACTACGAGTGATGGACAATAAATGCTGGCCCACATCCCGAGACTGAATAAAACAAAATAGAAAAGCAGCAGGTGGAGCTAAAGGTTGACAGCCTCTTATTTCATTTCACCACGGTTCAGAGCCAAATGACCATAGCCTGCGCACAGGAGGTGATTAAATGGTTTTTGGTTGCTAGAATCAGACACCAACCTTCCTTTCCCTTTCTAAATTGGGATAATGTTAGCAATGAATTTGGTGGTGACACAGGATGTCACGGGAAAGTCACTTAATAACATGCCTCATTAAACGTTGACAAGGCGAATTGATGAGAACCTGCGCTTGATAGCTGCAGTTGAAATTATTGTATCCATAAGTCCTCAAATTGTGGGGGCAAGATTTCTTAAAATTTTATTGCATAAACATCAATTTGCAGTGGAGGTGTTACAAGAACATTAATATTTATGCATTTTTGTTGGTAGTTAAATTACCCGAGTTCAACAGCTTCTCGCTGACACAAGTTGGAGAAGAGCTGTTATATCTTCAGTACAACTCACAAGCACACTCACAGCCTTAAGATGGCAGAACACGTCGGAACTCTAGTCAGGTGACCTGTTCCTTCTTTATTTGTACACAGCACTGGCTGCAGTGCCACAGTAGTCCACAGGTGGAGCTATATATATTACAAGAGTAAGGCGCGGTAACAAGGAGATTTTGCTCTCGAGTTTTATTCTACCAGCAGGCACTGGCACTGTGGGGGCATGGTAGGTTATGTGACTCCCTCACCCTTTGTTCTGTCGCCTGTGCTGGTAATCACACATTAATAACCTAAAGTCATATAAAAGGTCCAATTGTCAAAGGTAAAAATCCAGTGGAATATCTTACTTTAAGAGCATGGGTGCTGGCAATGAACATTTTAAAAAATGACGCGTTTGACTTCCAGCTTTTTATTGGCATGCTTTGGATTTAAATGATTTAAAACCAATTTGCTCCATTTTACAATCAACTTGTTGATACCAATTCATGGTGAGCACCCACCCTTAGCTCAAGCCTTAGATGGTTGTGGGTTCAAGCCTTGACAAGGACATAATCCAGTTTGACATTCCAGTGCCATACTGAGGGACTGCTGTATCATCCTTGGATGATATATTAACACTGAGGCCCAGTCTATCTGTTCAGGTAAATGCTAAATATCTCCTAATGCTATTTGAAGAAGAGCAGGTCATTTTTGCTGGTGTACTAGCCAATATGCATTTCGTTGCTGTATATAGGACAGAATGGTTACCTACAATACAGGCAGTGCGAAACAACTTGAGATGTCTTATTCTGATAAGGCACTATATCAATTCTAACATTTTTAAATTATTTTTGTTGGCTAATTCTAAATCCTCTTAAAGGGGAAGTCTATTCACATGAATTGTCACATTGTACTGAGAGATAGAAAGGGAGAGATCCTTGCTGATGTCTCTCAGTCATCTTTTGTTCCTATGTTTTATGCTTCAAAAATGTTGGTTACTCAGCCTTCTTCCGCCATAGTTCATTGGATAAATGCGCCATGGGATGTAATACTAAGTCGCACAGGCCAGCAACATTCATCTTATGGTTTTTGTTGAGTTAGCAGTAGGTCTATCAGTGCTTTGAACCAAAGACTCTGACTTTGAAGCTGCTGGAATCTCTGAAATGTAATCTGCGGACTGTCTGTATATAGAATCATAAAATTGGATCTTCCAATGAACTTTTCTGCCCGAAGGAGAATAATCCACAGCTTATCCAGTCTCCCCACATAACTGAAGTCCTTCAGCCCTTCTGGTAAATCTCCCCTACACCCTCTCCAAGGCCTTGATACCTTTCCTGAAGTGGAGTACTCAGTATTGCACACAATACTCCTGCTGAGGCCTAACCAGTAATTTATAAAGGTTTGCCATAACTTCCGTGTTTTGGTCCTCTATGGGGGAAAAATTCCGCCGCGCCCTGTTTGAGGGCGGTAACATCCGGGAGGCGGGACACTTTGCGGCAGGCGTGGAAGTCCCGCCCCGCTCGTTAAATTCGAGTTGCCACCCCCGCAAAATAACGCGCTCCACTTCCTTTCTGGAGCGGTAGTGGGGCGGACGCATTGGGAGCGGGACACAGCGCTATGCACTGGACCGCGTAACACTGCCACCGTAGGAGGAGCCCGTCCCTTCAGCCCAAGCTGAAAACTTTGCAGTCATGAAAGGGTTCTACGTGGACCACCGAGGAGCGGGTTGCCGTGCCACCAGCCTGGCACTCAAGCAGAACGCCGGGCTGACCGATCGCGGCACGGCCTCCGCGTTCAAAGCGCCAACGATGTGCTCGGCAAAATCGACTGGATTTTTTTTTGGAATGTCTCCACACCTCCCCTTTAACTATCACCCCGCGAGTGGCCGGCCGCCTGGTATGTGTTCCCTGACACTGTCACTGGTATCGCTCGACGCAGCTTCAGGGGGCGATGTCCAACTTAGGGTCCGGGGCACTAACGGAGCACTACGCACGGTGATCATTGGCTTCGGCGCAACGGAGCGGGGCGCTACGGGTTACTGCCACCGCTAAACTCCCATGGAATTTAGCAGGCGTGGTTAGCGGCGCCGTGTCTGGGTGAAAAGTCATTTGCGACAGGAGGTGCAAACGACCCGAATTTCTAGGCCTATGCCTCTAATTATAAAGCCACGGATCCCGTATGCTTTTTTAACAACCTTTTCAACTTGTCCTGCACCTTCAAAGATTTGTCTATCTGAAGCTCGAAGTCTCCAGGTTCCCACACATCTGTTAAAATTCGACCACTATAAACATATTACAACAACAACTTGCATTTATATAGCTCGTTAACGTAGCAAAACGTCCCAAGGCGCTTCACAAGAACGTTATCAATACAAATTTTGCCACTGAGCTACAGAAGGCGGTATCAGAACAGATGATCAAAGAGGTTGGTTTTAAGGAGCATTTTAAAGGACGAGAGTGACGTAGAACAGCAGAGAGGTTTATGGAAGGAATTCCAGAGCTTGGAACCAAGGCAGCTGAAAGCACTGCTGCCAATGGTGGAGCGATTAAAATCGGGCATGTGCAAGAGGCCAGAATTGAAGGAGTGCAGAGATCTCAAATGCTTGTGGGGCTAGAGGAGATTAGAGATAGGGAGCCGGAAGGCTATGGAGGGATTTGATAACAAGGATGAGTATTTTAAAATTGAGGCACTGTCGGACTGGGAGCCAGTGTAGATCAGCGAGCACAGGGGTGAGGGGTTAGGGTCCTGGTGCCGGCTCAACTGGGGCGATCTACTCTAATCCTAGTTCCCTGACCTTTCCCCATATGCTTTAATACATGTTGTGAGTGATGTGGAGAAACTGGGGTTCACTCCCTTCCTACAACAATAACAACAACTTGTATTTATATAGTGCCTTTAATGTAGCCAAACATCCCCAGGCACTTCACAGGAGTGTTATAAGACAAAACAAATAAATTTGACACCGAGCCACAAAAGAAGAAATTACGGCAGATGACCAAAAGCTTGGTCAAAGAGGTAGGTTTTAAGGAGCGTCTTAAAGGAAACAGAGATGGAGAGGTTCAGGGAGGGAGTTCCATAGCGTGGGGCCTCGGCAACAGAAGGCATGGCCACCAATGGTTGAGCAATTACAATTAGGGATGCTCAAGAGGGCAGAATTTGAGGAGCGCATACATCTCAGTGGGGTTGTGAGGCTGATGGAGATTACAGAGATAGGGAGGGGCGAGGCCATGAAGGGATTTGAAAATAAGGATGAGAATTTTGAAATCGGGGCGTTGCTTAACCAGGAGCCAATGTAGGTCAGTGAGCACAGGGGGTGATGGGTGCCCAGGAGCGGCGCAGCATATAACAGCAGCAGGGTCGGGGCTCAGGAAAGGCGCAACAGAGCAGGTCTTGATCAATCCTCGCCACTGGACTAAGACCAAGCTCTGTCAAGCCCATGTGGTGGCTGGTGTGCAACGGTCACCACACGTTAAAAAAATCCACGCACAGGCATCTTCCACCCTTTAAGATGTAACTCATTGTAACACCTGTGAGCCCATCTTGTTTGGTGCGAAGAGCGTCATCCTGGTCACGAGGGACTGTCTGGTAGTAGTAGTTGGGTGAACAGGACTAGGTGTGAGTTAAGATACGGGCAGCAGAGTTTTGGACGAGTGCAAGTTTATGTAGGGTGGAAGATGGGAGGCCAGCCAGGAGAGCATTGGAATAGTCACGCCCAGAGTTAACAAAGGCATGGATGAGGGTTTCAGCAACAAATGTAAAGGGGCTGGAGTTGGCCGATGTTACGGAGGTGTAAGTAGGCACTCTATTTACCCATTTTTTTCTACTTACTTCAGTAGATTTCTGATGAGGTTTTGTCAGCAGCAAAGCAAACCTCAAACCTCAAGCCACGAACACCCGGCTTGTCTCTGTCCAGCTCAATGGGGCAGAAATTCCAGCCTCCCCGGGTCAACTCGGAGTGTCTATGGACCCGGGAAGGCATCGCAAAAGCCGGTTTTCAGCGTGCAATGCACATGCGCTGAAAACCGGCTTTTCCGATCTGTCAAGCTGGAGCTTGACTGATCTTCCCTATCTCGGGAGCGAGGACATTTGCAAGGGCAAGATTGCGGGATTTACCCTCTTGCGCCTAATAAAAGCAGGCACATAGCCGACTTTTACAGGCTTAAGAGTTTTAAAATACACAAAAACATTTGAAAATAAAATTATAAAAACACGTTTTATTGTTAAAAACGCTCCCCACTATGGTAAGTTTATTTTAAACCATAATTTAAAAAACTTTTTAAAAAATTGTAAAAATATATATTTTTTATAATACATAAATAATATTAATTTAAATTAATGAAAATATGTTTTGTATTTTTTCTATTTTTTTATTATTGATTTTGTGTGTTTTGGGGGCTGTTTTTCATTCATAATAATGGGAACTCCAACTTACGGAATTCCCATTATTATGAATGAGAACATACTTTACCTGATTGGCTGCCCAGAACCATGTGACTGAAGCTCCAGTCCTGCGCATGTCCTGATGCGCACGCGCTCCGACGCGCAGTCAGTGGAGGCCTCAGGACCGGGAACTGGCGTAGGCGCAGCAGGGTAAGGTAAGTGTCCATCTTTTTAAAGTTTTTTACCCGATCACCCGCGGGAAGCAGCCGACCGAGATTTCTGGGCCAATGTGTTCTTTTTAACCTTAGTGAGGAGACTGCAAATTCAGTATTCAGAACACTTCTGACACTTGTACAAAGAAATCAACTCAAGGTTAAATATCTAATGGGATCTGGAACTGTATAATGGCAAACCACGTGATACATCTTTACAAGAGACAGAGTACAGGAGCTGGTTCCACTCCCTGCCTCTGCGATCGGGAAGGGGGCGATTGGGAAGGGGGCAATTGGGAAGGGGGTGATCGGAAAGGGGCGATTGGGAAGGGGTTGATCAGAAAGGGGTGATTGGGAATGGGGCGATTGGGAAGGGGGCGATTGGGAAGGGGGCGATTGGGAAGGAGCTACAACTAGGAGGGTAGGCTATTGCTACAGCATACAGTTCACATTCACCCAGCACCCCTAGTGGCATGACTGAGATCAGGAACTACAACAACAAATTGCTTTCCCAATTGGGAACCCATTTGATACAGTTAGATTCTATGTAGCTGGGATGATGGTGTATTGATCGTGATACAGGACTAAAAAAGCAGAGTTCAAATCTCATCATAGAAAGTTGTGAAGCTGAATTCTAGAAATGTGGTGATTTGTGAGTTGGTACCAGAAGAATGACTACAATGGCTGCCAAACTGTTGTAAACACTGTACTGGTTCTTGAAGGGGCCAAGTAATCTATTCAGTTGTGAAAACAATCACGGGGAAGCAAGAAGACGAACCACCACCTCCTCATCAGTGTTTCCAATAAGCTGTGCTTTGTTCTGCGCCGCCTGTTTCTTTCCCTGCACGGTCCCTTTAAATTTACTCACAACGGAAAATCCGGTGAGCGGCCTGTGCAGGACCTAGTCCATTGCCGAGCAGCTGAAAGGAAACATTGCTTCTCACATGCCTAGTGATGGGCAATAAATGCAGCCTTAGCTGCATCGCATACATATCGATAGCAAGTGTTAAAAATGTAAATGAAGTATGTATCTGAATAAAGCAATAAAGAGCTTTATTGAGAGAAGAAGGAATGGGGAAATTGTAAATTGTGATATTTGTCAGACTTATTCCGTACTACAGATATGAAGGGCGTCATTTTAACTGTGGGCGATAGTGTACATTGGGCGATATCAAAGGCCGTGCATTATAAGCCTGCCCAAATCGGGAGAGGTGTATAATGGGCAACTAACTCAATATCGGCCATTTTACATTATCGCCTAAAATTTAAATTATCCCCCAGTGGGTCAAATATTTCTCTAAACATTTCAGTAGTATCTATTTAGATGCACTGATAATGGCCCTGAAATCCCGGTTTCTTCTTCCCACGGGCATTCGACTAAAAATAGGAGAAAAGATGCACACTTACCTTTTGGTCGAACACTCACCAGAGATCCCGGACTCGAGGCCGCCTCTTCTTGCGCAACGGAGCGTGTTCATGTTGGGACGTCTGTAGCAGTCACGTGGGCCTGGACACCCAATCACGGTCAAGTATTTTCTCATTCATAGTAATAGAAGTTTTGTAAGTCCGAAACTCCTATTACTATGAATGAGAAACACCCCCAAACACCCAAACACTGCATAAAACATTTAAAAAAACACCTCACATAAATACATTATAGAAATTAAAGTTGATAGAAATGTTTTTGAAAAAAAAAAATTTGCCGATTTTTAAAAAAAAGTTTTAATTATGGTTTAAATTAAGATTACTTGAGTGGGCAGGGTTGTTAACATAAATATGTATTTTTAAATTTTATTTTTATATGTTTTTGATATGTTTTAAAACTCTTACGCTAATAAAAGTAGGCTATAGGCGCAAGAGTTTTAAGGATATTTGCTGGGAAGAGATGGGCAAATACAACAATCTTTGCCGTGGGAATGTCGTTCTTCCCGAGATGCGTGCGATCTGTCAAACCAGAAACTTGACAGATCAGAAAAGCCGTTTTTTGACGCATGCGCATTGCGCGCCGAAAACGCACTTTTGGAATGCCTTCCTGGGTCCGTTCACACTCCGTACGGACCCGGAGAGGCTGGAATTTCAGGGCCAATATTCCTTGCATTTTTTATTTTTTGCTTTGAAGTTTGATCAGTAAGTGCCAACAGCCCTCCAGCACCTCGTTCCAGTGACCAATCTTTGTGGGTGATGTAAAGGTTTGCACCATCCTTACCTCACCCAATGCGTCATCCCCCCTCCCCACCCCACACACACATCCAAACATACATTCCAGTGACCAACAGTGAATACTTTGGGTGATTTCTCCCTCCTCAGCCCAGGGGTGCAGCGGCCAGATGTAGCACCGTAAATGCTGCTCCTCCTGACTCAGATCACCCAACTCAACACAGACTGGTGGTCAAACCTGGGACCATCACATCTGTATGGCCCACATGTGCAGCAGGCAGTAGGACATCTGGAAAAGCTGAACTGCAAATATTTTTTTTGTGCCATAGAAACAAGCAGAGCATGAGCACCAAGGAGATCCTGGCCTCTCTGCATCAGGCCCCACCAGCACCTCTTCACATTTGCTCTTGGCTGAAGAGAATTGCCTCCCAGATTTCAGGGGATCTGCTTTTAGAAGAACAATGCCAGCTGTGGCTCAGTGGATAGCACACTCGTCTCTGAGCCAGAAGGTTGTGGGTTTAAGTCCCACTCCAGGGACAAGCACAAAAAATCTAGGCTGACACTCCACTGCACTGCTGAGGGAGCCTGCACTGTCAGAGGTGCCGTCTTTCAGATGAGACGTTAAACCGAGGTCCTTGTCTGCTTTCTCGAATTGACGTAAAAGATCCCATGCCACTATTTTGAAGAAGAGCAGGGGAATTATCCCCAATGTCCTGGCCGATATTTATCCCTCAATCAACATAACAAATAAACAGAATATCTGGTCATTATCACACAGTTCTTTGTGGGAACTTGCTTATGGCAAATTGACTGCCACATTTCATACATTACAACAGTGACTACACTCCAAAAGTACTTCATTGGCTGTAAAGCGCTTTGTGATGTCCGGTGGTTGTGAAAGGCACTATATAAATGCAAGTCTTTCTTTTAAGAAGGATGTTTGCAGGGTGTCAAACATTTGCCCCAGGATATCCAGCAGATGATTGGTCAGTTGAAGGTCTCCACTAATTGGGTCTGTAGCATCATGCTGGATGGAGGTGCAGCACTGCAGTCCCATCCTGCCACACTTCTGGCAGCAATCTCCCCCGAGAGGAGAATCTAGGCCAGAAATTCTTTGCATGTGTGACTGAGTTAAAGCTCGTACCTGAAATGCATTTCATTGTAATGTTTGCTAGTGTTTGCATATCTGGGTTTGTGAATATTTGTTCCATTGAGGTGAAGAATGACTGTTGTGGAATATAATAATTTTCCCAACTTAGACCCCTTTACATCAATTAGGTTCTCCTGGCCACAGGTCGGGTACAATAGAAAGCTCCTTGAGTTATCTGAAAAAACACACTCCAACCCCACCTCAGGAAGAGGACCTGCTGCACTAGTACCAAATCTTCATTTCTTGCCGTGTCTTTTCTTACAATCTGCCACAAATAGATTACCAAATTTATGTCGGCAATGCTGAACTGAGAGAAGTGAAGAGAGGCAGGAGACGGGAGTGTTGTGTTTGGATCTGATGCTCATTCAGAAAGGAATGGTCATTTTACCTGGGATCTAGATAAAGGATATTTGGCAAGGAAGAGAGAGCTTTTGAGTTTCTACAAATCTGTTTCTCCAAAATAGTATCTCTTTAGCTAACCTATCCAACCCAGTTATCATTTTAAACACCTCAATTAAATCACCCTTCAATCTTCTATACGCAAGAAAATACACGCCAAGTTTATGCGCCATGCCCTCATAATTTAATCCATGTGAAGAACAGGGGTGAAGACCAACATTTAAGGGGAAGCTAGATCAACACTTGTGGGAGAAAGGAATAGAGTTTATGTTGATAGGGTGAGATGGAGAAAGGTGGGCGGAGGAGCATGTACCAGTTGGGCCGGATGGCCTGTTTCTGTGCTGTACATTTTATGCAAAAATGACCACTTGAACAAAGTACTAAAGTACTAGAAAAACAGTCTGGGCATTAATGAGAAAGGAATGGAGAATATTAGATTGAGAGAAAGCAAGCAAAAATAGTATCCTACGTTGGAAATGGGGCTGAAAATCTGTCCCATGCCCAGATCCCACGGTTTATTTTTTAAAAATAAGCCCTATCCATTTATTGAGCGCTACTTCGAGCCAGCGAACAAATCCCATTGTGTCAATGTTCGGAATTTAATTAGGTGCTGGTAATGATACTGGTACATAATTACAGCAGCAATTGCACCTTATTGAGATTTATAGTGAGAGTGATCCAGGAAGCAGAGAGCCTCAGGGAAGCAACGGTGATAAAAATCGTCATTGGAAATGATGTTGAATTCCCTGTTGGAAGCAAAAGTACTGATTACAGCTTCTGTGGATTTAGTGAGGCTGTTCTCACTTGTCTCAGCAGTGTAGCAAATGGAAACACTAATTAAGCACTCAGAGGAGATTTTAATAACTTACTGTGGTGTGTTGGACTGAGCTCAAGACTGGTCATTGTCCTTTTACTCCTTGTTGCATCTAATTTTATAATGGCTGTGATCAATTTTTGCCTAAATGAATGTGCCTTTTATGAGCACTGCTGGTGCAGTTTTAAGTCTTTAATTTATAAGCATATTATTTGCTTCACATTTCTTTGGGTGTGCAGAATTTCCGCTCAATCTGAGTTACATATTATTTACTGTTGCATCCTGCACCATAAATGTTTATTCTACTTTATTTTGTGTTTATCAAGGAGAGTGTGATGGACTGTGGTGTTTCTTAAATGTTGTTCTTCACCCCTGTTCATCACATGGATTAAATTATGAGGGCAGGGCGCATAAACTTGGCGTGTATTTTCCTGAGTATAGAAGATTGAGGGGTGATCTGATCAAGGCGTTTAAAATTAAAAGGAGGAACCAGTGGATGTGATGTATTTGGATTTCCAGAAGGCATTTGATAAGGTGCCACATAAGAGGTCACTGCGCAAGATAAAAGTTTGCGGGGTAGGGGGTAATATGGTGGCATGGATAGAGGATTGGCTAACTAACAGAAAACAGAGAGTCGGGATAAATGGGTAATTTTCCGTTTGGCAAACAGTGACTAGTGGGGTGCCACAGGGGTCGGTGCTGGGTCCTCAACTATTTACAATCTATATTAATGACTTGGATGAAGGGACCGAGTGTAATGTAGCCAAGTTTGCTGAGGATACAAAGATGGGTGGGAAAGCAAACTGAGGAGGACACAAAAAATCTGCAGAGGGATATAGACAGGCTGAGTGAGTGGGCAAAAATCTGGCAGATGGAGTATAATGTGGGAAAATGTGAAGTTATCCACTTTGGCAGTAAAAATAGAAAAGCAAATTAACATTTAAATGGAGAAAAATTGCAAAGTGCTGCAGTACAGAGGAACCCCAAAGAAATGTGTGCATGAAACACAAAAAGTCAGTATGCAGGTACAGCAAGTAATCAGGAAGGCAAATGGAATGCTGGCCTTTAGTGCAAGGGGGATAGAATATAAAAGCAGAGAAGTCCTGCTACAACTGTACAGGGTATTAGTAAGGCCACACCTAGAGTACTGCGTACGGTTTTGGTATTTAAGGAAGGATATCCTTGCATTGGAGGCTGTTCAAAGAAGGTTCACTGGATTGATTCCGGAGATGAGGGAATTGACTTATGAAGATAGGTTGAGTAGGTTGGGCCTATACACATTGGAGTTCAGAAGAATGAGAGGTGATCTTATCGAAACATGTAAGATAATGAGGGGGCTCGACAAGGTGAATGCAGAGAGGATATTTCCACTTATAGGGGAAACTAAAACTAGAGGACATAGTCTCAGAATAAGCAGCTGCCCATTTAAAACTGAGATGAGAAGAATTTCTTCTTTCAGAGGGTTGTAAATCTGTGGAATTCTCTGCCGCAGAGAGCTCTGGAGGCTGGGTCATTGAATATATTTAAGGCGGAGATAGACAGATTTTTGAGCGCTAAGGTAGTCAAGGGTTATGGGAAGCGGGCAGGGAAGTGGAAATGAATCCATGATCTTATTGAATGGCGGAGCAGGCTCGAGGGGCCAAATGGCCTAATCCTGCTCCTATTTCTTAGTTGACTGATTAGAGTCCCATAGACTGTCTTACCATTTTCCCGCCACTAGGTGGTATTTTCTGATTAGACACAGACAGTCCAAAAGAGAAAGAGAAACAAAGCCAGGAAGCATGGAGCCTGCATCCATTTTAGCTAGAACAATATTTAACTTTTGTTAATCAGCAATGGAACTTCTGTATTTGCAGAACTTCTGTATTTGCAAACCTTCCTAAAAATACAGTAATGTAAGTAACTTCTCCCTATCTAATTGTTCTGGAATTATTGTACTTTACCTTTGATATACAGTAAGAGACAAGTAACTTCTCTTTATTGCTGTTTTATTCGATTGTTCCTGTTGTATTACAAGAATTCTAGAAATGCCTTTATTCTTTTCCAACAGTTTGACACTACATTTATTAAAGGATTTGGATTCTGAAGCTCTGACCTTTAGCCATATTTCTTGGTGTAGTGTTGAAGCAAGCTGGAGAATCAGAGTTATCAGTCACCGTACGCTACACTCTGACAGAAACAATAGAGTGTGTTGTTAGTGATTTCCATCTCAGGCACCCAGTGTCAACATCAAAGAATGACTCTTCTTCTTTTGTATGGTCGCAAAGGAAATTAAATGTCAATATCTAAGTCAGATATCCAGGCCAAAGCTGGATAGAGCGTGGATTTCTTGTAGGCCGCCTGCAAATTTCCTCTGAGTGCAGTGCTTAATGATATGCTCCAGGGTCTGATTAGAAGCTCCACAGTCGCATGATGGGGATGCTTTAATCTTCCACCTATGGAGAAGGTGGCAACATCTACCGTGACCGGTTCTGAGGTGGCTGATTGTTGTCCACTGTTTGCGAGGATGGTTTGATCCTTCAGGTTGTACTGTGGAGTCCTCTATAAGGAATCCATTCCGTATGGTCACAGTTCTTCCAAGCATTTCGCCATCGGTCATCAAGGCTGAGGGGAGATCGCTGAAGGGCTTCGGCGAAGGTCCAAAATGGCCTTCTAGATTTGAGATGGGTTGGTGGTAGTTTATTCAAGGCGGTCTGGATCAGTATGCCTTTGCTGGGGTAGCGGCTGTATTCTCTGGAGACTTATATTTATGTAACACTTTTCATGACTTGTGGACATTACAAATCGTTTTACAGCCAATAAAGTACTATTGAAGTGTATTTAATGTAATAATGTAGGTAATACATGTAGTGTTGTAGGAAATACACATTGTAATGTCAGAAATCTGTGTAGTAATGTAGGAAATACACATTGTAATGTAGGAAATACGTGTCGTCAAACACGTACAACCTGAAACTCTTAAAAAGTTCAGCATTCCCTCCCGATAAATCAGAACATGAGCATTAGCTCCTCCTTATGGATTAGCGGGGAAATCCACTGACTGGTGTGCTACTGAGCAATTCAGAGCAGGAAGATTCCTAATTGGAGCCCCAGTGAGCCCTGAGTTGGCTAATCTCAGTTGAGGCGACAGTAAGGTGTGCCACAGATAGTCCTGGGCTGATGAAGGTTGCTGCTCCTGATTACCATCTCATGAATCTTGCTGGAAAGTGAGTGGCGTGTGTGTGTGTGATTGTTGGGTAAGGTTAGAGATGAGCTAGGTTTTGATGTCCCTCAGAATTAAACAGGGTGCCAAATCTCATTACCAAACCTTGCGCAGGAAGAAAGGCCATTTAGGTGAGGTACTGGAGGGCTACGGGCAGAAGACAACACTCTCAGGAAAGTTGGAGAATAAATTGGAAAACAACATCTTATACCTTAACTTTGCAAGTGTCTGAAATTAACAGATGTCCATACTCAGAGCACGTATACACCAGTTATGAGCACAGCAATCTATTAATATCAATGGGAACAATAGAAATCTGACAGTGGACATGATGTAGATGTATACTTAGGATCTCAAACCTTAGAACATTATAATTTTAATAATAAAATCATTACCTTTCAGAATTCACAATGTATCTGTTGGTAATTCAGGTTGGCAATTAATTCTGTGTAATAACTGTTTTTTAAATGGCACTGAACAATTTATGTGCAACGTGTTGAAAAGGTAGAATTCAAAACTGCATTCATATAATGCCTTACCACTTCTCTCCAAAACACCTCGGAGCACTTCAAATACAATGAATACATTTGCATCCGCACTATTTTTCCTTTTGAATTTATTTGAAGTGCACGTGATTGTTACTCGCGGCAATCACAGCAGCCAATCACACAGCAAGATCCCATAAACAGCACTTGGACGGAAAACCAGTAAATCTGCTCTTGGCAGTGTTGGTTAATCAGGACCCCAGGAGAATGACTACAATTGGTCAACTGAACCCTGGGCAAGCGAGGGTAAAAGCATCAGCCAGAGTTCCTCCTGCTGATCACTCTCCAGTGACTGTCTCCCTCATAGTCAGATAGCCTGCCTAGACTGACTGTCAGAGCTCATAGAATCAAAGAAAAATTACAGCACAGAAGGAGGCCATTTCGACCCATCGTGTCCGTGCCGGTCGACAAAGAGCTATCCAACCTAATCCCACCTTCCAGCACTCGGTCCGTAGCCCTGTAGGTTACGGCACTTCAAATGCACATCCAAGTACTTTTTAAATGTGATGAGGGTGTCTGCCTCTACCACCCTTTCAGGCAGTGAGTTCCAGACCCCCACCACCCTCTGGGTGAAGACATTTTCTCTTAGTTCCCCTCTAATTCTTCTACCAAATACTTTAAATCTATGCCCCCTGGTTATTGACCTCTCTGTGAAAGGAAATAGGTCCTTCCTATCTACTCTATCTAGGCCCCTCATAATGTTATACACCTGAATTAACTCTCCCCTTAGCTCTCACATTAACATGGCCACTTGGGCCAAGTACTCATGAGAACGCGGCCTCATGAACCACAACACGATCACTCATGAACCACAATTCAGATCAGCCATGATCTTATTGAATGGCGAAGCAGACTCGAGGGGTCATATGGCCTACTCCTGCTCCTATTTCTTATGTTCTTATGTACGAGTCTCCCCTCACCTCCCACATCTCCATCTGTTCCACTGTGAATAACAGGACCTTCACACTCTTGGCTATCTACAATGGCTTTACTCTTTAAATGTGCTGCTGGCAGCACCCATGAAGCACCTCTGCCACTGTTGGCACAGTATGATGTGAAGAACACCAATTCCCCTTCTCCCTAGATCCAAGATTTTGTTTCTGGGTCCTGACCGCAACCACCAAAAGCGGGACTAAACAGCGCCCATCTTCACCCCCCAACCCCCCCATCGCTATCGGGTCTCTGGCTCCATGCCCCACAGTTTTCCGATATGTGCTGCCAGAAATCAGGGGCAATTAGTCCCCGTAAGGTCACGACCCGCTCCAGTGTTCCAGGCAGTGTCTGGCAGTATATATGTAATGAAACAGTCAGACTGGGTGCTTCCACTGCAGGGAAGTCCTCGCTATAAAAAGGACAGGGTGAGTATAATGCCATAGAAAAACTTCTCAGCTCAGCGGGTGCCAAGGGAATGAAACAATTACAGAAGATGCTGCACTGAGCATGGCATTCAGTTACACGTGTATTACAAAGGGATTTCATTCGCCGCACTCATCGAGAATATATTATTTCCTGTCACTGATGGATTATAGCACTCCTGGTGATGTTGAATACTGAACTGGGTGCTGCAATGTCTAAGTATTACCTGTATTCTGCCTTGTAGGAATTTCAATGATGCAGTGATGCAGTGTTAGGACAGTTGTCACATCAGGGACTTGGGTTTAAATTTAGCTCAGAGAGACTGGAGGAAAGCTCTCTTGTCCTTGACAGCTGATTAAAGCCCCAAAGAAAATGACTTTGAGAGCATCTCTCCCTTTCTGAATGAGTATGAGATCTCAACACAACACTGCTCACCGCCCTCCCACCATATCCCAGTTCAGCGCTGCCAACGTGAATTTGGTCATCTCTTTGTGACAGGTTATAAGAAAAGGCACTGCAGAGATATGGGACTGGCAAGTCCTCTTCCTAAGGTGGGGTTGGAGTGTGTTTTGTCAGATAACTCACGGAGCTTTCTATTGTACCCGACCTGTGGCCAGGAGAACTTAATTGATGTCAAGGGGTCTAAGTTGGGAAAATTATTACATTCCACAACAGTCATTCTTCACCTCGATGGAACAAGTATTCACAAACCCAGATATGCAAACGTTCTAGCAAACATTATAATGAAATGCATTTCAGGTACGAGCTTTAACTCAGTCACGCATGCTAAGAATTTCTGGCCTAGATTCTCCTCTCGGGGGAAATTTCTGCCAGAAGTGTGGCAGGATGGGACTGTAGTGCTGCACCTCCATCCAGCATGATGCTACAGTCCCAATTAGTGGAGATCTTCAACTGACCAATCATCTGCTGGATATCCTGGGGCAAATGTTTGACACCCTGCAAACATCCTTCTTCCCAAAGTAGGTCCTCTGAAATCTGGGAGGTGATTCTCTTCAGCCAAGGGCAAAAGAGCCAAAGGCGACATAAGAAAAAATGTTTTTACGCAGCGAGTGGTTAGGATCTGGAATGCACGGCCTGATAGTGTGGTGGAGGCAGACTCAATCACTGCTTTCAAAAGGGAGTTGGATAAGTACCTGAAAGAAAAATATTTGCAGGGCTACGGGGAAAGGACGGGGGAGTGGGACTAGCTGAGGTGCTCTTGCAGAGAGCTGGCACAGGCTCGACGGGCCGAATGGCCTTCTTCCATACTGTAACCATTCTATGATTCTATGATTCTGTGATAACTTTCCTGACCCTCCAAGCAATAATGTATGTCACCTCACCTCCCGACCCCGCCTCAAGCTCCTCTTTCCACTCGAGATGTGAGCTCCCGTGAAGGCCCAGGCTGGACAGGTGTCTCTGGGCTGATGCTTGTGACAGCGAGAGTGATCAGCAGATTATGTGACGAGGTGCTGGTGGGGCCTGATGCAGGGAGGCCAGGAACATCTTGGTGCTCATCTTCTCTGCTTGTCGCTGTGGCACACATAACAGGATTGTAAGCAAGTGTATGGGCTGGGAAAGGGCGCGTGGGCGGAACGAGCAAAAGGGAAGGTCTGTGATAGGGTGGAGGTCTGATTGCCCCCCGCCGGAAACACGACGCACCTAGCCTGTTTCAGTTGTTTTTACCGGCAAGGTGGATGCGGTGGCCTCTTGAGCGAAATTCCGCTCTTTGGCTTTTTTCTCAGCGGCCCAGACGTCGGTCACAATGGAGGCGGAAGTGCAGCGGTGAGCGGATGTTCACAGTCTAGAGGGGCTAAAGTTTGGGCGTGGCCGCATTGTCCGCCGCTGTCAGATATCAGCGTCACACTGGCACGTCACCACGTCGCTCCTCTTCACTTAAAGGGGAAGGCCACTGTGAACTCTGCATTTATTTTAGTTAGGTCCATTGGGCCACCAGAGAGGGTTTTGACCAGGCCAGCCGGGAGGGGGTGCCAGGCTGCCAGTTGGCGGCCCGGCAGAACCCGGGGGCATAATTGTCGGCCCAACATGGCAGTCAGCCGAGAGAAACAAAAAGATGGCGGACGCAGCAGTAGGTCCTCCCCTTTAATGGCGGCTGACACCACCATTTTACAAGCACTGCAAGCACAGTGCACTGGCACAAAAAGCTGCTGGTGGCACCAACCGGCGGGAGCAAGATTTTCTCGGTAGAATTTCGCAATCGGGGGCGGGAGGGGCGGCGACATCAGCAGTGCGAGCTCTGATGACGCACTTAGGACGGATCGGCAGCAATGGAGCGGTAGTGGGGGGAGCGGGTCACCGGCGGGATACCGCAGGAGCAGAATTTTCAAAATGGCGGCCATTCCACGAAAGATCGGCGCCCATTCCGCTCCGCAGTGTGGCCGCCGATTTCCGGCGGTAACAGGCCTTAAGGCAAGGGGCAACTTCGGCCCCTAAGGAACAAAAGGGATGATGGTGCGAGGCAAAAGGAGATGGTAATGGGACAAGTTAAGAAACAAAAGACGAGTCTAGATAGGGTGTAAATGAAGATGGCAGAATCATTAACAGCTGCCATGGGAAAGAGAGAAAAACAGAAAAAAAGAAAAAAAATACGGGCAGAGGTTACGGTCTGAAATTGTTGAACTCGATGTTGAGTCCAGAAGACTGTAAAGTGCCTAATCAAAAGATGAGGTGCTGTTCCTTGAGCTTGCATTGAACTTTGTTGGAACAGTGTAGGAGGCCGAGGACGGAGAGGTCAGAGTGCGAGTGGAGCGGGGAATTAAAGTGACAGGCAACCGGAGCTTGGGGTCACACTTACGGACTGAACTGAGGTGTTCAGCAAAGCGGTCACCCAATCTGCGTTTGGGCTCCCCATCTCCTTTTGTTTTGCACAATCATACCTTTTGTCATTTAATCTCTCCTGCCTCCCAACCTATCACAGACCTTCCCTTTTGTTCTTTCCTCCCCGCCCTCTTTCCCTGCACTTGCTTAAAACCCTGTTAAATCTCTAACTTTTTCCAGTTCTGACGAAGGGTCATCGACCTGAAACGTTAGCTCGGTTTCTCTCTCCACAGATGCTGCCTGACCTGCTGAATATTTCCAGCATTATCTGTTTCTGTTTTAAAAATCAGAAGAGATGTAAAACGGGCCACAGATTCGCTGTCACCCATTTTACACTATACCACAAAGTCAAAATCATACCCTTTAGGTGTCTGACATAGTAAGGTCATTAAAATTTCCATACTTCGGAATGATATCATTAAACTTATCCAGAAATGGTCGTTTTCTAACTCAGTGCTGCAGGCACAGAGAGTCACCTGATATCAAGGAATAACAGGATTTCTGCCCATGACTTTCTGCCAGTTACATCTGAAACATTGTGAGCAGCACACTCGCAGTGCCTTGCTAAAACCTGTGAGAGCCTCTCTGCAAATCCCCTGGGAGGGCAGACGCACCAATGTAAGTGTCCTTGATCAGGCCAACATCCCCAGCATCAAAGCACTGACCACACTCGACCAGCTCCGCTGGGCAGGCCACATCGTTCGCATGCCTGACACAAGATTCCCAAAGCAAGCGCTCTACTCGGAACTCCTACACGGCAAGCGAGTCCCAGGTGGGCAGAGAAAACGTTTCAAGGATACCCTCAAAACCTCCTTGATAAAGTGCAACACCCCCACCGACACCTGGGAACCCCTGGCCCAAGACCGCCCTAAGTGGAGGAACAGCATCCGGGAGGGTGTTGAGCACCTCGAGTCTCGTCGCCGAGAGCATGCAGAAAACAAGCGCAGGCAGCGGAAAGAGCTTACGGCAAACCAGACTCTCCACCCACCCTTTCCTTCAACCACTGTCTGTCCCACCTGTGACAGAGACTGTAATTCCCGCATTGGACTGTTCAGTCACCTGAGAACTCACTTTGAGAGTGGAAGCAAGTCTTCCTCGATTTCGAGGGACTGCCTATGATGATGATGATGATCTCCTTGTTGTTGACTCTGTGGATGGGCCTAGGCAGCAGGGCAGGGCCCCAATGGCTAGTCTGGGCCTGCGCTAACTCGGACACACATTTCTCCTCGTGCTGCCACTTGTGGCTCAGTGCGATATTCTGCAGCCAAGCAATGCTTTTTCTGTCATTACTTTCAATTTTTCTCTAGTTCCCCTTTCCATCGTGAGGCCCATAAAAGCTTCCACGAGCCACTCCTTCTGAACAAACTCATCCCCTGTTGCCTCTCATGTTTAAAGGCCCCAGTGAAGGGAAAAATAAAACTGAACTCAATATCGCATGAAAAAACAGGCCAACCAAAAGAGATTTACGTTTGCCGCCCTTTCCTGAGGACCTCGCAGCGGAAAATATCTGTTCCTTTTAT
Organism: Pristiophorus japonicus; assembly: GCF_044704955.1. NCBI lineage: Eukaryota > Metazoa > Chordata > Chondrichthyes > Pristiophoridae > Pristiophorus > Pristiophorus japonicus. The sequence continues at coordinate 80,902,894 of NC_091994.1, forward strand.
TTACTCAATGACTGTGTCTTAATCTGTGAAAGACACGCATTTATATAGCGCTTTTCACGACCACCGGACATCCCAAAACGCTTTACAGACAATGAAGTACTTTTGGAGTGTAGTCACTATTGTAATGTGGGAAACGCGGCAACCAACCTGCACACAGCAAGCTCCCACAAACAGCAATGTGATAATGACCAGATAATCTGGTTTTTTTTAAGTGATGTTGATTGAGGGATATATATTGGCACGGACCCCAGGAATAATTCTCCTGCTCCTCTTCAAAATAGTGCCATAGTATCTTTTAGAACATAAAAACATAAGAATTAGGAACAGGAGTAGGCCATCTAGCCCCTCGAGCCTGCTCCGCCATTCAATAAGATCATGGCTGATCTGGCCGTGGACTCAGCTCCACTTACCAGCCCGCTCCCCATAACCCTTAATTCCCTTATTGGTTAAAAATCTATCTCTCTGTGACTTGAATACATTCAATGAGCTAGCCTCAACTGCTTCCTTGGGCAGAGAATTCCACAGATTCACAACCCTCTGGGAGAAGAAATTCCTTCTCAACTCGGTTTTAAATTGGCTCCCCCATATTTTGATGCTGTGCCCCCTAGTTCTCGTCTCCCCGACCAGTGGAAAGAACCTCTCTGCCTCTATCTTGTCTCTCCCTTTCATTATTTTAAATGTTTCTATAAGATCACCCCTTATCCTTCTGAACTCCAACGAGTAAAGACCCAGTCTACTCAATCTATCATCATAAGGTAACCCCCTCATCTCCGGAATCAGCCAAGTGAATCGTCTCTGTACCCCTTCCAAAGCTAGTATATCCTTCCTTAAGTAAGGTGACCAAAACTGTACGCAGTACTCTAGGTGCGGCCTCACCAATACCCTATACAATTGCAGCAGGACCTCCCTGCTTTTATACTCCATCCCTCTCGCAATGAAGGCCAACATTCCATTTGCCTTCCCGATTACCTGCTGCACCTGCAAACTAACTTTTTGGGATTCATGCACAAGGACCCCCAGGTCCCTCTGCACCTCAGCATGTTGTAATTTCTCCCCATTCAAATAATATTCCCTTTTACAATTTTTTTCCCCAAGGTGGATGACCTCACACTTTCCGACATTGTATTCCATCTGCCAAACCTTAGCCCATTCGCTAAACCTATCTAAATCTCTTTGCAGCCTCTCTGTGTCCTCTACACAACCCGCTTTCCCACTAATCTTTGTGTCATCTGCAAATTGTGTTGCACCACACTCTGTCCCCTCTTCCAGGTCATCTATGTATATTGTGAACAGTTGTGGTCCCAGCGCCGATCCCTGTGGCACATCACTAACCACCGATTTCCAACCCGAAAAGGACACATTTATCCCGACTCTCTGCTTTCTGTTAGCCAGCCAATTCTCTATCCATGCTAATACATTTCCTCTGACTCCGCGTGCCTTTATCTTCTGCAGTAACCTTTTGTGTGGCACCTGAACAAATGCCTTTTGGAAATCTAAGTACACCACATCCATCGGTACACCTCTAGCCACCATACTCGTTATATCCTCAAAGAATTCCAGTAAATTAGCTAAACATGATTTCCCCTTCATGAATCCATGCTGCGTCTGCTTGATTGCACTATTCTTATCTAGATGTCCCGCTATTTCTTCCTTAATGATAGTTTCAAGCATTTTCCCCACTACAGATGTTAAACTAACCGGCCTATAGTTACCTGCCTTTTGTCTGCCCCCTTTTTTAAACAGAGGCGTTACATTAGCTGCTTTCCAATCCGCTGGTACCTCCCCAGAGTCCAGAGAATTTTGGTAGATTATAACAAATGCATCTGCTATAACTTCCGCCATCTCTTTTAATACCCTGGGATGCATTTCATCAGGACCAGGGGACTTGTTACCTTGAGTCCCATTAGCCTGTCCAGCACTACCCCCCTAGTGATAGTGATTGTCTCAAGGTCCTCTCTTCCCACATTCCTGTGACCAGCAATTTTTGGCATGGTTTTTGTGTTTTCCACTGTGAAGACCGAAGCAAAATAATTGTCTAAGGTCTCAGCCATTTCCACATTTCCCATTATTAAATCCCCCTTCTCATCTTCTAAGGGACCAACATTTACTTTAGTCACTCTTTTCCGTTTTATATATCTGTAAAAGCTTTTACTATATCTGTTTTTATGTTTTGCGCAAGTTTACTTTCGTAATCTATCTTTCCTTTCTTTATTGCTTTCTTAGTCATTCTTTGCTGTTGTTTAAAATTTTCCCAATCTTCTAGTTTCCCACTAACCTTGGCCACCTTATACGCATTGGTCTTTAATTTGATACTCTCCTTTATTTCCTTGGTTATCCACGGCTGGTTATCCCTTCTCTTACCGCCCTTCTTTTTCACTGGAATATATTTTTGTTGAGCACTATGAAAGAACTCCTTAAAAGTCCTCCACTGTTCCTCAATTGTGCCACCGTTTAGTCTGTGTTTCCAGTCTACTTTAGCCAACTCTGCCCTCATCCCACTGTAGTCCCCTTTGTTTAAGCATAGTACGCTCGTTTGAGACATGGCTTCCTCACCCTCAATATGTATTACAAATTCAACCATACTGTGATCACTCATTCCAAGAGGATCTTTTACTAGGAGATCGTTTATTTTTCCTGTCTAATTATACAGGACCAGATCTAAGATAGTTTGCTCCCTTGTAGATTCTGTAACATATTGTTCTAAGAAACAATCCCGTATGCATTCTATGAATTCCTCCTCCAGGTTACCCCGTGCGATTTGATTTGACCAATTTATATGTAGGTTAAAATCCCCCATGATTACTGCCGTTCCTTTTTCACATGCCTCCATTGTTCCCTTGATTATTGTCCGCCCCACCATGAAGTTATTATTTGGGGGCCTATAAACTACGCCCACCAGTGACCGTTTTCCCCTTACTATCTCTCATCTCCACCCACAATGATTCAACATTTTGTTCATTAGAGCCAATATCGTCTCTCACAACTGCCCTGATATCATCCTTTATTAACAGAGCTACCCCACCTCCTTTCCCTTCTTGTCTATCTTTCCGAATCGTCAGATACCCCTGCATGTTTAATTCCCAGTCTTGGCCACACTGCAACCACGTTTCTGTAATGGCCACCAAATCATACCCATTTGTAATGATTTGTGCCGTCAACTCATTTACTTTATTTCGAATGCTGCGTGCGTTTCGGTAGAGTGTTTTAATACTAGTTTTTAAACCATGATTTTTAGTTTTGACCCCTCCTGCAGCCCCTTTATATTCAGTGGCCCTTTTTGGTTTTTGCCTTGGGTTTCTCTGCCCTCCACTTTTACTCATCTCCTTTCTGTCTTTTGCTTTTGTCTCCTTTTTGTTTCCCTCTGTCTCCCTGCATTGGTTCCCATCCCCCTGCCAAATTAGTTTAACTCCTCCCCAACAGCACTAGCAAACACTCCCTCTAGGACATTGGTTCCGGTCCTGCCTAGGTGCAGACCGTCCAGTTTGTACTGGTCTCACCTCCCCCAGAACCGGTTCCAATGACCCAGGAATTTGAATCCCTCCCTACTGCACCACTGCTCAAGCCACGTATTCATCTGAGATATCCTGCGATTCCTATTCTGACTAGCACGTGGCACTGGTAGCAATCTCGAGATTACTACTTTTGAGGTCCTACGTTTTAATTTAACTCCTAGCTCCTTAAATTCGTCTCGTAGGACCTCATCCCTTTTTTTTAACCTATATCGTTGGTACCAATGTGCACCACGACAACTGGCTGTTCATCCTCCCTTTTCAGAATGTCCTGCACCCGCTCTGAGACATCCTTGACCCTTGCACCAGGGACACAACATACCATCCTGGTGTCCACCTGAGAGGGCAGACAGGACCTCGGATTAACGCCTTGTCTGAAAGACGGCACCTCCGACAGTGCAGCACTCCCTCGGTGTCAGCCTCGATTTTTGTGTTCAGGTCTCTGGAGTGGGACTTGAACCCACAACCTTCTGATTCAGAGCAAGAGTGCTACCCACATAGCCACGGCTGACAAAAATGACTAAAAAGCTTGTTCGTGAATCTTACCTGACTCCTGGATGATATAGTTAGTCATTTATTTTGTCATCAGGTTTTATGTGCCCTGTTGATACTACCTACTTGTGCTATACATGCGTCTCGTAATCGACTTTGAATTGCATTCCTTCTGTCTTCTGTCCTCTGGCCCTATGAATTTCACAGCAGGGGCCCTCTCCAGGCAATTATTTCCCATTCATGCACTGGGTTTCATACCGATCCAGATTGAAAATGCAGAGCACATTTGCATCATAGCTGCTCATCTGTGTTCAGGAGAGCGCAGTTAAGTCATTGTAGTTATTACAGTGTCGTGCTGTTATAACAATGCAAGTACTAATGGGATCATTGTTTCAGATTCACAAGCAGTTAGCTGCATTTGTTCATTTATGCCTTGCCTTCCCTTTGGTTTGGTAGCCAGTCTTTGTCTTTTTCCCAAGTTCCCAACTCCTCCTCCTTGTGATTGATGCCGAGGTACAGATCATACAGCAGATATACGGCACAGAAACAGGCCATTCGGCCCAACCAGTCCATGCCTCCGTTTATGCTCCACTCGAGCCTCCTCCTGTCTTTCCTCACCGAAATCTATCAGCATAACCCTCTATTCCCTTCTCCCTCATATGCTTGTCGAGCCTCCCCTTAAATGCGTCGTTACTATTTTATTCAACCACTCCCTGTGGTAGCGAGTTCCACATTCTCATCACTCTCTGGGTAAAGAATTTTATTTTGAATTCCCTATTGGATGTCTTGGTGACTATCTTATATTAATGGCCTCTAGTTATGCTCTTCCCCACGTGTGGAAACATTCTCTCTGTATCCACTCTATCAAAACTTTTCATAATTTTAAAGACCTTTATTAGGTCACCCCTCTGCTTTCATTTTTCAAGAGAAAAGACATCAAGCCTGTTCATCCTTTCCTGATATGTTTACCATCGCATTTCTGGTTTCATCCTTGTAAATCTTCTCTGCACCTTCTCCAGTGCCTCTATATTCTTTTTATAATATGGCGACCAGAACTGTATGTAATACTCTAAGTGTGGTCTCACCAAAGTTTGATACGGGTTTAGTATAAATTCCCTACTTTTCAATTCTATACCTCTAGAAATAAACCCTAGTGCTTGGTTTGCTTTCTTTATGGCCTTGCTAACCTGTGTCGCAACATTTAGTGATTTGTGTATTTGTACTCCGAGATTCCTTTGCTCCTTTACCCAACCCAGACTCTCACCCTCCAAGTAATAAGTGACCTCCCTATTCTTCCTACCAAAATGTATTACCTCACATTTATCTGCATTGAACTTCATTTGCCAATTATATGCCCATTCTGCAAGTTTATTAATGTCCTCCTGTAATTTGTTGCAGTCCTCCTCAGTATTGACTATCCCCCCCAATTTGATGTCATCCGCAAATTTAGAAATTGTGTTTTTGATTCCAAAGTCTAAATCATTAATATAAATTGTGAACAACAGTGGTCCCAGCACTGATCCTTGGGGAACACCACTGCCCACCTTCTGCCGCTGTGAATAGCTACCTTTTACCCTGACTCTCTGCTTTCTGTCTTGAAGCCAGCTATTTATCCATTCTGCTACTTGTCCCCAGACTCCGCATTCTCTGACCTTGTTCATCAATCTATTATGTGGTACCTTATCGAAGGCCTTTTGAAAATCTAGATAAATTACATCTACTACATTACCCTTGTCTACTCTCTCTGTTAGCTCTTCGGAAAATTCAGTGAGTTTGGTCAAGCAAGACTTTTGCTTTTGAAATCCATGCTGAATATTCATTATTATATTTTTTATTTCTAGATGTTCTTCTATTTTCTCCTTTAGTAGGGATTCCATTATTTTTCCTACCACCGACGTTAAGCTGACTGGTCTATAATTCCCTGGACATGTTCTATCCCCCTTCTTAAATATAAGTATTACGTTATCTATCTGCCAGTCCTCTGGCACAACACATTTTTCTAACTAACTAATAAATATGTGTAGTAAGGCCTCTGCTATCTCTTCCCTAGATTCTTTTAAAATGTGTGGATGCAATCCATCAGAATCAAAGATTGTATTCTCTTTGAGTTTGATTCGTTTATTTAATATATCCTCTCTTTTTATTTTAAATGTACTTATCTTGTTACTAATCTCATCTCCCTGGTAAATACTGAAGCAAAATAATTATTTAATATTTCTGCCACCTCTCTATTGTTACCTGGTAGTATCCTGTCTATCCCTTAATGGCCCTATTCCAATCCCAATATTACTTTTTTTATTGATGGGCTTGTAAAATATTTTACTATCTTGTTTTATGTTCCTTGATAATTTAATTCATTAGTTCCTCTTTGCCTACCTAATTGTTTTTTAGACTTCTCTCCTAATCTTTTTGTATTCTCCCTTATCATGCACTCTGCTGCTGTCTATGTACTTAATGTATGCCTATTTCATTAACCTCAATTGTTCCCTTATGGCTTTATTCATCCATGAAATCTCATTAGTGTTCAGTTTGTTTTTTCCTTTTACCGGAATATATTGATCCTGCACTCTGTTGAACATCATTTTAAATGTATCTCTGTAATCTCCTCCAGCCCCACAACCCTCCGAGATGTCTGTGCTTTTGCATTCTGCCCTCCTGAGCATCCTGGATGATAATCACTCAACTATTGGTGGTTGTGTCTTCTGTTGCCTAGGCCCCAAGCTCTGCAACTCCCTGCCTAAACCTCTCCACCTCTCTACCTCTCTTTCCTCCTTCAAGATACTCTTTAAAACATAACTCTTTGGCCAAGCTTTTGGTCACCTGCGCTAATTTCTACTTATGCGGCTCGGTGTCAAATTTTTATCGCATAATACTCCTGTGAAGCGCCTTGTTATGTTTCACTACGTTAAAGGCGCTATATAAATACAAGTTGTTGTTGTTTTCCATTGCTGTTTTACATCGCCTTTGCCAATTTGGTGTCCATTTTATTTTCCTAAGTTCTATTCTTAGTCCCTCAAAATCAGCTTTTCGCCAATCCATTACCCTGGTTTTCATCATACTTGTGCCCTTCTCAATTATCAACAAAAATATATCCCAATGAGAAGGAAAGACTGTAAGAGAAGGGAGAACCATCCGTGGCGAACTAAGGAAATAAAGGGATGGTATCAAATTGAAAACAAGGGCATACAATGTGACCAAGACCAGTGGAAGGCCAGAGGATTGAGAAACTTTTACAAGCCAGCAAAGAACGACTAAAAAAATGATAGAGGGAAGATAGATTATAAAAGCAAACTAGCATGAAATATAAAAACAAATAATAAGAATTTTTAGAGGTACATAAAAAGGAAAAGAGTGGCTAAAGTAAATGTTGGTCCACTAGAGAATGAGACTGGGGAATTAATAATGGAGAACAGGGAAATGGCAAAGACTTTGAACAAATTTTTTGTATTGATCTTCACTGTTGAAGGCACTAAAAACATCCCAATAGTGGATAATCAAGGGGCTATAGGGAGGGAGGAACTTAATACAATCACTATCACGAATGAAGTAGTGCTCAGTTAAAATAATGGGAGTAAAGGCGAACAAGTCCCCTGGACTCGATGGCTTACATCCTAGGGTCTTAAATGAAGTGGCTGCAGAGATAGTGGATGCTTTGGTTGTAATCTACCAAAATTCTCTGGATTCTGGGACGGTCCCAGCGGATTGGGAAACTTCAAATGTAACGCCCCTATTTAAAAGGGATGTAGGCCCGTCGCTGGAAGGAAGAAGGCCCGTCACTGAAGAAGGAGTCAGACAGAAAGCAGGAAACTATAGACCAGCTAGCCTAACGTCTGTCATTGGGAAAATGCTGGAGTTAATTATTAAGGAAGCAGTAGCAGGACATTTGGAAAAGCATAATTCAATCAAGCAGAGTCAGCATGGTTTTATGAAAGGAAAATCACGTTTGACAAATTTGTTGGAGTTCTTTGAGGATGTAATGAGCAGGGTGGATAAGTGGGGAATCAGTGGATGTAGTGTATTTGGATTTCCAGAAGGCAGTCGATAAGGTGCCATGTAAAAGGTTACTGCACAAGATAAAATTTCACGGGGTAGGGGGTAATATATTAGCCTGGATAGAGGATTGGCTAACTAACAGAAAACAGAGAGTTGGGATAAATGGGTCATTTCCCGGTTGACAAACAATAACTAGTGGGATGCCGCAGGGATCGGTGCTGGGTCCTCAACTATTTACAATCTGTATTAATGACTTGGATGAAGGGACTGAGTGTAATGTAACCAAGTTTGCTGATGATACAAAGATGGGTGGGAAAGCAAATTGTGAGGAGGACACAAAAAATCTGCAAAGGGATATAGACAGGTTAAGTGAGTGGGCAAAAATTTGGCAGATGGAGTATAAGGTGGGAAAATGTGAGGTTATCCACTTTGGCAGAAAAAATAGAAAAGCAAATTATAATTTAAATGGAGAAACATTGCAAAGTGCTGCATTACAGGGGGACCTGGGGGTCCTTTTGCTGTACCTGCACAAAAAGTTAGTATGCAGGTACAGCAAGTAATCAGGAAGGCAAATGGAATGTTGGCCTTTATTGGAAGGGGGATGGAATATAAAAGCAGAGAAGTCCTGCTACAACTGTACAGGGTATGGGTGAGACCACACCTATAGTGCTGCATACAGTTTTGGTCTCTGTATTTAAGGAAGGATATACTTGCATTGGAGTCTATTCAGAGAAGGTTCACTAGGTTGATTCTGGAGATGAGGGAATTGACTTATGAAGATAGGTTGAGTAGGTTGGGCCTATACTCATTGGTGTTCAGAAGAATGAGAGATGATCTTATCGAAACATATAAGACAATGAGGGGGCTTGACAAGGTGGATGCAGAGAGGATATTTCCACTCATAGGGGCAACTAATACTAGGGGACATAGTCTCAGAATAAGGGGCCGCCCATTTAAAACTGAGATGAGGAGGCATTTCTTCTCCCAGAGAGTTGTAAATCTGTGGAACTCTCTGCCCAAGGGAACTGTGGAGGCTGGGTCATTGAATATATTTAAGGCGGAGATAGACAGATTTTTGAGCAATAAGGGAATAAAGGGTTATGAGGAGCGGGTAGGGAAGTGGAGCTGAGTCCATGATCAGATCAGCCATGATATTAAATGGCGGAGCAGGCTCGAGGGGCCAGGAGATCTACTCCTGCTCCTATTTCTTATGTTCTATATTCATTGCCGGGCACCCTTTGGTACCTCATCCAAGTGGCCATTCTGCCAAGGTGAACCTGAGCACTGAGTGATGGCAGGCTATTTAACCATGAAGTGCATCGTGGCTGACCCAGATCCTGTTCTCGCCCAAGAGCCACATGCGTGCACTGTCCAGCAGAGTCACTGGCTAGTGTTTCAGACCAGGAGGTTTGGGTGGTGCTGAGTTCAATTACAGTAGCCCCTACTCCAGTCCCAGCTGAAATCAATTAACTCCACACAGACCATGGCCTGAACCTGGAATCTTCTATAGTCCTTTTATTCGTTCACGGGCTGCGGGTGTCGCTGGCAAGGCCAGCATTTATTGCCCATCCCTGATTGCCCTTGAGAAAGTGGTGGTGAACCGCCTTCTTGAACCGCTGCAGTCCGTGTGGTGAAGGTGCTCCCACGATGCTGGGAGGGAGTTCCAGGATTTTGTCCCAGCGACGATGAAGCAATGGCAATATACTTCCAAGTCAGGATGGTGTGTAACTTGGATGGGAACGTGGAGGTGATGGTGTTCCCATGCGCCTGCTGCCCTTGTCCTTCTAGGCGGTAGAGCTTGCGGCTTTGGGAGGTGCTGCTCGGTAACACAATGTGAAGTGCAGTTACCAAGTGAACCGTCATCTTGTCCATCTAAGAATTTTAACATCAAGCCATAGTGCAAGGCACAAGATGTTCCCCACTCAACGTTTTCATTGTTCAGCCTACGGCATATTTTCAGTGAAATATGTCACTCTTATTTTATGCAATAACAAACTGTGACAAGATCCTTTTGATTTAGATTCAGCAGTACACAAAATGAAATGGGCTGAAGTACAATGTGTTCAGTGAATAGAAATCGTGATTCTGGTATAATTTCTTGTTTGACAAGATATGCAATTTCTTTACCAGGAACTTATCGTATGGAAGCTGTTCACATCTGTTTGTTAGGGTGCTTTGTAATGGAAATTCTTTGTGTCTTTCTGACGCACTAACAACTTGAGAATAAAAATCTATTTTGAACAATGGAAGTAGCAAATGTATTTTAAATAAAAATAAAACTAGTTTTAAAAAATATATTTTTAGTTGAATTTTGTCCCCATCAATCATGATCATCATCGGCAGTCCCTTGGAATCGAGGAAGACTTGCTTCCCCTCTTAACATGAGTTCCTTGGTGGCTGAATAGTCCATTACCACAGTCCCTGTCACAAGTGGGACAGATAGTCGTTGAGGGAAAAGGTGGGTGGGACTGGTTTGCTGCATGCTTTTTCCGCAGCCTGCGCTTGGTTTCTGCATACTCTCGGCGACGAGACTCGAGGTGCTCAGTGCCCTCCCGGATGCACTTCCCCCACTTGGGGCAGTCTTTGGCCAGGGACTCCCAGGTGTCAGTGAGGATGTTGCACGTTATCAGGGAGGCTTTGAGGGTGTCCTTGTAATGTTTCCGCTGCCCACCTTTGGCTCGTTTGATGTGAAGGAGTTCTGAGTAGAGCACTTGCTTTGGGAGTCTCGTGTCTGGCATGCGAACTATGTGGCTTGCCCAGCGGAGCTGATCAAGTGTGGTCAGTGCTTCAGTGCTGGGAATGTTGGCCTGGTCGAGGTCACTAACATCCTCCCAGGGGATTTGTAGGATCTTGTGGAGAGATCGTTGGTGGTATTTCTCCAGCGACTTGAGGTATCTACTGTACATGGTCCATGTTTCTGAGCCATACAGGAGGGCGGGTATTAGTACAGCCCTGTAGACCATGAGCTTGGTGACAGTTTTGAGGGCCTGGTCTTCAAACACTCTTTTCCTCAGGCGGCCGAAGGTTGCACTGGTGCACTGGAGGCGGCCGAAGGTTGCACTGGTGCACTGGAGGCGGCCGAAGGTTGCACTGGTGCACTGGAGGCGGTGTTGGATTTCGTCGACAATGATGCTCTTGTTGATAGGAGGCTCCCGAGATAAGGGAAGTCGTCCACATTGTCCAGGGCTGTGCCATGGATCTTGATGACTGGGGGGTAGTGCTGTGTGGCGAGAACAGGCTGGTGGAGGACCTTTGTCTTACGGATGTTTAGCACAAGGCCCATGCTTTCGTATGCCTCAGTAAATACGTCGACTATGTCCTGGAGTTCAGCCTCTGTATGTGCGCAGACGCAGGCGTCATCTGCGTACTGTAGCTCGACGACAGATGTTGGGGTGGTCTTGGACCTGGCCTGAAGACGGTGAAGGTTGAACAGGTTCCCACTGGTTCTGTAGTTTAGTTCCACTCCAGCGGGGAGCTTGTCGACTGTGAGATGGAGCATGGCAGCGAGGAAGATTGAGAAGAGGGTTGGGGCAATGACGTCGCCCTGTTTGACCCAGTCCGGACATGGATTGGGTCTTTGATGGATCCGTTGGTAAGGACCCCATCAATAAGAGCAGACTGGCTACATGGGAAATGAGGAGAATTCTCAAATACCCACATGGATAGTTTCACAGCTCTCCTTTTCCCATGAGAATTCCTAACAACCCCACGCTGTTTCGGAGGAGCTGGTCCACCCCTACCCATGATGTTAGCACTGGGAAATGGAAGGTCCTTAGTTCAAGCACCACTCCAAAGACTCAAGCCTCATAATCTAGGCCGACACTCGCAATGCCAATACTGAGGGAGTGCTGCACTGTTGGAGGTGTAGTCTCTTGGATGAAACGTTAAACTGCCCTCTCAAGTGGACATAAAAGATCCCACAGCCACTATTGCAAAGAAGAGCTGGAGAGTTTTCCCTGGTGTCCTGGGCCAATATTCATCACTAAAAACAGATTATCTGGTCATTTCTGTTAGTGGGAGCTTGCTGTGCCCAAATTGACTGCCGTGTTTCCTACTTTACAACAGTGACTTCAAAAGTCCTTCTTAGGCTGCAAAGTGCTTTGGAAGATTCAGGGGTTGTCAAAGGTGCTATATAAATGCAAGTCTTTCTTTCTTTAGGTTGATACTTCAGTAAACCACTGAAGGAATGCTGCCCTGTCTGAGGTGCTGTCTTTATGATGTAAAACCGAGTCTCTATCTATCTTCTCAAGTTGGCGTAAAAGATCCTTTTGCATTTTTGAAGAGCAGTGGAGTTTTCCTCGTGCCCTGACCAATATTTATCCCTCACCATCACTAAAACAGATTATCTTGCCATTTATACCATCGCTGTTTGTCAGACCATGCAGTATGCAAAATGGCTGCTGCATTTCCCTATGTTACAACAATGATTTCACTTCAAAAGTATTTTATTGCCTGTGAATTGCTTTGGGACATCCTGAGATCATGAAAGGTGCTTGTAAATCCGAGGTATTTCTTTAGTGGCAAACATGGCCACAGTACTGCAGGGTTATGGTACTTGTCATGTATCTCACACTACTGTACATAACTGTATCTTACCATGCTATACATGACTGTAACCAGAGATGACCTGTAACCACAAGCTTACCTTACCACCAGGGGTGCACTTGCAGGAGACACTGGATACCTGTCCCAGACAGGTATATAAGGACAGGTCTCAGGCAAGTGTGGCATTCGAGAGCTGTGTAATAAAGGTGCAGGTCCTCAGTGACCTTGACTTCAGTATGTGCCTCGTGTGAATCTGTACTGCAGGGACAGGACTTTACAGTGGCGACGAGTTACGGGATTACAGAATCTACAGAATGGCGAACAATGGCTCAGATGGAAAATACAATGCTGGAGATAATTGGGAGGACTTTATAGAAAGGCTGCAGCAAAGCTTTGTAACCAAAGACTGGTTAGGCGACGACAAGGCAGACAAGAAAAGAGCCCATCTCTTGACCAGCTGTGGCTCGAAAACATACGCTTTAATGAAGGACCTGCTGGCACCCGAGAAACCAGCAAGCAAGTCGTTTGAAGAGTTGAGCACATTGGTAAGAGACCACCTGAAGCCAGCGAGCAGCCTACACATGGCCAGACACAGGTTCTACAACTACAAACGCTGTGTGGGCCAGAGCATACCCGATTTCGTGGCGGAACTTCGGAGGCTAGCTTATGTGAGTTCTCCGATGAACTAAGAAGAGAAGTACTGCGAGACTGTTTTATTGAAGGAATAGGCCATGCAGGCATATTCCAAAAGCTCATAGAAACCAAGAACTTGAACCTAGAGGCAGCAGCACTGGTTGCACAGACATTCTTGGCAGGAGAAGAAGAAACGAGGTTGATCTACACTGTGGGTACGACAACTAACGAAACATCAGAACAAGGGGTTCACAGCATGAAACAAGCAGTTACCCCCACACACAGACAAAGGCAGGAGAGCAGGCCCTCAACAGCAGGCAGTGGTGCCAGAAGCCATCAAGGGCCACACGAACGGCCGTTCACACCTCATCAACCCACAATGCAAGCAATCAACTACAAACTGAGAGAAGCTAAGAGAGATCAGCCAGACACAGCTCATTCTTTGGAAACAATGGAAGCGGTCTGTGCTGGAGATGTGGGGGAAGGCACTCATCAAGGGGGTGTCAATTTCAGCATGCTGTTTGCAGAAACTGCGACTACACAGGGCACCTGGCCCGCATGTGCAGAAAAACGGCAGCTCAGCTGGTATACGAACCGGAAGGGTCGGAAAGCGGACCAGAAGACGGTGGGGACAGTACCCGGGACACCGATGTACAGTGGGTCAACACGATCAATGGCCACTGCTTCTACAACATGATGAGGGTCCTACTCAACGAGATACCCATCAACATGGAGCTGGATATGGGAGCGAGTCAATCTCTCATGAGCCCTCAACAATTTGAACAGCTGTGGCCGCACAAAAGAGACAGACCAAAACTCACAAGGGTCAACACCAAACTAAGGACCTATACCAAAGAAATTGTCCCAGTTCTCGGCAGCACCATGCTCTCAGTCACACACAAAGGGACAGTGAATTGACTTCCCCTGTGGATTGTCCCCGGAGATCTCCCAGCACTGCTGGGAAGAAGCTGGCTGACAAAACTAAACTGGAAATGGGATGATGTTCACGCCATGTCGTCAGAGGAACGGACCTCCTGCTCAACAGTTCTAAGTCGATTTGAACATCTCTTTCAGCCAGGTGTGGGCACCTTCAAAGGGGCTAAAGTCAAAATCTACATCACACAGGATGCTAGACCAGTCCATCACAAGGCTAGAGCTGTGCCCTATGTGATGAGGGAAACATTGAACATGAACTGGACAGGCTTCTGCGGGAAGGCATTATCTCACCCGTGGAATTTAGCGACTGGGCAAGTCCCATCGTCCCAGTCATGAAGCCCGATGGATCCGTACGAACCTGTGGGGACTACAAATCTACCATAAACAGAGTCTCCCAACAGGACCAATACCCGCTGCCCAGAGCGGAGGACTTATTTGCCACATTGGCTGGAGGAAAACTTTTCTCAAAACTATATTTCACATCTGCGTATATGACGCAAGAATTGGCTGATGAGTCCAAGCTACTCACCACCATCAACACACATCGAGGTCTTTTCCTGTACAATCGATGCCCATTCGGCATCAGGTCGGCAGCTGCTATATTCCAGCTCAAGTCCATCCCGGGGACGGTTGTATTTCAAGACGACATACTTATCACGGGCAGGTACACCGACTCCCATCTCCGCAATTTGGAGGAAGTACTAAAGCGGTTGGATCGGGAAGGCATAAGAGTTAAGAAATCCAAGTGCCTGTTTCTCGCGCCCGAGGTCAAACTTTTGGGCAAAAGGATTGCCGCTGATGGAATCCGCCCAACAGAGTCCAAAACAGAAGCAATTCGCCTGGCACCCAGGCCCCGGAATGTTTCAGAACTGCGTGCCTTTCTCGGGCTACTCAATTACTTTGAGAACTTTATGCAGAACTTGAGCACGCTGCTGGAGCCTCTCCACGTGCTACTCAGGAAGGGGTGCGATTGGTTTTGGGGGAACGTCCAGGAACGCGCCTTCAATAAGGCACGCAACCTTCTGTGCTCCAACAGTGTTTTGACTTTCTTTGATCCAGATAAAAAGCTAATTCTTACATGTGATGCGTCAGCGTACGGGGTCGGGTGCGTTTTACAACATGTCAATTGTGCGGGTAAATTACAACCCATAGCTTATGCCTCCAGGTCACTTTCGCGGGCGGAGCACGGGTACGGAATGGTGGAGAAGGAGGCGCTCGCATACGCGTACGGTGTCAAAAAGATGCACCAATATCTTTTCGGGGCCAAGTTCGCATTAGAAACCAACCACAAGCCCTTCATGTCCCTACTATCCGAAAGCAAGGCAATAAACACCAATGCCTTGGCGCGCATTCAACGGTGGGCACTCATGCTGGCATCTTACGATTACACCATAAGGCACAGACCAGGCACAGACAACTATGCCGACGCGCTTAGCAGGCTGCCCCTGACGTCCACGGAAGGGTCTGACGAACAGGACTGTGAGATAGTCATGGCAATCAATGCATTTGAGTCCACAGGTTCGCCCATGACGGCTCGCCAAATCAGAGCCTGGATGACCAGCGACCCTACGTTATCCCTAGTAAAAAGATGTGTCCTAACCGGTGACTGGGCAGAGGCTTGCGATGCCTGCCCCGAGGAGATCAAACCATTCCATAGGTGCATGCATGAGCTGTCACTTCAAGCAGACTTCCTGATGTGGGGCAGCCAAATAGTTATGCCTCTGCGAGGCAGAGAGGCATTTGTCTGGTGGTCCACCGTGAGCACCCGGGGATCGTTCTCATGAAGGCCATAGCCAGATCCCACGTCTGGTGGCCTGGCATTGAAGCGGACTTGGAGCTCTGCGTCCGACGGTGCACCATTTGTGCCCAACTCAGTAATGCCCCTAGGGAGGCCCCCATGAGCCCCTGGCCCACCAAACCGTGGTCGCGGGTGCACGTAGACTATGCGGGCCCATTCATGGGCAAAATGTTCCTCGTAGTTGTAGATGCCTTTTCTAAGTGGATCGAATGCACCATTTTAAACTCGAGCACCACCTCCACCACTGTGGAGAGCCTTGGAACCATGTTCACAACGCACAGCATTCCTGACATATTGGTCATTGATAATGGTCTGTACTTCTGAATTCAATCAGTCTTGAAATTTGTAGGCTTGCAGCATAGAAAAAATAACCACAAAAGCTGCTGGTTTGTTGCAGAAACCCAACTGGCTCATTAATGTCACTCTTATCTGGCCTGGCCTGCATGTAACTCCAGCCCCACACATAGTGGTTGGCTATTAATGTCCACAGAAGTGGCATAACAAGCCCCTCAATTATAAAAATACGAGAAAGCCCAACACTGACTTCAGAGCATTAAATATCTTCCTGTCAACTGTGTCCACAGTTTGAGAACAAATACATTTTAGAAATTGAGTCGTTTCGTGAGTGGCCCCATGTCCATCAGGAACTGAAAACTCACTTTGTCTTGGTCCTTCCACCTAACAGACTGAGGACACTTTCATCTCATCTGCCTGGGCTCGGGTTTTAAACCCAAGTCCCAGAGGTGAATGGCTAATGTATCTTCAGTCTCCAAGAAATCCAAACCTTATTTTGCTTCATTGAATCAAGAAAGACTATTTCCTCTAGTTAGAGAGTCAGCGACGAGGGGGTGGGTGGTCAACTTAAAATTGTCACACAGAGAGTGAGGAGAAAGGTTAGGAGAAATGTCTTTATGCAGGGGGTTTTGGAGCACAAGCTGTACAGCCACAGGGAATATTGAGGCAGACACCATGGCATCTTTTAAGGGAAAATTGGATAAATATTTGAAGCAGTAGAAGAAACAGCTATGGGGATCAAGCAGGATTAACAAAGAGCTGGCTCAGATATAATGAACTGAATGTCTTTCTCTGTGCCGTCAACTTCTATGGTTCAATAATTGTTCATTAACAACTCACAAAGTCTTTTAGTCCATCTCTTCATACTCAAAGAGTTATTGGAATATGAAATGCATTACAAGTGGTCACAGAGTCTGAGTCAGTCGTAACATTTAATTGGGAATTAGGTAAACACTTGAAGAAGAAAAATATTAAAGGGTATCAGGAAAAAACACGACAATTGGATTAGAATCCATAACTCTGATGTTGAACAAGCACTGGTTCATGAACGATGAGCCTAATGGCTTCTTATGCTGAAAGCACTGATTCTATGGGGGCAAGTTAACCGTACCTGTCTGATGGGACCGGGATGTGTGGGCAGTTAAAATGACCCAGGTCTGGAGCTGACAGGGGTATGAGCTGCCATGTTGGTCAAATGAGCAGGCGGCAAGTACACCTGCTTGCCAGGTCCCCATGACAACAACAACATCTTGTATTTATATAGCGCCTTTAACATGGTGAAACGTCCCAAGGCGCTTTACAGGAGTATTATGAGATAGCAAATTTGACACCGAGCCGCATAACTAGAAGTTAGCGCAGGTGACCAAAAGCTTGGCCAAAGATGTATGTTTTAAGGAGCGTTTTAAAGGAGGAAAGAGAGATAGAGAGGCGGAGAAGTTTAGACAGGGAGTTCCAGAGCTTGGGGCCGAGGCAGCAGAACGCACGGCCACCAATGGTTGAGCGATTATAATCAGTGATGCTCAGGAGGGCAGAATTAGAGGAGCGCAGACATCTCGGGGGGTTGTGGGGCTGTAGGAGATTACAGAGATAGGGGTGGGGGCGAGGCCAAGGAGGGATTTGAAAACGAGGATGAGGGATTTTGAAATAGAGGTGTTGCTTAACCGGGAGCCAATGTAGGTGAGCGAGCGCAGGGGTGATGGGGGAGCAGGACTTAGTGCAAGTTAGGATATGGGCAGCCAAGTTTTGGATGACCTTCAGTTTACGTAGGGTAGAATGTGGGGGGCCAGCCAGGAGTGCATGACATTATCAGGACCCAACTGCAATTTTTACCAGGCGGCCTGAGCGGGCTGCGGCAGTGTGTTTACCGCTAGGCCAACCCAGAGAGGAAGCGGATCAGGACCAGAAGAGGCCCAAAAAGGTGAGTCTTGAAGGGTTAACTTGACATATATTGAAAGGACTGGAGTCAGCAGAATTGTGCACTTTTTATTGAACTTGTTTACAACTGTAGTTAACGACATCCAATGGAAACTGAATGTATCGTCATGAAATTTCAAAACAAAGATGCATCGAGAGAGCAAAACTGCTCCTGAGAATTGTGCTGATACAGGAATTGGTAAAAGTGACTGGAACGAGTCTTGGTGCACAGGCAACGTAACCTAACAGGAGACGCGGCCACTCCAATGTCGAACAAAGGTTGGTTAAAGAGGGCATCATACCAGCGATCATGCGCTGTCCGTGCCTGTCAGAAAGGACAAGAGAAAGTGAAATCGGGCGTTCGGTGCCGGCAGTGAGGAAACTTCCCATCTTTCCGAAACTTGTCGGCATGTGCTCGATGGGCTGAATGGCCTTCTTCCGTGCTGTAACCAATCTATGATTCTATAAGAAGCTAGGCATCGGGAAAACACTTGTGAACGGAAGAGACTGATCACCTCATTATTCCAAGTGCAGTGCAGCACATGCAAAGGTTGTATGAGGAGAGATTGAGCAGACTAGGCCTATATTCTCTAGAGTTTAGAAGAATGAGAGGTGATCTCATTGAAACATATAACATTTTTATAGGGCTTGACAGGGTAGATGCAGGGAGGATGTTTCCTCGGGCTGGGGAGTCGAGAACTAGGGGTCACAGTCTCAGATTAAGGGGTCGGCTATTTAGGACTGAGATGAGGAGAAATTTCTTCACTCAGAGGGTGGTGAATCTTTGGAATTCTCTACCCCAGAGGGCTGTGGCTATTCAGTCGTTGAGTATATTCAAGACAGAGATCGATAGATTTTTGGATATTAAGGGAATCAAGGGATATGGGGACAGTGCAGGAAAGTGGAGTCGAGGTAGAAGATCAGACATGATCTCATTGAATTGCGGAGCAGGCTCGAGGGGCTGGATGGCCTTCTCCTGCTCCTAATTCTTATGTACTATTCTCTTAAATTTAAGGGAACTATATTGTAATATTATGCTGACAATTGTATGAAGAATTCTATGACTTAAATTAAAGAGTAAAGAGGGTTGTGAGTACAATTCAATTTGTTTGAGGCTCATTAATCCACTCAGTGGGCCCAAGTTTCGGGCCGCGCCTAGAACGGCGCAGCCCCAACTTGGGCCCAGTATATTAAGACTGAGAGACAGGGAAGTTGTATTGTATAGTGTTAATCACATCAGGTTAATTATGATATTTAGTCATTTACAGTGTGATTCTGCTCCATGCCTCGTGGATTGTTGTTGATGCAGAGAGAGAGAGAGAGAGACCGACCTTGAGGCACACACCAGCTTGTTTATGGAACGGTCGGCGCCTCGAGATCTCATGCTTTGTGGACGAGCAGCTGGGGCCTTACAGATTAGGAGTTGGCCATAAGCCACATGTTTGTTCAATAGTATAAAGGAACGGACTGTCCAGTAGCTCTTTGAACTTCACCTTGGACCGTGATTCGCGAGCGGTGCCGGGACCCCCAGGGCCCCTGACCAGCCGTCGTTGCAGAGTTCCCGACAGGCAGAAGGCCGTGAGCTTTATTGCATCTTATCATACTTCTCTTTTCTCTCAGTAAACGGTATTTTATTCTTTACTTCATTTGTCTTGTCTCTTATTTAACTTTCATCCAGATCCTGAACCTGGGTCTATTATTATCGATCCAAAACATTTTGGCGTAGTCGGCAGGATCTGGTAAAATGTTTAAGAGAAAAGATAAGAAGCAGTCTCCTCCTGCAGGAGAGAAGTATAGAATACCAGGGTGGAGCACGAGGGATGAGGGTTTTGGCTCTCTTGCCCATGTGCTAGCCCGGTTTGGACCCCTGCAACATTGGGATACGCAGTTATTGGAACAGAGCAAAGATAGAAGCGTACCCCACGCGGTACTGTCTCCCCTGGAGGAAGTGGGCTTCCCACAGCAGAAAAATAATCCCCCACAAATGAGATGGATTTTGTTGAAAGCATTAAGGCCAATGTGTAAACAACTTAAGGAAAGTGAGGCAGAAAACCTACAGTTAAAAACAGCTGCTAAGGTTTTAGAAAGTCAAAACTCGACCCTGACTGAAGCAGTCTGCACTGCACAAGAACGGGCGGATAAGATCAATGAACAATCAGAAACTTTAATATGCTGTCTGACGACAGTACAAAATAAAAAGGAAGCCAGACAACGGAAATTACAGATGGATTTGAAATATATCCTTTGTACTGCACTGATTTGCTGCTGCATGTGGTATGGACTTGCTCAATCAGATCCCAGTGAGTGTTTAAAAGCCAATGCAAAATCATGTGTGGAATGTATACAAGCTGGAAAAAATTGTGGATGGTGCACCAAAAATATCTGGTACTCCTCTGACTCAGAATATGAATGGACAGATGGAGAGAGGTGGGGGGGGAACCTGAGGAAACTAAAAACCATCCCCCATACGCTCCGAGCACAAAAGCTAGACCCCTTATAGGGTCTCAATTTCGCCAAAAACCCAGGGAATCATTGTCAGAATGGCTAACCCGGATTTGGGACCAGGGAGCATCAGGCGTAATACTTAACCCCGAAGAGTTAACAAAAATGAGAACTATGACTACGGATCACCATATCACAGCAGTGCTACGGAATGTCCAGGGCACAAGTTCGCTATGGGACATGGTTACTACAGGGGTCCGGCAAAAATATCCCTTTGCCGTTGATTGGAAAGGGGAAGTAAAACCTTGGAATACTATGGCGGAGGGTGCGATACAGTTGCGCAGCATGGCAACACATGGAGGATTATATCGCCAACCATATGGGGGGCCAGATCAGGAGCTCTTTAGGGAAGGAATGCGGAGCAGGCTGATGAAGAGTGGCCCTCCTATGATGAGGGGTGCGCTACTCGCATTATTGGGACCAGCCCAAGGGCAGTGGGCCAGTTAGAGGATGCAGAAGATAGTGTGCGAGAGTTGGGAATGGCTAATGTAGAGGGGGATCGGGACCAACGACAAGGTTCGACCTCTGGGAAAGCTACAGGGTCAGGAAAGACAAAAAAAAGAATTACACGGAGGGACATGTTCGCGGCTTTACTGAAGGCAGGGGTCCCCAAGGAAAAAAATTGATAGAATACATCGCTCCTGTTGGGATTCCATGTGGAAGCAACACTGCTTCCCAGGAACAGGGAAGGGTGAAAGGAGGGAGGTAATGGAGATTAAGTCGGATAGCGATAAGTCTGCGGATGCGGAAAAACCACCTCCCGCTAGCCTATACCCCAACGTAGAAGAGCTGTGGGAGGCTAGTAATCCCCTCAACGAGGGGTCTGGCCGGGACCCGGGAGTACTCCCTGTTAGAACCACATCAACCCAAGCTCCCGGGGACCCGAGGCCACACATTCCAATTACGATACATTGGTGGGGGGGAAACATACAAAGAGATGTTGCTTTACTAGACACAGGGGCAGAAGTTAGTATTGTCCATGGAAATCCTAGGAAACACACAGGGACCCATATGATGATTAATGTGTTCGGAGGGGCAGAAACGCCCGCTGTCCGAACAACTATCAGAATGGCGTTGGGAAATGGGCCTCCGCACTGGGTAACGGTCTTAATATCGGCAGTAAAGGAACATATTAATGGGATGGACCTTTTAAACACACAACACCTCGTTCGGGCGATTCTCATTCGGGATATGGGCAAGGGGAAGCAAAGTGGGAACCAGTGGTAATACCACGGCCATCGTGTATAATGACTATGAAACAGTACTGATACCTGGGGGACACAAAGAAATAGGGGAAACCATACAAGGGCTCTTGGAGGCGAGTATCATTAGACATGCGGTGTCCCCCTACAATAGCCCTGTTTGGCCTGTGCAGAAACCCGACAAAAGTTGGAGGATGACTGTGGACTACCGACAACTGAACAAATTTGCCCCTCCCCTGGCAACCGCTGTCCCAGATGTAGTAACTATAACAGAGCGGCTGTCTGAAGAAGGTGCGGAGTGGTATGCTGTAATCGACCTGGCCAATGCCTTTTTCTCCATTCCGATAGCGGAAGAATCCCAGGACCAGTTTGCATTCACTTGGGAAGGGAGGCAATACACGCATACCTCAAGGTTACCTCCATAGCCCTACCCTATGCCAGGGATTGGTGGCCCGGGACCTGGACATGTGCACGTTGGCTCCTAATGTCTCACTGGCACACTACATCGATGATGTACTAATAAGGAGTCCCAACAAGGCAGTGATGTCAGAAGCCCTAGCTACTTTAGTCCAACATATGCGAGACAGGGGCTGGGGCATAAATCCGAAGAAGGTGCAGGGCCCTAGCCAGACTGTCCATTTTCTGGGGATCCAATGGTCT
Source organism: Pristiophorus japonicus (assembly GCF_044704955.1). Lineage (NCBI taxonomy): Eukaryota > Metazoa > Chordata > Chondrichthyes > Pristiophoridae > Pristiophorus > Pristiophorus japonicus. The sequence continues at coordinate 80,925,372 of NC_091994.1, forward strand.
CGGGGTGAGTGCATCATACCCGAGCCTGTGAAGAATAAAATTCAAGAAATGGCCAACCCCACGAATAAAACTGAGACACAACGGTTTGTGGGACTACTGGGTTACTGGAGGAGACACATATCTCGCCTCATGATGTTATTAAAACTGCTGTATGCCGTAACTCGAAAAAAGGCCCACTTTGAGTGGGGAAAGGAACAGCAGGTGGCTTTTGATGCAGCCAAAGAAGCCGTAGCTCAAGCTTTACCCCTAGCCCGGCGAGTGCCTGGACAGCCTTTTGAGCTACAGGTATCCGTTAACAGTTAACACCTGAAGAACGTAGCCATGCCTGGTTCACAGATGGCTCAGCGGTCTGGTGAAATGGCCTTCGGCGATGGCGAGCCGCTGGCTTCAATCCAAAAACCCAGACAATTGTGCATGATGAGGACGTGGGAGGCTCCAGCCAGCTAGCAGAACTAGCAGCTGTAGTCCTTGCGTTAGAAGAGGAACAGCAACAAGTACACATATATACTGACTCATGGGCAGTAACCAATGGCATGGCGAGCTGGATGCAAAACTGGCATGAACATAACTGGCAAATAACTGGGAAAGACTTGTGGGGAAAGCACCTATGGGAACAAATATGGTCCAAAGCCCAGAAGATGAAAATAACTGTATATCATGTGGACGCTCACATGAAAAACACTTCAAAGACCTCTGAATATAATAACACCGTTGATAATATAGCCCGGGTATGGGCTGTCAAAGAGGCCGAAGAGGAAGAATATGGCATAGGCAAGTGGGCCCACCACAAATCTGGACATTCAGGGTACGATACAATGGGCACGAAATAGGGGGTTACATTTGACTACGGACGGTGTTAAACAGATCATAAACACCTGTGAAACTTGTCAAAAGGTGAAGCATTTTCCCCTACAACAACAACCCGGTGCCCATATTAAGAGAGGAACTCAACCAGCACAAATATGGCAAGTTGATTATGAAGGACCTTTACCATTGCAACAACGGTTCCAATATTTGCTCACTGCTGTTGATACCTATTCTGGACTTTTGATAGCTTATCCAGTGACTAAAGCGAATCAACAAAGTCCGATTAAAGGATTGGAGAATTCAATCACATACTACGGTGAGCCAGCAGAAGTACAGTCTGATAATGGGTCGCACTTCACAGGTCAAACAGTGCAACAGTGGGCGGTAGACAACGGGATCTATTGGATGTTTCACATACCTTATTATCCGCAAGCTGCAGGGTTAATAGAACGCATGAATGGACTACTTAAGCAACAGATTAAAATATTAACTCCCACTAACACATTGCAAGTGTGGTTAAAGGTCTTACCACAAGCAGTGCGCAATCTGAATGACCGACCATTGCGGGGGGGAAACTCCCATAAGCCACATGTTAGGCAAAGTTAGTGTCCCTACTAATGAAAAAAGAAATCAGACTCAGGACACAGTTTGTGAAGGAGGAAAAGTGTGGGTGCAGTACCACCAGAAACCCTTACAAGCAGGGGAAATCTTAGCGAAAGGAGAAGGAAACACTTATTGAGTGCTCCTGACTGGTCAAGATATTCCTCTCTGTGTTGATGAGGGTAAATTGACTAAACGGGGCTGAATTAATATGCTTATGCTTCCTCCCACAGGAATTCTGCCCAAAATGGCGACTTACCAATTCATGCTGGCGAGTCTCTGTGTCTCGTTATCTGTGACAGTGCTACTTACATCCTCAAACACAGCATGAGATGGCCGTATAGGGTGGCGGTTATTGGTGGGACATCTTTTACGGATGGTCCCCAAAAGTATCCGCCGCTTTGAAGCTGTTAATTCATCCTATCGTTGTTTTACTTGTCGCGTTATTACTGATATTACTGCTTGTATGTATTCTTTGGTGTAGATTGCGGGCGTTGCTTGCGCACACTCAACGTATAACTGATGCATTATGCCTTCAACTTGATTATATCACTTAGAATGTATAAGGTTAATCACATAGGGTTAATTAAGATATTTAGTCATTTACAGTGTGATTCTGCTCCATGCCTCGTGGATTGTTGTTGATGCAGAGAGAGAGAGAGAGAGACCGGCCTTGAGGCACACACCAGCTTGTTTATGGAACGGTCGGCGCCTCGAGATCTCATGCTTTGTGGACGAGCAGCTGGGGCCTTACAGATTAGGAGTTTGTTCAATAGTATGTTTGTTCAATAGTATAAAGGAACGGACTGTCCAGTAGCTCTTTGAACTTCACCTTGGACCGTGATTCGCGGAGTTCCCGACGGGCAGAAGGCCGTGAGCTTTGTTGCATCTTATCATACTTCTCTTTTCTTCATAAACTGTATTATTATGTTTCTTTTCTCTCAGTAAACGGTATTTTATTCTTTACTTCATTTGTCTTGTCTCTTATTTAACATTCATCCAGATCCTGAACCTGGGTCTATTATTATCGATCCAAAACAGAAATGAACACTCATAAACAAACGTTTTTACTATCTGTGTAGGGCCAAGAAAGGCAGAAGTGCTCATCTGACCCTCACAAAGATAGCTTAGACCTCTCCTGCAGCAACCTCCACCATCCCTCCCCACCATCGTAGGGACCCCCCGGGTTATTGGAGATATGGCTGGGTTACTAACTCACACTGCTGCCCACCCACCGAAATCGGGGCCTGCAATTTCGTGTGTGCAACTGGTATTTGTTGATAAAGAAGGCTTAAAGAACGTTTACATAGTCACACTTCAACCAGCGATGAATAGGGTATTGAAGATCAGTTGCCATGTTTAAAGCTTCATCTGCAATGCCACAGACTTCTATCATGATTTTCTTTCAAGCCAGCCTCCTGAACCATTGATTAGCTGTGTATGCCAGCATTGGACACGCTACTAGATTAATCTGCCAAGGCCAGGACAGTTCCTCTTGATGTAAGCAGCAGTGCAGGTTTGATATCGAATTGAAGCATGTGTTTGAATGATGGATGGCCTTTATCACTGGGTGTCAGGAACCAGACAGTAATCCATGGACACTCATCCACTGTAACACACCTTCCCATTGGAATTTTTTTCATGGCACAGTCTTTGGTCCTTTTCAGTTTCTGGCTCTAATTTAAGACTTGATGAGATGTATGGAGTCAGGTATTGATCACTGACAGTAATTAAGCAATACTAGAGTCAGTAAGTGGCGGGAGTCAAACAATGACAATTAAGCCAGGTACCATGTTATGAGGAGAGATTAAGGAAGTTGGCTTACTTTTCTTTGGACAAGGGCTGATGTCAAGTTAATTTAATTGATGTTTTCAAGGTTATTGACAAACATTATCCAGGCAAGTTGTTCACTGAAATGAAGGGTTCAAATGCAAAGAACACAAATTAAAAATTAGAAAGTCAAGAGTTGGAAGGGGATCTGTGGACTAATTTACCAGCAACAACCATTATCTGTGTATATATAAATACACCGCTCTATACACTATTTCCATTTCTTTTCTTTTTTTTTAATTCGTTCACAGGATGTGGGCATCGCTGGCATGGCCAGCATTTATTGCCCATCACTAATTGCCCTTGAGTGGCTTGCTAGGCCATTTAAGAGTCGTGGGTCTGGAGTCACATAAAGGCCAGACCGGGTAAGGATGGCAGATTTCCTTCCCTAAAGGACATTAGTGAACCAGATGGGTTTTTATAACAATCCGGTAGTTTCATGGTCACTATTACTGATACTAGCTTTTCATTCCAGATATATTTAATTTAATTTTAATTCCCCAGCTGCCATAGTGAGATTTGAACTCATGTCTTTGGATTATTAGTCCAGGCCTCTGGAGTATTAGTCCAGTAACATAGCCACTATGCTACTGTACCCTACCATGCACCCTTACCATGCTGAAATCAAGGTTTATCGCCTATTCCAGCTCCTCCTTTCCCAGGATCTCAAAACTTTGAAATACCTTGCCCGAGAAATTGGACGACGACAAAAACCCGCCGTTGAAAATGGCCGCAATGCTACCAGGCACAAATTCACGTTGGGGGATAACTTACAATGTAACGCTCTCCTGGTGGTGTTGGTGGAGGCGTGTGAACTGAAGTCCCCGTCCAGGATCACTATTGCAGCTCCTTACAGCCTCTGGGAGCGAGGCTGTGGACTTCGCAAGGAATTAAAAGGGCTATGAATTAAAGGGGCAATACTTTTGGAACTAAAAACATTAAAATCAAGTGAAAAAATACATTTTGCATTCCTTACTGCCTTTCAAAAAAATACATTAACATTAAAAAGAAGCTCAAATAGGAGTCATCGCCGCTGGGTCAAAGTCCTGGAACTCCCTCTCTAACAGCACTGTGGGAGTACCTTCACCACACGGGCTGCAGCAGTTCAAGAAGGCGGCTCACCACCACCTTCTCGAGGGCAATTAGGGATGGGCAATAAATACTGGCCTTGCCAGCGACATCCACATCCCAAGAACAATTTTTTTTTTTTAATTGCAGCTTGAGTTATATGTCTCCGACCCTTTAGACGATCGAAACTCGTCCAGGAGTTCACGCTGGCCCTGATTATTGTCATACAGCACCTACTTTTTGTATGAAGTGATCTCCGTCCCAGCTAGAAACAGGTCCAGCTCTCGCTTGAAGGAATTCAGCAAATCAGGTTCATCGCACGAGACAGCAGCCTGTTCCAGAGGCCCACTATCCTCTGGGGAAAGAACTACCTCCTAACATCGAACCTAGTTCTGGCCTTATACAACTTAACATTGTGACCCCCTGGTTTCCCCCCCCAACCTATTTAGGTGAAACAGTCTACGCAAACACAATCTAGTCCCTACATCATCTTACAAACCTTGACCAGATCACCAATATGATAGCCAAGGTGCAAAGGATGAACATCGACCATCTCAGCCCACCTGTGATGCACCATGGAATGTCACCCTCCTAATCACACCTTGTTTGGCCAATAAATAAATACAAGGATAATAAAGTTCGAATTAAAAATTTACATAAAGCCACTGAATCCAACAAAAATGAACTGGTGATTCTATTACTCTTAATTGGAAACTATTCCAATCTTTTTTTTACTATTATAACCTACTCAAGATGCTCAGGCATTATAATGTTCGGGCACACTCCCGGAATAAACTCCATACACAATGGCCCTCTGATGCGTTTCAACCATATATTCCGTCATTTTGATGCCATAATTCAGAAGAAATTAAATATATCCTGAAATCATGAATTTCATATGAGTGATTCTCTCTCTATGACAACTGTCTATGCCCCATTTACAGCTTGTAACATTGCTAAATTATTGCACGAGATGAGCTGTCTCCTGCAGTATGATGGATTGGAGCATGCATCTGTCTAGATGTCAAATTAATTTTATCGGGGAACAGTTCCCTTCTGAATGATAGTCATGTTAGGTGGGCTAGAAATAACGTCTTGGATCTCAGTTGAGACTCTTTTGCTCTGAGTTCCACAGGCAAGTACTTTACATATTATTTGTACTTTACAACAAAATACAAAACAATGCATGAAATTTAACTGCATGAAAAAAAGGATCCAAGATAACATTTGCCACAGGGGGTTCACAGCAGATGAATGTTTAATGTGCGCTGACATTCTTCTGCTCGCTATTTTAACAGAGCTGTTAACCCATTTAAAGTAACCAGGTTAGTGCCTCCATTACAATAGTAGATAGAGGAACATCCTATGCTAAGTGCTCTTATCATCAAAAGTGATTTCTCGCCTTCAGGCTAGAAATTGCGTAGCACCCCATTTGGAGCGATAACTTTTGCGGGAGTGCCAAAGTATCGGCGGGCAAGTGAAACTGACGTGAACTTCCGGTTTAGCGCTTCAAGAGGGAGGTGGAGCACTAAATCAAGTGTTACCACTTCCTTTAGAGCGCTGAACCAGGCAAGAGGGGGGATAGCGGCAGAGCGCTGCCCAATGTCCAGTGCAGCGCTGCCGGGATCACAGGCTACTTTCCTCCTTTAAAGGGAAGGGCCATCGCTGCGGGCTCTGCATTAAATCTAATCCCCTGCTTGGCAACGGCTCCCGCGATCCGCGACGATCAGCCCCAAGCACTCTAACAGAGCGCAGGACTGATCAATGGCGGCACAACAAAATGGTGAAACAATCACTCGAGGGATCGATACAATTTTTCACTTCCCAAAGCGACTGGCCTACCTCACACCGCCTCCTGCAGCTGCAAGTGTTGACACCCGGCGATGCTGCAGGGGGCGGAACCGAATTTCGCATTCGGAGTGGTACCGGGGCTTTGCGCATCGGATGACGTCGCGATCTCCGGGGCGCAGGAGATCATGGCGCTAGGGGTTACCGCTGCTGGTAACCTGCAAGGCAAATTCATGGCGAAAGAACCGACGCCCGGTCGCAGAGCCGGTAGCGTCCCATTATTGCCCCCCAGAGGCGTTAACGGGAGGCGCAGAGGAGTCCAATTTCTCTCCCTGGTGTTTGATTGGATCCGTTGATTGTGGGATCGCTTAGCCCTGCCTATAGCATGCTGCTTCCACTTTTTAGTATCCGTGTAATCCTGTGTTGCAACTTCATGAGGTTGGCGCATCATTTTTAGGTACGTCTCGTGTTGCTCCTGGCATGCTCTTCTACACTCCTTATTGAACCAGGGTTGGTCCCCTGGCTCGATGGTAATGGTAGAGTGAGGGATATGCTGTGCCATAAGGTTACAGATTGTGGTGGAATACAATTCTGCTGCTGCTGATGGCCCACAGCACTTCATGGATGCCCAGTTTTCAGCTGCAAGATCTGTTCTGAATCTATCCCATTTAGCACAGTGGTAGTGCCACACAATACGATGGAGAGCGTCTTCGGTGTGAAGACGGGACATCGTCTCCACAATGACTGTGCGGTGGTCACTGCTACCAATGCTGTCATGGACAGATGCATCTGTGACAGGTAGATTGGTGAAGACAAGGTCAAGTAGGTTTTTCCCTCTCGTCACCTGTCCCAGGCCCAGTCTGGCACCTATGTCCTGCAGGATTCGGCCAGTTGTGGTGCAACTGAGCCACTCTTGGTAATGGACATTGAAGTCCCCCACCCAGAGTACATTCTGTACCTTTGCTACTCTCAGTGCTTCTTCCAAGTGGTGTCCAACATGGAGGAGTACTGATTCAATGGCTGAGGGAGGGCGGTAGGTGGTAATCAGCAGGAGGCTTCATGGGGTCCAGAGTCAATGTTGAGGACTCCCAGGGCCACTCCCTACCACTGTGCCACCACCCCAGGTGGGTCTGTCCTGCCGGTGGGACAGGACATACCCAGGGATGGTGATGGAGGAGTTTAGGACATTGGCTGAAAGGTATAATTCTGTATGACTATCTCAGGCTGCTGCTTGACTAGTTGTGGGACAGCTCTCCCCATTTTGGCACAAGTCCCTAGATATTGGTGAGAAGGACAATGCAGGGTTGACTGGGCAGGCCGTTGTCCTGTCCGTAGCCGGTGCCGAGGTCGATGCCGGGTGGTCCCAAGATTATTAAACCTAGATTATTAAGTCCTTTAAACCCATAACGTCCTGACTCAGAACAATGACTGAATTAACATTTATGTAAAAGGAATGAATTATGTTTGTCTGCAATCTTCTTTCATTGAATGGTCACGACTAATTGCAGAGTTCTTCAAATTCACTGAGAGCACAAATTACCATTGATCTCACCACTTCCATCACCATGGAAATAGCATTCTCTTTTTCACAATAGGCATTCAAGCAAGAAAACAATAGATTTTTCCATTGTCATTTTCAGAGTCTCTTTGAAATGCTCGACCTCATCAGAATGTATTGTGACTTCCAGTTATTCTCTTGGTGATAATTTCCAAAGCTGGATACACGATTTCGATTTGAGCTCCTAGGTGGGTAAATTATCAGGTATTGTCGCACTGGGCCATTCGGACCAAAGTACAGTCTGTACCAACTTGGTTAGTTTCAGCCAGGACAATGGTAGAGGTGCAAGCCCTGGCATTGGTACCCCTGAGCATGGGAGAGTGGGAACAAAATCAGCAAGGGTTCCTACTCCTGATCATTTTTTTAGCATCTCCTGCTGGACAGTGCATGTGTAGAAAGTGAACAGCAAGCATGGAAAGGAATTGAGCTTGGCTGCTGTAATGTATGCACCTGTGAGTATGCTCACGGGTTTGTAAACCTGTTGAGCCTACAGCCACACTAGTCTGAAAATGCCCAATCTTGTCGGATCTCATTAAGCTAAGCAGAATCAGGCCTGGTTAATACTTAGTTGGGAGACTGCCTGGGAATACCAGGTGCAGTAGGTTTTTACTGCCGCCACAGGCCGCTCATGGTTCTGCACACACACTGCCATTGATCCATCAACAACCTTTTTGGCATGGTAAGGATGCCAGCAGGGGGTCGTTCAGCCTGACTGCCTGCCTCTCTTCCGTGCTTACATCCGGGCCAGGGTGTCCCTAGAGATGGAGCACGTGGTGTCCACCGGTACGCTGACGGCCTTCCGCGAGAGGTGGGCGCCGGAGGGACTGGAGTGCATCATCACCCCCGGCAACCAAATTTTAATTTGATTTTATGTTTTAAAGTTTAACTTGTTTTAATTGCCGGGTTTTAGTGTCCCCCTCCCCTTTTATAGGGGGCACTTGTAAATTATATGATTTTAATGCCCCCAAAAAATCACCAAAAAAACCCACAAAAAAAAAGAGGGCAGTTAAAAGTGTCTGGAGTGTCCCACAGATCGGGGGGCACTCGATCTAATGTTTATTTTGTCTCCCCCCAAAAAGAGTTGTAGAGCTGTTGAGTTGGGAGTGGCTTAACCTGTCACATGATTTTCACAAAACTCAATAAAACCCCAACCAGTTGGGTTCGGGGGAGCCACAATGAGGCAGGTGGTTGTGAGCCTGGTGGATGAACTGATAATGTGTAGTGTGATTGTTAAACTTTTTGCAAATAAACCAACTAGCTCTTAATAGCAATGCGTTGCTGTGAATTTTTAAGCAAAGAACCCATGAAGCAAATACATTACAGCTGTGATGCCCCGTGTGGTTGAATTGCCTGCTGGCACTCACTGTCTAGTCCCGTACATGAGCAAAGGTCAGCTGTGGGTGATGCCGGTTGATCGGTGATAGTGGCAGCTGTGGCTCAGTGGATATCACTCTCGCCTCTGAGTCCAAGGGTTATGGGTTCAAGTCCCACTCCAGGCACATATATCTAGGTTGACGCTGCTGTGCAGTGCTGAGGGAGATTATCTGGTCATTATCACATTGCTGTTTGTGGGAACATCGTCGACCGCCCCGACCTGTGTGAGAACACCACCGCAGGTCGGGGCTATAAATAGAGCTGGAGCGCCGGGCCCTGGAACATTGTGGGCGAAGTTGCGGCGAATGAAGGTTCGGGGCCCAGAAGAGCCAAGGGCCCAGGGGCAGCACGGGCCAGCCCACACTGCGATATGTGTGCGCACTCAGTCCGTGCAGCAGAGCAGGAATCCAGTCGTCCTGGTTCAACCCTTGCCACTGGATAAAGGCTTAGCTCTGTCAAGCCTGTGTGGTGGCTGATGTGCAACGGTCACCACACGTTAAAAAAATCCACACACAGGCAACTTCCATCCCCTCAACTGGAGTTCAGGACTGGAACATCGGGTCCTTCGTTGAAACATCTGTGAACTCTTGTGGAAGCAAGTCATCCTCGCTCGAGGGACCGCCTATGATGATGATTGTTATATATTTGGACTTGTATTTACTCTGTACAGCCACCAGAGGGCTCGTCCCCTGGAGTCCCAAGGGATCCCATAATCCTTTGGGAGCACAGGTATTTAAGGAGGCTTCACAGGTTGGCGAGGCACTCTGGAGACCTGCAATAAAAGACTGAGATCACACTTTACTTTGAGCTCACACTGTTCAGTCTGACTCTTTCTCCATACACAACAATGATGGTTTGTGGGAGCTTGCTTGCGTGCAATTTGGCTGCCGCATTTCCCACATTACAACAGGTGGCTACACTCCAAAAGTACTTGTTTGGTTGTAAAGGGCTTTGAGATGTCTGGTGGTCGTAAAAGACGCTTTATAAATGCAAATCTTTCTTTATCCCAGAGAGAATAAGCCACTTAAGGAGAGGGGAAAATATTTTAAAAATCATATTGAATTGAGTTCAAATGCTATTATCTGGACCAGCAGCCACTATTACCATTCTTTAGCTGCCTCTTTCTTGAAGTCGTTCAGTAGATAAAGATATATTCCACCCCTCACCTGTCCCATTGCATATATTTGATTCAAGCCTCATTCACCAGAAGAAAAGCTTTGAGATAATGGGCATGTAGCTGAAACACACTTGCATTCTCCGAGGTTTAAATGTCTATCAAGATCCTCCAAACCAGCTGGAGTGTGAGCTACAAAGCTGCAGAGACTTGGCAATTATGTTGAGAAACTGTCGAGCAAGGGTTGGAGTAAATGTGCCACAGCGTCACATTCCCACGGTATGATAACTAGGAGCACAAAGTGTGAAAGTTAGAAGTTGAGAGCTCTATTAACCAATGCCATCATCAACACAGCGTAAAATCAGAAAGGAAGGAAAGTCAAACTCAGATACCTAAGCAGCAGACAGCAAAATAAGTCAATCTAAAACTAATTTTGTACCAGCAATTTCCCTTTTTAAATTTTCTGCCTCATACTTTCAATCATGCTTGATCTTCTCATCTCTCTCCCACTCCTTTTGTTTCTTAACTCTGTATCCAGCTTTATTTTAACCTCCAAACGGTGAAACTCGTCACCTCCTTTAGTCTCCCTTACCTCCTACAATCGTCAAGCTTTTAAATCCCTCAACTTGTTGTCCTTGACCATGACTTCACCTATTTCCACGTCCGTAACATCGCCCGTTTCTGCCCCTGCCTCAGCTCATCTGCTGCTGAAGCCCTCATCCATGCCTTTGTTACCTCTCGATTTGACTATTCCAACGCATTCCTGGCTGGCCTCCCACATTCTACCCTATGTAAACTAGAGGTGATCCAAAACCCGGCTGTCTGTGTCCTAACTCGCACCAAGTCCCGCTCACCCATCACCCCTGTGCTCATTGACCTACATTGGCTTCCGGTTAAGCAATGCCTCAATTCCAAAATTCTCATCCTTGTTTACAAATCTCTCCATGGACTCTCCCCTCCCTATCTCTCTAATCTCCTTTAGCCTCACCACCACACAAGATGTCTGCGCTCCTCAAATTCTGCACTCTTGAGCATCTCTGATTATAACTGCTCCACCATTGGTGGCTGTGCCTTCAGTTGCCTGGGCCCCAAACTCTGGAATTCCCTCCCTAAACCTCTACACCTCTCTACCTCTCTTTCCTCCTTAAAATCTAACTCTTTGACCAAGCTTTTGGTCATCTGCTATAATTTCTTCTTACGTGGCTCGGTGTCAAATTCATTTGTTTTGATTTGTAACACTGCTGTGAAACACCATGGGACGTGTTACTACGTTAAAGGCACTATATAAATACAAGTTGTTGTTGTTAATTTATCTCATTGTGCTCTGCTGTTCTTTTCAATCAAGGTGGTGTCCTGCACTGTGAGCCTTCTTGGTTGTCTTTCCTGTACCACTTCCAAACTGTTTCCTCTGGGTGTTGGGACATCGAAAGAAGTCACCCCTCAGGTTATTGGAGCCGTTGACTGAAGTTCACTCAGTAGCATCTTATGAGACACCCAGTAGTAAGAACAGTTATCCCTTTCTTATATCGAATCTCGTTCAATCCATGTGGAACTCTGACGCTGCAATACAGACCCTTCACCTCACTTTCTTTTTGTTATGTCTTTGGATGCTCTGATAATGACTCCACGAGGCAAAGTATTGTACTTGAACTGTAGTGACCTTAGTCCATTTAATATAACTCCAGAGTGAGGATAGCACATGATGGACTAACTTTTATACCTGGGTACCTGTGGTGTACAGGTGACCCCTGGGCCTCCACCAGTTGCACCCTCTGGTGGTGCCAGCATAGTGTATACAGTGTGAATCTTGTTGATGGTACCTCCGGTACACAAGTCTCTATCTTATGCAACTATACATTGACTACACAGAGAGTATATCTAGAGTATACAAATATTACACTTTTTAGATTTAGAAATATATGAACATGATGGGCAGGAAAAGACCAGCCGGTCCCTCAAGCCTGTCCCCTACTGTCACGGTGCAACAAATGTACACCGTGACCTCCATCGCCTGCCCTCCGCCACCATCCAGGCTTGCGGCTTCCAGAGAGAGTTCAAAAGACAGAGAGTAAAACTCGAGGTCAATTCAAAGAAAATAAAACCTGGAAACACTGGGGCAAAATTGCCCCGCGCTCCGATTGGGGACAGGACTTTCCGCACCCAGCGCAGAAACCCCACCCCGGCTGCTGAATTTGGCTTACCCCTCTTGCTCCCCTCAAAGGAAGCCGATCACAATCTCACGCACTCCACATCCGTTGGGGGCTGTTTCTTTGCTTAAAGGGGAGAGCCACTGCGCACTCTGCAGGGCCTCTGATGGCCTGCACTGGGCCACCAGGGCAGCATGGGACCGAGCCAGCAGCCAGGCACCCAAGGTGGAGTGTCGAGCTACACGATGGCGGCCCAGACCACGTTAGTGCCGCCATCGTAGATCTGACACAAGAGTCGGCAGGCAAAAAAAGATGGGCGCCCGGGGGTTGGCACCATCCCCTTTAAGGAGCACCCCGAGTGCAGATGTTGGCTAGCTTCGCGACTCATGGTCGTGGGGCAATTTCCCCTGTGGAGTGTTAAGGGGTCGCGTGGGGCAGTGAGGGGTCACCGGGCACAGCGATGATGTCATCACCGGTTGTGAAGCGGCACGGGTTGCTAACAGTGGTAGCGCCCCCTCCACCAGGCAAAAAGTCTCCTCCACCCAGTTAGTATCACCCAAAGGTGCTAATGGGGCCATCAAAAGGGGCCCATTTTGCCTGGGCGTTAGATGCAGGCTTGAACGTGCTTGATCCCATTGTGAGTCATGAATTCCTTGAATTCAGCACTGGTGAAGCACGGCCCATTATTGCTGACAAGGACATCAGGCAGGTTGTGCGTGGCAAACATGGCTTGAGGCTTTCAATGGTGGCAGTGGACGTGCTTACAGACATTATTACACACTCAATCCATTTTGAATAAGCATCCACAACAACCAAAAACATTTTGCCTAGAAACGGGCTAGCAAAGTCAACATGGATCCTAGACCACGGTTTGGAGGGCGATGACCACAAACTTAGCGGTGCCTCTCTGTGTGCATTGCTCAGTTGAGAGCAAGTGTTGCATTGGCGCACACAAGACTCCAAATCTGAGTCAATGCCGGGCCACCACACATGGGATCTGGCTATAGCTTTCATCATTACTATGCCTGTGTGGGTACTGTGTCGGTCGCATATGAACATTTCCCTGCGTTTCTTAGGCAAAACCATGCGATTACCCCACAAAAGACAGTCGTATGGACATTTCGTCTTTGCGCCACTGGAACGGCTTGATCTCTTCATGCATCTTCACTGGGAAGCTGGACCAGCTCCCATGGAGGACACATTTTTTTACAAGGGACAGTAAAGGATCCTGACTGGTCCAGGTCCTGATCTGGTGGGCCGTAATGGGTGACTTTTCATTTTCAAATGCATCCATCACCAAGAACAATTTGCTGTGCCATTTGCACCCCGGTGGTGGGCAATAGTAGCCGACTGAGAGCATCAGCGCAGTTCTCTGTGCCTGGCCTGTGGCAAACTACATAGTTATATGCAGACAGCATGAGCGCCCATCTTTGGATGTGAGCAGAGGCATTGGTATTAGTACCTTTGCTCTCTGAGAATAGCTATATGAGCGGCTTATGGTCAGTTTCTAACTCGAACTTAAGCTCAAACAGTAAACGCATGCCAAAGCTTCTTTTGCAATCATGCTGTAGGCCCTTTCGGCCTTGGACAAACTCTTGGACACTGAAGAGATCGCAAAGTTTCTGTTTGAAGAATGGACTCAGTCGAGAATATTTCGTGGATTTTATGGGGGTTCACCCTGTGCAGATATATGAAAAAGCTGGTTTTGTTAAAACTCCAGAGACCACATGGCAGTTAGCTGTGACAAAAGAACTGTGGGCCAGGAAGGGGCCACTGACAAAGCCACTCTAATATGCAAAAGCACTTCTCACCTCCATCTCAGAAGGAAAAACAGAACAATGAACCCACTAGCCTGGCCAGCCAAGGAGGAGCCGGGTTTTTTCCAACACAAAGACTGAGAGAGATGCCCAGACTAAAGGCCAACAGCCCAATACACATGGGTTGGACGGCCCATCACTGACTAAGTGCCCGTGCTTAGAAACAAAGGGATTTTAAAGATTGACGGGAAAGATAGGGGTAGCAAGACTCCTATAAAGACATGCTCTTTTCCACTTTATTTTTAGCTTGGAGCTTGGAGCGAAGCAGGTAGCTGGCAGCTTGCAACTTGTATCTAGAGAGAGCTCTCTCTCCCTCTCCCTCTCGCTCCACCAAGATCGATGTACGGGAAGAAAGTGAGAAAGGAAGGAAGAGAGAGAGAGAGCTGCTTCTTCTCCCTCTCAATCTCGCGCCACCAAGGAGGAAGCCGCAGTTCCGCAGGAGAAGAGCGATCGAGACCGGCTGCGTGTGGTGGTGAGCATGGTCGCGAGTGTCCCAAGCTAGGTGAGACTAAAGGCTCAGGGTTTTCTCAGAAGTGAAGCTTTTCAGGGCTATTCTGGGGAGGAAGCTTCGACTGGGTAATTTATTGGTAGGGGTGGAGTTAGAATCCGCCAGGGAATCACTGCATGTTACTGGTCTCATTTCTGTAATGTATGTATGTTGTTTGTAACCTGGATTTTATTCTCCACAGAGACAGTGATTTTGTTTAGAAGTGCATGTTTTAGCCAGTGTATGTTAAACCAAATAAATATAAGTATGATTTTTCACCAAAGCATTCCTGTCCGTGACTCACTCCATTTACACTCTGAATAATAATTCCCGGGTTTAGAACTTTCGTAAGGCGGGGGTGATTTGAACCGTCCGACTAGCAATTGGGCTAGGATCAAAACTGCTTACATCTTTGGTGACCGCAGCAGGACACGGGTAAAAGGAGTGTAAATCAGTCATGGACAGCGCTTCTGGTGAAAGATCCCAAATGGAGGAAGGGATTTCTCCATATGCATTTAAGAAGGTTAACATCACGAAGAATGGGTGCTAGGCTTGTTGCGTGCCGAGCATCCAGTGGACAGCAGCAGAATGGACGAAGGGCAAGGAGCATAGACGCAGCATTGAAAAGGCAATATGGCGCATCTGTCTACAAAGACAAGTGCAACTGCTAGATGAGCAGATTGGTAAGTTAGAGGCAGAGCTCAGGAAGTCCGAGGCACAGTCAGACGCAGAGGCAGTAGTAGGGAGCAGAGTGCATGAAGTTAAAGGAGAGGTTAGACAAAGGAAAGAATGGAGATAAGAGGGAGGTAATGCAGGTCAATGCCAAGGTGTTAGAACTGTGGGAATTTGGGACACTGGAGCAGGGATTGTAGGCTCCCGAAAGGAGGGAAGCCAGGTTACAAGGGTGCTGAGGCAAAACAGAGCCACAGGAAGGCAGCCGACGACCCAGTACAAATTTTAGTGGCTACATTACAGTAGGTTATGGGCACGGGTAGAGAAATGCTGGATTAAAAACCTCTGATGTTTCAGTGTGAATGGTAAAGTTAAAAGCATGTGGATGGTTTGTAACTTGTCTTTAAGTGTGTGTGTCTGTATAGTTTTTTTCAACTGGCACTGGTTAGTTTGAAATTGGTTTGAATTAATTTGGAATTGAGGTTAATTAACCTGGGAAAACCAAACTTTCATTATGGCCATGGTGGAATTTTGATTGATTTAAGTTGTGTGTAAAAACCTCTAGTTCTGGACATGAGGCAATCACATATATTTGGTATTTTAAAATAAAAATTTTCTGACCAATTCAAGAATGTGACCAGTGGAGAAAAGGCTGTGTGCTGCTATTATGCATGAGAGAGAGAACCACTGTAATGTGTAAGCTATTGGTATGCGTGGTACCATGCATTAGTATGCGTGTTTGTCAAACTTTTTTAAAAAAAGGTAACACTCTGTACAAACAGAAAGCAACACCTTGTCAAGAGTGATGTTTTATTCCGAGCATTTGTAAAATTTTGAAGTTATATTTTAAGTTATATTTGAGTGGATGGTTTCCCTCAGTAACAGTAAGGGAAAATCAGCTTGATGAATTAACTCATTGGGCTGACAGAAAAGCCACAATGGATGTTCTTTTCTTTTTCTTTCAAGCAGGCAATTACCGGAGAAGTGTAAGTGATTTATATGGAAATGACCTGAAGGTGTAGCTGAACTTGAACCTGTATGGGATAGTGCTGTGTGAACTCCAGTAATTTAGGTCACAAAGGCTGGACATTTGACTTAGCTAAATTGATTTAAAGATGAAAAAATGTGAATAACTGGAGAAGGACCTGTGAGGGGGTGGCCCCAACAAAGCAAAAGATTTTTCTTTCATTTTTTGTCTAACTAGGAGCGAATCGAGCCAAAGATACGAGATTGTGTTGGGAAAAGTGGTGGAAGGAGAAACAAGGGATCCATGTCATGTCTTGTCTGTCTTGTCTGCATGGGTTTGAGGCCCAGTGTACATTGTTTGTCTATGTGGGTTCAAGGCCCAATGTCTTGTCTGCATGAGTTTGAGTCCCAATGTCTGTGTGATCCCAAATCCCCCGAACACCATCAACGCCACAGAGCTCATCTCATACACCAGGAAGCCCCCTCCCAGAGCCCCGATGGTACAGACGACAGAAGATAGGTATCCCACCACCACCAGTGTTCCGGGGAATGGGTTGGTGTTAATCCCCACTGACAACGTTTTGTTTCAGAGCGTGCACTACTCCGTGGCATCCGTGATCCTGAACCTGACTGAAGCCCACCTGCCTGTGTGGGGCCCGAAGAAGACGGAGAAGCTTTATGAAGCTCTGTTAAAAGTGATGTTTCAGGAATTTAATGAACTGGACTATGGAAATGTAGATAAAAATAGCTTTATGGTCTGAATATTGGGAATAGTGTGGGGTCCGGGAGGCAGAGAAGAGGGACCTGGAATGATGTGGCCACAGCGTTCAGTACAGGAACGGGTATTGTTAATAGTATGGATGATGTACAACTCCAGATGCAGATCACTGGGTTAAAGAACCAACTGCGTAAGATTCTAGGGGAAGAGAACACAGTGGTGGGTTCAAAGGTTCATGAGGACCAGGCAATGACCGTTCATTTAAAGGAGGTCATTGCGGAGCTGGAGAGGCACACTAAAACTGTTAATGATTTGATACGGGAGGAAGGAACGCCTCGGAGCAGGCTGCACGGAATGAGGTGTGTGTATTGTATGGAGCATGGTTGCTGGGCGAGGGCCGCAGTAACCTGGAGGACCTAAGACAAGGTCGCGTCCCTTCATGGATGAGCAACAAGCATCTCGCCGCACTGCAACCGTATAGCAATTCGTTGAGCCCGTGCCTGCTTCGTTTAGCCTCTGAAGCCTACCTTGTCCTTGTAGATTGCGGGCAGTCCAGCCAGACAGTGGTGGGAATTGTAGTGAGGATGCCGCTAATGGGCGGGTCACCCCAGCCAGCACCGGTATACAGGGTTGAGAATATCGCCGTTATTCGTGGAGGAGTGCATGTTCATTTTAAAGCGGTCCCGCCATATGTCATAAAGTGGGAGCATGCTGTGACAGGCACTGACCTCTGCGGATATCAGAGCCGGGGTGCACACATAATACTGTGTCCCCAGCACTTGACTGCTTTTGCTAGATCAGAATGTGGGTTTGCTTCTGCAGGCGCGGAACCTATCAATTGCACCATGGAAGTGATGGCATCAGATCACGTATCTCCACAGGTAGCATACATGGGGAGTGGGACATACTGTGTCACCACAAGTGCGCTCCGCTACCGGTACAGCCAGGACATGTGGTGTCCGGTGAGCGACAGCAGCTTTTGTTTCAAACCCAAGGCTGAGGTTCAAGTGGCACAAGAGCGAATTACTCCCATTCCCGAACCTTCAACCATTCACCTCGCTGTGAACAACACCTTCAGGCATCTCCAGGACTATGTGGAGCATTTCGGCTACCCAATCCCTTTTCTGCCGGAACACCTCACTGAGTTAATAAAGGCCGTCGAGTACTCCCAGAAACATTTTTACACTTTCGAGCAAAAGACAGTCGAAGTGGGGGATTGTCTCGCCATCGTGGTGGAACATCGCTCTGTGTATAGAGATTCCTCCCTAGATCCGCGTCTGTTCCCATGCATTAGTTATCATACAATTGTTGCTTGTCGGCTACTTGTTTTACACCAGTTGCAGGCGATGGAGCCAGATGCCCCGAGCGCAGTGGCAAGGGGTGTTAGATTGACCCGGAGAGCTGTAATTGATTTATGTTGATAATGGTTTCTCCCTGCTAAAACTTGTAATGTACCAAAGTTCTGTAAGCAAGTGTATTGTATATTCTGATTAGCGTTTCACATTCTGTATTGCGCGATGTGCGCTGTTGTTATTTTTGTAATGTGTTATCACTTGTCAATGCTGTATGGTGCGATGTGCACGGTGTTTTTTGTAACGTCTTGTGAAGTGGAATCCAACCATGTGTCAAGAAGCCGTTTTCACTGATGTCTTGACTCTGTAGAAGGGAACTGTGACACGCAGTAAGGGGTACAGTTCTGGGGTTTAAATATAAAATCAGGGGAACAGCTTCACTAGTGGGAGACTGTGGCCTTTGCTCTCTCGTCGAGTGATGCTTTATGGAAAGAAAAAGCATCGAACGGGGGACTGAAGAGATCGCAAAGTTTCTGTTTAAAGAATGGACTCAGCTGAGAATATTTCATGGATTTTATGGGGTCACCCTTCGCAGATATGTGAAAAAGCTGGTTTTGTTAAAACTCCAGAGACCGCATGGCAGTTAGCTGTGACAAAAGAGCTGTGGGCCAGGAAGGGGGGCCACTGACAAAGCCACTCTAATATGCAAAAGCACTTCTCACCTCCATCTCAGAAGGAAAAACAGAACAATGAACCCACTAACCTGGCCAGCCAAGGAGGAGCTGGGTTTTTCCCAACACAAAGAGATGCCCAGATTAAGGGCCATCAGCCCAATGTATGGGTTGGATGGCCCATCACTGACTAAGTACCTGTGCTTCGAAACAAAGGGATTTTAAAGATTGACGGGAAAGATAGGAGTAGCAAGACTCCTATAAAGACAGGCTCTTTTCCACTTTATTTTTAGCTTGGAGCTTGGAGTGAAGCAGGTAGCTGGCAGCTTGCAACTTGTATCTAGAGAGAGCTCTCTCTCCCTCTCGCTCTCGCTCCACCAAGATCGATGTACGGGAAGAAAGTGAGAAAGGAAGGAAGAGAGAGAGAGAGCTGCTTCTTCTCCCTCTCAATCTCGCGCCACCAAGGAGGAAGCCGCAGTTCCGCAGGAGAAGAGCGATCGAGACCGGCTGCGTGTGGTGGTGAGCATGGTCGCGAGTGTCCCAAGCTGGGTGAGACTAAGGGCTCAGGGTTTTCTCAGAAGTGAAGCTTTTCAGGGCTATTCTGGGGAGGAAGCTTCGACTGGGTAATTAATGGATAGGGGTGGAGTTAGAATCCGCCAGAGAATTACTGCATGTTACTGGTCTCATTTCTGTACTGTATGTATGTTGTTTGTAACCTGGATTTTATTCTCCACAGAGACAGTGATTTTGTTTAGAAGTGCATGTTTTAGCCAGTGTATGTTAAACCAAATAAATATAAGTATGATTTTTCACCGAAGCATTCCTGTCCGTGACTCATTTCATTTACACTCTGAATAATAATTGCCGGGTCTAGAACTTTCGTAAGGCGGGGGCGATTCGAACCGTCCGTCTAGCAATAGGGCTCGTATCAAAACCACTTACAACGCATAAGCGACCGGTTGCAATGTTCCGGATTCATTTGCTTGTTGTAACACACACCCGACCCCATACAAAGATGCATCGCAAGCTAGCACTAAACGTTTACCTGGGTCATACAGAACAAGCAGTTTGTTGGAACATAACAGATTTCTGGCTTTCTCAAAGGCAGTCTCTTGTGATTTCCCCCATATCCAGTCATCTTTCTTGCATAGCAGCACATGTAGGGGTTCTAGCAAGGTGCTTAACCCGGGTAGGAAATTACCAAAATAATTGAGGAGTCCCAGGAACGACCGCAGCTCTGTCACGTTCTGTGGTCTCGGCGCGTTCTTGATGGCTTCCGTCTTGTCGTCGGTGGGTCTGATGCCGTCTGCTGCGATTCTTCTCCCTAAGAACTCGATCTCTGGCGCCAGGAAAACACACTTCGAGCGTTTCAACCTGAGTCCCACACGATCTCGCCGAATTAGAACCTCTTCCAGGTTCTGCAAGTGTTCGATGGTGTCCTGACCTGTGATCAATATGTCGTCCTGGAAAACCACGGTGCGCGGAACCGACTTTAGCAGACTCTCCGTGTTCCTTTGAAAAATAGCCACGGCCAATCAAATCCCAAACGGGATGTAGATGAACAGACCTTTGTGCGTGTTGGTGCAGGTGAGGCCTGTCGAAGATTCCGCCAGCTCCTGCGTCATGTAGGCCGAGGTCAAGTCCAATTTGGTGAATGTCATCCCTCCTGCCAGCGTCGCAAATAGGCCGTCTGCCTTGGGTAGCAGGTACTGGTCCTGCAGCGAAAAACGGTTAATCGTTACTTTATAGTCTCCACAAATTCTGACCGTGCCATCGCCTTTGAGAACTGGAACAATCGGACTGACCCACTCGTTGAACTCAACCAGCGCGATGATGCCCTCTCATTGCAGCCTATCCAGCTTGATCTCCACTTTCTCTCATATCATGTATGGCACCGAACGTGCCTTGTGGTGGATGGGTCATGTACCAGGAACCAAGTGGATCTGCACCTTCGCCCCAGAGAAATTTCCAATGCCTGGCTCAAACAACGACGGGAACTTGCTCAAAACCTGGGCACATGAGGCGTCGTCGAAGGATGAAAGCACTCGGATGTCGTCCCAGTTCCAGCGGATTTTTCCCAGCCAGCTTCTGCCGAACAGTGTGAGGCTGTTTCCTGGTACAATCCATAGTGGGAGTTTGTGCACCGCTCCATCATAGGAGACTTTTACTGCTGCACTGCCAATTATAAGGATCAGCTCTTTAGTGTAAGTTCTCAGCTTGGTATGCGAAGGGCTCATCTTGGGTCTTTGTGCCTTATTGCACCACAGCCTCTCGAAGGCCTTTTTGCTCATGATAGACTAACTCGCACCCACGTCCAATTTCATGGATATTGGAATTCCGTTTAGTTCAACTTTTAACATGATTGGTGGACATTTCGTGGTGAAGGTGTGTACCCAGTACACTTCTGCCTCCTCGGTTTGAGTCTCTAGTTCAGTTTGATCCGCCATGGATCGGTCTTCCTCTACAACGTGGTGGTTTGCAGGGTTTGCAGCTCATCTGCACATTCGCTGGAGGTGTCCCATTGTTCCACAGCCTTTGCATGCAGTGTTTGAAGCTGCATTGATGGGCTCGATGATCACCTCCGCAGCGCCAACAAGGTATTAACTGCCTCGCATTAACGTTTGATGGCAGACTCTGAGTCATCTGAGGTCGTGTAGCTGCAGGCGTGTACGTTCTGCTGCCATATGCATTCCTGCCTGAAAATGATGTTACTTTGTGTACAGTACCTGCCGATGCATCTTTATGCTGCGAAATTTGTTTGGTGTTATCGCTGGTGGACATAAATGCCTGGGCTATCGTTATGGCTTTGCCCAGGTTCGGTGTTTTAACAGTCAATAGTTTGCGAAGGATAACCTCATGGCCAATGCCAAGCACAAAAAAGTCTCTTAACATTTGCTCCGGGAATCCACCGAATTCGCAATGTCCTGCAAGGCGCCTTAGTTCGGCGACGTAGTTCGCCACTTTCTGGCCTTCAGACCGTTGACATGTATAAAATCGATATCTTGCCATCAGAATGCTCTCCTTCGGATTTAGGTGCTCCCGGACCAGCATACACAGTTCTTCATACGATTTGGTTGTTGATTTCGCCAGAGCAAGAAGATTCTTCATGATGCCATAGGTTGTTGCCCCGCAGACGGTAAGGAGGATCGCCCTTCGTTTGGCAGCGTTCACATTCCCTTCCAGCTTGTTGGCCACAAAGTATTGGTTGAGTCGCTCTATGAAGGCTTCCCAATCATCACCTTCTGAGAATTTTTCCAGGATACCAACAGTTCACTGCATTTTCGCACGCTGGTTCGTTATGTATTACTCATCGCCAGTTGTTATGTCTCAAATAAAACAATGTGATTGAGTACTGTAGACTTGAGTAAGTGTGACCTTAGTCTCTTTATTCTGACTCCACAGCATGGAAGGCCTGCTTAAATGCAGTGCTCCCAAGGGATGCTGGGATCCCTTGCGACTCCAACAAATGCGCCCTCTGGTGGCGCTAGCATGCTGGTTACAAGGTGTTGCATACATAACACTTAGCAATCAGGGACTCAGATCCTCCCCAGAATAGTACCTCTCGCTAGACTACCAGTTATATGTTTTTAATTTTAGAAGTATGTAATTAAAACAAAATGAACATTGTTGCTCTGGCTCCAGGACAGACTCCTGCCTGTTAACTGCCTTGATTGGAGAGAAAATGGGGTCACAGATTTTGAGAAGCACCTATTTAATTTTCTTACTATTTGTGCAATTTTGTGCCCATTAAGACAAGGTTGTTAACAATAAAAAATGGAACATTTTCCTATTTCTGTCACTTATGCCACGATTTTCTGATCGGTGTTATTTGCGCATCAGCAGTGAGCTGTTAGCACCGGAGTTAAAGAAACACCGATTGGAAAATTGAGGCCCAAGTGTCAGCTCCAAGCCCGCTCGGGTCAGGTACAGCTACAGTGTACAACAGGCCCAAGTGGTCCTGTCATCCGGCTCCTGCTGGTTCTCAGATTAAACATGCAAAGCTGGTTTCATTGGCCCCAAGTTTCGTGCCGCGCCGAAAACTGCGCCTAAAAAAAAGTCCGATATTCTCGAGCTCCTTGGAGCTCGATGTCTGCTTGGCGCAGTGCGCTCTTCGCAGCAGGGGGCGGAGCCTAACACTCGCGCCGATTTTCTAAGTAGCAGGGGGCGGGTACAATTTAAATTAGCCTTCATGGTGCCGGCAACCCTGCGCGTGCGTGTTGGAGCGTGCGCGCACGCGCAGTCTCACACAAACATTGGCACTCGGCCATTTTTTAAAATACTGCAGATAAAGTGAAGATTTGTTTCTTGGACCCCTGCAAAGGCTTGTAATTTAATTTTTTTTGATATTTCTGTGTGTGAGGGAGTGCTTTTAGCAGCACTGCTGAATAAATCACCTGCTGAAATCAGTGAGTTCAGCTTTTCACTGCTAAACTTGCAGAACCGGTGCTGCATTGGTGCATGCAAATTAAGGACTGTGTGTTTGGAGAAAATAGAGTGCCAATTCAACTTTGCAATAATACGTGGTGTTGACAATGCAGCACCCATTCTGCAAATTTAAATATAAAACTGTCGATGTGGCTGCCTCTTCCTGTCCAAATGGCCTCAGTCCCCCTCACAGCTCGAAGGCTGCTGCTGTATCTTCGGCTGCCGTTGAGCCACTGACACCGCCCCTAAAGCGTGGCCGAATGGCCTCAAGCAGCATAAAGAGCTGCGTGTGTCAGGTGTTGATTCTTCGGCTGCCGGCCAGCCACTGACGCCGCTGATATCCTATGCTGAATGGCCTCATGTCTGTCCGCTGCTGATTCTTTGGCTGCCGGCCAGCCACTGACGCCGCCCCTAAAGCGTGGCCAAATGGCCTCAAGAACCTTAATCAGCTGCGTGTGTCCTGCGTTGATTCTTCGGCTGCCGGCCAGCCACTGACGCCTCTGCTATCTCATGGCCGAATGGCCTCAAATCGGTCCGCTGCTGCTTCTTTGCGGCCAGCCACAAAGAGAATGAAGGTTTGCCTCAAGCACTGCAGCTCAGCTCGAAGCTTGCTGCCGCTGCCGTCGAGACACTGATGCCACACCCCTGCCTGTCTCCAACATGAAAGGCCTGCCTGAAGCACAGCAGCTCGAAGGCTGATGCTATTTCACACAGGTAGGAACATGGTTTATTGAATCTTTTCTTTGCTTATAAATTTTTATTCAGGTTGGATTTATTTGTATAATATTTGTACAAGTATAACTAAGGATTGATTGTAGAATTTAATTACTTCCCTTCCCCCCCCCACCTCGTTCCCTACGCCTAATTTGTAACCTACGCCTGATTTTCTAAAGTGTAGACAAGGTTTTTTCGAGCGTACAAAAATCTTCACTTATTCCATTCTAAGTTAGTTTGGAGTAAGTTTTCACTCACAAAACTTTGAAATCAGGTGTAAGTGGCCGGACATGCCCCCTTTTGAAAAAAAAATTCTGTTCCAAAGTGAAACTGTTCTAACTGACTAGAACTGGAGCAAACTAAATGACGAGAATTCTGATTTCTAAGATACTCCGTTCTACACCAGTTGCTCCTAAAAATCAGGAGCAAATCATGTGGAAACTTGGGGTCAATGGGCGCTGAAACTCACCAATGTTGAAATCGCCTTTGTGCGTTTCACATGAAAAGAAGCACAGGCCCAATGAATGGCTCAGTTGCAGCCCTTTAAAACCTTCTGGACCTGGAGGATTAAAAAAGAAGCAGTTCCCTTATCTGGTGGATTTTTACCAATTGGGGAACTGCCTTTTTGGACGAATCAGTCCTCTCACCCAGAAAGTTTAAAGAGCTGAGGCGGAAGTTTCCCAGTGTTCAAGCTTCGGGAGAGGGGAAGGAAAGGGGCTGAGGACAGAGTGGGGGTAAAAGAGGAGGATGGCAATCAGGCGAGGTTAGAAGGGATTGATGGGCGTGAGGACAGGGGTGGGGAAGAAGAGATAAGACGGGTGAGGACAGGGTGAAATTGGGGAAAAAGAGGATGTGAATTAGGGTGGGGTAGCTTCTAAGTAAGTAGCAGTTTAATTTAAAGGGGAAAAGTTAAATAGTTGGGAATCTTTCAGGTTTAGGTAGAGAAAAACAAGATAACACTCCAGTAGGAGTCAATTAGCAGCTAGTTAAAACCAGTTCTGTAAACAACTGACCAGTAGTGAATCATCTGACCTAGATATAGTTTAAAAAGAGACAGCTCGTGCAGAACACTGAGTGCAGCAGCAAAGAGTGGCATTCGTGAGTTTGGTAAGTGGGTGAGTTCGGGTAAGTGGGGATGACAGGTGCTGTTTTGTCTTGTTTGTCCTACCAGTGCTGACACTAGAGCAGCTGATAAGGAGTGCGAGAGTAGGAGACGGAGGCCCAGAGACCAGCCCAACCAGCTGCAGATAAAGATAGAGGGGTGCGAAATCGAGAGGTGACGTCACAGCCAAGCTGGTAAGTGGTTGGCTGTTCCACTGGTAAGTATAACTCTCTTTTAGACTGACTTTTAGATTGGTTTATTTGGCAGCAAACTACTAAGTAGCTGTTTGGTGTTTAAGTAAATTTTAGTAAGTAAATTAATTTAAGGGTTAAGTCATGGCAGGAGAGCTCGGACCCATGTCATGCTCCTTCTGTGCTATGTGGGAAGTCAAGGACACTTCCAGTGTTCCTGACTACAATGTGTGCGGGAATTGTGTCCAGCTGCAGCTCCTGACAGACCGCATGACGGCACTGGAGCTGCGGATGGACTCACTCTGGAGCATGCGCGATGCTGAGAATGTTGTGGATAGCACATTTAGTGAGTTGGTCACACCACTGGTAAGGGTTAGAACAGATAGTGAATGGGTGACCAAGAGACAAGGCAAGAGCCAGGAAGGTAGTGAAGGAGTCCCCTGCGGTCATCTCCCTCCAAAACAGATATACAGTTTTGGATACTGTTAGGGGAGATGACTTACCAGGGGAAGGCACCAGCAGCCAGGTTCATGGCACCATGGGTGGCTCTGCTGCACAGAAGGGCGGGAAAAAGAGTGGGAGAGCGATAGTGATAGGGGACTCTATTGTAAGGGGAATAGATAGGAGTTTCTGCAGCCGCAACCGAAACTCCAGGATGGTATGTTGCCTCCCTGATGCAAGGGTCAAGGATGTCTCGGAGGGGCTGCAGAGCATTCTGGAGAGGAAGGGTGAACAGCCAGTTGTCGTGGTACATGTAGGTACCAACGATACAGGTAAGAAGCGAAAAGAGGTCCTACAAGCTGAATTTAGGGAGCTAGGAGTTAAATTAAAAAGTAGGACCTCAAAGGTAGTCATCTCTGGATTGCTACCAGTGCCACGTGCTAATCAGAGTAGAGGGAGCAGGATAGTTAGAATAAATACGTGGCTTGAGCAGTGGTGCAAGAGGGAGGGATTCAAATTCCTGGGACATTGGAACCAGTTCTGGGGGAAGTGGGACCTGTACAAAAGGGACGATCTGCATTTGGGCAGGACTGGAACTGATGTCCTAGGGGTAACATTTTCTAATGCAGTTCGGGAGTGTTTAAACTAATATGGCAGGGGGATGGGAACCTATGCAGCGAGACAGGGCGAAATAATATGGAGTCAGAAATAGATGGTAGAAAGGTAAAAAGCAATAGTGGAAGGCTGAGTAAACAAAGGCAAGAAACAAAAAGGGCCACACTACATCATAATTCTAAAAGGACAAAGGGTGTTAAAAAAACAAGCCTGAAGGCTTTGTGTCTTAATGCAAGGAGTGTCCGTAATAAGGTGGATAAATTAATTGTGCAAATAGATGTTAACAGATATGATGTGATTGAGATTACAGAGATGTGGCTCCAGGATGATCAGGGCTGGGAAATCAACATCCAAGGATATTCAACATTCAGGAAGAATAAAAGGAAAATGAGGTGGGGTAGCATTGCTGGTTAAAGAGATTAATGCAATAGTTCGGGAGGATATTAGCTTGGATGAAGTGGAATCTATACGGGTAGAGCTGCAGAACACCAAAGGGCAAAAAACGTTAGTGGGAGTTGTGTATAGACCTCCAAACAGTAGTAGTGATGTTGGGGAGGGCATCAAACAGGAAATTAGGGGTGCATGCAATAAAGGTGCAGCAGTTATAATGGGTGACTTTAATATGCATATAGATTGGGCTAAACAAACTGGAAGCAATACGGTGGAGGAGGATTTCCTGGAGTGCATAAGGGATGGTTTTCTAGACCAATATGTCGAGGAACCAACTAGGGGGGAGGCCATCTTAGACTGGGTGTTGTGTAATGAGAGAGGATTAATTAGCAATCTCGTGTGCGAGGCCCCTTGGGGAAGAGTGACCATAATATGGTGGAATTCTACATTGGGATGGAGAATGAAACAGTTAATTCAGAGACCATGGTCCAGAACTTAAAGAAGGGTAACTTTGAACGTATGAGGCGTGAATTGGCTAGGATAGATTGGCGAATGATACTTAAGGGGTTGACAGTGGATGGGCAATGGCAGACATTTCGAAACCGCATGGATGAGCTACAACAATTGTATATCGCTGTCTGGCATATAAATAAAAAAGGGAAGGTGGCTCAACCGTGGCTATCAAGAGAAATCAGGGATAGTATTAAAGCCAAGGAAGTGGCATACAAATTGGCCAGAAATAGCAGCAAACTCGGGGACTGGGAGAAATTTAGAACTCAGCAGAGGAGGACAAAGGGTTTGATTAGGGCAGGGAAAATGGAGTACGAGAGGAAGCTTGCAGGGAACATTAAGATGGACTGCAAAAGCTTCGATAGATATGTAAAGAGAAAAAGGTTAGTAAAGACAAATGTAGGTCCCCTGCAGTCAGAATCAGGGGAAGTCATAACTGGGAACAAAGAAACGGCAGACCAATTGAACAAGTACTTTGGTTCGGTATTCACTAAGGAGGACACAAACAACCTTCCGGATATAAAAGGGGTCAGAGGGTCTAGTAAGAAGGAGGAACTGAGAGAAATCTTTATTAGTCGGGAAATTGTGTTGGGGAAATTGATGGGATTGAAGGCCGATAAATTGCCAGGGCCTGATGGACTGCATCCCAGAGTACTTAAGGAGGTGGCCTTGGAAATAGCGGATGCATTGACAGTCATTTTCCAACATTCCATAGACTCTGGATCAGTTCCTATGGAGTGGAGGGTAGCCAATGTAACCCCACTTTTTAAAAAAGGAGGGAGAGAGAAAACAGGGAATTATAGACCGGTCAGCCTGACATCGGTAGTGGGTAAAATGATGGAATCAATTATTAAGGATGTCATAGCAGCGCATTTGGAAAGAGGTGACCTGATAGGTCCAAGTCAGCATGGATTTGTGAAAGGGAAATCATGCTTGTCAAATCTTCTGGAATTTTTTGAGGATGTTTCCAGTAGAGTGGACAAGGGAGAACCAGTTGATGTGGTGTATTTGGACTTTCAGAAGGCTATCGACAAGGTCCCACACAAGAGATTAATGTGCAAAGTTAAAGCACATGGGATTGGGGGCAGTGTGCTGACGTGGATTGAGAACTGGTTGGCAGACAGGAAGCAAAGAGCAGGAGTAAATGGGTACTTTTCAGAATGGCAGGCAGTGACTAGTGGAGTGCCGCAAGGTTCTGTGCTGGGGCCCCAGCTGTTTACATTGTACATTAATGATTTAGACGAGGGGATTAAATGTAGTATTTCCAAATTTGCGGATGACACTAAGTTGGGTGGCAGTGTGAGCTGCGAGGAGGATGCTATGAGGCTGCAGCGTGACTTGGATAGGTTAGGTGAGTGGGCAAATGCATGGCAGATGAAGTATAATGTGGATAAATGTGAGGTTATCCACTTTGGTGGTAAAAACAGAGAGACAGACTATTATCTGAATGGTGACAGATTAGGAAAAGGGGAGGTGCAACGAGACCTGGGTGTCATGGTACATCAGTCATTGAAGGTTGGCATGCAGGTACAGCAGGCGATTAAGAAAGCAAATGGCATGTTGGCCTTCATAGTGAGGGGATTTGAGTACAGGGACAGGGAGGTGTTACTACAGTTGTACAGGGCCTTGGTGAGGCCACACCTGGAGTATTGTGTACAGTTTTGGTCTCCTAGCTTGAGGAAAGACATTCTTGCTATTGAGGGAGTGCAGCGAAGGTTCACCAGACTGATTCCCGGGATGGCGGGACTGACATATCAAGAAAGACTGGATCAACTGGGCTTTTATTCACTGGAGTATAGAAGAATGAGAGGGGATCTCATAGAAACGTGTAAAATTCTGACGGGTTTGGGCAGATTAGATGCAGGAAGAATGTTCCCAATGTTGGGGAAGTCCAGAACCAGGGGTCACAGTCTAAGGATAAGGGGTAAGCCATTTAGGACCGAGATGAGGAGAAACTTCTTCACCCAGAGAGTGGTGAACCTGTGGAATTCTCTACCACAGAAAGTTGTTGAGGCCAATTCACTAAATATATTCAAAAAGGAGTTAGATATAGTCCTGACTACAAGGGGATAAAGGGGTATGGCGAGAAAGCAGGAATGGGGTACTGAAGTTGCATGTTCAGCCATGAACTCATTGAATGGCGGTGCAGGCTCGAAGGGCCGAATGGCCTACTCCTGCACCTATTTTCTATGTTTCTATGTTTTCTGGAAGAGACGGATGGGGGTGAGGATGATGGAGAGAGGGGTAGGTATTAAGTTTTCGTGTTTAGGGGCTTGGAATTTTTGTGAACAGGCATCTCGCTTTTTTGTGTCAGTGGGGCTGGCTTCTTAGATGAGCAAAAATTTCTTCCACCTAACTATTGGGAAGACCGAAGCCTATGGCGTGGAAATTCGGTCCTCTGTCGCCCCTCTTAGTGCCCCGGAGAGGCGGCAATGTTAACGGAGAGCATTTGCGCCCGGGCTGCCAGTTTCCAGCGCCCCACCAGGGCGTTCGATGCCGGGTATCGACGGGGTGCAGATCATTACCGCCTGGGGGAGGCGAGCTGGTGTGCAACACCCCTGGTTGCGACACCGGCTCGATTTTTGGTTGCCACCTGACCCATAGCGCTGCGTAGCACCCCCTGTGAGACCGCCTGTGGAAGCGGGCGCTCCGAGCTGTAGTGACTGCAGGGAGGTAAGTCATGCCGACCTCAGGTAATTGTGATTTTTTTAAAAACATTTTATTTTGCTATTTATGTTGTGGTGGTGTGAGCTATGTATTGGGAATGATTTTGGTGGGTTTATTTCATGTTTTTAATCCCCCAGGCCTCCGTTATGGCGCTCCGAGGCTGGCTCTTGAGCTCGGGAGTTTCCCTTGCTCGTCCGGCCTTGTGCCCTAAAAGAGGCGTGCAACACCTCCCTTAGTGCCCTGCTCCAAACTCCAAACTCAGGGCCCAGCTGATTAATTTGTCGGGGACAGATGCAAACCATTTGCCGACGGAAAATTTACCGATCCTCCCGGGACACCGCACCAACTAAGGAGTGACCGAATTTCCACCCAATTGTCTTTGGTCCTCGCCGCAAACTCCATTCCCTAGCCACTGACCCCATCCCTCTCCCTGGCAATTGTCTGAGGCTGAACCAGACCGTTCGCAACCTTGGTGTCATAGTTGACCCTGAGCTGAGCTTCCAATCTCATATGCTCTCCATCACCAAGACTTCCTACTTCCACCTCTGTATCATCGGCCAGCTCAGCCCCGCTGCCTCAGCTGATCTGCTGCTGAAACCCT
The DNA here is from genome assembly GCF_044704955.1 of Pristiophorus japonicus. Lineage (NCBI taxonomy): Eukaryota > Metazoa > Chordata > Chondrichthyes > Pristiophoridae > Pristiophorus > Pristiophorus japonicus. The sequence continues at coordinate 80,955,937 of NC_091994.1, forward strand.
CATCCATGCTTTTGTTATATCTAGGCTTGACTAGTCAACTCTCTTGGCCGGCCTCCAATCTTCCACTCTCCACAAAGCTGAGTTCAGCCAAAATTCTGCTGCCCGTATCCTAACTGGCACCAAGTCCCGTTCACCCATCACCCCTGTGCTCGCTGCCCATATCCTAACTCGCACCGTCCCGCTCATCCATCACCCCTGTGCTCGCTGCCCATATCCTAACTCGCACCGTCCCGCTCATCCATCACCCCTGTGCTCGCTGCCCATATCCTAACTCGCACCGTCCCGCTCATCCATCACCCCTGTGCTCGCTGCCCATATCCTCACTCGCATCGTCCCGCTCATCCATCACCCCTGTGCTCGCTGCCCATATCCTAACTCGCACCGTCCCGCTCACCCCTGCGCTCGCTGACCTACATTAGCTCCCGATCCGGCAATGTCTCAATTTTAAAAGTCTCATCCTTGCTTTCAAATCCCTCCATGGCCTTGCCGCTCCCTATCTCTGTAACCTCCTCCAGCCCCACAACCCTCCAAAATATCTACGCTCCTCCTCCTCCAATTCTGTTGTTGTTGCATCGAGAGTCTAGGCTTTGTGAACAATGCAGGTGTCTTATGTCGGGGGTCCCATAACTTTGGTGTATGGGGATCTGGGGGGTAATAATTGAGTATGGGGAATTTAACTTTCTGTGCATCAAGGCTCATATTTCTAAAAGTCACTAGTTTGAACATGGTTACCGATGTTCCCAGTTCCCAATGTTTGGACATCCCTACAGTTCAGCGCAACACTTGCTGACTAAAGTCCTCTCTGCCCCCACCCCCCCGCCAACCCTGTAAGGGGTGGTTTGCAGGGGGTCAGTTTTCCCTTCTGACCTTATATGAGCGGTTCCGAATCGCTTCCACACCCTTGGTTCTAGACACTGGAATTATGAAGGGACGGTGACAGACTTGGACAGACAATCGGTTTCAAGATCGGAAGCAGGTATGGCTTTATTGTGTTTAAAAAGAAGTAAAAGACACACCTTTAATAACACACACAGACCAATACACACTGAAGGGTACAACACATTGAATAAAGTGTCAAATTACAGCCTGTGGGGAAAAGAATACAGCTTAAACTCTAAATGAGGTAAAGAGGAGAATGCAGATACATTTACACAAGTTATCACAGCCTCCCCCCTCCCAATTCCCCTAACTAACTAAGTTATAGCTCTCAGGGTTCAGGGGCTATGCTCACCAATCCCTTTAGACAGTTGCTGGTGAATCACGGTTTTGGGGTTCGCTGCACTTGGCCTTCTAGGCGAGCCGTACCCCGGACGGAGGAGAGGACTTCGGACTGCGTAGTCTTCGGTTGGGGTGCGTCCGTTGATGCGGTAAGTTGCGTTTTGGGTGTATGGGGTAAATACCCACTTTCTTTGGTTAGGAATAGTTTTAGTTAGTCCTTTTTGGTAATTTCTCCCCCGTTGGGTCGTTCAGAAGTAGATTGTAGAGTGGTTGTCAATTTGGTTCCTGACAACCTTCCGTTTCATGCGCCTCGTGCTCGATCAGTCCTTGACGATTTCTTGTAGTTTCCTTCACTACTCCATTTCTTCACTCCCCAGCTCCAGCTGCTTATTTCTGTCTGTGTTCAAGTCTGTGCGAGTTACAGTCTGTGTTCTACTAGTCTTTCCTTGTTCTGCTAGTCTGCGTGCTGCTCCTTTCCTTGTAAAAACTGGGGGATAGATATATCCCAAAAAAAGGCTCCGTTATCTCCCATCAAATCTCTTGGGCTCTGTTTAAACTGTACTGTCCATTGATTTTCAAATGTCTCCTTTGTCAGCAGTAACTCGATTAGGGTGTGAGAATGTGCTGTCACTGGTTTTGCATTGTTTTAGAGTTGTCCAGTTTCTTGACCATGATTTCCATTGTGCCTGATTGGGTAATTCGATTATCTCTTAGAGGGTGAATAGTTCCCCCAGACAGCCTGGGATCCTTAATACACGAATTTGACCCCACCTCCTGTATTTGGTAACTCTTTTTCGCAGCCAAAATGTTGTAGAATCTTAAAATTGATATGCTCCTTCCCATAGATGTTTAGGGGATCTCAAGCTTCTGTAATTTAGGTCCATTTTGAATTCCCTTTCCTATGAGTCCAAACACTGGGGGGGGGGGGGGGTCTCCATGAATGCATCCCCTTTTATCCCCCGCAGGCTTCGTCTGCCCCTTTAAACTCATTTTAAAAGTCCAGAAAGGGATTTTTCTCCTCCGTAGGGGAAAGGTACCTGGAATCTTTGCGAGATATTCTACATTCCCCCCTGTGATACCATATCACTTATGGTATCATTCTTCGAGGTGAGCAAAGTTCCTGACTCCCAAGAGATAACCTTCCCCGTAAATTAGCTAAACTAATACCCAAAATGTATTACACTTATGCCACATCACCATAGATGCACACCTTTCCCTTTACAGGTACAAACTTTTTACATTTTACACCCTCCTAGCTTGGAGGGGGTTCAATCACTACAATTGCATTTCAGCACAGTTACATTTCATTTCAGTTACATTATACCCACCAGCATATAGGCAATGTACAGCCACATTACAGAAGGAAAAAAACATAGATTAAAATTAAACAATATCAATTGGTCTCCTGAGGTTTGTCCATCACATGTAATCTCTGGATCCTGCCCTTGAGAACTGTTCTCAGGCTGGCTGACACACAAGACAAACTCAAAATAATCACCTAAACATTACTGCAACATTACCCTCAATTCTAAACTAAACCTTAAAATAAAAAATGGTGCAGTCAGCTGCCTTAAACTAAAATTAGAGCTATGTACAACCGCCACCCGTCTCCGGGTGGCCTGGTTAGTCCCTGTCAGACCCATGCCTTGTGCGGCCTGATAGCCGCCTGCATGCTAGGGTTTCCCCGCAGCCGGTGAGCTGGAGACCCTTGTCTCTGGGACAGCTCGTTGCTACTGCTCCTGTGAGACCCTCACCGCTGGAGGCGGCTGGCTGGTGGCCCCTACTCTGAGTGGCCTCTGTACTTCTGACCTTCGGTCTTTCCTGTCGGGCTGCCCTTCTCCTAGAGTAGAATCGCTGAGGCTCAGATGCCGGTGACCACGGTATCTTTGGCCGTGGTGTACGGAGGGTCCTTCTCAGGGCTTGGGTTACTGGGGGTGCGTCCGAATCCCAAACGATGGGTGGGATAGCCCCTCCAGTGCTGCAATTCACCGCCCCTATAGGCACGGTTTCTGAGCCTGCCACATTCCCTGTGGGCCCTCCACCGTCGGGGGCGGCCAACGGAGGGTCCCTGTCCTGAGGACGGTTCACCCCTCCCGGCTGCCCTCTGTGCTTGGCTGACCCTGGGTTGTACAGCTTGCACTGGTTGATGTGGAACCACTTAGTACGGCGGGGCAGCTTTTTGGCATAGACCATCGGGCTTGCCTTGTCCACAATGCTGTATGGCCCCATATATAATGCTTCAAAAACCCCGACCCGAGCATAGTTCCTCACCATGACCTGGTCCCCTATCTCCCATTCGTGGTGTTTGCTGGGTTCTAGCAGCAATCGGTTCCCCTGATGCTGTCTGCCCATGTTACTAGCAGCCTGCCAGTGAATCTGTTTGAGGTGTTCAAACAGGTTCCTGACAAATCGGTCCTGGTTCACCTCTCTGAGCTGACCTTCTGTGAGCACCGGGGCTAGGACATGGGTGGGGGTCCGCATAATCCGGCCAGTCATGAGCTCGTATGGGGAATACCCGGTGCTCTTTGACTGGCTGGCTCTGATCCCCATTAGGACCGACGGTAAGACCTCCACCCACTTTTGGGATGAGTCTCCCGTTTCCTTCCGCAGCCTTTCTTTAATGGTGCGGTTTAAACGCTCCACAATAGCAGATGACTGTGGATTGTGGGCAACGTGCCATTTCCCCTCAATGCCGAGCACCTTAAGGGTTGCCTGCATTACCTGCCCGGTGAAATGGCTCCCCTGGTCCGACTCCACATACTGTGGGAGTCCCCACCGGGAGAACACTTCCCTCACTAGAATCTTAGCTGTCCCTAGTGCGGTGGCTGTTCGGCAGGGGAAGGCTTCAACCCATTTTGAGAACACGTCCACCAGGACTAGGCAGTATTTGTAGCCTCCCTGGGCAGTGGGTAGAGGCCGATGTAGTCAATTTGGATTGACTGCCATGGTCCCTCTACCCTCCTGACGTGTCCTAGGGACACCTTCCTTTTCAGGGGGTCAGGGTTGTTTGCAGCACACACCAGGCAGTTCGCACAGAACTCGCAGACGTCCTCCCTGAGTCCCGGCCACCAACCTGCCTGTTCCACCCGTTGCTAGGTGGTCTCAGGCCCGGGGTGTCCCGCTCCTGGACCCTCATGGGCCAGTTTTAGGAATTCCTTCTGGTGCTGCTGTGGCACGACCCATTGTCCCTCTTTAAACAGCAGGCCTTCCTTAACGGTAATGGCTGCTGTGCCGTACGGATCTTCTACTCTCTCTCCTCTAGCTAGCGCGTTCAGGACAGCTTTCAGGACTGGGTCCTGTGCCTGAACTGTTTTTAAGTCCGGGGCCAAGGCTATCCCTGTACACTCTACTGCCCTATTCTTATTCTTGACCGCTGCTATGCGGCCGGTGTCATAGGGGTCCCAGAACTTTCCCGTGCGGGCACCTTCTTTGGCCAGTTTGTCAGCCTGTTGGTTTCCCTCTGCACGGGGTTTGGTTTTTGAATGGGCCTTCACCTTATGTATGTAGACCTTTCCCTCTTCCCCCACCGCTGTCATGATTTTCTCCAGCGGGGGCCTGATTGCCAGGGGTCTCCTGTCAGCAGACGTGTATCCGCAACGGGCCCAGATAGCCAGGTACTCCGTACATGAATTTCAGGTGAACATACTGTCCGAGCAAATCATGTATGGGGTAGGGAATTCCTCGGGGTGGGTCACCACGTACATTACGGCAGACAGTTCAGCATGCTGGGTGCTCATGGTGCTGGGGAGCTTGATTGTCAGGTCAATACCTGCCCTTGGGTCATAGACTCCGCACCCAGTGAGTCGTTCGCCAGCAGATACCGTGCTGGACCCGTCCACATAGATGTCCCGGCCTGTAGGGTGTAACCCCGCCTGAAGCCCAATGTTTACCTCCCATACCCCTTCTATGGCGCACCTGTGGGCTTTCCCTGGATAGATTAGGTTGGCTGCAAGCCTTGGCTCGTGGGGGCCTTCTACTCTGAGGTCCATCTGGGAGAGGAGCAGGGTCCAGCGAGCAATGTGGGCACTGCTCACCGTCCCGTCCTTAATCCTCCCATCTAAGAGTTCCAGTTACAAATTCCAGAGAAACTTCAGGGTGTGGCTTATCCTCCAAGGGGACTGAAATGTCTGTAAGCTTGTAATGTTTGTAGCTCCACATTGTGGATGTGGACATATTGTGTACTGCAAATGCAGGTTAATAATAAACAGCCCAGGCACATTCCGGAGACTTCCGAGAGAGCTGCCTGCCATGTTAGGAAGCTGTGTGTGCTGTGCTCTGTGAATATATCACATTTGGCGATGAGGATGGGATTTTTCGGATGATTTAAAGCTTAATTTTTGTTGGTAAAGGATTCAGCCAGCCGACAGAGAGACTTCGGAAGTTTCTGTCTTTGGAAAAAAAGCTACAAAATCCGAAAGTAAAATACAGCACATGGTATGAACATCTAGAGATTAAAATTGCAGGTGTATTGGGACATTTGGGAGAATATAGACACGACCGGGAACATTTAAAAGCATATGTAGATCGGCTAGAATGTATTTCACTGCAAATAACATAATCGAAGTTCCAGACAATGCAGTCCAGAACTGGGCTGTGTTGGAACGTAAGAGAGTGATCTTCTTATCGGAGGCAGGTCCAGCATTATATGACACTCTTGCAAATCTGCCTGTGCCTGACGAGCCAAAGGACACAACGCTTAAAGAGATTTTAACAAAGCTGGAGCAGCACTATAACCCCAAACCGTTAGAAATTGCTGAAAGCTATCATTTCTGGATTCGGACTCAAAAGGCTGATTGAAGTATCAGTGATGACATCGTTGCATTAAAGAAGCTATCGATGCACTGGAATTTTGGAAACTTTCAAAACCGAGCATTACGGGATCGTTTTGTTTGTGGCATAAAAAATGATGCAATCAGAAGGAAGTTATTGACAATGGATGACTTGACTTTTGAGATTGCTTGTCAGACAGCGAGGTCGATGGGCATGGCTGAACAATATTCCCGAGAATTAAATAATGATTACGGTCGTCAGTCAACCGAGGTAAATCCCCTGCAGGTTCAAGATAAAAGATGGTGGGGGCCCAAAGTCTCAGAATCTGGAAATTCTACCAGAGCATCGAAGTCGTGCTATAGGTGCCTGTGACAACACATTGCTCAAAGTTGTCCATACGTGAAGGCAGAGTGTTTCTTCTGCAGGAAGACTGGGCCTCTTGCGAAGGCATGCCGACTGAAGGATAAACCAGTTTTCAAATCTATGAGTCCAGTGTTCAAAGCTATGCGTAGAAATCCCAAGAAGCTACTTAGCATGGAAGAACAACAGCAGGATGTTAGAGTTACATGTCATCAGGAGCACGAGGTTAACGTACAGTGATTCGGAAAGCATCAAAATCTATATAGATGTTGCGGGATTCAAGATACCAATGGAAATTGACACGGGTGCCTCCATGAGTGTAGTACCGGAGTCACTATACCGTGACAAATTGCGTGATTTCCAACTGGGGAAATCCAAGATAGAGCCGCGGGGCTACTCGGGAAAGAAAATTCCTGTGGTAGGTCGTATCACCGTACCGGTGAAATATAAAGATCAATTTCAGAACTTGCCTCCAATAGTAGTGAAAGGAGACAAGCCTGCCTTACTAGGAAGAAATTGGTTGAGCTCACTGAAGCTGGATTGGAGTAAGATTTTCTCTGTGGAAGCGAGATTTTCATCAACGGATGAGGTTATCAAGAAGTATCCGAAGGTGTTCTGCGAAACGGGCAGTCCGATCCAAGGCTTCAAGGCGAGTGTCAGGATACAGAAGGACGCTAGATCGGTTTACTACAAGCCACATTCTGTACCATATGCACTCAAGAAGACAGTTGAGCAAGAACTCAAAAGACTAGAGACCGAGAACATTATTTGTAAGATAGATCGATGTAATTGGGCTACACCCATTGTTGTTGTACCTAACTCCAATGGTAAGGTAAGATTGTGTGGTGATTATAAAGTAACCGTAAACCAGGTTCTAGAGGGTAATGTCCCCAATACATTGCCTAATATAGTATATTTGTTCACAACACTGACAGGTGGTCAGACCTTCTCAAAACTGATTCTTACAAATGCCTACTTACAGCTTGAACTAGATGAGGAGTCCAAGTCATGTTTGACTAGAAATACTCATCTAGGTCTATATCAATTTAATAGGCTATCGTTTGGAGTGTCTTCCGCCACTGCCATATTCCAAGGGGTGATGAACCAGATTTTGCAAGGTATTGAAGGAGTAATATGTTATTTGGATGACATACTAATTTCAGCACCAAATAGGCAAATTCATAATAAAATATTGAATTAAGTCCTCAAACGGCTAGAGAAGCACAGAGTACAAGTGTCTGGTAAGTGTAAGTTATTTAAAAACTCAGTGGCGTACTTAGGGTACAGAGTAGACAAAGATGGTTTACATCCAACCATGGAAAAAGTGGATGCAATTAGAAATGCACCCACTCCTAGGAATGTCACTGAACTTCGTTCATTCTTGGGTCTTTTGAACTATTATGGGAAGTTCCTACCAAATTTGGCTACAGTATTACATCCACTGAATGAACTTTTGAAAAAACAGGTCCATTGGAAGTGATCAAAAGAATGTGATACAGCATTCAAGGAGTGTAAAAACAAATTGGTAGCGAGCATCATGTTAGTTCAGTATGACATATCTAAGGAGATTAAGCTAGCATGTGATGCCTCTCCATATGGAGTTGGGGCAGTAATCTCTCATGTATTAAGTAGCGGGGAGGAAAGACCAATTGCTTTTGCTTTACGCACTCTCAGTGCCAGTGAAAGTAATTATGCGCTAATTGAAAGGGAAGCTTTGGCATTAATTTTTGGGGTCAAGAAGTTTCACAAATACTTGTATGGTCGTAAGTTTACCATCGTTACGGACCATAAGCCCCTAACAGCAATCCTCCATCCAAAGTCCCCAGTTCCAACATTAGCTGCAGCCTGAATGCAGAGATGGGCTTTGATTTTGTCAGCATATACATATAATATTGAATACAGATGATCAGCTGATCACAGTAATGCTGATGCAGTGTCTAGATTGCCTTCTCCATCAGAAGTTACACCCAATAGGGAAGAAGTGTTTTATTTTTCATACATTGATGAACTGCCAGTCACAGCTAAAGAGAATCAGGAAAAGAGAAAAGTGTGAAATTAAACCAGAAGGTGAGAGACAAGAACCATCACTATAAATGGTTAAAGTGGTTACCAGGAAGAGTGGTGAAGGTATGTGGTCCTCGCACATATTTGGTCAAGATGTTTGATAATGGACAGGTTAGGTTTGTTCATATTGATCATATTTTACCTACAGACATGGAAGGAGTTGAGGGTGGGAATGATTCAATTATTTCTGACTCATCAGATAGTTTTGATACACCAGTAGCAAATCCTAAATCCAATGTACTGGAAAAAAAATCCAGGAGAGAATCAGAATGAAAGTCTGAGTCCAAGTCAGGAAAACAAAGAGCCTGAAGTTAGAGTGAGTTCAAATGAAAATCAAGGAAATTCTATGGAGGAAAACGTTCCTCAGGATGAGCCTCGAATGAGTTTAGATTCGACACCATTGGAAGGTTCTGTTCAAGAGTGAAGGTATCCTCTTCGAAACAGAAAACAAGTGGTAAAGTTAAATTTATAAATATGGGAAAAAAATAAGTTTATATCCTGTGTTATGTATAAACAGGAAAGTTATCTATGATGTTTGTTATGATGGTTTCTTCATTAAGGAGGGAGAAGTGTAATGTCTGTAAACTTGTAATGGTTGTAGCTCCACACTGTGGATGTGGACATATTGTGTACTGCAAGTGCAGGGTTAATAAACAGCCCAGGCAGATTCCGGAGACTTCCGAGAGAGCTGCCTGCCACGTTAGGATGCTGTGTGTGCTGTGCTCTGTGAATATATCACAGGGACCAATCAGCAATTGTCATGTGATAATAGAGAGCCAATCAGAAACACGGCAGTCAAATAGTACAAATAGTTGTGTCCCCAAAAAAAATAATGATTTGCATTTATATAGCGCCTTTCATGATCGCAGGACGTTCCAAAGCACTTTACAGCCAATGTAGTCACTATTGTATCGGTTATATAAACAGTTAATAACCTGCCAATGCTCAGTGTCTGGGCTTGTACATGAAGAATGGACATTTGAGTGAGGTACTAGAGGGGCGGCTGGTGGCAAAGTAACCATACCCCAGTGTAAGATAGTACCCTCTGATGAGGTTTGTAGATAGCTGCGGGAAGGGAAAATGAGCTGCAAAAGATGCTGCATTGCAGGAGCTAACTTATAATGCACAATAAATATAACCTGGCTCGACAAGGCAGTTACGCTTGGCTGGCTTTGATGGAAACGGCAGCAAGGGGCAGAAACCCCTCGGTGCACTGGGAGCACATTCAACTGCAGCCAATATTCTGATTCATTGTTCAAGGACTATCATCCATCTATAATGTCAGAAGTGTCCTGCACACAACGATATTCCAAGCTTTTGGAACACGTCAGCAGTAACAGAAATACATAGCTCGTTGCAGGAGCACACGGGCTTTCTGAAGCAGCGACTTCCACAGGGGACTGGGAGGGAGGCAGGGGTGCGGTGAGGGACTGCAATGAAACCCACTATTGAGAGTGAAGGAGTGGCCACCTGGTCACAACGACAGGCATAACCATGCACTGAACGCAATGGGACAGCGAAATACAGATGTTGGCCCCGATCATGGTGACCAGGTACAACTCTGCATCTCTCCTGGGCCGATGAGGAGGACCAGAAAGAATGGTCAGCTTCGACAAGGTATACAAGGTGAGTGACTAAAAGCAGTCTTAACTCTACAGGCACTTTGAAAGATTGCGGCTGGAAACAGGACTTTAGTTCTTTAAAACTAGAACTTTATGGGTAAGGGCAGAGAGAAAATGGGTGAGGGGGAGGTCGGAGCGGAGCAGGTCAGGAGCAGAGAGGCCCATAAAAGGGGCCCAGCAGTCGGGAGCGGCGGAGGTCGGAGCGGAGCAGGTCGGGAGCAGCGGGGCCCATAAAAGGGGCCCAGCTGTCGGGAGCGGCTAACTGGTGCAGGGGAAGAAGGTAAATAAAGAAGTAAAAAGAAATCAAAGTGTGACGTCACAGCCAAGCAGGTAAGTGATTGGCTGGTGGATTGGTGAGTAATTAATCTTTTTCTTTTTCTTTTCTTATCAGTAAGTAACCTTGGCATTGTTGCCAAATTAATTTAATTTAAGAATTAAGTCATGGCAGGAGAGCCAAGACCCATATTATGCTACTCCTATGCTATGTGGGAAGTCAGGGATGCTTCCAGTGTCCCTGATTACTATGTGTGCAGGAAGTGTGTCCAGCTGCAGCTCCTGACAGACCGCATTGCGGCACTGGAGCTGCACATGGATTCACTCTGGAGCATCCGCGATGCTGAGGTTGTCATGAATAGCACGTTTAGTGAGTTGGTCACACCGCAGGTAAAGGTTACACAGGCAGATAGGGAATGGGTGACCAGCAGGAAGACCAGTGGAAGGAACGTAGTGCAGGGGTCCCCTGCAGTCATCTCCCTCCAAAACAGATATACCGTTTTGGGTACTGTTGGGGGAGATGACTCATTAGGGTAAGGCAGCAGCAGCCAAGTTCATGGCACCATGGGTGGCTCTGCTGCACAGGAGGGCAGAAAAAAGAGTGGGAGAACTATAGTGGTAGGGGATTCTATTGTAAGGGGAATAGATTGGCGTTTCTGCGGTCGCAATTGAGACTCCAGAATGTTATGTTGCCTCCCTGGTGCAAGGGTCAAGAATGTTTTGGAGTGGCTACAGGGCATTCTGGAGGGGGAGGGTGAACAGCCAGTTGTTGTGGTGCATATAGGTACCAACAATATAGGTAAAAAACGGGATGAGGTCCTACAAACTGAATTTAGGGAATTAGGAGTTAAATTAAAAAGTAGGACCTCAAAGGTAGTAATCTCAGGATTGCTACCAGTGCCACGTGCTAGTCAGAGTAGAAATAGCAGGATAGTTAAGATGAATACGTGGCTTGAGGAATGGTGCAAAAGGGAGAGATTCAAATTCCTGGGACATTGGAAATGGTTCTGGGGGAGGTGGGACCAGTACAAACCAGACGGTCTGCACCCGGGCAGGATCGGAACCAATATCCTAGGGAGAGTGTTTGCTAGTGCTGTTGGGGAGGGTTTAAACTAATATGGCAGGGGGGTGGGAATCTATGCAGGGAGGCAGAGGAAAGTAAAATGAGGGCAGAAGCAAAAGGTAGAAAGCAAATAAGAAAAAGTGGAGGGCAGAGAAATCAAAGGCAAAAAACAAAAAGGGCCACATTACAACATAATTCTAAAAGGACAAAGAGTATTAAAAAAACAAGCCTGAAGGCTCTGTGTCTCAATGTGAGGAGTATTCATAATAAGATGGATGAATTAACTGCGCAGATAGCTGTTAACGGATATGATGTAATTGGGATTATGGAGTCATGGCTCCAGGATGACCAAGGCTGGGAACTCAACATCCAGGGGTATTCAATATTCAGGAAGGATAGACAGAAATAAAAAGGAGATGGTGTAGTGTTGCTGATTCAAGAGGAGATTGACGCAATAGTAAGGAAGGACATTAGCTTGGATGATGTGGAATCTGTATGGGTAGAGCTGCGGAACACCAAAGGGCAAAAAACGCTAGTGGGAGTTGTGTACAGACGACCAAACAGTAGTAGTGAGGTTGGGGATGGCATCAAACAAAAAATTAGAGATGCGTGCAATAAAGGTACAGCAGCTTTCATGGATGACTTCAATCAACATATAGATTGGGCTAACCAAACTGGTAGCAATACGGTGGAGAGGATTTCCTGGAGTGTATAAGGGATGGTTTTCTAGACCAATATATCGAGGAACTAACCAGAGAGCTGGCCATCCTCGACTGGGTGTTGTGTAATGAGAAGGGACTAATTAGCAATCTTGTTGTGCGAGGTCTGTTGAGGAAGAGTGACCATAATATGGTAGAATTCTTTATTAAGATGGCGAGTGACACAGTTAATTCAGACTAGGATCCTGAAATTAAAGAAAGGCAACTTCAATGGTATGAGATGTGAATTGGCTAGGATAGACTGGCGAATGATATTTAAAGGGTTGATGGTGGATAGGCAATGGCAGACATTTAAAGATCACATGGATGAACTTCAACAATTGTACATCCCTGACTGGCGTAAAAATAAAACGGGGAAGATGGCTCAACCGTGGCTAACAAGGGAAATTAGGGATAGTGTTAAATCCAAGGAAGAGGCATATAAATTGGCCGGAAAAAGCAGCAAACCTGAGGAATGGGAGAAATTTAGAATTCAGCAGAGTACAAAGGGTTTCATTAGGAGGGGGGAAATAGAGTATGAGAGTAAACTTGCAGGGAACATAAAAACTGACTGCAAAAGCTTCTATAGATATGTGAAGAGAAAACGATTAGTGAAGTCAAATGTAGGTCCCTTGCAGTCAGAATCAGGTGAATTTATAATGGGGAACAAAGAAATGACAGACCAATTGAACAACTACTTTGGTTCTGTCTTTACTAGGGAAGACACAAATAAACCTTCCGGAAACACTAGGGGACCAAGGGTCCAGTGAGAAGGAGGAACTGAAGGAAATCTTTATTAGTCAGCAAATTGTGTTAGGGAAATTGATGGGATTGAAGGCTGATAAATCCCCAGGGCCTGCTAGTCTGCATCCCAGAGTACTAAGGAAGTGGCCCTAGAAATAGTGGATGCATTGGTGGTCATTTTCCAACATTCTAGAGACTCTGGATCAGTTCCTATGGACTGGAGGGTAGCTAATGTAACCCCACTTTTTAAAAAAGGAGGGAGAGAGAAAACAGGGAATTATAGACCGGTTAGCCTGACATCGGTGGTGGGGAAAATGTTGGAATCAATTATTAAAAATGTAATAGCAGTGCATTTGGAAAGCAGTGACAGGATCGGTCCAAGTCAGCATAGATTTATGAAAGGGAAATCATGCTTGACAAATCTTCCAGAATTTTTTGAGGATGTAACTAGTAGAATGGACAAGGGGGAACCAGTGGATGTATTTGGACTTTCAAAAGGCTTTTGACAAGGTCCCACACAAGAGATTAGTGTGAAAATTTGAAGCACATGGTATTGGGGGTAAAGTATTGACATGGATAGAGAACTGGTTCGCAGACAGGAAGCAAAGCGTAGGAATAAACAGGTCTGTTTCAGAATGGCAGGCAGTGACTAGTGGGGTACCGCAAGGTTCAGTGCTGGGACCCCAGCTATTTACAATATACATTAATGATTTAGACAAAGGAATTGAGTGTAATATCTCTAAGTTTGCAGATGACACTAAGCTGGGTGGCAGTGTGAGCTGTGAGGAGGATGCTAAGAGGCTGCAGGGTGACTTGGACAGGTTAGGTGAGTGGGCAAATGCATGGCAGATGCAGTATAATGTAGATAAATGTGATGTTATCCACTTTGGTGGCAAAAACAGGAAGGCAGAATATTATCTGAATGGTGACAGATTAGGAAAAGGGGAGGTGCAATGAGATCTGGGTGTCATGGTACATCAGTCATTGAAAGTTTGCATGCAGGTACAGCAGGCAGTGAAGAAGGCAAATGGCATGTTAGCCTTCATAGCGAGAGGATTTGAATATAGGAGTAGGGAGGTCTTACTGCAGTTGTACAGGGCCTTGGTGAGGTCACACCTTGAATAGTGTGTACAGTTTTGGTCTCCTAATTTGAGGAAGGACATTCTTGCTATTGAGGGAGTGCAGCGAAGGTTCACCAGACTGATTCCCAGGTTGGCAGGACTGACATATGAAGAAAATTGGATCGACTAGGCTTATATTCACTGGAATATAGAAGAATGAGAGGGGATCTCATAGAAACACGTAAAATTCTGACAGGATTGGACAGGTTAGCTGCAGGAAGAATGTTCCCGATGTTGGGGAAGTCTAGAACATGTTGGGGAAGTCTAGAACCAGGGCTCACAGTCTAAGGATAAGGGGTAAGTCATTTAGGACCAAGATGAGGAGAAACTTCTTCACTCAGAGAATTGTGAACCTGTGCAATTCTCTGCCACAGAAAGTTGTTGAGGCCAGCTCTTTAGATATATTCAAAAGGGAGTTAGATGTGGCTCTTACGGCTAAAGGGATCGAGGGGTATGGAGAGAAAGCAGGAATGGGGTACTGAAGTTGCATGATCAGCCATGATCATATTGACTGGTGGTGCAGGCTCGAAGGGCCGAATGGCCTACTCCTGCACCTATTTTCTATGTTTCTATGTTTCCATGTAAAAATAATAAGACTTGCATTTATATAGCACCTTTCACGACCACCGGATGTTCCAAAGTGATTTACACCCAACAAATTATTTTGAAGTATAGTCACTGTTGTAATGTAGGAAACATAGCAGCCAATGTGTACACAGCAAGCTCCCACAGACAACAGTGTGATAATGAGCAGATAATCTGTTGTTTTTGTTACGTTAATTGAGGGATAAATATTGTCCGCTTGTGGTGGCCCTGACCTGCCTGAGAACACCGGCGGCAGGCCGGGGCCATAAAAGGGGCGAAGTTGCGGGCCCTGGAACCAACGTGGCAGTGCGAGCTGGTGCCGGAGAGCGACGTCTTGGAGGAGGGCTACTGGATTGGACGTCACCATAAACCAGGTCGGTGATTGAAGCGTGGGCAAGTACAGCAGGAGCGGCGAGGTTTGGGCACAGGAGTGTCGAGAAATTGTAGAGGGACGTGATCAGGGCCCAGGAAAGGCGTGAGTTCGGGCCCAGAAGAGGCGAGGGCCCAGGGCAGCACGGGCCAGCCCACACTGCGATATGTGTGTGCACTAGGTCCGTGCAGCAGAACTGGTCTCCAGTTGTCTTGGTTAATCCTTGCCACTCGACCAAGACCTAGCTCTGTCAAGCCCGTGTGGTGGCTGGTGTGGAACGGCCACCACATGTTAAAAAAATCCACACACAGGCATCTTCCAGCCTTCAACATGTAGTTCAGGACCTGGAATATCAGGTTCTTCATTGAAGCACCTGTGAACTCATCCCTTTTTGGTGTGGATATGAGGGACCGCCTAAGAAGAAAATATTGGCCAGGAGAGCTCCCCTGCTCTTCTTCGAAATAATGCCATGCGATCTTTTGCATCCACTTGAGAGAGCAGATGGGGCCTCAGTTTTACATCTCATCTGAAAGACGACACCTCTGACAGTACAGCATTCCCTCATTGGAGTGTCAGCCTAGATTTTTGTACTCAAGTCTCTAGAGTGGGACTTGAACCCACAATCTTCCAATTCAGAGATGAGGGTGCTACCCACTGAACCACATCGGTCACTGTAACTTAGCATATGGCTAAGAGTAGGGGTGGAAAGGCTATCGGGGAGGGCATAGGGGAGAGTGTAAGGATGAGAGGAAGGGGAGGGTATAAGAGACCCAACATGAAATGAATGAATTAAATGGTATATGTGTAATATATGCATCTGTGAGGATGCTCACAGGTTGGTGGAGCCATTGAGTTGGGAGTGGCTTAGCCTGTCACGTGATGTTCACAAGACTCAATAAAACCCCAGCCAGTTGGGTTCAGGGGATCCACGATGAGGCAGGTGGTTGTGAGCCTGATGGATGAACTGGTAATGTGTAGTGTGATTGTTGAACCTTTGCTAATAAACCAACTAGTTCTTAACAGCAATGTGTTGCTATGAATTTTTAAGCAAAGAACCTGTGAAGCAATTACATTACAATATGTAATTAAATAATTTTGACCTGAGCAGACTTAACCAGCGGTTAATGAAATGGAACAAGTTCTGCGAATGTTGCTACAAATTATTTATTTTAATCTGCCTCCGTCCGCACACCAGCTCTCTTGTCCCACGCCCAGGGTTACAGACTCTCTAACTTGAAAAAGTCAGCTTAATAAATACCTTCAAGACAGTGACCAGAACCCAGCGAATTAAAATATCTCAATAATTCAAAAGGATCTGCCAATCTAAAATATATTTCAACAAATTCTAAAAGATCTTTACATTTGCATTGAGTAGTCTATCTCCTCCCTCGGGCAACTATCCAGCAACAAAAAAAATCATACACAGCAAGAAGTTTCTACAATTAAATCAAAACTTACAATATATCATTGAATGTGATTTTTTTTAAAGTTATTTTCATGTCAATTTCTATTAATTTCTCTCCATAATTTCTTCTATTTTACATTCATTGCATTTAACCAGTGCTTAATTTATTAATTAATAAACTAATTTATTCCCAATGTCACCAAAAATGAATAATGCACTTTCCATTACCGGCGCATCCTCTGAATTACTGTGGGCAGAGCCATTGGAGATTTGCTGTATTATATTAAAATCTGGTATTATATCTGGCAAGTGTCTGTCAACAAAAATGTGTCTGTCGGACACAGTAAAATGTCTGAGTAGCATAAAATCCAGATTGGCTCAAATGGTCCATTGACCAGATGAACGTGCAGAAATGAAAAGACCAGGAAAAGACCAGCTAGTCCATCACGCCTGCCCCATGCTCATGATGGTTGGTCCATCATGGCTAGACACTTCGTCCCCCGAACTCGTTCACCAACTTGCTCCACCCCCCCTCCCCCACAACACCCCCCCCCCCACTTCCCCAGCCATGTAATCCCCTAGGAGAGGGAAAAAAACACAAAAAATTCCAGAAAGAAAAAGAAAATCTTGCATTTATATAGCGCCTTTCATGACCTCAGGACATCCCAAAGCACTTTACAGAAGAACATAAGAAATATGAGCAGGAGTAGGCCATACATGAGCCTGCTCCACCATTTAACATTATCATGGCTTATCCGTTCATGGACTCAGGTCCAATTCCCTGCCCGATCCCCATAACCCCTTATTCCCTTACAGTACATTTGAAGTGCAGTCACTGTTGTAATGCAGGAAATGCAGTAGCCAATTTGTGCTCAGCAAGCTCCCACAAACAGCAATGTGATAATGACCAGATAATCTGTTTTAGCGATGTTGATTGAGGGATAAATATTGGCCAGGACACCGGGCATATCTCCCCAGCTCTTCTTCGAAATAGTGCCATGCCATCTTTTACGTCCACCTGAGAGAGCAGACGGGCCTCAATTTAACATCCCATCTGAAAGACGACACCTCTGACAGTGCAGCACTCCCTCAGCACTGCACTGGAGTGTCAGCCTAAATTTTTGTGCTGATGTCTCTGGAGTGGGACCCAGGGCCAATAAGAGAAAGTAACTCTGGAAAATTCATCTCCGATCTCTCAGGCGATCAAAAGCAAGAGATTACATGGAACAAGTGTTATCGATAAAACCACTTACCTTCTATACTTTCTGGATAAAAAGCCCAATGAATCATAAATCGTCAACATTTAAATAAGCCATACCGATTGGTTCGAATGCTTCATTGCCCAAGACAACCAACCAACAACCGGGAAGCGCCACAAAACCAACTCATGAAATCCTTTAAAAAATTTTCATTAATTTTTCATAACAGTTTCTTGCTTCCCCTCCTTCTCATCTATTCCTCAGTCCCAGCCTCAGCTGCCATTACCCAAATCCCATTATTCCCAATTGCTAGCACATCTCCCACATTCTCGCTTGCAGCCATCACTATATGGCTCACCATTTCACTCACCCGCGCACTCAGGCACCCTGCTGTGTTGACAGGCCTTGCACTCCCTCGATGGCCTGACTTGTCCTGGGCTCAGTCAATCATCTGCCTGACATCTAGATTAAAGAAATTTATGAGTTGCCTTTTAACTCCTCAGGACATCCCAAAGTGCTTTATGCTCAATGGATTGCTTTTAAAGTGCAGTTACTGTTATTATCTAGGCAATCGGGCAACCAATTTATGTGCAGCAAAGTCCCACAAACACAAAATGAATGACCTGATAATCTGTTCGGATGATGTATGTTGAAGGAGAACTGTTGACCAGGATATCACAAGATATTATTGGGTCTTCCATGTCCACCTGAGCAGACAGACAGTGCCTTCATTTAACATCCCACCTGAAAGACAGAACCTCTGACAATGCAGCACTGCTTTGGCATTGCATATGCAGTTTCGGCTTAGAATATGTACTCAAGTTTCAATCCACAACCTCCAACAACACACATAGACAAGCACCTCATCAAGGTGCAGTCTGAGCAATTTTACATCTTCATTCACCCACAACTTGAAAAGCTAACAACATATATTAGCCTTTATTGCAAAGGGGATGAAGTATAAAAGTAAGGAAGTCCTGCTACAACTGTACAGGGCGTTGGTGAGACAATACCTGGAGTACTGCGTACAGTATTGGTCTTATTTCAGGAGGGATATAGTTGGATTGGAGGCAGTTCAGAGAAGGCTCACAAGGTTGATTCCTGAGATGAAAGGGTTTTCATATGAAGAAAGGTTGAGCAGGTTGGGCCTATACTCATTGGAGTTTAGAAGAATGAGAGGTGATCTTATTGGAACGTAAAAGATTCTGAAGGGGTTTGATAGGGTAGATGCAGAGAGGATGTTTCCTCTTGTGGGGGAATCTAGAACTAGGGGGCATAGTTTCAAAATAAGGGGTCGCCCATTTAAAATGGAAATGAGGAGGAATTTCTTCTTTCAGAGGGTCGCGAATCTTTGGAGTTCTCTACTCCAGAGAGCTGTGGCAACTGGGTCATTGAATATATTTAAGGCGGAGATAGATGGATTTTTGAGAGTTGGGGAGTCGAGAGTTATGGGGAGAGGATAGGGAAGTGGAGTTAAGGCCAAGAACAGACCAGCCATGATCTTATTGAATGGCGGACAGGCTCGAGTGGCCAATGGCCTACTCCTGCTCCTAATTCTTATGTTCTTATGTCTCTCCATCCAGTTCTGGGCACCACACCTCAGGAAGGACATATTGGCCTTGGAGGGGACGCAAAAGTAGATTCACCAGAATGATACCTGGGTTAAAAGGGTTAAATTATGAGGACAGGTACATAAAAAGGAAAAGAGTGGCTAAAGTAAAAGTTGGTCCCCTAGCGGATGAGACTGGGGAATTAATAATGGGGAACAGGAAATGGCAGAGACTTTGAACAAATATTTTGTATCGGTCTTAACGGTAGAAGACACTAAAAACATCCCAATAGTGAATAATCAAGGGGCTATAGGGAGGGAGGAACTGAATACAATCACTATCAATAAAGAAGTAGTACTCGGTAAAATAATGGGACTAAAGATGGACAAGTCCCCTGGACCTGATGGCTTGCATCCTAGCATCCTAAAAGAAGTGGTTGCAGAGATACTGGATGCATTGATTGTAATCTACCAAAATTCCCTGGATTCTGGGTTGATCCCAGCGGATTGGAAAACTGCAAATGTAACGCCCCTATTTAAAAAAGAAGGCAGACAGAAAGCAGGAAACTATAGACCAGTTAGCCTAACATCTGTTGTTGGGAAAATGCTGGAGTCCATTATTAAGGAAGCAGTAGCAGGACATTTGGAAAAGCATAATTCAATCAAGCAGAGCCAGCATGTTTTTATGAAAGAGAAATCGTGTTTGACAAATTTGCTGGAGTTCTTTGAGGATGTAACGGAGCAGGGTGGCTAAGGGGGAACCAGTAGATGTGGTGTATTTGGATTTCCAGAAGGCATTCGATTAGGTGCCACATAAAAGGTTACTGCACAAGATAAAAGTTCACAGGGTTGGGGGTAATATATTAGCATGGATAGAGGATTGGCTAACTAACAGAGAACAGAGAGTTGGGATAAACGGGTCATATTCAGGTTGGCAAACAGTAACTAGTGGGGTGCCACAGGGATCAGTGCTGGGGCCTCAAATATTTACAATCTATATTAATGATTTGGATGAAGGGACCGAGTATAATGTAGCCAAGTTTGCTGATGATACAAAAATGGGTAGGATAGCAAATTGTGGGGAGGACACAAAAAATATGCAAAGGGATATAGTCATCGTAGGTAGGCAGTCCCTTGAGTCGAGGATAACTTGCTTCCATGCCAAAAAGTTCACAGGTGTTTCAATGAATGACCTAATATTCCAGGTCCCAAACTAAATCTTGAAGGGTGGAAGATGCCTGTGCGTGGATTTTTTTAACGTGTGGTGGTCGTTGCACACCAGCCGCCATATGGGCTTGACAGAGCTAGGTCTTGGTCCAGTGGCAAGGATTAACCAAGACGACTGGAGACCTGCTCTGCTGCACGGACCTAGTGTGCACACATATCGCAGTGTGGGCTGGCCCGTGCTGCCCCTGGGCCCACGCCTCTTCTGGGCCCCGAACTCACGCCTCTCCTGGGCCCCGATTGCATCCCTCTACAGTCTCTCGCCCCGACCCCACCGCTCCTCTGTACCCTCCCATGCACCAATCATTGACCTGGATTTTGGTGACATCCAATCCAGTCGGTATAGTGATATAGGAATATAGACAGGCAAAGTGAGTGGGTAAAAATTTGGCAGATGGAGTATAATGTAGGAAAATGTGAGGTCATCCACTTTGGCAGAAAAAATAGAAAAGCAAATTATAATTAAATGGAGAAAAATTGCAAAGTGCTGCAGTACAGAGGGACCTGGGGGTCCTTGGGCATGAGACAGAAAAAGTTAGTATGCAGGTACAGCAAGTAATCAGGAAGGCAAATGGGATGTTAGCCTTTATTGCAAGGGGGCTAGAGTATAAAAGCAGAGAAGTCCTGCTACAACTGTACAGGGTATTGGTGAAGCCACACCTAGAGTACTGCATACAGTTTTGGTCTCCGTATTTAAGGAAGGACATACTTGCATTGGAGGCTGTTCAGAGAAGGTTCACTAGGTTGATTCCAGAGATGAGGGGATTGACTTATGAAGATAGCTTGAGTAGGTTCGGCCTATACTCATTGGAGTTCAGAAGAATGAGAGGTGATCTTATCGAAACATATAAGATATTCAAGGTGGATGCAGAGAGGATATTTCCACTCATAAGGGAAACTAAAACTAGGGGGCATAGTCTCAGAATAAAGAGCTGCCCATTTAAAACTGAGATGAGGAGGAATTTCTTCTCTCAGAGGGTTGTAAATCTGTGGAATTCTCTGCCCCAGAGAGCTGTGGAGTCTATATTTAAGGCGGAGATCGACAGATTTTTGAGCGATAAGAGAGTAAAGGGTTATGAGGAGTGGGCAGGGAAGTGGATCTGAGTCCATGATCAGATCAGCCATGATCTTATTAAATGGCGGAGCAGGCTTGAGGGGCCAAATGGCCTACTCCTGCTTCTATGTTCTTATTTTCTTATAGACTAGGCTTGTGTTCCCTGGAATATAGAAGATTAGGGGATGATCTATTTGAGGTGTTTAAGATGATTAAAGGATTTGATAGCGTAGATAGAGAGAAACTATTTCTTCTGGTGGGAGAGTCCAGACAAGGGCGCATAATGTTAAAATGAGAGCTAGGCTGTTCAGGGGTGAAGTCAGGAAGCAGTTCTTCACACAAAGGGTAGTGGAAATCTGGAATTCTCTCCCCCAAATTGGTGTTGAGGCTGGAGGTCAATTGAAAATTTCAAAACTGAGCTTGATAGATTGTTGTTCGGTAAGGGTATTAAGGGTTTCAGAACCAAGGTGGGTAGTTGGAGTTGGATTACGATCAGCCGTGTTCTAATTGACTGGCAAAACAGCCTCCCGGGGCTTGTCCTGTTCCTATGACTTCACAAAATATGTACCTGCATGTAAACTCGTGAAAAATAATTTAAAGGTGGCCTGTTTACATTTCTGGAGGAGCTGAGAAATATCCATTGTCAATAACACAAATGTTTTTTTATTTAATGAGCCAAGCCTCCTGGTCACACATTTTCATGCTATGATCTAATTGAATGGTGACACGGACTCAAGGGGCTGAATGGCCTACTCCTGTCCCTATGTTCTAATTTGCTGTGACCCTGTTTACCCATAAATCCATCAGTTTATGTCTGATTTGTTTCCCCTCCCCCTCATTGGTGTATGAAATGAAGATCCATTTATTGCGATTCACACAGCATTGCGTTCCCTCGCCTTCTGCAACAATAATTTCTTTTCTATAAACGTGATTTACAACAGTTCCCATCTGGGGCCTGCCTTCATTTTATTCTTATCAATAAATCCAGACGATAAACCAGATTGAGGAACTCTCTCCCCGGAATCATTTCAGTAATAGATATCTGACCTGAATCTGGCGATGAATACAGTGCTAGATGTTACAAGAAAATAAAGAAGTGGACATTTTTTCTGGGGAACTAACGAAATTAACAGAAAGCCAGGAGCCTGTTTGATTGTTAAGGTGTCAGCTGTGGCTCAGTGGATGGCACGCTGTCAGAGGTTGTGGCTTCAATTCCCCACTGCGGAGACGTGAGCCCAAAGTCTAGTTTGCCATTTCAGTGCCATACTGAGGGAGTGCTGCACTGTCAGAGATGCTGCTTTTTGAATGAGAGGTTAAACCGAGGCTCTGTCTTCCCTCTCAGGTGGGCATAAAATATCTCATGGCACTAATTCAAAGAAGAGCAGGGGAGTTCTCCCCTGTGTCCTGGGCCAATAATGATCCCTCAACCAACACCGCTAACATAAATGATCTGGTCATCGTCACATTGCTGTTTGTGGGAACTTGCCGTGCGCAAATTGGCTGCCACTTTTCTGACATTACAACAGTAACTACAGGCCCAAATTTCGAGCCGCACCTAGAACGGCGCAGTCCCGACCTAGACGCCCGTTTTTCGCGCCACAAAGTGTGCCTAAAAAAAACTTCCAGGTTCACCAGCTCCCTGCAGGTCGTTTGCAGCTCGGCGCAGTGCAGCACGAGCTGTAGGGGGTGGAGCCAGGTCCCTGCGCTGAAAACAGTGCCGGGACCTCTGCACATGCGCACTACAGTGGGCGCACATGTGCAGTCGGTCCAGGCGCCCAAAACTGTGTGGGAGGGGCTGAAGCACGCAGCCCCTAGCCCTGGCCGAATGGCCTCACTGGGGCTGCGTGAATAAGGCTCCTCCCACGGCCAGCTCCTGCTTCCTCCTGACCCGACTCGACTCCTGCTTCCCGCCCCCCGCCTCCGGACCGGACCCGACACCGACCCGACTCCCGCTTCCCCCCCCACCCCGACTGGACCCGACCTGACCTCCCTCTCCCTCCCTCCCCCCGACCCGAACCGAACCGACCTCCCTCCCACCACCCCCGCGACCCCAACCCGCGATCCCGACCCAACCCAACGCCACCTACCTGTAAATCTGGTGCTGGGGACGGGCCCTGCCCGAAGTCTCGGGCCCGGCCGGGACCGGCCCGTTCAGCCTCCCTTCACCTTCTCCTTTCCCCCCCCATCTCCTTTCCTCCCCCCCCATCTCCTTTCCCCCCATCTCCTTTCCCCCACCATCTCCTTTCCCCCCCCATCTCCTTTCCCCCCATCTCCTTTACTCCCCCCTCCATCTCCTTTCTCCCCCCCTCTCCTTCCCTCCATCTCCTTTCCCCCCTTCTCCTTTCCCCCCCTTTTTCTTCCCCCCTTTCCTCCTCCCCTTCCCCCTTCTCCTCCTCCCCCCTTCCCCCTTCTCCTCCTACCCCCCTCCCCCTTCTCCCCCTTCTCCCCATCCCTCCCCCTTCCCTCCCCCTGCCCCGCCTCTCTCCCTCTACCCCCCTCATTTCCCTCCCCACGCTGTCAGAAACACAGACACTGACAGACAGAGAATGAGAGACACACACAGACAGACAGACAGAGAGATAGAGACACTGACAGAGACACACTGGGGGGGGGGGGCATCCCAGCACGCTGTTGGAGGGCTCCCGGTGCTGCAGTCGGTAAGTAGAAAATGTTTTATTTATTGATTTTTTTAAAAATTATTTCTTATTAATTTTTTTTGATTGATTTATTGGTTGATTTATTGATGTTTTTATCATTTATTATTGATGATGGCTCTTTATTTGTAAAACTGAAGTGTTTAATGTTTGTAAACTTCCCTTTAAACCCCCCCCCCCACCATTCCCTACGTCTGATTTGTAACCTACGCCTGATTTTCTAAAGTGTAGACAAGGTTTTTTCGAGCGTACATAAATCTTCACTTACTCCATTGTAAGTTAGTTTGGAGTAAGTTTTCACTGACGAAACTTTGAAAACAGGCGTAAGTGGCCGGACACGCCCCCTTTTGAAAAAAAAATTCTGTTCCAAAGTGAAACTGTTCTAACTGACTAGAACTGGAGCAAACTAAATGGCGAGAATTCCGATTTCTAAGATACTCCGTTCTACACCAGTTGCTCCTAAAAATCAGGAGCAAATCATGGCGAAACTTGGGGCCTACATTTCAAAAGTTGGCCGTAAAGCGCTTTGGGACATTGTGAAAATGCAAGTCTTTTGTTTTCATTGATTCAAATCAGAGAGCACAAACAGACCTTTACCCTTCCCACAACCCACTCCTCCTCTATCCTAAGGTCCCAAACTTCCCACCCCCACATCACCACACGTATCCTCCAACTCACTGTGAGCAATGCCACAGGAGGTACACTAGTGAAATCGGATAAAGGAATAATACAATGGTTTCGGGCTTGCACACTTCCATTCAGTGATTGTAATGTTAGCTTTACTTAATGAGGAACACGGATGACATTTACATGACACTGTTCCAATTTCCTGACATATTTTCAAAAGCTACTATTGGCAACATTCAAATTTTTATTTGTGTAAATGAACGACTGGGGAACAATGTAAGGTGGCTTGATTGCAATTTCCAGTTATTAATTTTTGATTAAGCTGTTTAACGCTGTATGCGCAGTGGAGTCAAGACAAAAATCTGAATTGATTTCCTGACAGGCCTTTAACTACTCTACAAATGGAAGTAAAAGGCTGAATGAGAAGCGTTTGGTGACGCAGTGGGTTTGCACCCTGACCTTTCCCCTCTAGGACCCGGGGGTTCATCAAACCCTGCCTGATGGGGTGAAATCTCGGAGCATTTTGACACTGAGGGGATGCAGCTGGCTATTGCTGTGTGATTCTCCCTCTGTCAGTCGAACTCTCTCACCCAATGTTCCAACTCTTGGCATCGCAGACCTGTGAAAATGTGGAACTTGCAAACCTGCCACCAGATTAATCCCTCGTGCTGTGGGAAAGTAAGCACAGGTAGAGCCCAGCACGCTTATAAGAAAATGCCTTGCATTTATATAGTGCCTTTCACAACATCCCAAAGCTCGTTAAAGCCAATGAAGTACTTTTGAAGTGTAGTCACTGTTGTAATGTAGGAAAGGCGGCAGCCAATTTGGACACAGCAAGGCCCTATAAACAGCAATGTGATAATGACCAGATAATCTGTTTCAGTTATGTTGATCGAGCGACAAATATTAGCCAGGACACCAGGGAGAACTCCCCTGCTCTTCTTTGTAATAGTGCCGTGGGATTTTTTTAATGTCCACTTGAGAGAGCAGACGGGGCCTTGATTTAACATCTCATCTGAAAGGTGGCACAACTGATAGTGCAGTCCTCCCTTAGTACTGCACTGGAGGCCGCGATTTCCCTACCTCGGCGAGTCCATGACGGGCGAAGTCAGTGGCGGGTCCCGACCTCACTGTTGGCTCCAGACCGCTGTCCAAAATGATTTTATGTTGATTGAGCTTGTTCAGCCCGCCCTGCGCGTTTCCCAGCCAATTGAAGGAAGCGAGTCCGATGACATCATTCGATGATGCGTCATCAGTCGGTTTCCTTAAAGGGACCATGCGCAAATTTAGTTTGACAATTGGGCTGTCAGTGTTCTACAACATTGAGGTGCTGCAAACACTGACAGAGGTGCACAGAGAGGCAGGGCTGCACCCAGGCTCTCCCATCACACCCTCCATATGCTTATGGAGGAAATCACAGCACACAAGGAGGTTCTCTTCCCTTCCCATGGGTGGAAGAGACCTCCCCAGGAGACCAAGGCAGCCTGGTTGCACATTGCACACGAGGGCACAAGCAGGGATGTGGTCAGGAGGACCAGGCTGCAGTGACGCAAACCTTTCAATGACCTCAGTAGATCATGAACTGTTACCTCAAAGCCACACCCAACCTCATCTTGCTGTGCCACTCATCACATCCCCATCACTCTGCCTTCCCTACCTTACCCCTGCACATCCTTACTCACACCAACTTACCTTGCACCTCCACCCATCCCTCTCCAACTAGATTATCACTTCCCCATCTCACTAGCTACACCTCACCCTCATCCTTGTCCAATCATACCAACTAACAACATACAAGGGTAGGCACTTGGGTGTTTTATGCAATGTTCATGTAAAGTTTCTGTTAATGTGTTGTCAAACATTGAAACCTTTATTTTCAACACTTTGCCGCCTTGGACAGATCTCTGTGCACCTTTGGAAGTGGCTTAGTGAGTTGCAGTGAATGGTGAGACATAATGGTACCCCCACAATGGTGATGAGTGTGAAAGGAATGGCTTGGGCATTGTAGGGATGCTTTATGGTGTTGGTGTGAGGTGGTGCCAACCTGGCACATCATGTGTACAGCGTCGAGTGAAGTAAATGTGGCAATGGTGAAACCATCACTGACATCTCGGGCAGCAATGTGTTTAGATGCTGATGCCCTGTGTCCTGTACAGCATCAGTTGATTGCGGAGAAGGTTGGTGTTGTCGGTGCTGCTGGTGTTGGGGTTCATCATGGTCAGATTCTGAGGGCCAAGGTGACAGAGTGTAAATGGTTCTCATCCTGATGGAGCAGAGATACCAGTTAAAGGTGAGATGACAGAAGCACTCAAAGGTGAGAGAGGTTGCTGCAGTGAGGTGAGCCTGGCTGGAGAGTTTGCTACAAAGATTTGCAGCCTGCATAAAGCACAATCTGTCTTCCAAGGGGAGAAACCATAGAGTCTCAGGGTTTGGACAGTGTGCGGGTGTAAATTTTGAAGTTTTATACAAGTTTCAATGCTGTCACCAATCATCTGCTTCAGTGGCCACTCAACCTCCGCCTCAGATGAACAGACGGGGTCCAGGAGCAGCGTGAAATCCATGGCCAACCTGGTAGAGTTAAAAGGTGAGTAAAATATCACTGTTAAGGGCTTCTAAACAAGCCAATAATTGGCTCAATTTCCTCACCCGCCGCTGCGTGTCGGTTCTGCTCAGCGCTGACAGATCCGACATTTGGCAAAGGCGTGTGGCAGTGGGTTGACAGCGGGGTCCCAACCGCTGTCACAAAAAAACATTTTCCCCACCCTACCCACTAGCAAACGCGCTCACTGAACCCGCCTCCGAGAAAACTGACCCCCCGGTGCGCCAGCCTAGATCTTTGTGCTCAAATCTTTGGAGTGGGACTTGAACCCAGATCCTTCTGACACAGAGCTGGGAGTGTTATCACCAAGACACAGCTGATACCTCGAGAGGGCAGGCTGGTCCCACGCTGATTCCTTGGTTACCCTGACCTCTGGTGGGAGTGGGGGTGGGGTGGGGCGGGGGCATTAGAATTGGTTCAAGCAATCTGGGCGAAGAAGAGGAAAATCAGACACGTGTTCGTGATCACCATCCGATGAATTCTCCCACACCCACCCCCACACCCACCTCCACATTCACCCTCACCCCACCCCCACACCATCCCCCACGCTCACCCCCACCCCACCCCCACACCGACCCCCACACACACGCCATCCCACACACTCACACCCACCTCACCCCCAACTTGCATGAACCTCACAGCGAGGTTGAGGGTGGGCTGCTGTTTTCGCGAGGTGGAGTGGCGCATATCATCCGGCAACCTGTGGCGATTTTCAACTTACGAGGTAACTCTTCCTCACCACAAGTTTGCACATTAATAACGGTGAGCGCCTTCAAACCCGCCCTTATCTTGGCAGCGAATTCTGGGCCTAAATAGTCTTACTGAGGACATCAATGAAGAAAAAAAATATAATTTCTATATAAAAATACACCTCCTGTCATGCCATAAAGTATCATCTTGCCTGTCATGTATTCAACCAGCATTGTAACCCATGTATAATCTGACCTAAGTTGTACACTGTGAGAACAATGACCACTAGGTGGGAGACACTCCTAACCTGGGCCTTCAGGTACAAAAGGGGAAGCTCCACCCACCTTCATCACTTTGAGTGCTAAGGAATAAAGGACAGGTCACAGACTGACCTTCTCTCAAGCATGGGCCTCATGTGCACTTATACTGTATAGTAAGGACCTATCAATGGCGACGAGAAACTGGGATTTAAACCACGCGAGCATGGCCACTAGCAGAACAGACAAGAGGTACCGTGTTAAGGAATGGTTTGGACAGAGATTCAACATTGTTAAAGCAGCACACAGTTCTCCAGGCAGACAGGGGCAATCGGGCATGCCCCAACATGTAATTGAAACCAGAGGGGGAGTGCGACAGAGACAATGGCAAGCTAAACGGCGATTCACGCCATTGCAAGGGACAATGCGGCCAGTAATGGGGCCATCAACACCTGTTAATGGCGCACTCAAGGACAATAACAGGGGCAGTTAGGGACGATCGACTGGCAAGGGACCTTTTGTTTCCAACAACAGCTCATGTTGGAGATGTGGAGGCACACACTCAGCCGGAGTTTGCAGAGATGAGCAAAATACCTGCAGAAATTGCAGAAATGAATGCTAGGGGAAATCGCTGGAAGCTGAAGTTCAGTGAGTTCATGTGGAGCACGTATACAGTTCATACACCAGGACGCTACTGATAATGATGAAAGTGCTCCTCAATGGCATCCCAGTATCAATGGAGCTAGACACGGGGGCCAGCCAGTCCCTGATGGGTATCAAACAGTTCGAAAAGTTGTGCGCGTCTAAGGCCAAGAGGCCAAAATTATCGCCTATTGACGCACAGCTACGGGCTTACACAAAGGAGATCATTCCGGTGCTAGGCAGCGCCACGGTAGTCGTGACCCACAAAGATTCGGAGAACAGACTGCCACTCTGGGTTGTCCCAGGGGACGGTCCTGCATACTGGGGAGGAGTTAGCTTGCTGTCATGAACTGGAAATGGGGCGATGTCAATGCAATCTCCTCTGTGGAGCGAGTATCATGCTCACAGATCCTGGACAAATTTGACTCATTATTTCAACCCGGCATCGGCACTTTCATGGGGGCCAAGGTAGCGATTCACATAAACCCGGACGTCAGGCCAGTACACCACAAGGCCGGAGCGGTGCCGTATATGATGCGGGAAAAGATAGAAGGCGAATTGGACCGCCTGCTGAGGGAAGGCATCATCTCGCCAGTCGAATTCAGTGACTGGGCGAGCCCGATTGTGCCGGTGCTCAAGGCAGATGGGTTGGTCAGGATATGTGGTGATTACAAGGCCACCATTAATCGGGTGTCACTCCAAGACCAGTAGCCGCTACCGAGAGCGGAAGACCTCTTTGCGACGCTATCCGGTGGCAAACTTTTTTCAAAATTGGAACTGACCTCAGCTTACATGACCCAGGAGCTTGCGAGTGAGTCAAAGAAGCTGACCACCATCACGACACACAAGGGGTTGTTTGAGTACAACAGATGTCCATTCGGGATTCACTCGGCCGCCGCGATCTTCCAACGAAATATGGAAAGCCTCCTCAAGTCGATTCCAGGGACGGTGGTTTTTCAGGACAACATCCTCATCACGGGTTACGATACTGAAGAACACCTCCACAACCTGGAGGAGATGCTACGCAGACTGGACCGGGTAGGGCTGCGACTGAAAAAGGCGAAGTGCGTCATCCTAGCTCCAGAGGTAGAATTCCTGGGGATGAGGATAGCAGAAGACGGGATCAGACCTACTGCGTCCAAGATGGAAGCGATCCAGAGAGCACCCAGACCCCGTAACACGACGGAGCTGCATTCGTTCCTGGGGCTCCTGAACTATTTTGGTAACTTTCTTCCAAAATTGAGCACGCTGCTAGAGCCGCTACATGTGCTCCTACGCAAAGGTCACGAATGGGTCTGGGGGGACAGCCAGGAAAAGGCTTTTAATAGAGCACGCAATTTGTTATGTTCCAACACTCTGTTAACACTATACGACCCATGTAAGAAACTTGTGTTAACGTGCGATGCGTCATCCTATGGTGTCGGGTGTGTGTTGCAGCATGTCAATGTCAAGGGTCAGTTACAGCCGGTAGCTTATGCCTCCAGAAGTCTGTCCCAGGCAGAAAGGGGCTACGGGATGGTAGAAAAGGAGGTGCTTGCATGTGTATATGCGGTAAAGAAAATGCACCAGTACCTGTTTGGCAGGAAATTTGAGCTGGAGACAGATCACAAACCCCTAACGTCCCTTTTGGCCGACAACAAGGCCATAAATGCAAACGCATCGGCCCGCATACAGAGGTGGGCACTCACATTAGCCGCCTATGACTATACAATTCGGCACAGACCAGGCACCGAAAACTGCGCCGATGCACTCAGCAGGCTCCCACTAGCCACCACTGAAGGGGCTATCGAGCATGTTGCTGAGATGGTCATGGCTGTTGAAGCTTTTGGAAGCAAAGATTCACCCGTGACAGCCCGTCAGATCAAAGTCTGGACAAAAAGAGACCCGCTATTGTCTCTAGTCAAGAAATGTGTCCTGAATGGGGACTGGGCAGCCACGTACAGGGCATGCCCGGAGGAATTTAAACCATTTCACAGGCGCAGGGATGAACTCTCGATTCAGGCCGAGTAGTCATGCCCCAGATGGGCAGAGAGGTATTCATCAGAGAACTCCACAATGAGCACCCGGGCATTGTCATGATGAAGGCAATTGCCAGGTCACACGTTTGGTGGCCAGGGATAGACGCAGATCTGGAACTTTGTGTTCGCAGGTGCAACACGTGTGCCCAGCTGGGCAATGCGCCCAGGGAAGCCCCCCTTAGCCCCTGGCCATGGCCCGCCAAGCTTTGGTCACTCATCCATGTGGATTACACAGGTCCTTTCATGGGAAAAATGTTTTTGGTTGTTGTAGACGCCTACTCCAAATGGATCGAGTGTGATATTTTAAATTCAAGCACATCCTCTGCCACGGTAGAATGTCTATGGGCAATGTTCGCCGCCCACGGTCTACCAGACGTCTTGGTCAGCGACAATGGCCCATGCTTCACAAGCACTGAATTCCCGGACTTCATGGCAGGCAATGGAATTAACCATATCAGAACGGCACCGTTCAAGCCGGCCTCAAACGGCCAGGCAGAACGAGCAGTGCAGATAATCAAACAGGGGATGCTCAGAATCCAAGGGGGTTCCATACAAAGATGCTTATCACGCCTCCTGTTAGCCTATTGACCCCGACCACACTCGCTCACAGGGGTTCCACCCGCAGAACTGCTAATGAAAAGGATGCTCAAAACCCGATTATCCCTTATACACCCCACCATGAAAGAAATTGTCGAGAGCAGGCGCCAGCCACAATATGACTACCATGACAGGAATGCGAGGGCGCGATGTATTGATGTAAATGATCCTGTTTTTGTCCTCAACTACGCTGCAGGGCCCAAATGGCTCGCAGGCACTGTGATTGCCAAAGAGGGGAATAGGATTCTGGTAGTTAAACTTACCAATGGACAAATCTGCCGCAAACACGTGGATCAAACAAAAAGGAGGTTCAGCAACCCCATAGAAGAAGCAGAGGAAGAACACGATATAGAGTTCACTCCACCACAGGTGACCGAACACCGGAACCAAGTGGAGGAGAGCCCAGTCACTGTGGGCAGTCTGGACAGGCCTGAGGCACCGCAAACAGCAGACACTCAGGCCAGCGCCCAACAACCGGAGCCCCAACTGAGGCGCTCTACAAGGGAGCGTAAACCACCAGAGAGACTCAACCTGTGATCCCAATAAGACTTTGGGGGGGAGGTGATGTCATGTATTCAACCAGCATTGTAACCCATGTATAATCTGACCTTAATTTGTACACTGTGAGAACAATGACCGCTAGGTGGGAGACACTCCTAACCTGGGCCTTCAGGTACAAAAGGGGAAGCTCCACCCACCTTCATCATTTTGAGTGCTCAGGAATAAAGGACAGGTCACAGACTGACCTTCTCTCAAGCATGGGCCTCGTGTGCATTTATACTGTATAGTAAGGACCTATCATTGCCCATATCAGCTCTCACTCGCATTCCAGTCTTCAACCTCCTTGTTTCGTAATAGACCTTGAAAATTAAAATTTCATGTTCACCATGGCAACCTGGGATGAGAAAGTAGGAAGAAGAGAGAAGAATAATATCAGAAATGAATAGCACAGAACATAGCGGAGATGAGAGGGCTGGGCCTCTGCTGGCAGGGCAGGGTTCGCTGCAGGGAGACTTTTGTTTACAAGGAGACATTTCACATAAAACCCTTTTGAAGTGACAGGAAATACCATTAAATACTGAGGAGAGAATGCGAGGTGACAGTCCTGATATACTGAGCCCAGCAGCATCCAACCTCGCACAGTCGTGCCAGACTCGCTGAAGCCTTTCAAAGCCTCAGCAATGCCTCATAATGTGCCTTTCATTAAAACTCTGATCCTTTTGAATTGCAGATGAAGAATCACAGATGAGATGTGTGTTCAGATGGGTTGCAGCCCCGGGCTCAGCCAGAGATTCTGATCCGAGCCAGCCGACAGTGCCAGCTCCCTCTGAGTTCACTTTCAAATATAGGCCCACAAGAAGCTAAAGCATTATTTTGCATTCGTAACATTCCAGGGGCTGTGAATTGTCGCGCAGTTGGTCCTCGTCAAGTAAAACTTCAAATCATACAATGATACAGCGCAGAAGGAGACCATTCGGCCCATTGTGCCTGTGTGAGTTCTTTGAACAATCTACCCAAGTAGTCCCATTGCCCTGCCCTTTCCCCATAGCTCTGTAAATGTTTCCCGTTCAAGTACTTTTGCAATTCCCTTTTGAAAGTTACTATTGAATCTCCCTTTCAGGCAGTGCATTCCAAATCATAACAACTTGCTGCATAAAGGACATTTCTTCTCAGCTCACCTTCCTGTTGCTTCTTTTCCTCCCTTTCATTTTTTCTTCCCTCCATTCCGAGTGTCTCACCTCCTGACTCCCCAAAGCCTTCCCACCATCTGCAAGGCATAAATCAGGATATGATGGCTTACTCTCCACTTGTCTGGATGAGTGCAGCTCCAACAACACTCAAGAAGCTCGACACCATCCAGGACAAAGGAGCCCGCTTGATTGGCACCCCATCCACCACCCTAAACATTCACTCCCTCCACCACCGGCATACAGTGGCTGCAGTGTGTACCATCTACAAGATGCACTGCAGCAATTCGCCAAGGCTTCTTCGGCAGCAGCTCCCAAACCCACGACTTCTACCACCTAGAAGGACAAGGGCAGCAGGCGCATGGGAATACTACCACCTCCACATTCCCCTCCAAATCACACACCACCCCGACTTGGAAGCCGTTCCTTCATCGTCGCTAGGTCAAAATCCTGGAACTCCCTCCCTAACAGAACTGTGGGAGTACTTTCACCACACGGACTGCAGTGGTTCAAGAAGGCGGCTCACCACCATCTTCTCAAAGGCAATTATGGATGGGCAATGCCCACATGCCAATGAACAAATTTTTTTTTTAATTCCTGAAGCTGTTCCTTTATCTTCCTCCAGTTGCGGTCCTGTACCTCAGCCCAACTGGACCAGTCTACGAGTGTTAGCAGTGAGGGCCATCATGGCAAAATGTGTCCTTATCCAATTCCACACACACACGCACATTATGCCGGAGTTGGTACCGAGTGACTAGGACTGGGAGCTTTGGCACACTTTCTTCCTGCCGAGCTTTGGGTAGTATATTACTCACCAATGTTCTCCCTAATTTTAATTTTGGGTGCACGGTTCTTTAAGGGGCTGTGTGGCCCAGTCACAGTTTGGCGCATGCGTGAAATTTAACGCTGGAAAAGCTGGACACGGGCTGCGCGAGACCGGCCGAGAGATGCTCGCCCGCGCATTGTTTTGAGTTGGGTCGGTTGTTACCGACCCAACTCAAAACAAATGGCTCAACACAGAGCAGAGTTCGAATCTGGGACCTGTGCACTCTGGATAGCTTTGTATAGGCAGTACATATGAAGCTCAACGGGAGCTCGAGAAACAACATCCTTCGATTAGGCATTTTACAGCCTTCCGGACTCAACATCGAATTCAACAATTTCAGACCATAACTTCTGCCCCTGTTTTTTCGGAGGGCAACTGTTGCTGATGATTCTGCCATTCTCATTTACACCTCCTCTAGACTCTGTACTTGTCCCATTACTATCTCACTTTGCCTTGCGGCAGCATGCCTTTTGTCATTTACTCTCTCCTGCCTTCCACCCTATCACAGATCTTCCCTTTTGTTCCTTCCTCCCCTTCCTGCTTTCTCTGCCTCTGCACTTGCTTAAAACCTGTTACATCTCTCATCGATCTGAAACGTTAACTCGGTTTCTCTGTCCACAGATGTTGCCTGACCTGCTGAGTATTTCCAGCAGTTTTTATTGCACATACTGGGGGGGCCCCAGTGGACTACTAATTCTCAAAGTGAGACGGCCAGATTTTTGTTGGGTAAGGGTATCAAGGGATATGGAGCAAAGGCGGGACAATAGAATTGAGGTACAGATCAGCCAAGATCTAAGTGAATATCAGAACAGGCTCAAGGAAATGAAGGGCCTACTCCTGTTCCTGTGTACCCCGAGTTCCACATTGCATGAATTAATTTTACATTATGCAATTCTACATAGATTTCTTTTGCAAGGTGATGTTAGAACCAAGTGTCAACTCTCAGTTCGTGTCACATGGGTGGATGAAGAGTAAAGCTCCCTCCACTCCGCTCCAACTACATGCCTCAGCCACAACACTCCCCATCGTAGCAATGTGACATTCCCCAATTTTTAACATCAACCATGATGTGAGATTTCCATTCCAAAGGAGGAGAGGTTTGGTGCGCACTGGAAGCTGGGCTCGTTTCATTTGGATCCTTACAGCCAGTATTCAGAGGAGAGTTTATCAGTCTGGACTGAATTTATCACGGATCCCAGAGGTGAAAGATCGGCATCTAATCCACTGCCACCCAGTCCATGTGGTCAGTGGTAATCGCACATGAAACCTGCAGTCTATGTGAACAAGTTAACCAGGCCCTGCTGGGTTCTGAGGGCTTTTTATTACTGTGTCATCACCATTTTTCTAGGCAATTTGCCTCTCAGATATTTTGCAAGTAAACTCTCATTAAATACCTTAAACAGATATGGTCATCCTGCAAGTCACTTTTTCCTGGATTTTAAAGCAAAGCTTATCTGTGACGCTGTAGCATCTTTATGTTGTTGACTTACCACCTGTGATAATTGTTCAGAATTAATTTTCAAATAAACTATCAATGCAGACCCAAGAGGAGAGTTTGTTGGGTCTATGACTGCGCAGTGAATATCAGAAAGTCTATGTTCCACACAAGCCTCCTCTCACCCAACTTCATCTAACCCCATCACTACATCCTTCTATTCCTTTCTCCCTCAGGTAACTATATAGTTTCCCCTAAAATGCCATCTACGTTATTCACCTCAACTACTCCCTGTGCTGGTGAGTTCTACATTCTTACCACCCTCTTAGTAAAGAAGTTTCTTCTGCATTACTCATTGGATTTATTAGTTATTGATATTTCTGTCCTCCAATTTTGGGCTCCCCCACAAGTGGAAACATCTTCTCTACATCTACCCTATCAAATCCCTTCATCATTTTGAAGAGCTCTATCGGGTCACACCTCAGCCTTCCCGTTCTGAGAGAGAAGAGCCCCAGCCTTTCCTGATAGGCTTAACCTCTCAGCTCAGGTATTGTACTTGCACTCATCACCATTTTACTGAAATCAGAGTGCAAGACATAAGGGCTAAATGGAGCCTCATTCAATAGGAGATCAGGCCACAGAGCCAGCCTTTCTGTGTTGTGTGAGGCTCTGTGCTTGGACCCCCACCTCAAACGATTTACACTACGCTGCTCAACCACTGGGGGAATGATGCAGTCATGTCCTCCGGCCTAAAATGTCTTTGTCATGTGTTTTATCCCCCAATTCCATGTCCTGGATGTTCCCCGCAACTCTGTCTGAATGTCCTTGCCTCAGGTATGGAACTAACTCAAGGTCATATCAAACAAACACGAAAGCTGCATCCTGTAACTGGGACATTGAATGTTCCAATGCCCAGCAATCCACTTTAAAAAATTCATTCTCGGGATGTGGACATCGCTGGCAAAGCTGGCATTTATTGCCCATTCCTAATTGCTCTTGTGAAGGTGGTGGTGAGCTGCCTTCTTGAACCGCTGCAGTCCATGTGGTGAAGGTATTCCCACAGGGCTGTTAGGGAGGGAGTGCCAGAATTTTGACCCAGTGCGATTGAAGGAACGGCGATATATTTCCAAATCAGGATGGTGTGTGACTTGGAGGTGTGTGACTTGGAGGGGAATGTGGAGGTACTGGTTTTCCCATGCTCCTGCTGCCCTGGTCCTTCTAGAGTTCACTGGTTTGAGAACTGGGGGACATTGCATCCTTGGAAGTTTAACACAAAATAGCAAATGCTGAAAACCTGAAATAGGAACAGAAAATTCCAGAAATACACAGCAGGTCCAGAAATATTGGTAAGAGAACATTCAGTTTAACATTTCAGGTAAAGAGACACCCTTCATTCAAATCCTTCATGTTAATCTGTCTCTCCTCAGATTCCGACAGAGCTGCCGTGTATTTTCGGTTTTTATCCCTGGTGGTTTGATGGGATTTGCAATCCTGACTGGTGCGTCACTTTTTCTCTAAAGGTGCTTCGCCAAAGGTGAAAGAATTGTGAGAAGAAGGAGGAGGCAAGACTCGTGTTCTATTCCTGGCAGTGGGGATTTGAGTCTGCATATATTTTCCTGCTGGTGTGATGGTGAAAAATGCTCCTGTGGTTCCTGGTGGTTTGGGAGAGCCATACTATGTTGGACTTCGACTCCGTGAATCATACATACCCTGAAGAAACACAAGTTCGCAGTGCGGGGTCAAGGTTCACAGTAGACACAGGCTACAGGTGGAGTCACTGTCTGTGCCGAGGGGTTGGCTGGACTTGCTGCCAGCGTGAAGAGATTTTGACCCAGACAGCCCGGTGGGTAAAACGCACCCACTACCTGCCATGGTACCGGCCTCTGATGGTTCCAGTGTTTCTGGCCTTTCCTGTTCCTATTCCAAGGTTTTCCGCATGTGCTGACCAACCTGATCTCACTCAGGGTCACACTAGAATGGTCTCAGTGCTCCTGGGCTAGGGGAGGTGTAATGTATTTGCTTCATGGGTTCTTTGCTTGAGAATACATAGCAACACATTGCTATTAAGAACGAGTTGGTTTATTAGCAAAGGTTTAACAATCACACTTCACATTACTAGTTCATTAATCATCATCATCATAGGCAGTCCCTCGAAATCGAGGAAGACTTAGGAAGACTTGCTTCCACTCTAAAAGTGAGTTCTCAGGTGACTGTACAGTCCAATACAAGAATTACAGTCTCTGTCATATGTGGGACAGACACTGGTTGGAGGAAAGGGTGGGTGGGGAGTCTGGTTTGCCTTATGCTCCTTCCGCTGCCTGCGCTTACTTTCTGCATATTCTCGGCGACGAGACTCGAGGTGCTCAGCACCCTCCTGAATGCTCTTCCTCCACTTAGGGCGGTCTTTGGCCAGGGACTCCTAGGTACCAGTGGGGATGTTGCACTTTATTAATGAGGCTTCGAGGGTGTCCTTGAAATGTTTCCTCTGCCCACCTGGGGCTCGCTTGCCGTGTAGGAGTTCCGAGTAGAGCGCTTGCTTTGGGAGTCTTGTGTCAGGCATGAGAACAATGTGGCCTGCCCAACGGAGCTGGTCAAGCGTGGTCAGTGCTTCGATGCTGGGGATCTAGTTCATCCACCAGGCTCACAACCACCTGCCTCATCGTGGATCCCCTGAACCCAACTGGCTGGGGTTTTATTGAGTCTTGTGAACATCTTACGTGACTGCCTAAGCCACTCCCAACTCAACAGCTCTACAAACCTGTGAGCATACTCTCAGGGGGTTGTAAATCTATGGAATTCTCTGCCCCAGAGAGCTGTGGAGGCTGGGTCATTGAATATATTCAAGCCGGAGATAGACAGATTTTTGAGCGATAAGGGAGTAAAGGATTATGGGGAGGGAGCAGGGAAGTGGACTTGAGACCATGATCAGATCAGCCATGGTCTTATTGAATGGCGGAGCAGGCTCGAGGGGCCAACTAGCTTACTCCTGCTCCTATTTCTTATGTTCTTATACTTACAGATTCATACATTACAGGAGGGAAGAAATCAGCCCCGTTTCCTTTTCCTGATCGTTAATCAGTGAGCTGTTGCTGCCAAGTGCACATGTGGACATCACATGACGATCATGATGCCTTCAATGGTCACTCTGCTTGCCAACACTCGCTGTCTGAGGCTCGTGGATGAAGAATAGGCAGTGGCTGAGGTGGTGAAGGATTGTTGAAGTCACATCCCAGAAGAAACCATATCCCCTGAGAGAAGGGATGAAAATAGGGCAGTGTCATAATTCTACCCCGTGCAGGCTAAACAGCTGTCCTGTCAACAAATATAACAGAGTATGACTCTGAAGGATCAGCTGGCTTTATATTTCTGGAAGTCAAACAGCAGTAACAGCTGTAAACAAAGTCAGCTTGAAGGAGGATGCATAACCACCTGCAGTTCACCACGCTGTGTTTGGTAGCACTGCTCAAACAGTGGGATGGCAGTGTTGGAATGCCAACCCTCCAGTCGGTTGTCAATGGCACTCGCTGGCCCTAGCCGTGCTGGCTGGGTAACAGATGGTTCTCTGGAGATTGGCAGGGAGGAGACATATGATAGGAAAATGATGGAAACAGACACCATTTGGTGTCCATGTGATGGGAAGGTCATGCAGGGGGAATAGGGATAGTGTGAGGGAGGGGGACTCCCTGACGCTGTAGGACAATATACTGCCCCAACGCCAGCACAAGGCAGTGACAACTTGAGATCTTCTGCCTCTGCTTTGCTGATGTGTCCCTTTTCTCATCATTTTGCTCATTCTTGTTTTTTTTTAACGTGAGAGAATATGCTTTCGCCTTGCTATGTGGGGTTGTGGGGTTGTCCTTCTGTGTTGGTGCTGGTGATTGTTAAATAAAAAGTAAATTGAAAACAGTGTTTGCAAAGCTCCTCTCTGCACACCCTCCATTTTATTCATTTTTGCTACAGCCCAGCTTAGCACTCAGCTCTCCCACCAACCCCTGTTCCAATCCCCACAGTCTGCTTTCTGCCCTACCATCTCGGTCAAAGGCACTAACCGCACCCCGTGATACGATATCCCTCCTTCCCCTTCTTGACCTCTCCGCAGCATTTGATGCTCTCTCAGGTGGACATAAAGGATCCTGCGGCACTACTTCAAAGAAGAGCAGGGGAGTTATCCCCAGTGTCCTGGCCAATATTTATCCCCTGATCAACATCACTAAAACAGATTATCTGGTCATTATCACATTGCTGTTTGTGGGAGCTTGCTGTGCGCAAATTGGCTGCCGCTTTTCCCACATTACAATAGTGAGTACACTTCAAAAAGTACTTCATTGGCTGTAAAGTGCTTTGGGACATCCAGAGGTTGTGAAGGGTGCTATATAAATGCAAAAACAAAACACTGCAGATGCTGGAATCTGAAATCAAAACAGAGAATGCTGGAAATACTCAGCAGGTCAGGCAGCATCTGTGGAGAGAGAAACAGAGTTAAAGTTTCAGGTCGATGGCCCTTCATCAGAACTGGGAAAAGTTCGAGATGTAACAGGTTTTAAGCAAGTGCAAGGGCAGGGAAAGGGTGGGAGGGGAGGAAAGTACCAAAAGGGAAGGTCTGTGATAGGGTGGAAGGCAGGAGAGATTAGAGAGACAAAAGGGATGATGGTGCGAGGCAAAAGGAGATGGTAATGGGTCAAGTTAAGAAACAAAAGATGAGTCTAGATAGGGTGTAAATGGAGATGGCAGAATCATCACCAGCTGGTGTGGGAAAGAGAGAGAAAAACAAAAACAAAGAAACAAATAGGGGCAGAGGTTACGCTCTGAAATTGTTGAATTTGATGTTGAGTCCAGAAGGCTGTAAAGTGCCTAAACGAAAGATGAGGTGCTGTCCCTCGAGCTGACGTTGAGCTTCATTGGAACAGTGTAGGAGGCCGAGGATGGAGAGATCAGAGTGGGAGTGGAGTGGAGAATTAAAATGACAGACGACCGGAAGCTCAGGGTCATACTTACGGACTGAACAGAAGTGTTCTGCAAAGCGGTCACCCAATCTGCGTTTGGTCTCCCCAATGTAGAGGAGACCACATCGTGAGCAACGAATGCAGTATACTAAATTGAAAGAAGTACAAGTAAATCGCTGTTTCACCTGGAAGGAGTATTTGGGGCCCTGGACAGTGGGAAGGGAGGAGGTAAAAGGGCAGGTGTTACATCTCCTGTGTTTGCACGGGAAGGTGCCGTGGGAAGGGGAGGGGTTGCTGAGGATGACTGCAGAATGGACCAGGGTGTCGCAGAGGGAGTGGTCCCTTCGGAACACTGAGAGGGGAGGAGAGGGGAAGATGTGATTGGTGGTGGGATCACGCGAGAGGTAGCGGAAATGGTGGAGGGTGATCCGTTGAACGTGGAGGCTGGTGGGATGAAAGGTGAGGACAAGGGGAACCCTGTCATGGTTCTGGGAGGGATGGCAAAGGATGAGAGCAGAGGTGCTGGAAATAGAATGGACACAGTCGAGGGCCACGTCAACTACGGTAGAGGGGAATCCATGGTTGAGAAAAAAGGAAGACATATCGAAAGCACTAGTGTGGAAGGTGGTGTCGTCAGAATAGATATGACATAGATGGAGAAACTGGGAGAATGGAATGGAGTCCTTACAGGAGGAATTGTAGTTCACTTTGCTGTGGGAGTCAGTGGGCTTATCGTGAATGTTTGTCAATAGCCTATCCCCAGAAATGGTGACAGAGAAGTCGAGGAAGGAAAGGGAAGAGTCGGAGATGGACCATGTGAAGGTGAGGGAAGGGTGGAAATTGGATGCAAAGTGAATGAAATTTTCAAGTTCAGGGCGAGAGCAGGAAACGGCACCGATAGTCATCAATGTACTGGAAAAAGAGGTGAGGGAGGGGACCCGAGTAGGACTGGAACAAAGAATGTTCCACAGATCCCATGAAAAGGCAGCATAGCTAGGACCCATGCAGGTTCCCATAGCAACAGCTTTAATTTGGAGAAAATGAGTGGAGTTAAAGGAGAAGTTGTTCAATGTGAGAACAAGTTCAGCCAGGCGTAGGAGGGTGGTGGATGGGGACTGGTTGGGCCTCTGCTCGAGGAAGAAGTGGAGCGCCCTCAGGCCGTCCTGGTGGGGGATGGAAGTGTAGAGGGATTGGACGCCCATGGTGAAAAGGAGATGGTTAGGGCCGGGAAACTGGAAACTGTTAAAGTGACGGAGGGAGTCGCGGATATAGGTGGGAAGAGAATGGACAAGGGGAAAACAATAGAGTCGCGATGGGAAGAAATAAGTTCTGTGAGGCAAGAACAGGCTCAAACGATGGGTCTACCGGGGCAATCCTGTTTGTGGATCTTGGGAAGGAGGTAGAAGTGGGCTGTGTGGGTTTGGGGAACTATGAGGTTGGCGGTGGTGGAGGGAAGATCT
This sequence comes from Pristiophorus japonicus, assembly GCF_044704955.1. Lineage (NCBI taxonomy): Eukaryota > Metazoa > Chordata > Chondrichthyes > Pristiophoridae > Pristiophorus > Pristiophorus japonicus. The sequence continues at coordinate 80,997,692 of NC_091994.1, forward strand.
CCAGAGGAGTTGAGGTCAGTGACGGTCTGGGAAATGATGGCTTAATGTTCAGTGGTGGGGTCATGGTGTAGGGGGAGGTAGGAGGAGGTGTCAGAGAGTTGCCGATCAGCCTCTGCAAGGTAGAGGTCGGTTTGCCAAACAACAACAGCACCACCCTGGTCAGCAGGTTTAATGACAAGGTTAGGGCTGGATCTGAGCGAATGGAGTGCTGCAAGTTCAGAGGGAGGTAGATTGGAGTGAGTGAGGGGAGCAGAGAAATTGAGATGGCCGATGTCCCGTCAACAGTTTGCAATGAAAAGAACTAGGGAGGGTAAGAGGCCAGAGGGAGGGGTCCAGGTATAGCGGGAGTTCTGAAAATGGGAGAAAGGGTCAGCTGTGCGAGGGGAATGACTCCTGGCCGAAGAAGTTGGCACGGAGGCGAAGGCCTCAGAAAAAGAGTTCAGCATCGTGCCGAGCTCGAAATTCATTGAGGTGGGGGCGTAAGGGGATGAAACTTTTGCTGAGGACTGATGGTTCGGGGTCAGAGAGAGGAAGGTCAGAGGAGATAGTGAAAACACGGCAGGGGGTAAGATTGGAAGAAGTGATGGGATCAGAGGAAAGTGAAGGGGAAGAAGGTTCCGGAGAGGAGTTGGTGTCCAAGAGTTGTTGAAGTTTACGATCCTTAACACCTGAAAGGAAGGAAAAAAATGTTTTTGTTCAAGAGCTGGATGAGGCAAAGGATGAAATGGAACTGCGGACCAGGACAGCTTTGAGATCGAGTGAGTCGGTGCTGCTGAAGAGAGAGGTCGAGAGTGTGCATGTGGCGGTGTATGGCATTGAGCGTGAATCCCAGGATGTGTCGAGAGCAGTGGTTCGAGGAACGCTGAATATCTCGGAGATGTCTGCAATCCTGGGTCGATATATAAATGCAAGTCTTCCTTTTTGATGTGGTCAATCCCCCACTGTCTCTCCTCTGTGATTTACTTTGATGGGACCACCCTAGCTTGCTTCCATTCCTAGTTGTCCCAGTGTAGTCAACCCAATTCTACCAGTGGCTTCTCGTCCCATACCAGCACGGGGACCAGAGCGGATCCTAGCCTTGCCCGATGTACACACACTTTCCAGGTGGAGTCACTGACTAGTGATCAGGAGTGTAGGTTATGGTAATGACCCAGTAGTAAGTTATGGCGATGAGCTAGTAAGCTGATATTGTTAACTGTTCCCTCTCCTCAGGTACTGTTCTCCTCTCCTTCAAATCTGCTGTTGTCATCTCGCTCCTCAAAAAAACAACCCTTGAGCCCTCTGTCCATGCAAACTACTGCCCCATCTCCAATCTCCTTTTCCTCTCCAAAGTCCTTGAACATGTTGTCACCTCCCAAATCCGTGCCCATCTTTCCTGGAACTCCAAGTTTGAATCCCTCCAATCAGGTTTCTGCTCCTGCCACACTACTGAAACGGCTCTTTTCAAAGTCACATCAACATCCTATGTGACTGTGACCATTGTAAACTATCTCTCCTCATGCTTCTCGCCCTGTCTGCAGCCTTTGACATGGTAGACCACATCATCCTTCTCCAACGCCTGGCCTCAGTCATCCATGGGTGGGACTGCACTCGCCTGGTTCCATTCTTGTCTATCCAGTCGTAGCCAGAGAATCTCCTGCCATGGCTTCTCTTCCAGCTGCGGCAACATTACCTCTGAAGTCCCCCAAGGATCTGTCCTTGACCCCTTACTATTTCTCACATATTTAAGGAAGGATATACTTGCATTGGAGGCTGTTCAGAGAAGGTTCACTAGGTTGATTCCAGAGATGAGGGGGTTGACTTATGAAGATAGGCTGAGTAGGTTGGGCCTATACACATTGGAGTTCAGAAGAATGACAGGTGATCTTATCGAAACATATAAGATAATGAGGGGGCTCGACAAGGTGGGTGCAGAGGGGAAACTAAAACTAGGGGACATAGTCTCAGAATAAGGGGCCGCCCATTTAAAACTGAAATGAGGAGGAATTTCTTCTCTCAGAGGGTTGTAAATCGATGGAATTCTCTGCCCCAGAGAGCTGTAGAGGCTGGGTCATTGAATATACTTAAGGCGGAGATAGACAGATTTTTGAGCGATAAGGGAATAAAGGGTTAAGGGGAGCGGGCAGGGAAGTGGAGCTGAATCCAAGATCAGATCAGCCATGGTCTTATTGAATGGTGGAGCAGGCTAGAGGGGCCAGGTGGCCTACTCCTGCTCCTATTTCTTATGTTCTTAACCCACCGAGATCTCTGCGCTCCTCCAATTCTGCCCTCTTGAGCATCCCTGATTTTAATCGCTCCATCATTAGCTGCCATGCATTCAGCTGCCAATACCCTAAACTCTGGAATTGGAATTACCTCCCTAACTCTCTCCGCCTCCTTAAAACCTATCTCTTTGACCAAGCTTTTGGTCATCTGTCCTACTATCTCCTTATGTAGCTCGGTGTCAAATGTAGTTTGATAACACTCTTTTGAAGCGCCTTGAGGCGTTTTACTATGTTAAAGGCGCTATATAAATGCTGAGATTACGGTGATGATGCCGTTGCACACTGGACTGGTTTCTTTCACTTCAATGGGAACTGTGTGAAGTGCTTTGAGACATCGCAACATGACAAGAAGCTTTATAAATGCATAAATAATTCCAAAGGACTCACCTCTCTTTACTGTAATCCACCCAGTCAATAAATAAAGAACGCACTTGACTTTATATAGCATCCTATCACGTCTCTCAGGACCATCTCAAAGTAACGCACATATAATACATTATTTTTGGAGCACGGTGGCTGTACTTGTGGAGGCAAATGTGGCAGCGATGTGCGCACAGCAAGATCCCACAATGAGATGAGCGTGCGCACAATTTGTTCTTTTGGCTCGTGTAGGTTGAGGAGGGAAAGTTGACCAGGGCACCAGATTGTTCCCTGCTCTCTGGGCTCATCAGCAACCATCCATATAAAGAGAGGAAATCGGGAGCGTGTGTTACCTTCCTCCAGGGTGATCAGTGCAGGGAACAGAATTCTGGAGGAGGGAGTGAGAACTGAGTCTTTGCAAAACCTACAAGAAGGAGGTAGATGGGCTTTTCAACTAGGTGACTACAGCGTAAGGAAATGGTGACAGTGTTGGCTGTGGCTCAGTGCATAGCACCCTCGCCTCTGAGTCAGAAGGTTGTGGGTTCAGGTCCCACTCCACAGACTTCAGCACATAAATCTAGGCTGACACTCCAGTACAATGCTGAGGGAGCACTGCACTGTCAGAGGTGCTGTCTTACAGATGAGACGTTAAACTGTGGCCCCACCTGCTCTCTTAGGTGGATGCAAAAGATCCTATGGCACTATTTTCAAGAAGATCAGGAGAGTTATCCCCGGTGTCCTGGCCAATATTTACCCCTCAACCAACATCACTAAAGCAGATTATCTGGTCATTATCACATTGCTGTTTGTGGAAGTTTGCTGCACACAAATTGGCTGCTGTGTTTCCCACATTACAACAATAACTACACTCCAAAAGTACTTAATTGGCTGCAAAACGCTTTGGGATGTGTTTCACGACCACTGGACGTCTCAAAGCACTTTATACCCAATGAAGTACTTTTGGAGTGTAGTCACTGTTGTAATGTAGGAAACAGGGCAGCCAATTTGCGCACAGCAAGCTCCCACAAAAAACAGTGAAATAAATGATCGGATCATCTGTTTTAGAAGGATAAATATTTGGCAGGACCCTGGGTATCAGTCTCCTGCTCTTCTTCAAATAGTGACATGGGATCTTTTACGTCCACCTGTGAGGGCAGGCGGGGCCTCGGTTTACTGTCTCACCTGAAAGACGGCACCTCCGATAGTGCAGTACTCCCTCAGTACTAAACTGGAGCGTCTGCCTAGATTTTCTGCTCAAGTCTCTGGAGTGGGACTTGAGCCCACAACCTTCTGACTCAGAGGCGAGAGTGCTACCCACTGAGGCACAGCTGACAGAAACAAACCAGCAGCTGAGGTCTTGATTTACTGTCACCTCCGTTGCATTGTCCCTCAGTTCCGCACTGAAGTGTCAGCCCAGATTATGTGCTCAAGCCCGGAAATTAGATTCAAACCACAACCTACAGCCTCAGACCGACTGATATTTGATCCTAAAATAGATATTAAAATTGTTATTGAGTTTCTCACTGTGCTGCCTCATCATTGTGTTGCTTCATTTATATATTATTCTTGCTTGTAATGGATTTCAAACTCATGGGAAGTGCTAATTTATAGCACAGGATACAACAATCAGATTTTGTTGGGCATCTATCCAACAGCATAAAATCTCATTATCTCTGGATCCTTTCTGTCTTGTTCAATGTATGTCAGAGATATGTACTTGAAAGAAAGTAAATACAGATAAATACAGATAGACAGATGTGGCCTTTTAATTTTGATAAACTTCAGCTAAATTAATGAACTGCGCAAGTGATGTGCTGCAGTTTGGAGGAGGATGTGAATGGAGCGCCATCATGTGGCGAGTTCAGGCAGTCCAGTTTATAGTTGATGTCTGTTGAAGAGGTGAAAGCAGACTTCAACTGGGGCTAGAAATCCCGCTGCGCCCCGCTTGGGGCTATAACTTTTGAAATCTCTGAAAAGTATCGGCGATAATCATTTTTTGCTCCTGGGAAATTCAGCTATAACGCTCCAAGAGGTAAGTGGAGTGCTAAATCAAACGCTAAGCACTTCTCTTAAGGCGCTAAAGTGTGAGAGCGGGGCAGTAGCGGCAGTGTGCTGAACAATGTGGAGTGCAATGTTCCCGGCATCAGAGGCTGCTTCCCTCGCTTAAAGGGAAGGCCCCATGACGGTTAACAACATTCTTCTACTCCGTTCAGTGTGGCCAAACACTCTCAGAGGGCTTGGACATTGTGCAGCAATGAGGCATCAAAAACTTTCAGCAGGCACCAAACTGGTGCAAAGAATAAAGGTTGTCCTACCTGGAAACCATTCCCTTTAATTAGCGCCCCCAGCAGCCAGTCGAGGTGACAACGCCTCCTCTTCCTGCCGTTGTTAACGCCCGGCGATACAGCAGGTGGCAGGGGCCAATTTCACATCCGGGGCAGTAACGGAGCGCTGAGCACTTGATGACGTCACAATCTCCAGGGCGCTAGAGACTGAGGTGGCAAGTGTTAGCGCCAGTGCTAAACCAGCAGGGAAGTTCGTGAGCATCACTGAACTCGGCACGCCCTGTCGGTTACCCCTCAGCACCCCGTTACCTCCCCCCACAGGCGCTAATGGGAGGCGTAAAGCAGCCAAATGTTCCCCCCTCTAGACTTTTCCTGTACTTGCCAGAGTCCGATGATTTTGAAGCGTTCTTTATGTTATTGAACTGTCTCGGGATCGCAGTAACATATACTGGGCTGCTCACACCATGCTTATGATTCACATATCTGCTCTGTGCCTCCAACTGATGGAACCACCCTTCGATGGGCAATGATGTGTGTCTATGCTGTGGACACTAGGGTAGTGGCAATGCACTGACGTTTTTGGGTGAGTTGTGTTGCTCACCATGTCACTTTTCAGGAGCTCCTGCTGCCGTCTATCCATCAGAACGAAGTCATAAAACCCTCGCACAGCTCTGTGCTGGTACTCTCACCCCTGACTCAGAAGGGTTTCTTTATTCATTCATGGGATGTGGGCGTCGCTGGCAAGGCCAGCATTTATTGCCTTGGTGTTCGATTCAAGTCCCACTCTTGAACTTGAGCACATAATCTGGGTTGACACTCCAGTGCAGTACAGAGGGTGTGCTGCATTATTGGAGATGTTCAATCAAAGGCCCATCTGCCGACTTTTATCACTCAACCGTCACCACCAAGGCACATTAACCGGCGATTCATCTCTTTGCTGTTTGTGGAAAAAATTGCTGCGTGCAAATTGGCTACTCCGCTTGGCTGCACAAATAAATGGTGACTACACTTCTAAAGAAATTAATTGACTGTGAAGTCCTTTGGCACATCCTGAGGGTGTGAAAGGTGTTACAAACGTTCATTCTTTCAACATTTACTTGTAATTTGTCCCGTGATCGTCCGCCTTCGCAGGAGAGATGAAGGGAAGCAGGGACCCTTTGGGGTTTACGCCTCTGTCTGGGTTTCTGCCGATCTTCCTTCATGGCTGCTCAGTTAATTAGAATTTCTTGTGGATAGTGGCACACAAGACAACTCATTCCTTCCACTCTGCTCCACTCCCACTCTGACCTCTCCATCCTTGGCCTCTTACACTGTTCCAATAAAGCTCAACGCAAGCTCAAGGAACAGCACCTCATCTTTCAATTAGGCACTTTACAGCCTTCTGGTTTTAACATCGAGTTCAACAATTTCAGACCGTAACCCCTGCCCCTATTTTTTCCCACGGCAGCTGTTGATGATTCTGCCATTCTCATTTACACCCTATCTAGACTCATCTTTTGTTTCTTAACTTGTCCCATTACCATCTCCCTTTGCCTTGCACCATCATCCCCTTTGTCATTGAATCTCTCCTGCCTTCCACCCCATCACAGACCCTCCCTTTTGTTCTTCCCTCCCCTCCCCGCTTTCCCGGCCCTTACACTTGCTTAAAACATATTACATCTCTAACCTTTTCCAGTGCTGACGTAAGGTCACAGACCCGAAACGTTAACTCTGTTTCTCTCCCCACAGATGCTGCCTGACCTGCTGAGCAATTCCAGCATTTTCTGTTTTTATTTCAGATTCCCGGCACATGCAGTACATTGCTTTTGCATTTCTTCCATTGCTGCCTGTCCAGACAAGATATTCAACTCCTTCCGAGTATCCTCCTGCCTTAATCCAGCAGTTCTCCCCGGCTGATTTTTATATTTGCAAGTCTGTAACAGTATCATCTTGTCTCTGGATTGTTTCCATAACAATGCATGTTTACATGGACGTGCCTATTTGTACTGCAAAAATGACCAACATCGGGGTGGGGGGGGGGCGGAGTCGCAAGAGGACGCAGGCACAGAAGGACAGAAAAAGTGCAATATTCATGGTCAGTCCCATTCGCAACCCCCGGTCAGGTGGACTGTTCCTATCTTTTAACATGTCTGGCTAACGTGGCCCTACCAAGAGTTATACACCCACTAGCATAGCTCTTGGGGCCACAGTAGCATGCAAGCCTTGTCACCATTCCAAGGTGCAGTTCCTAGAGAAGGGATCAGGAGAATCCCTGAGGAAATTCCCGATGTGAGACCTTCGCCAAGGGGTCGATTCATGTAACAATTGAATGTTGGTGATGTGGGTCTGGTGCTGCATGGGGTGATGCTAGGATGGCCCTAGTTGGCACTGCAGGGCCCTCCTCCCATTGGGCAGCATTGGAGCGTGCATAGCAGGAGGCAGAGGTCGTGAACTTGAGAGCACAGCTGACCATTCTTGCCACTGGCACTGCCAGCCCCATGATGCATGTTAGCTGCAGATCCTCTTACAGCAGATGGCACAGCTCTAAGCTTGGTGCCAGCTAACCATCACCTTGTGACTGTTAAGAACATAAGAACATAAGAAATAGGAACAGGAGTAGGCCATATGGCCCCTCGAGCCTGCTCCGCCATTCAATAACATCATGCCTGATCCGATCATGGACTCAAGTCCACTTCCCTGCCCGCTCCCCATAACCCCTTATCCCCTTATCGTTTAAGAAACTGTCTATTTCTGTCTTAAATTTATTCAATGTCCCAGCTTCCACAGCTGGGGCAGCGAATTCCACAGATTTACAACCCTCTGAGAGAAGAAATTTCTCCTCATCTCAGTTTTAAATGGGCAGCTCCTTATTCTAAGATTATATCCCCTAGTTCTAGTCTCCCCTATGAGTGGAAACATCCTTCCTGCATCCACCCATCACGCCCCCTCAGAATCTTATACGTTTCGATAAGATCACCTCTCAATCTTTTGAATTCCAATGAGTTGTATTCTCTCGTACACTGTCAGCCCCGGATAGTGCTGTACACTGTGGGCCTCGGCGCTTCACCTGGGCATCTCACCACAGCTGCGTCAGCCGTGGCTCAGTGGGTAGCGCACTCACCTCTGAGTCAGAAGGTTGTGGGTTCAAGTCCCGCCCCAGGAGCATAAAATCTAGGTTGACACTCTAGTGCAGCACTGAAGGAGTGTTGCACTGTCGGAGGTGCCGTCTTTCAGATAAGACATTACACCAAGCTCTCTCAGGTGGATGTAAAAGAACCCATGGCACTATGAGTTATCCCCAGTGTCTTGGCCAATATTTATCCCTCAATCAACATAACCAAAACAGATTATCTGGTCATTATCACATTGCTGATTGTGGGAGCTTGCTGTGCGCAAATTGGCTGCTGCATTTCCCACATTACAACAGTGACTACACTCCAAAAAGTACTTCATTGGCTGTAAAGCACTTCGAGATGACTGGTGGTCGTGAAAGGCACTATATAAATGCAAGTCTTTCTTTTTTATCTTTCTCAATTCAGAAAATGAACCCAAACTGGAATTTCCACGGGGAGATCCTCCCGACCTTCTGCCGGCCGGAATAGCAACCAAACCTCTGAAGAAACGTGCGTGAGTGGCTCAAAACGACCAATTGCACCAAAGTTCCTCAAAGGAAGCTCCGGCAGCAGACTGGGACAATCCCTGCGGCAAATTCTCCCCCACCACCCCCGCTGTCACCGCTGACTTGGTCCAAAATTTGCAAGATCTTTCGTAGTGCCGTTTCTGAGATTGGGCCTAAGGCAAAATGTGGGGGGCAGAGGGGAACTTTTCTCCGCTTCTAACCTTGCTGCCTGTGACCCGGTAGTGCTTGATCCTGACATTGGAAAGCATTCTATTTACTGCTACTAATATCCTCCTTTTCCCAAAACAAATGGGAGACAATAACTAAAATATATTCAGGTGTTTCAGCAGTGTCTCTGTCACTGCACTGTAACGCGGCTAGGACAGCAGTAATCAGTAGAAATTAATATGTAAGCCCTGTCTGTGGATAAATCACCAATAGTGACAGAAATTAACCTGCCATCTGGAGAAGGAAGTCCTCACTAATGCTCAGTGAATGTTTTCCTGCTGAGCGGTTCTACAGAAGATCACGAGCTTTGACTATCTGTTGCCAAGTCTTCCACCTCATCAGCTGTCGGCCCAGATGGCTGAATATTTCCATTTAGCAATACTCCGCAAAAAAGTTCTGAAATTTTTTTTCGGCGGAGAAGGCAAAGAAACATTATAGAAGGGGATGCAGACATGTCAGCCACAGGTCAGAAGGTCGTGGGATCAAATCCCACTCCAGAGACTTGAGCAGAAAATCTAGGCTGATGCTCCAGTGCAGTACTGAGAGAGTGCAGCCCTGTCGGTGGTGCTGCCCTTTGGATGATGTAAAGTCCTGTCCCCTCAGTACAGATTCACACGAGGCATGTAGTGAAGTCAAGGTCACTCTGGACCTGCACCTTTATTTCACAGCTCTGGAATGCTGCACTTGCCTGAGACCTGTCCTTATATACCTGTCTCTTGCAAGTGCACCCCTGGTGGTAAGGTATGCTGGTGGTTACAGGTCATATCTTATTACAGTCATGTATAGCATGTTAGGATACAGTTATATATAATAATGTAAGATACATGACATCACCCTCCCCCAAGGTCTTATTGTCTTTATAGATTCAGTCTCTCAGGTGGTCTACGCTCTCGCGTGGAGCGTCTAAGTTGTGGTTCAGTTGTTTGCCTTGGTGTCTGTTTTTCTTTGGGTGTGGTTGCTGGTATCTCGCCTGGGCTGTCTGTTTCGATTGGTGTGATTGTTGTTGACTCGCCTGGGCTGTCTGTTGGGATTGCCCTTTCCTCAGGGTGTTCCCTCTGTCTGTCCACCAGGTGTGGTGCGAGTTCCACATTGTAGTCTGCCTCTGGTTCCGCAGTGTTGTTGGTAAATCTGCTTTTGACTTGGTCTACATGCCTCCAGCAGGTTTTGCCATTGTCCATTTGTACTACCAGTAGCCTGTTTCCTTCCTTGCCCGTTACTGTCCCTGCAAGTCATTTGGGACCCCTGCCATAGTTTAGTACAAACACTTTGTCCCCTATCTCATTCCATCTCCCCCTCGAATTTCTGTCATGGTACTCAGTCAGCTTACAGCGCTTTGCCTCAATGATTTCGTGCATGTCTGGGAGGATTAATGAGAGCCTTGTTTTTAAAGTCCTTTTCATCAACAGTTGCGCGGGGTAGATCCCAGTCAGTGAGTGCGGACGAGAACTGTATGCCAGCAGCAGTCGCGACAGGCGACCTTGCAGCGTGGGACCTTGGATTTGAAGCATGCCTTGTTTAATGATTTGCACTGGTCACTCCGCCTGGCCGTTGGAGGCCGGCTTGAACAGTGCCGTCTTGACGTGATTTATGCCGTGGTCAATTATAAAGTCTTGGAATTCTGCGCTGATGAAGCACGGACCATTGTCACTGACCAATATGTCAGGGATTCTGTGCGTTGCAAACATGGTTGCGAGGCTCTCCACAGTGGTGGAGGTTGTGCTCGAGTTTAAAATGGTGCATTCGATCCACTTTGAAAATGCATCTACAACTACGAGAAACATTTTGCCCATGAATGGGCCCGCATAGTCTATGTGCACCCGCGACCACGGTTTGGTAGGCCAGGGTCAGGGGCTCAGTGGAGCCTCCCTGGGGGCATTGCTGAGTTCAGCACAAATGGTGTACCTTCGGACGCAGAGCTCCAAGTCCGCATCAATACCAGGCCACCAGACGTGGGATCTGGCTGTGGCCTTCATGAGAACGATCCCCGGGTGCTCGCGGTGGAGCTCCCGGACAAATGCCTCTATGCCTCACAGAGGCATGACTACTCGGCTGCCCCACATCAGGCAGTCTGCTTGTAGTGATAGCTCATGCATGCGCCTGTGAAAGTGTTTTAATTCCTTGGGGCAGGCATCGCGAGCCTCTGCCCAGTCACCAGTTAGGACACAGCTTTTTACTAAGGATAACGTGGGGTCGCTGGCCGTCCAGGCTCTGATTTGACGAGCCATCATGGGCGAACCTGTGGACTCAAAGGCATTGATTGCAATGACTATCTCACAGTCCTGTTCATTAGACCCTTCTGTGGTCGCCAGGGGTAGCCTGCTGAGCGCGTCGGCACAGTTGTCTGTGCCTGGTCTGTGCCTTATGGTATCATCGTAGGACGCCAGCATGAGTGCCCACCGTTGAATTCGCGCTGAGGCGTTGGCGTTTATTGCCTTGCTCTCGGATAGGAGGGACGTGAGGGGCTTGTGGTCGGTTTCTAATGCGAACTTGGCCCCGAAAAGGTATTGGTGCATCTTTTTGACACCGTACACGCACGAGAGCGCCTCCTTCTCTCCCATTCCGTACCCGCGCTCCACCCACGAAAGTGACCTGGAGGCATAAGCTATGGGTTGTCATTTACCCGCACTATTGACATGTTGCAAAACGCACCCGACCCCATACGCTGACGCATCGCATGTGAGAACTAGCTTTTTACCTGGGTCAAAGAAAGTCAAAACACTGTTGGAACACAGAAGGTTGCGTGCCTTATTGAAGGCGCGTTCCTGGGCGTCCCCCCAAAACCAATTGCACCCCTTCCTGAGTAGCACGTGGAGAGGCTCCAGCAGCGTGCTTAAGTTCTGCATAAAGTTCCCAAAGTAATTGAGTAGCCTGAGAAAGGCGCGCAGTTCTGAGACATTCCGGGGCCTGGGTACCAGGCGAATTGCTTCTGTTTTGGACTCTGTTGGGCGGATTCTATCAAGGGCCATCCTTCTGCCCAAAAATTCAACCTCGGGTGCGAGAAACAGGCACTTGGATTTCTTGACTCGTAGGCCTACCCGATCCAACCGCTTTAGTACTTCCTCCAAATTACGGAGATGGGAGTCTGTGTCCCTGCCCATGATAAGTATGTCGTCTTGAAATACAACCGTCCCCGGGATGGACTTGAGCAGACTCTCCATGTTGCGCTGGAATATGGCAGCTGCCGACCTGATGTCGAATGGGCATCGATTGTACATGAAAAGGCCTCGATGTGTGTTGATGGTGGTGAGTAGCTTGGATTCCTCGGTCAATTCTTGCGTCATATACGCAGATGTGAGGTCTAGTTTTGAGAAAAGTTTACCTCCAGCCTATGTGGCAAATAAGTCCTCCGCTCTGGGCAGCGGGTACTGGTCCTGTCGGGAGACTCTGTTTATGGTAGATTTGTAGTCCCCACAGATTCGTACGGATCCATCAGGCTTCATGACTGGGACAATGGGACTTGCCCAGTCGCTAAATTCCACAGGTGATATAATGCCTTCCCGCAGAAGCCTGTCTAGTTCATGTTCAATCTTTTCCCTCATCACATAGGGCACAGCTCTGGCCTTGTGATGGACCAGTCTAGCATCCTGTGTGATGTAGATTTTGACTTTGGCCTCTTTGAAAGTGCCCACACCTGGCTGAAAGAGATGTTCAAATCGCTTTATAACTGTTGAGCAGGCGGTCCGTTCCTCTAATGACATGGCATGGACATCATCTCATTTCCAGTTTAGTTTTGCCAGCCAGCTTCTCCCCAGCAGTGTTGGGGGGTCTCCGGGGACAATCCACAGGGGAAGTCGATTCACTATCCCTTTGTGTGTGACAGAGAGCATGGCGCTGCTGAGGACTGGGATGATTTCTTTGGTATAGGTCCTTAGTTTGGTGTCGACCCTTGTGAGTTTTGGTCTGTCTCTTTTATGCGGCCACAGTTGTTCAAATTGTTGAGCGCCCATGAGAGATTGACTCGCTCCCGTATCCAGCTCCATGTTGACAGATATCCCGTTGAGTGGGACCCTCATCATTAGAGGAGGCATCCTGTTGTAGGAGCAGCGGCCATTGATCGTGTTGACCCACTGTACACCGGTGTCCCGGGTACTGTCCCCACCATCTTCTGGTCCATTTTCCGACCCATCCAATTCGTATACCAGCCGAGCTGCCATTTTTTTGCACATGCGGGCCAAATGCCCTGTATATTCACAATTTCTGCAAACAGCCTGCTGAAATCGACATCCCCTTGACGAGTGCCCACCCCCACACCTCCAGCACAGACCTGTTCCATTGTTCAAAGTGTTCCCAAAGAATGAGCTGCGTCTGGCTGATCTCTCTTGAGCTTCTCTCAGTTTGTAGTTGATTGCTCGCATTGTGGGTTGATGAGGTGTGAACGGCTGTTCCTGTGGCCCTTGATGGCTTCTGCCTGCTGTTGAGAGTCTGTTCTCCCGGTTTTGTCTCTGTGTGGGGGTAGCAGCTTGTTTAGTGCTGTGAACTTCTTGTTCCGATATTTCGTTAGTTGTCGTACCTGCATTGTAAATCAATCTCGTTTCTTCTTCCCCTACCAAGAATGTCTGTGCAACCAGTGCTGCTGCCTTTAAGGTCAGGTTCTTGGTCTCTATGAGCTTTCGGAATATGCCTGCGTGGCCTATTCCTTCAATGAAAAAGTCACTCAGTATTTCTCTCCTCAGTTCATCGGAGAACTCACATAAACTAGCCAATCTCCGAAGTTCTGCCACAAAGTCAGATATGCTCTGGCCCACACAGCGTCTGTAGTTGTAGAACGTGTGTCTGGCTCGCTGGCTTCAGGTGGTCTCTTACCAGTGTGCTCAATTCTTCAAACGACTTGCTTGCTGGTTTCTCGGGTGCCAACAGATCCTTCATTAAAGCGTATGTTTTCGAGCCACAGCTGGTCAAGAGATGGGCTCTTCTCTTGTCTGCCTTATCGTCGCCTAACCAGTCTTTGGTTACAAAGCTTTGCTGGAGCCTTTCTATAAAGTCCTCCCAATTGTCTCCCACATTGTACTTTTCATCTGATCCGTTGTTCGCCATTCTGTGGATTCTGTAATCCCGTAACCCGTCGCCACTGTAAAGTCCTGTCCCCTCAGTACAGATTCACACGAGGCATGTAGTGAAGTCAAGGTCACTCTGGACCTTCGCCTTTATTTCACAGCTCTGGAATGCTGCACTTGCCTGAGACCTGTCCTTATATACCTGTCTCTTGCAAGTGCACCCTTGGTGGCAAGGTATGCTGGTGGTTACAGGTCATATCTTATTACAGTCATGTATAGCATGTTAGGATACAGTTATATATAATAATGTAAGATACATGACAGATGAAACAAACTGAGACCCCGTCTGTCCTCAGGTGGACATAAAAGGGCGCATGTCACTATTTCGAAGAAGAGCAGGGAAGTTCTTCCCGATGTCCTGGCTAATATTTATTCCTCAACCAACATCAGATTATCTGGTCATTATCACATTGCTGTTTGTGGGAGCTTGCTTGTGCGCAAATTGGTTGCCGCGTTTCCCACATTACAACAGTGACTGCGGGGCTGAAATTGCCCCTTTCGATAAGAGCCGTAAGCGTCGGGTCGGGAAGGACTCACCGCTCAGTCAGCGCGGAGGGGCCGCCATTTTGAAAATTGGCTTCCATTATTTTTTGAGCAGTGTACGGGGCCGCCCTGGCCATCTTCCCACCCTTTGTGCCCGGCGTGGAAATTACTCTGTGGAAAATTGCCCCATGGGAGCGCATTGGCTGTCGCTCAGTGCCCCTCGGCAGCTTTCCCCGGCAGGAAGCTTCTTGTGGCTGGGCAGCGCGTCCGGCCATGACCGCCATTTTATTTTAATTGTTGAAGTGGGACCGGCAACAGCGGCCATGGGTTCGGTGTGGGTCTCACTAACATGGCTGCAGAGCTCGCAAAGCTTTAAGCTGAAGGGTTGGGACGCTGTGACGCGTCAATGCCACGCGACATGGGACGTCACCAGTGCGGTGCTGACGACTCAAAGAGGCAGCCGACCCAACAGGACGACACTTCCGCCCCGCTCCCGACCCCACATCCACCCGCTGCAATAAATAAATAAAGAGCTGGATTGGGGCGGAGAAAACACTTCAAAATGGTAAGGGCGGCCTGTTTGGGACAAAGGGCGATTTCGGCCCTTACACTTCATAAGTAGATTAATTGGCTATAAAGCACCTTGGAACGTCCTGATGTTGTGAAAGGCGCTATATCAAGGTGCAGGCTTTTCTTTCTTTCTTGTATTATGTCTGGCAAAGATGCAAGTGGTTGAACAGTCTCCTTTTGTGTTGTAAACTTCTATTCATATTGAGATTTCAGTGATGGTGTATTTGTTTCTTTCAGTGCATTATGTCGGTCATGATTCAGAGAGATGTGGGTGGGAATTGAGGCAGGTACAGCTCTCCCTCACCTTTGACCTCCAATGGACAACCCACACTGTTATGTTTTTAATACTCTTATGAATGACTCCACGAGGTCTAGTATTGTACTTGAACAGTTGTTGTAACCCCAGAGTGAGGCACAAGCATGGTGGGCAGCCTTTTATACTGGGCCCTGCACACCTATGCAAGTGACCCACAGGTCTCCCAACGCAGTGCCCTCTGGTGGCACATTTTATGTGACTATACAGTTAGTATACATGGTCTACATACATGACATGCTCTATGGCACCAGCAGCCAGGTTCATGGCACCATGAGTGGCTCTGCTGCACAGAAGGGTGGGAAAAAGAGTGGGAGAGCTATAGTGATAGGGGACTCTATTGTAAGGGGAATAGATAGGAGTTTCTGCGGCCGCAACCGAGACTCCAGGATGGTATGTTGCCTCCCTGGTGCAAGGGTAAAGTATGTCTCGGAGCGGCTGCAGAGCATTCTGGAGAGGGAGGGTGAACAGCCAGTTGTCATGGTACATGTAGGTACCAACGATATAAGTAAGAAGCGAGAAGAGGTCCTACAAGCTGAATTTAGGGAGCTAGGAGTTAAATTAAAAAGTAGGACCTCAAAGGTAATAATCTCTGGATTGCTACCAGTGCCACGTGCTAATCAGAGTAGAGGGAGCAGGGTAGTTAGAATAAATACGTGGCTTGAGCAGTGGTGCAAGAGGGAGGGATTCAAATTCCTGGGACATTGGAACCAGTTCTGGGGGAAGTGGGACTTGTACAAAAGGGACGGTCTGCACTTGGGCAGGACTGGAACTGATGTCCGAAGGGTAACATTTGCTAATGCAGTTCGGGAGTGTTTAAACTAACATGGCAGGGGGATGGGAACCTATGCAGCAAGATAGGGCGAAGTAATATGGAGTCACAAACAGATGGTAGAAAGGTAAAAAGCAATAGTGGAAGGCCGAGTAAACAAAGGCAAAAAACAAAAAGGGCCACACTACATCATAATTCTAAAAGGACAAAGGGTGTTAAAAAAATAAGCCTGAAGGCTTTGTGTCTTAATGCAAGGAGTATCCATAATAAAGTGGATGAATTAACTGTGCAAATAGATGTTAACAGATATGATGAGATTGGGATTACAGAGACGTGGCTCCAGGATGATCAGGGCTGGGAACTCAACATCCATGGGTATTCAACATTCAGGAAGGATAGAATAAAAGGAAAAGGAGGTGGGATAGCATTGCTGGTTAAAGAGGAGATTAATGCAATAGTTAGGAAGGACATTAGCTTGGATGATGTGGAATCTATATAAGTAGAGCTGCAGAACACCAAAGGACAAAAAACGTTAGTGGGAGTTGTGTACAGACCTCCAAACAGTAGTAGTGATGTTGGGGAGGGCATCAAACAGGAAATTAGGGATGCATGCAATAAAGGTGCAGCAGTTATCATGGGTGACTTTAATATGCATATAGATTGGGCTAACCAAACTGGAAGCAATACGGAGGAGGCGGATTTCCTGGAGTGCATAAGGGATGGTTTTCTAGACCAATATGTCGAGGAACCAACTAGGGGGGAGGCTATCTTAGACTGGGTGTTGTGTAATGAGAGAGGATTAATTAGCAATCTCGTTGTGCGAGGCCCCTTGGGGAAGAGTGACAATAATATGGTGGAATTCTACATTAGAATGGAGAATGAAACAGTTAATTCAGAGACCATGGTCCAGAACTTAAAGAAGGGTAACTTTGAAGGTATGAGGCGTGAATTAGCTAGGATAGATTGGCGAATGATACTTAAGGGGTTGACTGTGGATGGGCAAAGGCAGACATTTAGAGACCGCATGGATGAACTACAACAATCGTACATCTCTGTCTGTCGTAAAAATAAAAAAGGGAAGGTGGCTCAACCATGGCTATCAAGGGAAATCAGGGATAGTATTAAAGCCAAAGAAGTGGCATACAAATCGGCCAGAAATAGCAGTGAATCCGGGGACTGGGAGAAATTTAGAACTCAGCAGAGGAGGACAAAGGGTTTGATTCGGGCAAGGAAAATAAGAGTACGAGAGGAAACTTGCAGGGAACATTAAGACGGACTGCAAAAGTTTCTATAGATATGTAAAGAGAAAAAGGTTAGTAAAGACAAACGTAGGTCCCCTGCAGTCAGAATCAGGGGAAGTCATAACGGGGAACAAAGAAATGGCTGACCAATTGAACAAGTACTTTGGTTCGGTATTCACTAAGGAGAACACAAACAACCTCCCGGATAGAAAAGGGATCAGAGGGTCTAGTAAGAAGGAGGAACTGAGGGAAATCCTTATTAGTCGGGAAATTGTGTTGGGAAAATTGATGGGATTGAAGGCCAATAAATCCCCAGGGCCTGATGGACTGCATCCCAGAGTACTTAAAGAGGTGGCCTTGGAAATAGCGGATGCATTGACAGTCATTTTCCAACATTCCATAGACTCTGGATCAGTTCCTATGGAATGGAGGGTAGCCAATGTAACCCCACTTTTTAAAAAAGGAGGGAGAGAGAAAACAGGGAATTATAGACCGGTCAGCCTGACCTCAGTAGTGAGTAAAATGATGGAATCAATTATTAAGGATGTCATATCAGTGCATTTGGAAAGAGGTGACCTGATAGGTCCAAGTCAGCATGGATTTGTGAATGGGAAATCATGCTTGACAAATCTTCTCGAATTTTTTGAGGATGTTTCCAGTAGAGTGGACAAGGGAGAACCAGTTGATGTGGTGTATTTGGATTTTCAGAAGGCTTTCGACAAGGTCCCACACAAGAGATTAATGTGCGAGGTTAAAGCACATGGGATTGGGGGTAGTGTGCTGACATGGATTGAGAACCGGTTGGCAGACAGGAAGCAAAGAGCAGGAATAAATGGGTATTTTTCAGAATGGCAGGCAGTGACTAGTGGGGTACCGCAAGGTTCTGTGCTGGAGCCCCAGCTGTTTACATTGTACATTAATGATTTAGACAAAGGGATCAAATGTAGTATCTCCAAATTTGCAGATGACACTAAGTTGGGTGGCAGTGTGAGCTGCGAGGAGGATGCTATGAGGCTGCAGAGTGACTTGGATAGGTTAGGTGAGTGGGCAAATGCATGGCAGATGAAGTATAATGTGGATAAATGTGAGGTTATCCACTTTGGTGGTAAAAACAGAGAGACAGACTATTATCTGAATGGTGACAGATTAGGAAAAGGGGAGGTGCAACGAGACCTGGGTGTCATGGTACATCAGGCATTGAAGGTTGGCATGCAGGTACAGCAGGCAGTTAAGAAAGCAAATGGCATGTTGGCCTTCATAGCGAGGGGATTTGAGTACAGGGGCAGGGAGGTGTTACTACAGTTGTACAGGGCCTTGGTGAGGCCACACCTGGAGTATTGTACACAGTTTTGGTCTCCGAACTTGAGGAAGGACATTCTTGCTATTGAGGGAGTGCAGCGAAGGTTCACCAGAATGATTCCCGGGATGGCGGGACTGACATACCAGGAAAGACTGGATCAACTGGGCTTGTATTCACTGGAGTTCAGAAGAATGAGAGGGGATCTCATAGAAACGTTTAAAATTCTGATGGGTTTAGACAGGTTAGATGCAGGAAGAATGTTCCCAATGTTGGGGAAGTCCAGAACCAGGGGTTACAGTCTAAGGATAAGGGGTAAGCCATTTTGGACCGAGATGAGGAGAAACTTCTTCACCCAGAGAGTGGTGAACCTGTGGAATTCTCTACCACAGAAAGTTGTTGAGGCCAATTCACTAAATATATTCAAAAAGGAGTTAGATGTAGTCCTTACTACTAGGGGGATCAAGGGGTATGGCGAGAAAGCAGGAAGTGGGTACTGAAGTTGCATGTTCAGCCATGAACTCATTGAATGGCGGTGCAAGCTCGAAGGGCCGAATGGTCTACTCCTGCAACTATTTTCTATGTTTCTATGTCTCTGGGCCTCCGTCCATAACTCATCAATATTGGGTGATACTGGTGCCAGATGTAGCGATAGAGCAAAACAGACAAGCGGATGGACGGACGGCGGACAGACAGATAGATGGATGGATAAATGGATGGATGGATGGATGGTCACACAGATAGACAAACAACAGGCAGACAGGTAGGCAGGCAGAAAGGGCTGGATTTTCGGATCTGCTCATTTCGGGGCGGTAATGGCGGCGGGGCGGTAAAGTTTGCACCCGGGAACAGTTTGCGCCTCAGTCAGCAAAAATGGGCAGCTGGGCCCGAGTGTGGGGCGGAGCGCTAAGGGAGCCCTTGCACACCTCTCTTAGGGCGCTAGGCCGGCTGAGCATGGGAAAATCCCGGGCTAAACAGCTGGCCTCAGAGCGCTGTAAGAGAGGCCTGGGGAGGAAAAAAAACAGAAACCCCCCCCCGCCCCACCAAAAACATTCTCAATAAATAACTCAAGCCACCATATCATAAATCACAAAAACGACCAATCACAACTACCTGAGGTGGACATTACTTACCTCACTGCGGCTGTTACAGCTCAGACCGCCCGCTTCCACAGGTGTTCCCACCAGGGGGCGCTCTATGGGGCACTACGGATCGGGCGGTAGCCAAAAAGCGAGCCGGTGTCGCCACCAGGGCTGTTGCAAACCGGCTTGCCTCCCCTGGGCGGTAATGCTCCGCACCCCGCCAAAACCGCCACCGAAAGTTACAGTGGGACGCTGGAAGTTTACCGCCTGCCCGGAAAAACTTACCACCGCCATTGCCACCCCTCCGTGGCGTAAACAGAGGCGGCAACAACCGAAAATCCAGCCCATAGTATTGGAGATTTAGTGAGCTACATCCCACTATAAAGTCGGTTATGCAAATAACTTTTCTGAGACCCCAAGCAACCAGAGGTTGGCACAGTGTCCCAAAAACATTCCCCCATCGTGATTACTTGGGCTGCTGGCTCTATCGATTTCTATAACTGCATCCCACTGCATGTGATCAAGTGGATCAGGCTACCTAGGTTCCCAGGGAAGCATTAGATGTGACTTGAGATAACGTCGCTGGCTAATAATGACACAGATTAACCTCGGTGTTGTTACAGTGCAAGAATCTTTCAGAGATCAGTGCCCAATTGCTGGCCAATCAGACCGTGTGACATACACTCTATTTAACTCTCATACGATTCTGCTGCCCGAATGTTTCACTCTCACAGGATCGATATTTCAGTCATGTGGGGATAATGCTGAAAAGCATTTCACAGCTGTCATATTGCTGGTGACTGATAATTCACAAGTGGAGGTGACACATTGATCCTATGGGCAGTAAAATATCATTCCAGCCCATCAAATAGCAATAGCTTCAGAATTAATTTGAAATTTGCTTCAGGCCATATCAGATACTCACAAAACAGAGAGTCTTACTAATTTCTCAGCTCGTGGCCTTTGATACATAGGGCAGTTGTACACCAGTGTTACCAATTCTTGTTGGACCTCGTCCTGAAGGCTTCATAAGAAATAGAAGCAGGAGCAGCCCATATGGACCCTTGAGCATGGCTGACCTTCTAACTTAACTCACTTTCCCACTCTATCCCATAGCTCTTGATTCCCTTCATCGCATGAGCCCCCGTATCCAATTGCCCCACCCAGGAGGAGGTTCGGAAAAGCCTATTACTGTACACACACATCATGTTGTCTTTTACGTTTAGTCATTGGCCATAATCCCAACCAATGTGTTGTTCGAGGACCACCCTCAGGAATGCTGTGCCATAGGAACATAGGAACAGGAGTTGGCCATTCAGCCTCGTGAGCCTGTTCTGTCTTCCAATGAGATCATGGCTGATCTGTGAGCTAACTCTATAAACCCGCCTTTGCCTCATATCCCTGAATATCTTTAGTTAATCAACATCTAGCAATCACAGATTTTAAATTAACAATTGAACCAGCATCAATTGCTGTTTACGGAAGAGAGTTCTAAACTGCTACCACCCTTTGTGTGTAGAACTGTTTCCAAATTTCACTCCTGAAAGCGCAGGCACTAATTTTTAAACTATACCCCCTAGTCCTGCATTGGTTGTAATCTACCAACATTCCCTGGATTCTGAGGAGGTCCCAACGGATTGGCAAACCGCAAATGTAAAGCCCCTATTTTAAAAAGGAGGCAGACAGAAAGCAGGAAACTATAGATCAATTAGCCTAACATCTGTCGTTGGTAAAATGCTGGAGTCCATTATTAAGGAAGCAGTAGCAGGACATTTGGAAAAGCATAATTCAATCAAGCAGAGCCAGCATGGCTTTATGAAAGGGAAATCATGTTTGAAAAATTTGCTGGAGTTCTTTGAGGATGTAACGAGCAGGGTAGATAAGGGGGAACCAGTGGACGTGATGTATTTGGATTTCCAGAAGGCATTCGCTAAGGTGCCACATAAAAGGTTACTGCACAAGATAAAAGTTCATGGGGTTGGGGCCAATACATTAGCATGGATAGAGGATTGGCTAACTACCAGAAAACTGAGAGTTGGGATAAATAGGTCATTTTCCGATTGGCAAACAGTAACTCGTGGGGTGCCGCAGGGATCGGTGCTGGGGCCTCAACTATTTACAATCTATATTAATGACTTGGATGAAGGGACCGAGTGTAATGTAGCCAAGTTTGCTGATGATACAAAGATGGGTGGGAAAGCAAATTGTGAGGAGGACACAAAAAATCTGCAAAGGGATATAGACAGGCTAAGTGAGTGGGTAAATTTGGCAGATGGAGTATAATGTGGGAAAATTTGAGGTTATCCACTTTGGCAGAAAAATAAAAAAGCAAATTATAATTTAAATGCAGAAAAATTGCAAAGTGCTGCAGTAGAGAGGGACCTGGGGGTCCTTGTGCATGAAACACAAAAAGTGAGTATGCAGGTACAGCAAGTAATCAGGAAGACAAATGGAATGTTGGCCATTATTGCAAGGGGGATAGAGTATAAAAGCAAAGAAGTCCTGCTACAACTGTACAGGGTATTGGTGAGGCCACACCTGGAGTACTGCATACAGTTTTTGTTACATCTTGGATAAGGAGTCAGACTAGATACTGCAAGCTCAAAGTAAGTGTGATCGTAGTCCTTTATTACAGATATCAGAGTGCCTTTCCAGCCTGTGAGGCCTCCTTAGATACAGATGCTCCCAAGGGATTGTGGGATCCCTTGGGACTCCAGGGGATAAGCGCTCTGGTGATTAGGCATGGTAATTACAAGTTTACATACATAACAGTTTTGGTATCCGTATTTAAGGAAGGATATACTTGCATTGGAGGCAGTTCAGAGAAGGTTCACGAGGTTGATTCTGGAGATAAGGGGGTTGACTTATGAGAATAGTTTGAGTAGGTTGGGCCTGTACTCATTGGAGTTCAGAAGGATGAGAGGTGATCTTATCTAAACATATAAGATAATGAGGGGTCTTGACAAGGTGGATGCAGAGAGGATATTTCCACTCATAGGGGAAACTAGAACTAGGGGGCATAGTCTCAGAATAAGGGGCCGCCCATTTAAAACGAGAAGAATGAGGATGAATTTCTTCTCTCCCAGGGATGTAAATCTGTGGAATTATCTGCCCCAGAGAGCTGTGGAGGCTGAGTCATTGAATATATTTAAGGCAGAGATAGACAGATTTTTGAGCGATAAAGGAATAAAGGGTTATGGGGAGCAGGCAGGGAAGTGGAGCTGAGTCCATGATCAGATCAGCCATGATCTTATTGAGTGGCGGAGCAGGCTCGAGGAGTCAAATGGCCTACTCCTGCTCCTATTTCTTATGTTCTTATGTCCTAGACTCCCCAACCAACAGAAGTAGTCTATCTATCTACCCGATCTGCTCCTATTAATATATTGAAAACATCAATCAAATCACTCCTTAACCTTCTAAATTCTAGGAAATACAACCCTAATTTGTGTAATCTCTCCTTGTAATTTAATCCCTGGGGCTAGAACCTCCACTTTTGTGATTATCAACGAAAAATGGGCGTTATTTCCGGCGTGGATAGTAAAAAAGGGTTTTCAGATCGCCGGCTTCTCACCCATTCTCAAAACACCTGGTTTACATTTTTGAAAATGGGCGTTACCGCGAGCGATATCAAATGGGCGGTAGAGTTAAATTATTCTGACCTCATTTCAGAAAGTGTGGCATGGCAACGCTCGATTCCCATGATTCAGGAGGTCAAGGGTCATCATGACAGGCGCAGAAGAGGAGACAGAGAAAGAGGGGGCTCAGAGGGACTGAAGGCGTGTGTGGCTGTGGTGTGTGCTTGTTTGGCTGTTGTGGGAGGCACAAGGGAGATTCATCAGCAACAAAATGCCTACTAAGCACCAAGAACATAGTTGCCACTGAGTTTTTGTCCAACAAATAACATATAAAATGGAAGGGATGGAGGAGACCCTGGAGCTGGTAGCCAGGAACACTGGTGGCAGAGGGCTCCCAGTGGTCCCGGAACACTGCACTGCACCCCAAGGTGCCGCACCCCCATTATCAACCACACATGAGAGCCAACAGCAACATTTTGCTTCTGGCTCAGAGCATGCTCCCACCTTGGGACCGTCCTCTCTCGTAACCGTCCAATCAGCGCTTCGGCCATCAGCCCCCATTCCCCCCCCCCCCCTCAATGAAGCATCGCCGAGGAGCACCTTGGCCAGGCGGCTTGGCATCAGGAGGGGAAGGGGAAGGGGTAAAGTGGGGAGAAGAAAGGGGGGCAGGGGAAAGGGTTGGTTTGTACAGAAATACTGATGATTTCAGACTAATGTTCGGTTTAAATGTTTTTTATTTAACAAAACCTTGCAACACATTGGCTCAGATAGCTGCACCATTACACGCTGGTGATTCCTTTACATCAAAGGGTATAATCACACTTAACTTCAATCAACTTAAACTTTAAATGTCACCAAGGTGATGCCCACCATTCATATATGACTTGTACACCCAGCAGTGTGTCAGCCTTGTAAATAACACCAACGTTCTTTCAGGCAAAGTGATCATTGATGAGCTCCTGACATAAGGCTCTTGCAGCTATCATGGCACCATGGGCCCTTTCATGCGGTCTACAGGGGGGCGGGGGCATGGCTTCAGCCTCAACCTGATTGTCTGGGCTGATGTCAGCATCCGCCTCCTCATCCTCCTCTTCCTCTCTCTGGTGAGGTGGACTGTCAGACTCATCAGACAATTCTTGTCCCCTCCTGATAGCCAAGTTGTGTAGCATGGAGCACATCACCATGAATTGAGCTACTTGCTCAGGGTGGTATTGGAATTCGCCTCCTGAGTGGTCCAGGTATCTGAAGCACTGCTTCAGCACTCCAATAGTTTTCTCGACGATATTGCGAGTTGCTCTGTGGCTCTCGTTGTATCGCCTCTCGGCCTCGGTGTGGGTGTCATGCAGTGGGGTCATCAGCCAGGTGGTGAGGCCATACCCTTTGTCCCCAAGCATCCAGCATTGACGTTGTGGCTCATTGTTAAACAAGTCAGATACAGTCCTCTCACGCAGAATGTGCACATCATGGATGCTGCCCGGAAATTGAACATTCACTACCAGTATAATTTGCTGGTGGTCGACAATCAGCTGGACATTCAGGGAGTGGAATCCCTTGCGGTTCCTGAAAACCTCAGCATCCTGAAAAGGTGCCCGCATCATGATGTGTGTACAGTCTATTGCTCCCTGCACCTTGGGGAAGTTTGCAATTCTGGAGAACCTTAGAGCCCTCTCACTCTGTGCCTCCATGGTCATAGGGAAGCTGATCAAGCCCCTCCTGTGTGCGTACAGGGCTTCAGTGACCTGTCTAATGCAGCGATGTGTGGCATGCTGAGAAAGTCTGCAAATGTCACCAGCTGCGGCCTGAAAAGAACCCGAGGTATAGAACGACAGTGCCGTGGTGACTTTGATCTCGATGGACAGTGCAGTTCTGATGGTGCTGACAGGCTGCAGGTCTGCCCTTATCAGCTGGTGTACCTCAGTGATAACCTCTTTGTGGAAGCACAGTCTCTGAAGGCAGGTGGTGTCGGGCAAGTCGAGGTAAGAATGCTTCTCCTTGTACTTGTGGGGTTGTAATGTCTGGTCCTCCTCATCTGTCTGTCACTTCTTACATTGGGCACATAATGCAGTGCAGCGTACCTTCGGCAATGTCGAGTCACCAAGAGAGGGTGAGAAAAGACAGGTTCCATTGCAGCAGCTCTCTGATTGCCACCAATTGGTCAGAAACAAGGAATGTCCTGACGAACACACCTCTTCAATTCCAATTGGTCACACTGTGGTCAAGATGTTTTCAGAGATGTTCACATCAACTCCAACGACCTGCAGAGTACATCCGAACTCCACTGAGGTTGAAGCACAGCAGCCTTTTAAAGGACGCGACATGTGATCTACAACATGGCGTCCATAACGCTGTGATTCATTCCGGTTAGTTCCACTTTTAGTGGGCGATTTTTTGAGCAAGTGATATTGTGGGCAAAATGTGTGTGAGGTGGTGAAATTGACGATGGGTGATCTCCATGGCCGCTAGTTTGGGTAAAAGTGCTCTTTACAACAAAAAACAGTTGCCGGGTGCTAATATCGAATCTCGGCGTTAATTCCGTGCGGAAAGTAACGCTGGCCGATATTATGGGTATTGAATTCGCCCATCCTGCTGATTCCGCCCAGAAAAAGTGAGCTGGCGTTAATATTATTTCTCGGCATTAAGCACATGTGGAAAATAATGCTCGGCGATCAGTCTCCTAAAAAAGCCCGTCAGTTTCCATTTTGTGCCAAAATGGGCGTTATACATTATTTCAGTGGTAAAATGGGCTTTAAGTGGGCATTAAGCAGGTAAAAAAAAGTGGAGATTCTAACCCCGGGAGTCCGGGAATCATTCTGGTAAACCTACGCTGCTCTCGCTTTAAGGTCAATATATCCTTCCTACAGTGTGGTGCCCAGAACTGCTCACAGTACTCCAGGTGTGGTCAAACCAGAGTTTTGTATAGCTGTCGCATAATCTCTACCCCCTTGTATTCGAGACCTCTAGATATAAAGGCCAGCATTCCATTCGCTTTTTTGATTATTTTTGTACCTGTTCCTGACATTTTAATGATCTATGTACCTGGACCCCCAAGTCTCTCTGGATATCCACTGTTTTTAGCTTTTCAGCATTTAGAAAGTACCCTTTTTAGGTCCAAAGTGGATGACCTCACATTTGCCAACATTTAAATCCACTTGTCACAGTTTTCCCATTCACGTAATCTATCTATATCTCTTTGTAATTTTATGCTGCCATTTACACTGCGACAATCTTTGTGTCATCGGCAAATTTGAATATATGACTTTCTATCCCATCATCTAAATCACTAATAAATACGGTGAATAGTTAAGGCTCCAACATAGATCCCCACGGGACACCACTAGTCACATCCGGCTAATTTGAGTATTTACCCATTATCCATACTCTCTGTCTCCTGTTGCTCAACCAATTTCCTAATCTGAGGTCGATGACAGGGAGATGCATTTCTACCTAAGGCAATATTGCGACACCTGACCTAATCTAAGTCCTGTGTCCACAGACCGAAGTGTGTATGTGAGGAGATAGTCATTTGCCGATGCAGTATAACGTGGATAAAAGTGAAGTTATCCACTTTGGTAGGAAAAACATAAAGACAAAGTATTATTTAAATGGTGATAGCTTGGGAAGTGTTGATATACAGAGGGACCTGAGTGTCCTTGTACACCAGTCATTGAAAGCAAAATGCAGGTGCAGCAAGCAGTTAGGAAGGCAAATGGAATGTTGGCCTATATTGCAAGAGGATTTGCGTACAGGAGCAAACATGTCTTACTACAGTTATACAGGGCCTTAGTGAGACCACACCTGGAGTATTGTGTGCAGTTTTGGTCTTCTTACCTAAGAAAGGATATACTTGCCATAGAGGGCATGCAGCGAAGGTTCACCAGACTAATTCCTGGGATGGCAGGACTGTCGTATGAGGAGAAATTGGGTTGACTAGGCTTGTATTCACTAGAGTTTAGAAGAATGAGAGGGGATCTCATTGAAACATATAAAATTCTGACGGGGTTGGACAGACTGGATGCGGGGAGGATGTTTCCCCTGGCTGGGAAGTCTAGAACAAGGGGTCACGGTCTCAGCATATGGGGTAGGAATTTGAGGACCGAGATGAGGAGAATTTCTTTCACTCAGAGGGTGGTGAACCTGTAGAATTCTCTACCACAGAAGGCTGTGGAGGCCAAGTCACTGAATATATTTAAGAAGGAGATAGATAGATTTCTAGACACAAAAGGCATCAAGGGGTATGGGGAAAAAGCGGGAATATGGTGATTGAGGATCAGCCATGATCATATTGACTGGCAGTGCAGGCTCGAAGGGCCTACTACTGCTCCTATTTTTCTACGTCACCTATTCTTCAGTAGGGAGGCAATGATGGTCCTTCAGGCATAACTCCAGCCATGTTCAAAAACATCCATTGATTGTCAAGGTGACCACAACCTTGAACTCCTCAATTACTGAATCCTTGCAAGCAACAGCAGGAGACACCTACCAATTTTCACAACCAGTGATGCAGAGACCAGGTGGCAGGGCTAACTGTTTCATCAACATTGCTGCAAGGTGCATTTATGCTCAGTATATCTCACCTCAGCCATGATCACATCGTGGGTCGCCCCGACCTGTGTGAGAACACCACCGCAGATCGGGGCTATAAATAGAGCTGGAGCGTCAGGCCCTGGAACAGCATGGCGGAGGTGTGGCGAATGAGGGTACGGGGCCCAGAAGAGCCAAGGGCCCAGGGGCAGCACGGACCTTCCCACAGTGCGATATGTGTGCGCACTAGGTCCGTGCAGCAGAGCAAGTCTCCAGTCGTCCTGGTTAATCCTTGCCACTGGATAAAGGCCTAGCTCTGTCGAGCCCGTGTGGTGGCTGATGTGCAACGGTCACCACACGTTAAAAAAATTCACGCACAGGCATCTTCTACCCCCTCAACTGGAGTTCAGAACTGGAACATCGGGTCCTTCATTGAACTCTCATGGAAGCAAGTCATCCTCGTTCGAGGAACTGCTATGATGATGATGATGATCTCACCTCAATGCTTTCCCTGTGTGAGAATGCATGGTGCCACCTAATCTAATTAATCTCCATTGGCACCTTCAAGAGAAGAGGTGACTATCTGGAAAAGAAGGCAAACAATTAGGCGCAATTGTCGAATTGGATACGAGAGCGAAGGTGTTGGTTTGTTCATTTCTACACCATCATCTCTAATCAGAGAACCATGAGATAAGAAGTGGCTTGGAGTAACGATGATTGAAGATAACTATCCCTTCATGCAGGCTGGATTTTCTTTTATTTATTACAAGTGACTATACTTCAAAGGTACTTAATAGGCTGTAAAGTGATTTGGGATGTCCTGAGGTCATGAAAAGCGTGTTACATGTAGTATATGTAAGCACTCTAATAATGACTCCACGAGGTAAGGGTATTGTACTTGAACTGTAGTGACTTTAATCCGTTTATTGCAGTTCCTTGAGTGAGGACATAATGAGGTGAGCTCCCTTTTATACTTGGTTACCTGCAGTGTGCAGGTGACCCTTAGGTCTTCACCAGTAGCACCCTCTGATGGTACAGGTATGGTGCATACAGTGTGAAAGTACATTCAGTGGTCTAGTGTTACAGTACATACATTATACATACACAACAATACAAATGTAGGTTCATTCGTATACAGAGACCGAGCTGATCTCAGAACTGCGCCTCGCTTTTATTAGGTGATCTAAGGGACTAACTGCAGCAATAAGGAGCTCTTGATGCTTAGCGGAAAGGGTATGTAAAAGTTGGCTTTTTCTGCAATCAGATCAAGGGTATTGAGCATCAGCACTTGCATCGATCCCCCTCCCTCCAGTCCCCTGCTGTAAACCACATCTACCCCCAATTCCATCTATCTCCTTGCAAAACTGTCGAAGATGACGTTCCATCCTTTGGGGACTGCACAGCTTTAGTATTTACCTGGTTGAGGAAACTGCCCATGTACTGACTTCTCCACTCTGTCGTAGCCAAGCAGCTCTGTTCTGCTGCCTTCGCTGAGAATACTGACTGGAACAGTCCGTGTAAAGAGGGCCTCTTCGCGCAGTTTTCACATTTCTGTCCACCCGATCGGAGGAAGGATATTATCACCCTTGAAAGATGCAGTGCTTTTTGCCTTTTGCAGCAGTACAAGACCATCACTTGGGAGTGATGGCACTTTCCATTATCTGAGGATAAAAAGACTGAGAGGAGACACAGTGCAGGGCTTCAGTGTAATGAAAGGCATGGATGAGATAAGCCGGCTGCTTATCTTGGACAAGGAACACAGAACTCAGGGGCACAATTATGAATTCTCGGGCCTCGCGCAGGATTAGAGATTAGATGAGTTTTCGTTCCGTCAGAGCAGTGAATGTGGAACAGATTTACAGAAAAAGTAGTTAATTCTGGTCAATGATGCCTTTAGAAAGAAGCTGCAGTTAATGCCAGTCAGGAAAGGGGACTGGAAGTTATAGACATATGATTAGATCATTCTGGTTCACGGTGGGAGAGGGGGGTGGAGTTAAGAACATAAGAACATAAGAAATAGGAGCAGGAGTAGGCCATTTGGCCCCTCAAGCCTGCTCCACCATTTAATAAGATCATGGCTGATCTGATCATGGACTCAGCTCCACTTCCCTGCCCGCTCCCCATAACCCTTTATTCCCTTATTGCTCAAAAATCTGTCTATCTCTGCCTTAAATATATTCAAAAACCCAGCCTCCACAGCTCTCTGGGGCAGAGAATTCCATAGATTTACAACCCTCTGAGAGAAGAAATTTCTCCTCATCTCAGTTTTAAATGGGCGGCCCCTTATTCTAAAACTATGTCCCCTAGTTTTAGTTTCCTCTATGAGTGGAAATATCCTCTCTGCATCCACCTTGTCGAGCCCCCTCATTACCTTATATCTTGCAATAAGATCACCTCTTATTCTTCTGAATTCCAATGTGTATAAGCCCAACCTACTCAACCTATCCTCATAAGTCAACCCCCTCATCTCCGGAATCAACCTCGTGAACCTTCTCTGAACACTTTCCAATGCAAATATATCCTTCCTTAAATTCGGAGACCAAAACTGTATGCAATACTCCAGGTGTGGCCTCAGCAATAAAGTTTGGAAGGGACTTTAGAGCTGTTGGGTGGGGGAGGTGAAATCCCTGCTCGAAGTAAGCATGCACAGAGGGTGATAAGCATGGGCTCGATGGCCATTACTTTTTCCAAGCATTCTTATTTTTTTTCAGGAGATAATCTCACATTGTTTTGACACCGCTGCAGCTGCAGTATAGGCTGCAAGTTGCTGGGCAGTTAGTTGATGATGGGTGGTAATGGAGAGCTGACTGGCTGTTACACAACCATTACATTTCACCAGCATTTGGATACCAGGAAGCAGAGCTCTCCTTTACAAGGCCGGAGTTTTTTGTACATTCGTTCCTGAGATGTGAGCGTCACAGGCAAGGCTGGCATTTATTGCCCATCCCGAATTGCCCTCGAGGAGGTGGTGGTGAGCCGCCTTCTTCAATCACTGTTCTTTGTAGCAGTTTTGGTACATCACCATCATAGGCAGTCCCTCGAATGAGGATGACTTGCTTCCACATAGATTCACAGATGTTTCAATGAAGGACCAAATTGAAGGGTGGAAGATGCCTGTGCATGGATTTTTTTAACGTGTGGTGACCATTGCACATCAGCCACCACACGGGCTTGACAGAGCTAGGTCTTTATCCAGTG
Organism: Pristiophorus japonicus; assembly: GCF_044704955.1. NCBI lineage: Eukaryota > Metazoa > Chordata > Chondrichthyes > Pristiophoridae > Pristiophorus > Pristiophorus japonicus. The sequence continues at coordinate 81,028,533 of NC_091994.1, forward strand.
GCAAGGGTAAACTAGGAGAACTGGAGACCTGCTCTGCTGCACGGACCTAATGCACACACATATCGCAGTGTGGGCTGGCCCGTGCTCCCCCCTGGGCCCTCTCCTCTTCTGGGCCCCATACCTTCACTTGCCACGCCTCTGCCACGATCTCTCGCAGCACCACCGCCGCGATTTTGATACAACTGTGTGGCTCGCGAGGCCATTTCAGACGGCAGTTAAGAGCCAACCACATTGCTGTGGATTTGGAATCACAAATACAAGTATAGAAATAGGAGGATAGGAGGATAGAGCAGATGAATGCGTGGCTGGAGAGATGATGCAGGAGGGAGGGCTTCAGATTCCTGGAGCATAGGGACCGGTTCTGGGGGAGGTAGGACCTGTACAGGCCGGAAGGATTGCACCTCAACTGGACCAGAACCAATAGCCACACAGGGAAGTTTGCTAGTGCTGTTGGGGACGGTTTAAACTAATTTGGCAGGGGGTTGGGTACCAGGATGTAACATTAGAAAGGGGAAATAAAGTGCGCAAAGGATTGGGAGAGGCAGAGAGCACTAAAGTATGAAATAGTAAGGTATTACGTGGAGTTCAACTAAGAGAGAATACAGGATGGTCGAAGATGGGTTTATAGTGTATGCATGTGAACACACGAAGCGTACTAAACAAGTATGCAATTGTGGGCCTGGTGGATGAACTGGTGATGTGTGGTGTGATTGTTGAACCTTTATTAATGGACCAGCCAGTTCTTAATAGCAATTATGTTACCATTAAGCAAATACATTACATCGTGGCCTGCCACGACCTGTGTGAGAAGACCACCACAGGTCAGGGCTATAAATAGAGCTGGAGCATGCCACTGCAGGTGAGGGATCGTGGCGGAGGTGCGGCGAATGTTTGTGGCGGAGGAGCGGCGAGAGATCACGGTGGAGGTGCGGCGAATGAGGGTACGGGGCCCAGAAGAGCCGAGGGCCCAGGGGCAGCACGGGCCAGCCCACACTGCGGTATGTGTGCGCACCAGGGCCGTGCAGGAGAGCAGGTCTCCAGTCGTCTTGGTTAGCCCTTGCCACTGGATAAAGGCCTGGCTCTGTCAAGCCCGTGTGGTGGCTGGTGTGCAACGGTCACCACACGCAGTATTCCAATCCTCCATAGATACAGGGGTGGTGCTGGAGGACTGGAGAATTTCAAATGATACACCATTATTCAAAAAAGGGTGTAAAGATAAACCCAGCAACTACAGGTCAGTCAACTTAACCTCGGTAGTGGGGAAGTTTTTAGAAACAGTAACCAGGGACAAGATTAACAGCCACTTAGATACGGGTGGATTAATTAAGCAAAGCCAGCATAGATTTGTTAAAGGCAAATCCTGCTTAACCAACTTGATCGAGTTTTTTGATGAGGTAACAGAGAGGGTTGATGAGGGTAATGCGGTTGATGTGGTGTATATGGATTTCCAAAAGGCATTTGACAAAGTGCCACATAATAGGCTTGCCAGCAAAGTTGAAGCGCATAGAATAAAAGGGACAGTGGCAGCCTGGATACGAGATTGGCTCAGTGACAGGAATCAGAGAGTAGTGGTGAACGGTTGTTTTTCGGACTGGAGGAAGGTATACAGTGGTGTTCCCCAGGGGTCAGTACAAGGACCTCTGCTTTTCTTGATATGACTTGGATGTGGGTGTACAGGGCACAATTTCAAAATTTGCAGATGACACAAAACTTGGAAATATAGTGAACAGTGAGGAGAGTGATAGACTTCAGGAAGACATAGACAGGCTGGTGGAATGGGTGGACACGTGGCCGATGAAATTCAACGCAGAAAAGTGTGAAGTGATTCATTTCGGTTGAAAGAATGAGGAGAGAACATATAAACTAAATGGTACAATCCTAAGGGGTAAGAGGGTGCATGAACAGAGAGACCGGGGCGTATGTGTGCATAAATCATTGAAGGTGGCAGGGCAGGTTGAGAAAGCATTTAAAAAGGCTTTTGGGATCCTGGGCTTCAGAGTACAAAAGTGTGGAAATTATGATGAACCTGTAAAAAACACTGCTTCGGTCCCAAGTGGAGCACTGTGTCCAATTCTGGGCACCGCACTTTAGGAAGGATGTGAAGGCCGAACATAAGATGCAGAAAGAAACATAGAAACATAGGGGTCAAGTTTCGGGCCGCGACTAGAACAGCACAGCCCTGCGAGCCACGCCTGATTTTCGCGTTCAAAACCGCGCCTAAAACTTACCTCGATATTCTCCCCGCTGCTGGAACGTTCCAGGCCCATGGCACAGTGCAACACAAGCTGTGGGGGGCGGAGCCAGGTCCCGGCGCTGAAAACAGTGCCGGGACCTCTGCACATGCGCGCTAGAGTGTGCGCGCATGTGCAGTAGCTCCAGGCCGCCGAGGCTGTGTGGGAGGGGCCCAAAGCACGCCGCCCCTAGCCCTGGCCGAATGGGCTCACCAGGGCAGCAAAGATTGGACTCAGGCCTCCCTCCTCTTCAGCTCCTGCTCTGGCTCCCACTGCCCCCATCCACCCCACCCTCCCCCTGTTCAGCTCCCAGTCCGCTCCGGCTCTCTCCTGCCCCCCACCCCCCATCCCTGTTCAGCTCCCAGTCCGGTCCACTCCTGCCCTCCCCCCTGTTCAGCTCCTGGTCCGGTCCGCTCCCGCCTGCGCCCCCCCCTCGACTCCCACCCGTTTAGCTCCCCCCCCCTCCCCCCCTTCAGGTCCAGTCCAGTCCGCTCCCCATCCCCTCCCTCCATGTCCTTGGCAGGGCCCGCCCGCCCGGCATCTTGCTGGGAGCAGGCCCCGCCCGAAGTCTTCTGCCTGGCTTCCTCTCGTCGGCTGGGCTTGTTCAGCCTCCTCCCCCCCTCCTCTTCTCACCCCCTCCCTCCCTCTCCTCTCCCTCTCCTCTCCCCCTCCATCCCTCTCCTCTCCCCCCGCCCTCCCTCTCCTCTCCCCTCTCCTCTCCCTCCCTCCCTCCCCCTTCCTCCCCTCACCCATCGCTGTCAGAAACACAGAGAGACCCTGACAGACAGAGAGAGAGACACTGACAGACAGAGAGAGAGAGACACTGACATAGAGAGAGACACTGGGGGTGCCCCATCCCAGCACGATGTGGAGGGCTCCCGGTGCTGCAGTCGGTGAGTAGAAACTTAATTTTTTATTTATTGATTTTTTTATTATTTGTTTTATTTCTTATTTTTTAATTTTTTTTGATTGATTTATTGGTTGATTTATTGATTTATTTATCATTTATTATTGATGATGACTCTTTATTTTAAAAGTGAAGTGTTTAATGCTTGTAAACCCTCTTTCCCCCCTCCCCCATCTCTCGTTCCCTATGCCTGATTTCTAAGTGTAGACAAGGGGCTAGACTTTCCATTTGGTGGCTAAGGCCGAAAAAAATGAGCCTTGTTCCAGCGATGCGGACGTATCGCCCGTGCTGATCGGCAACTCAAGGCCCATTTTTTTTTTTGCGATTTTCCACTCGGCCTTAGCCCAGCGATGTCAAATGGGTGATGTGATTTCTCGGTGATCTCACGATCGGCCAAAGAAAACGGAAGTGAAAGAAAAAAAAAGCTTCCCTAGCAACGCATTACTGCGCATGTGCAGGTTGATTTTTTTCAGGTTGATGCTCCTTCCTGCGTTTTGAGAGATCAAGGGTCTTCACACATGCTCAGAAGCTCTGTGTGGGTCTGGGGGAGAGAGAGAGAGAGAGAAAGGAGAAAGGAAGCAGGTATTTTGACCAACTCTTAAACCAGATAAATTTAAAGAATGAAGGGAGCTGCAGGAAAGCGAAGGGCCAAGCCCTTCAGCGAGAAGGTCAATGAGGCCCTAGTGAACAGTGTCAGCGCGAGGTGGGAGGATCTGACACGGGGTGGGCATGGGAAACCTCCACCCCGTGCATATCGGAGGATTTGGGCAGAGATTGCCGAAGTGGCCACGTCGGCATCTAATGAAGCCCGGACACCGGACCAGTGCCGCAAAAGATGGAACAGTCTACTGGCGGCTGCAAGAGTGAGTTAAAATTTAAATTTGAAATCATCCATATTTATTATTTAATGTTGTATGGAAAATCTAATTCGATTCTGCAATGTTAACTCGTAATCTTTAAACATAACTAAGTAACTAAATTAGGATTAAATTATGATTACATTTATGCACCGCAACATAAATTTGAATGTTACAGTATGAAATATCTTATTCCTATGCAATATAGTGCAAACTTGTAATTGAACTTATAAATCTGTCAGTTTTTGTTGCTATCAGTAAATGTTTATTGCTAAATCCATCTGCTTATGCTGTGCAATGTTACCTTATCTATTACAGAAGAAGATATCCATCAACCAGCGAGAGCAACGCAGAATGGGCGGGGGCTGTGCCATGCTGCAGTCGCTCACCACCTACGAGGAGCTTGCAGTGGCCTTGGTGGGGCCAGAAAGCCGTTCGGTCACAACCCATGGTGTGGCCGAACCCACCCTAGAATCATGTGAGTAATGAGAACCGTGCATTGTGTAATGTGTGAGTCAATAATAAATATTTGTTACGCGGGTAATCCTATGCAATGATACTTTAATTTGATATATAATTGAGTTATACTATTGAGATGTACTATTGATCTTCAAATGAGGTCATGTTAGGCCTGGTGACCGCTTGTGCATATGGGCTAATGGTAATGTTGTGAGTTCTTGAAAAATTGAGATGAATTGATTTGCATTGTTAAACGTTGTTTATAACTTCCATTTATCTTTCAAAGGTCAACAAGTCTTGCTGGAATCAACGGACACATCCACTGAGCAATCAGGAAACTCCCAGGAGGAAGAGCCAGAGGAAGAGCCAGTGCAGACTCCTGCTGCGACTGTGGGTGAGCAGGAGGAGCAGGAGGAGGAGGAGGAGGAGGAAGAACAGGAGGTTTTTTTTGTGGGGGGGGGGAACAACCTGCGGCCATCTCTTTTGAGACAGATGAGGCACCGGGACCAAGCGGTGTGAAGGTGGTGATGCCAAGGCACGTGACGTTACAGACGCCGACCCCACGGCGGTCTGGTCAGTGTGATATGCACTCGCCTGCCACGGAGGACCAGACGGAGAGCTTACTTTCCCTGTGCAGGGAGACGGTCGCGACCGGTCGTGACCTTATCCAGAGATTCGCGGGTTTCTCAGCCAATTGGAGCCAGTTCTCCACAACCTGGAGCGAGTTCTGCTCGCACATCTCCAGCTGGTCTTCTGAGCAGTCACAGACTGCTGAGGAGACGTTGGAGGCGATCAGGGAGCAGATAACCGCAACAAATGCCCTACGGCACACGTTGCTGGCTGGACTCGGTGCTGCACCCCAAGGTGTCGTGTCCACTCGCAGCGAGACCCCAAGCACACAAGCGAGTACGGAGGACACAGTTCCTCTTGACTCGGAAGTAGAGCCTGAGGCTTCTGCTTCTGCTCCGTTACCTCCACCACGGCAGGAAGTCTTGCCGTCCCACTCTGCATGACTTCTTGGTGTCGGTCTGCGGAGACCAAAATGGGCGGCTGGGGTGCGAACACGGGGTGGGACAGGATCTGGAGTGAAACGTGGCCGCGGGTAGGGAGGGGGGAGTGCTTCTCAATAGTTCACTTGTTTCTAAAATGTTCACTTGTTATTATCACTTTATTATTCTCTTGTTAGTGTTACTAAATTGTGCACTTGTATTCAATACTTAAATGTTCACTTGTTATCATTACTTAACTGTTTACTTTCCATTCTTTCTGACATGGTCACTTGTTATCGTTACTGAAATGGTCACTTGTTAGCATGACTGAAATGGTCACTTGTTCTTTCAAACTTAAATGTTCAATTTCTTCTTCTAATGTTTTGGGGATTTTGAGGGAAGGGTGGGTTGGTGCGGGGGGTGGGGGTTGGAGGGAGGGTGTTGTTCATTAGTTCTTAAAAAAAAATTTGTTTCTTAATAAAAAAAAAATTTTCTTCAACTTTTGTACCTTTTCTCTTAGTTACATAAGTTTTACAACGTACAGTTTTCATGCATATTTGTTTGTTTATTCTGTTTCCCCACGGAAATGAAACTTTTGATTAACCGTAACTGTAATTGAACGTTTGAATATCAACAATAATAGTTCAAGCGAAGCGTTCATTAATGAGCTGCTGATGCAAAAGCTTAGCGGCTGTGTAACTGCCACTGGCTACTGGTCTTCGGGAAGGGTGTGGTGGTACCGGTGCTAGATCGCCAGGCTGATTAAACTTCCCTACGTCCTAGCCCGCGTCCTCTCCCGCCTGTTCCTCCTCTTCATCTTTGCCGGCTGCCTCTTCTGTCTCATCTCCTTCTGGAGGTGGACCTGCAGCATGATCTGGCATTATTTGTCCTCTCTTTGGGGCCAAGTTTCGGCCTGTGTTGCTCCTGTTTTTTTGGAGCAACTCGTTTAGAATGGAGTATCTTAGAAATTGCAATTCTCGGCATTTAGTTTGCTCCAGTTCTAGTCAGTTAGAACAGTTTCAGTTTGGAACAGATTTTTTTTTCAAAAGGGGGCGTGTCCGGCCACTTAAGCCCGTTTTGAAAGTTTAGGCAGTGAAAACATACTCCAAACTAACTTAGAATGGAGTAAGTGTAGATTTTTGTACGCTCAGAAAAACCTTGTCTCCACTTAGAAAATCAGGCGTAGGTTACAAATCAGGCGTAGGGAATGGTGGGGTGGGGGGGTTTAAAGGGAAGTTTACAAACATTAAACACTTCAGTTTTACAAATAAAGAACCATCATCAATAATAAATGATAAATACATCAATAAATCAGCCAATAAACCAATCAAAAAAAATTAATAAAAAATAAAAAAAATTTAAAAATCAATAAATAAAACATTTTCTACTTACCGACTGCAGCACCGGGAGTCCTCCAACAGTGTGCTGGGACGGCCCCCCCAGTGTGTCTCTGTCAGTGTCTCTATCTCTCTGTCTGTCTGTGTGTGTGTCTCACTCTCTGTCAGTGTTTGTGTTTCTGACAGCGAGGGGAGGGGGGTGGTGGAGGGGGAGAAGGGGGGTGGGGGGGGAGAGGGGGGGGTCAGGGGCAGGGAGGAGGGGGAGAGGGGAGGGTGGGAGGAGGGGGAGAGGGGAGGGAGGGAGGGGAGGGGTGGGAAGGAGAGGGGAGGGGAGGGGAGGGGAGGGAGGAGAGGGAAGGGAGGGGAGGGAAGGGGAGGGGAGGGAGGGAAGGGGAGGAGAGGGGAGGGAGGAAGAGAAGGAGGCTGAATGGCCGGGCCCAAGACTGCGGGCTGGATGTACAGGTAGGTGGCGTCGGGTCTTGGGTCCGGGGGCGGGGGGGGGGGTGGTCGCAGAGATCGGGGGGGGTGGGGGAAGAGAGTTGCGGAGGTCGGTGGGGGGAAGAGAGTCGCGGAGATCGGGGGGGGGGGGGGAAGAGAGTCGCAGAGGTCAGGGGTGGGAGAGTCGCGGAGGGGGTGGGGAAGCGGAGGTCGGGTCGCCGGGGCGGGGGGGAGTCAAGTCGGGTCAAGTCGGGTCAGGTGGGAGGTGAGCCTTATCCACGCAGCCCCAATGAGGCCATTCGGCCAGGGCTAGGGGCTGCGTGCTTCGGGCCCCTCCCACAGTTTTGGGCGCCTGGAGCTACTGCACATGCGCGCCCACTGTAGCGCATGTGCAGAGGTCCTGGCACTGTTTTCAGCGCAGGGACCTGGTTCCGCCCCCCACAGCACATGCTGCACCACGCCCAGCTCCAGAGGACCTGCAGGGAGCCGGAGAATAGGTGAGATTTTTTTAGGCACACTTTGTGGCGCGAAAAACAGGCGTCCAGGTCCGGGCTGCGCCCATCATAACTAGGTTATGCAGCATGCAACACACCACAATAAACTCTGCTACCTGATCAGAGTAGTACTGGAGGCTGCCTCCAGAATGATCCAGGCGCTGCTTTAGGACTCCAATTGTCTTTTCAATGATGTTGCGAGTCGCGACTTTCATTATACCGTCTCTGTGCTTCAATGACAGGATAACGCAGAGGGGTCATGAGCCAACTGGCAAGGCCATATCCTTTATCCCCCAGCATCCAACCGTGACCTTCTGGCTGATTGGCAAACAAGTCAGGGATAGCACTTTCATAAGATGTGCGCATCATGGATGCCTCCAGGAAATGTAGCATTCACTGTTAAAATTGTTTGATTGTGGTCGACAACAAGCTGCACATTTAGTGAGTGGAACCCCTTTCTGTTACGAAACACCTCCGCGTTCTTTAAGGGTGTTTTCAGGGCAAGGTGCGTGCAGTCTATTGCTCCCTGCACCTTGGGGAAGTCTGCTATTCTCGAGAAAACCAAAGCCCTCTCAGTCTGTGCCTCCCTGGTCATTGGGAAGCTTATGAAGTCCATTCTGTGAGCGTAAAGGGCTTCAGTCACCTGTCGAATGCAGCAATGTCTACCGTGCTGAGATATGGCAGATGTCGCCAGCTGAAGCTTGAAAAGATCCCGATGCGTAGAAGGCTAGGGCAGCAGTAGCCTTCACCGCAACGGAGAGTGCGGTTCTGATGGTGCTGGAAGGCTGCAGATCACTCTTGGCGAGTTGACATATCTCATCAATGACCTCCTTCCGGAATGGCAGCCTCCTAACACAAGCATTTCCAAGTACCTTCGTTGGCTGTATAGTCTCCTCCTCTGTCTTCGTCTCCATCTACGCATTACTCTGCTACCTCTTCGATTGATCCTTTCAGTAACCAGTGTATGAGCAGTTGTAATTAAAGGCAGGGAAAGCATGGGCCCCATAATCACTATCAATAATTACTTTCACTAATTTTAAGAATCTCTCTACTCTATATGCTCTAATCACTGTAGTCTGCCCTTTTGATAGGTCCCAACAATATCAGTAAATAACTTCACTATGTAAAAGCTATTTACTAAATAATTCCAATATATGAGATCTATTTAGCATAAATAAGTTGATAATACCTATTTATATTCCCTGTCCCAAATTTCTGAGTACAATGTTCTTCAATTTTACTCTCTAAATGACTCAAACTAATTCTCCACCCTTCCTCCGAAGTTAAAAATGGTGTCCGTAGTGCCCATTTCCTTCTCTTAGGCCCTGAAAAAGCAACTATTTCTCAGCACTCTTTTGGGCCTTGCATCGGCCCAGCGAAGTGCATGCTAGGTGCCGGAACTTGAGATGGGCCTTGTGTGGGCGATCATTTAGGCGATCATCTCGGCGATCAAAGTGGAAACTTGGAGGCCTATTTTTCCGGTAATGTTTTGGGCCTAGTTTCCACATTTTGCTCAAAATGGGCGACAGAGGTCCATTTTTGCCGATAGATAGGCCATAGATGGGCGATGTGAAGTGGAAAGTCTAGCCCAAGGTTTTTCTGAGCGTACAAAAATCTACACTTACTCCATTCTAAGTTAGTTTGGTGCCTAAACTTGCAAAACAGGCGTAAGTGGCCGGACACGCCCCTTTTTGAAAAAAAAAATCTGTTCTAAAATGAAACTATTCTAACTCACTAGAACTGGAGCAAACTAAATGCCAAGAATTGCAATTTTTAAGATACTCCATTCTAAACTAGTTGCTCAAAAAAAATAGGAGCAACTCAGGCCGAAACTTGACCCCATAGGAACACAGAAAATAGGTGCAGTAGTCGGCCATTCAGCCCTTCGAGCCTGCACCACCATTCAATAAGATCATGGATGATCATTCACCTCAGTACCCCTTTCCTGCTTTCTCTCCATACCCCTTGATCTCTTTAGCCATAAGGGCCATATATCCAATGAACTGACGTCAACAACTCTCTGCAGTAGGAAATTCCACAGGTTAACAACTCTCTGAGTGAAGAAGTTTCTCCTCATCTCAGTCCTAAATGGCTTACCCCTTATCCTTAGACTGCGTCCCCTGGTTCTGGACTTCCCCAACATCGGGAACATTCTTCCAGCATCTAACCTGTCCAGTCCCGTCAGAATTTTATAAGTTTCTATGAGATCCCCTCTCATCCTTCTAAACTCCAGTGAATAAAGGATTTACGAGAATTATTCCAGGAATGAGAGACTTCAGTTACATTGGCATTCTGGAGAAGTTGTTCTCCTTGGAACAGGGAAGATTGAGAGGAGATTTGATAGAAGTGTTCAAAATCATGAGGGGTCTGGACAGAGTAGATAGAGAGAAACTGTTCCCATTGGCAGAAGGGTCGAGAACCAGATTTAAGGTGATTGGCAAAAGAACCAAAGGTGACGTAAAGGTTACGCAGCAAGTGGTGAAGATCTGGAATGCACTGCCTGAAAGGGTGGTGGAGGCAGACTCAATCTTATCTTTCAAAAGGGAGTTGGATAAGTATCTGAAGGAGAAGAAATTGCAGGGCTACAGGGAAAGGGCGGGGGAGTGGGACTAGCTGAGAGTCAGTATAGACTCGACAAGCCGAATGGCCTTCAGTGCTGTAACCATTCTATGATTCTATGATTCTACAGGCCAAACCGGGTAAGGACAGCAGATTTCCTTCCCTAAAGGACAATAGTGAACCAGATACGTTAATCCGGTAGTTTCATGGTTACCATTACTGATTCTTTTTACTCTTTACTTATTCTGATTACTGATTACTTATACTCTTTATTCCAAATTAATTTAATTAACTGAATTTAAATTCAGAGCTGCTGTGGTGGGATTTGAACTCATGTCAACAACAACAATAACAACAACTTGCATTTATATAGTGCCTTTAACATAGTAAAACGTCCCAAGGCGCTTCACAGGAGTGTTATGAGACAAAAATTTTGACACCGAACCACATAATGAGAAATTAGGGCAGGTGACCAAAAGCTTGGTCAAAGAGATAGGTTTTAAGGAGTGTCTTAAAGGAAGAAAGAGAGGTAGAGACGTGGAGACATTTAGGCAGGAAATTTTAGAGCTTAGGGCCTAGGCAACAGGAGTCACGGCCACCGATGGTTGAGCAATTCTAATCAGGGATGCTCAAGAGGGCAGAATAAGAGGACTGCAGGTATCCTGGGGGTTGTGGGGCTGGAGGAGATTGCAGAGATAGGGAACGGCGAGGCCATGGAGGGATTTGAAAATAAGGATGAGAATTTTGAATTCGAGGCGTTGCTTAACCTGAAGCCAATGTAGGTCAGCGAGCACAGGGACACTGACCACACTCGACCAGCTCCATTGGGCGGGCCACATCGTCCGCATGCCTGACATGAGACTCCCTAAGCAAGCGCTCTACTTGGAACTCCTACACGGCAAGAAAGCCCCAGGTGGGCAGCGGAAAAGCTTTGAGGACACCCTCAAAGCCTCCTTGATAAAGTGTAACATCCTCACCGGCACCTGGGAATCCCTGGCCCAATACCGTCCTAAGTGGAGGAAGAGCACCCGGGAGGGCTCTGAGCACCTCGAGTCTCGTCGCTGAGGGCATGCAGAAACCAAGCGCAGGCAGCGGAAGGAGCGTGCGGCAAACCAGGCTCCCCACCCATCCTTTCCTTCAACTACTGTCTGTCCCACCTGTGACAGAGACTGTAATTCCTGCATTAGACTGTACAACCACCTGAGAACTCACTTTTAGAGTGGAAGCAAGTCTTCCTTGATTTCGAGGGACTGCCTATGATGATGATGGGTGAATGGGACTTGGTGTGAGTTAGGACATGAGCAGCCGAGTTTTGGATCACCTCAAATTTATGTAGGGTAGAATGTGGGAGGCCAGCCAGAAGTGTGTTGGAATAGTCTAGTCTAGAGGTAACAAAGGCATGGATGAGGGTTTCAGCAGCGGAGGCATGGGCAGAAACGGGCGATGTTACGGAGGTGGAAATAGGCAGTCTTAGTTATGCTGCGAATATATATATGGAAGCTCATTTCGGGGTCAAATATGACACCAAGGTTGCGAACAGTCTGTTTCAACCTCAGACAGAAGATGCCTCAGGACCATTAGTCCAGGCCTCTGGATTACTAGTCCAGTAACATAACTACTATTAATGCAGAGTGAACAGTATAACTCAGAGCTACTGACTGTGAGCAAGTACCTGTCTCAAGTGAGTGCCTGCAGTGTGGCATTCAGTGGCTGGGATCTGCCTGAATTCTGGATCTGTAGTGCCATGTTTTGGAACTACAGGTAATGGAATTCTTCATTGTCAATCACCTTCCAACAACAACAACTTTTATTTATATAGCGCCTGTAACATAATAAAACATCCCAAGGTGCTTCACAGGAGCGATATCAAACAACCTTTGACACCAACCCACATTAAGAGATATTAGGACAGGTGACCCAAAAGCTTGGTCAAAGAGGTAGGTTTTAAGGAGCGTCTTAAAGGAGGAAAGTGAGGTAGAGAGGCGAAGAGGTTTAGGGAGGGAGTTCCAGAGCTTCGGTCCGAGGCAACCTAAGGCATGGCCACCAATGGGCAGAATTGAAGGATGGCAGTGATCTCGAAGAGATGTAAGGTTGGAGGGGGTCACTCTTGGCTGCGTACGGATATCCTTGCAAACTCCGCATCTGTACGTCACAATGCACAAGATGCCTTTCCCCTGAATCCTGCTCCTTCGATGCCAGATGCCTAACAATGTCCACTACTCTGGGATTCCTTCGTTTTGCAACAAGATACCTAAACTACAGATGGAAATGAGGCAAAAGCTGTGTCATACACATTGGACGGATTGCCACGGAGCCGGCAATTAAATTCTAGGTTTACAAGAAGTCCCTTGTTCGTTTTCAGATTGAATTGACTTTACCAATTACTAAGTAACAGTTCTCAATCGATCCTGTCTCCTCCTCTACTCTCTTCAGCGTTACTTAATGGATGTTGGCACAGATCATGCTAATGATTTAAACCCAGTGAACTGTCGGGCTAATTCCACAAGGAGCACTGACCTGCAGGGAGCACAGGCCAGGAGCTCAATAGGCCGAGAATGATAGGCTGTGGGCCCACAATTTCCTGTGTTCCCAGCCAGCACCGTTCATCGAGCACAAATAGGGGCCGCCAACACTCCGTCCCCAGGAATTAAAGATTCATCTCCAGGACTCCGCTGTGAGCAAAACTGGGAGGAAACTGGTATGATTATTAATGTATTTTTTGGGGTAATGTCTTGCTCGCAATCAGCTTAAGAAGATTAGGGGGGCGAAATTGCCCCTTTTTATTGTCCGGTTAGAGCTTCCAGGGTGGCGCTAACAGGACGTAATGGCGTTTTCGCCCGGGGGAGGGGGATGCCATCTCCCGGGAAATTTCCCCAGAGGTTGGGGGTGTGGGGGGGCAGGGGGGGGGGGCGCTGTCCCGTCAGCGCAGCGCACTCGCGGTTAGCGTCCCGGGCCGACGCGCAACCAGCGACACGACCGATCCCTCACAGCCCCGCGCCGACCCCTCACCGCCCCGGGGCTGGTGGACATCCGCTGCCAGGGCGCCCCTTAAAGGGGAGGCCTTTAGCGGCCTAGGCCGCCATCTTTATTTGTCGGCCAACGCTTGGATCGTGCAGCCCAGCACTCTGCTTTGGCTGCCGGCTGCTGCCCGGTCGATCGTGTCCCTGGTGGCCCAGTGGCGGCCACCAAAGAGCCTGCAGAGTGCGCAGCGGCCCTCCCCTTAAATGAAAGGGGAGGGGCATTGTAGCGCTGGCTTGCTCCGCGCGGCGCTGGACTCAGTGCTGTGCTACCGCCCCGGGAACGCCCCTCAAAGGAATCAGAGCGATGGAGACAGCACTCTGCTTCCTTTGAGGTGCGTACAGCCCAATTCCGCTTTGAGGGCGGGACTTCCAGGACAGGTGCAGGAGGTCCACCTACAATCAGGGCAAAGAGCAATTTCGAGCACGCTTACACACTTTCTTTTTCTTTGAAAACCTGCATTTCATTATTATAAAAGTACTGGGCATGGGAAAAAGGCAGTTTGACTGACTGTTACGAATCATCTAATACGGCGTCCATATTTACAAAAGGATATACTTGCTTTGGAGGCAGTTCAGAGAAGGTTCACTAGGTTGATTCCAGGGATGAGGGGGTTGACTTATGAGGAAAGGTTGAGCAGGTTGGGCCTCTACTCATTGGAATTCAGAAGAATGAGAGGTGATCTTATCGAAACGTATAAGATTATGAGGGGGCTTGACAAGGTGGATGCAGAGAGGATGTTTCCACTGATGGGGGAGACTAGAACTAGGGGGCATGATCTTAGAATAAGGGGTCGTCCATTTAAAACGAGGAGAAATTTCTTCTCTCAGAGAGTTGTAAATCTGTGGAATTCACTGCCTCAGAGAGCTGTGGAAGCTGGGACATTGAATAAATTTAAGACAGAAATAGACAGTTTCTTAAACGATAAGGGGATAAGGGGTTATGGGGAGCGGGCAGGGAAGCGGAGCTGAGTCCATGATCAGATCAGCCATGATTTTATTCAATGGCGGACAGGCTCGAGGGGCTGTATGGCCTACTCCTGCTCCTATTTCTGATGTTCTTGTGATCACTTTCCAATTGGGTTGGGAAGGTGGCGTGACACAAGGGCACGACCAATCACAGGAGCGTGGGGGATCGAGACAGGTTGGAGGTGAGAGGTCATGTGATGAAAGGAATACATCACACCAGAGTTGGCAAGCTTAAGCACAAGGGATCAATCCTTGTATTCTTTAGCTCAATCCCACTTGAGAGCTTCAGCCTGACTCTTTTGAAAATAAAGCATAAAATCATGGGTTTAAATCCCATTCCAGAGACTGAAGCACATAATCTAGTCTGACACTCCAGTACAGTACTGAGGGAGTGCTGCACTGTCGGCGGTGCTGTCTTTCGGGTGAGACGTTAAACCGCAGCCCCGTCTGCCCTCTCAGATGAACATAAAAGATCCCTGACAATATTGGAAGAAGAGCAGGAGAGTTATCCCCAGTGTCCTGGTCAACATTTAGCCCTCAACCAACATCACAAAAACGGATTATATGGTCACTTATTTTGCTGCTATTTATGGGATCTTTCTATGCACAAATTGGCTGCCTCGTTTGTTTCCATAACAACCGTGACTGAACTTCAACAGTTTTTCCTTGGCTGTGAGGCGCTATATAAATGCAAGACTTTCTCTCCTTTTAAGCACTACATCAAGACTTACCTCATCCTCGGCCCTATTGTTGGTCCAGCATTGTATGCCTTCACCGTCATCTCGGCTTTGAAAGAAATGCAGCAAGTTTGAGGGAGCAAATTAAAACTGTTTAGCTGAGTTGCAGACAGTGCAATTTTACTGAATACGCACGTATAACAGTGTACAATATCACACAACCTTACAGGCCAAGGTAACAATCATGGATGCTGCTTTGCACTGTGGTGGATCAATAAATATTATAACATATTCTCAATTAAAATTTTGAACAGCCAATTAAACTATAAAATCAATATGATTAACAGGACAGAGACTGATATAAGGCTCTACTCAATTTTTCAACATCAAGTTGCTAAAACAAGGGATTTCGTTGAACACTTTCTGAAGAATAACAAACAGCGAGGTTAGTTTTCTGATAAGCCCAGGCTGTTCATTAAGTTGTTTGCAGGAAGAAAATAAGGAGGAAAGGGTGAGGGAGTGAGATAACGAATTCCAAAGCTTGGAGCCCCGGGACAGAATGAGCTAGAGTAGAACCAACATTGCTCCAATTTATAGCCTCATTAGTGCCTCCAGGAGGCGGGAGCGGGGAGTGAATGATTCATCGCCTGAGGGCAGGCAATGGAAGCGACCCACCTGGAATTTCCCAACGGGATGCCGCGGGCGAAAACGGGTTTGCACTGCGCCCCGTACTTTTCGCTCCGGACAGGGGCGCACATCACGATGGTGTAATCACCGTGCGCGCCAAGCCCTTATTGCCTCACGCTGACACCTTTGCACCCCGCGGGGGAAATCGCTGGCATGGGGGATGCCAATGACAGCTTTGCGGGGTCCGAAGCTGTGGTAACTGGGGCGCCCCGGCCGCCCTTAAAAGGGAGGGCCTCGCGCCGCGGCCACCATCTTTTCTTGCAAGCGGCGGCTTAGCAGTCAGCCCGACAATGGTGGCCGCTGGTTCGGCCAGGCCGCTGACAGGCAGCCCGGCACTCCCTCTTGGGTACCAGGTCACTGGCCCGGCCGAAACCCTCCCTGGTAGCCCACTGGGCGCTACGAACGTGGCTGCAGAGCTCGCAGCAGCTCTCCCCGTTAACTGAAGGGAAGGGATGTTGTGACGTGTCAGCGCAACACGGCACATCCGCGTCGTGCTGGCGTCATTAGCGCCACGCCGAGGCGAATCACGCCTCCAATACCGCCTCGCACATTTTTTTAAAACAAAGACTCCAATTCTGCAACATTTAGCAGCCCATCTCGCCAGGCGCTAAATATTAATTTAGTTCAAATTGTGCGCCCCAAATGGGGCGCAGGGCAATTTTTCCCCCTTCATCTCTACACAGTGAGGATGCAAGTAGGAGGAAGAATGAAGTATTTGGAGCTTTGGAAGAACAAGAGTGTGAGGATCAGAGGATCAATGGCCCACAGTATTATCAGCAATCTGCAGAGAGACAAAAACAGGTTGCAATGGAGAGAGGTCAGAGGCTAAAGGCAAGAGACAGGTCAGAGGTTGAAGGCGAGCTAGGTCAGAGGTTGAAGGTGAGGGCGGTCAGAGGCTGAAGGTAAGGGAGGTCAGAGGTTGAAAGTGAGAGAGATGAGAGGTTGAAGGTGAGCGAGGTCAGAGGTTGAAGGTGAGGGAGGTCAGAGGCTGAAGGTGAGGGAGGTCAGAGGCTGAAGGTGAGGGAGGTCAGAGGTTGAAGGTGAGAGAGGTCAGAGGCTGAAGACGAGAAAGGTTGAAGGATGAAGCTGAGTGAGGGTCTATTAGGCAATGAGATTTTTCCGATATTTCGTCCAGAGTAAAACATTAAAATTGAAAAGGAACTTCATTAAAACTGGATTTGACAGAACAGGGCAACTTCTTGTGATTTACTCCTGTCATTTAAAAAAAAACAGAGAAACATAGAAAATAAGTGCAGGAGTAGGCCATTCGGCCCTTCGAGCCTGCACCACCATTCAATGAGTTCATGGCTGAACATGTAACTTCAGTACCCCATTCCTGCTTTCTCGCCATACCCCTTGATCCCCCTAGTAGTAAGGACTACATCTAACTCCTTTTTGAATATATTTAGTGAATTGGCCTCAACAACTTTCTGTGGTAGAGAATTTCACAGGTTCACCACTCTCTGGGTGAAGAAGTTTCTCCTCATCTCGGTTCTAAATGGCTTACCCCTTATCCTTAGACTGTGACTCCTGGTTCTGGACTTCCTCAGCATTAATAAGAACATAAGAACATAAGAATTAGGAACAGGAGTAGGCCATCTAGCCCCTCGAGCCTGCTCCGCCACCCAACAAGATCATGGCTGATCTGCCGTGGACTCAGCTTCACTTACCCGCCCGCTCCCCATAACCCTTAATTCCCTTATTGGTTAAAAATCTATCTATCTCTGATTTGAATATATTCAATGAGCTAGCCTCAACTGCTTCCTTGGGCAGAGAATTCCACAGATTCACAACCCTCTGGGAGAAGAAATTCCTTCTCAACTCGGTTTTAAATTGGCTCCCCCGTATTTTGAGGCTGTGCCCTCTAGTTCTAGTCTCCCCTACCAGTGGAAACAATCTCTCTGCCTCTATCCTGTCTATCCCCTTCATTATTTTAAATGTTTCTATAAGATCACCCCTCATCCTTCTGAACTCCAACAAGTAAAGACCCAGTCTACTCAATCTATCATCATAAGGTAACCCACTCATCTCCGGAATCAGCCTAGTGAATCATCTCTGTACTCCTTCCAAAGCTAGTATATCCTTCCTTAAGTAAGGTGACCAAAACTGCACACAGTACTCCAGGTGTGGCCTCACCAATACCCTGTACAGTTGCAGCAGGACCTCCCTGCTTTTGTACTCCATCCCTCTAGCAATGAAGGCCAACATTCCATTCGCCTTCCTGATTACCTGCTGCACCTGCAAACTAACTTTTTGGGATTCATGCACAAGGATCCCCAGGTCCCTCTGCACCACAGCATGTTGTAATTTCTCCCCATTCAAATAATATTCCCTTTTACTGTTTTTTTTTCCCAAGGCGGATGACCTCACATTTTCTGACATTGTATTCCATCTGCAAAACCTTAGCCCATTCACTTAACCTATCTAAATCTCTTTGCAGCCTCTCTGTGTCCTCTACACAACCCGCTTTCCCACTAATCTTTGTGTCATCTGCAAATTTTGTTACACTACACTCTGTCCCCTCTTCCAGGTCATCTATGTATATTGTAAACAGTTGTGGTCCCAGCACCGATCCCTGTGGCACACCACTAACCACCGATTTCCAACCCGAAAAGGACCCATTTATCCCGACTCTCTGCTTTCTGTTAGCCAGCCAATTCTCGATCCATGCTAATACATTTCCTCTGACTCCGTGTACCTTTATCTTCTGCAGTAACCTTTTGTGTGGCACCTTATCGAATGCCTTTTGGAAATCTAAATACACCACATCCATCGGTACACCTCTATCCACCATGCTCGTTATATCCTCAAAGAATTCCAGTAAATTAGTTAAACATGATTTCCCCTTCATGAATCCATGTTGCGTCTGCTTGATTGCACTATTCCTATCTAGATGTCCAGCTATTTCTTCCTTAATGATAGCTTCAAGCATTTTCCCCACTACAGATGTTAAACTAACCGGCCTATAGTTACCTACCTTTTGTCTGCCCCCTTTTTTAAACAGAGGCATTACATTAGCTGCTTTCCAATCCGCTGGTACCTCCCCAGAGTCCAGAGAATTTTGGTAGATTATAACGAATGCATCTGCTATAACTTCCACCATCTCTTTTAATACCCTGGGATGCATTTCATCAGGACCAGGGGACTTGTTTACCTTGAGTCCCATTAGCCTGTCCAGCACTACCCCCCTAGTGATAGTGATTGTCTCAAGGTCCTCCCTTCCCACATTCCTGTGACCAGCAATTTTTGGCATGGTTTTCGTGTCTTCCACTATGAAGACCGAAGCAAAATAATTGTTTAAGGTCTCAGCCATTTCCACATTTCCCATTATTAAATCCCCTTTCTCATCTTCTAAGGGACCAACATTTACTTTAGTCACTCTTTTCCGTTTTATATATCGGTAAAAGCTTTTACTATCTGTTTTTATGTTTTGCGCAAGTTTACATTCGTAATCTATCTTCCCCTTCTTTATTGCTTTCTTAGTCATTCTTTGCTGTCATTTAAAATTTTCCCAATCTTCTAGTTTCCCACTAACCTTGGCCACCTTATACGCATTGGTTTTTAATTTGATATTCTCCTTTATTTCCTTGGTTATCCACGGCTGGTTATCCCTTCTCTTACCGCCCTTCTTTTTCACTGGAATATATTTTTGTTGAGCACTATGAAAGAGCTCCTTAAAAGTCCTCCACTGTTCCTCAATTGTGCCACCGTTTAGTCTGTGTTCCCAGTCAACTCTGCCCTCATCCCACTGTAGTCCCCTTTGTTTAAGCATAGTACGCTCGTTTGAGACATGGCTTCCTCACCCTCAATCTGTATTACAAATTCAACCATACTATGATCACTCATTCCGAAAGGATCTTTTACAAGGAGATCGTTTATTATTCCTGTCTCATTACACAGGACCAGATCTAAGATAGCTTGCTCCCTTGTAGATTCTGTAACATATTGTTCTAAGAAACAATCCCGTATGCATTCTATGAATTCCTCAAGTCTACCCCGTGCGATTTGATTTGACCAATCGATATGTAGGTTAAAATCCCCCATGACTACTGCCGTTCCTTTTTCACATGCCTCCATTATTCCCTAGATTATTGTCCGCCCCACCGTGAAGTTATTTTTTGGGGGCCTATAAACTACGCCCACCAGTGATTTTTTCCCCTTACTATCTCTAATCTCCACCCACAATGATTCAACATTTTGTTCATTAGAGCCAATATCGTCTCTCACAACTGCCCTGATATCATCCTTTATTAACAGAGCTACCCCACCTCCTTTCCCTTCTTGTCTATCTTTCCGAATTGTCAGATATCCTTGTATGTTTAATTCCCAGTCTTGGCCACCCTGCAACCACGTTTCTGTAGTGGCCACTAAATCATACCCATTTGTAATGATTTGTGCCATCAACTCATTTACTTTATTTCGAATGCTGCGTGCGTTTAGGTAGAGTGTTTTCATACTAGTTTTTAAACCATGATTTTTAGTTTTGACCCCTCCTGCAGCCCCTTTATATTCATAGATATTATCTCTTCCTATCACCTTGTGGTTTACACTTACCCCAGTGCTACTCTGCTCTGTTGCCTCCTGCCTTTTGCATTCTTTCTTGGGGTTCTGTTCATCTGAGCTCTCACCCACTCTCACTAGCTCAGAGCCCTCTTCTGGGTTCCCATCCTCTTGCCAAGCTAGTTTAAAGCCCTCCCAACCATACTATCAAAACCACCCGCGAGAACATTGGTCCCATCTCTGTTGAGGTGTAACCTGTCCGACTTGTACAGGTCCCACCTTCCGCAGAAGCGGTCCCAATTGTTCAGGAAACTAAAGCCCTCCCTTCTACACCAACGGGAGAGTGAAGAGCACCAGTTCCAACTGTCGCAGGACAGAGAGTGGAGAGCACCAGTTCCAACTGTCACAGGAGAGAGAGTGGAGAGCACCAGTTCCAACTGTCACAGGAGAGAGAGTGGAGAGCACCAGTTCCAACTGTCGCAGGACAGGAGAGTGGAGAGCACCAGTTCCAACTGTCACAGGACAGAGAGTGAAGAGCACCAGTTCCAACTGTCACAGGACGGGAGAGTGGAGAGCACCAGTTCCAACTGTCACAGGACGGGAGAGTGGAGAGCACCAGTTCCAACTGTCGCAGGACGGGAGAGTGGAGAGCACCAGTTCCAACTGTCACAGCAGAGAGAGTGGAGAGCACCAGTTCCAACTGTCGCAGGAGAGAGAGTGGAGAGCACCAGTTCAAACTGTCACAGGACGGGAGAGTGGAGAGCACCAGTTCAAACTGTCACAGGACGGGAGAGTGGAGAGCACCAGTTCCAACTGTCGCAGGATGGGAGAGTGGAGAGCACCAGTTCCAACTGCCACAGGAGAGAGAGTGGAGAGCACCAGTTCCAACTGTCGCAGGATGGGAGAGTGGAGAGCACCAGTTCCAACTGTCACAGGACAGAGAGTGGAGAGCACCAGTTCCAACTGTCGCAGGATGGGAGAGTGGAGAGCACCAGTTCCAACTGTCACAGGAGAGAGAGTGGAGAGCACCAGTTCCAACTGTCACAGGAGAGAGAGTGGAGAGCACCAGTTCCAACTGTCACAGGACAGAGAGTGGAGAGCACCAGTTCCAACTGTCGCAGGATGGGAGAGTGGAGAGCACCAGTTCCAACTGTCACAGGACAGAGAGTGGAGAGCACCAGTTCCAACTGTCACAGGAGAGAGAGTGGAGAGCACCAGTTCCAACTGTCACAGGACAGAGAGTGGAGAGCACCAGTTCCAACTGTCGCAGGATGGGAGAGTGGAGAGCACCAGTTCCAACTGTCACAGGACGTGAGAGTGGAGAGCACCAGTTCCAACTGTCACAGGACAGAGAGTGGAGAGCACCAGTTCCAACTGTCGCAGGATGGGAGAGTGGAGAGCACCAATTCCAACTGTCACAGGAGAGAGAGTGGAGAGCACCAGTTCCAACTGTCGCAGGACGGGAGAGTGGAGAGCACCAGTTCCAACTGTCACAGGAGAGAGAGTGGAGAGCACCAGTTCCAACTGTCGCAGGATGGGAGAGTGGAGAGCACCAGTTCCAACTGTTGCAGGAGAGAGAGTGGAGAGCACCAGTTCCAACTGTCACAGGAGAGAGAGTGGTGAGCACCAGTTCCAACTGTCGCAGGACGGGAGAGTGGAGAGCACCAGTTCCAACTGTCGCAGGACGGGAGAGTGGAGAGCACCAATTCCAACTGTCACAGGACAGAGAGTGGAGAGCACCAGTTCAAACTGTCACAGGATGGAGAGTGGAGAGCACCAGATCCAACTGTCGCAGGACAGAGAGTGGAGAGCACCAGTTCCAACTGTCACAGGACGGGAGAGTGGAGAGCACCAGTTCCAACTGTCACAGGACGGGAGAGTGGCGAGCACCAGTTCCAACTGTCGCAGGATGGGAGAGTGGAGAGCACCAGTTCCAACTGTCGCAGGAGAGAGAGTGGATAGCACCAGTTCCAACTGTCACAGGATGCGAGAGTGGAGAGCACCAGTTCCAACTGTCACAGGATGGGAGAGTGGAGAGCACCAGTTCCAACTGTCGCAGGATGGGAGAGTGGAGAGCACCAGTTCCAACTGTCGCAGGATGGGAGAGTGGGGAGCACCAGTTCCAACTGTCACAGGACGGGAGAGTGGAGAGCACCAGTTCCAACTGTCGCAGGATGGGAGAGTGGAGAGCACCAGTTCCAACTGTCGCAGGAGAGAAAGTGGAGAGCACCAGTTCCAACTGTCACAGGAGAGAGAGTGGAGAGCACCAGTTCCAACTGTCACAGGATGGGAGAGTGGAGAGCACCAGTTCCAACTGTCACAGGATGGGAGAGTGGAGAGCACCAGTTCCAACTGTCACAGGAGAGAGAGTGGAGAGCACCAGTTCCAACTGTCACAGGACGGGAGAGTGGAGCGCACCAGTTCCAACTGTCACAGGAGAGAGAGTGGAGAGCACCAGTTCCAACTGTTGCAGGACGGGAGAGTGGAGAGCACCAATTCCAACTGTCACAGGAGAGAGAGTGGAGAGCACCAGTTCCAACTGTCGCAGGACGGGAGAGTGGATAGCACCAGTTCCAACTGTCACAGGAGAGAGAGTGGAGAGCACCAGTTCCAACTGTCGCAGGACGGGAGAGTGGAGAGCACCAGTTCCAACTGTCACAGGAGAGAGAGTGGAGAGCACCAGTTCCAACTGTCGCAGGACGGGAGAGTGGAGAGCACCAGTTCCAACTGTCACAGGAGAGAGAGTGGTGAGCACCAGTTCCAACTGTCGCAGGACGGGAGAGTGGAGCGCACCAGTTCCAACTGTCGCAGGATGGGAGAGTGGAGAGCACCAGTTCCAACTGTCACAGGACGGGAGAGTGGAGAGCACCAGTTCCAACTGTCACAGGAGAGAGAGTGGATAGCACCAGTTCCAACTGTCACAGGATGCGACAGTGGAGAGCACCAGTTCCAACTGTCACAGGACGGGAGAGTGGAGAGCACCAGTTCCAACTGTCGCAGGAGAGAGAGTGGATAGCACCAGTTCCAACTGTCACAGGATGCGAGAGTGGAGAGCACCAGTTCCAACTGTCGCAGGATGGGAGAGTGGAGAGCACCAGTTCCAACTGTCACAGGATGGGAGAGTGGAGAGCACCAGTTCCAACTGTCACAGGACGGGAGAGTGGAGAGCACCAGTTCCAACTGTCGCAGGATGGGAGAGTGGAGAGCACCAGTTCCAACTGTCACAGGACGGGAGAGTGGAGAGCACCAGTTCCAACTGTCGCAGGATGGGAGAGTGGAGAGCACCAGTTCCAACTGTCGCAGGAGAGAGAGTGGAGAGCACCAGTTCCAACTGTCGCAGGAGAGAGAGTGGAGAGCACCAGTTCCAACTGTCGCAGGAGAGAGAGTGGAGAGCACCAGTTCCAACTGTCACAGGATGGGAGAGTGGAGAGCACCAGTTCCAACTGTCACAGGACGGGAGAGTGGAGAGCACCAGTTCCAACTGTCGCAGGATGGGAGAGAGGAGAGCACCAGTTCCAACTGTCGCAGGAGAGAGAGTGGAGAGCACCAGTTCCAACTGTCACAGGAGAGAGAGTGGAGAGCACCAGTTCCAACTGTCGCAGGACGGGAGAGTGGAGAGCACCAGTTCCAACTGTCACAGGAGAGAGAGTGGAGAGCACCAGTTCCAACTGTCGCAGGATGGGAGAGTGGAGAGCACCAGTTCCAACTGTTGCAGGAGAGAGAGTGGAGAGCACCAGTTCCAACTGTCACAGGAGAGAGAGTGGTGAGCACCAGTTCCAACTGTCGCAGGACGGGAGAGTGGAGAGCACCAGTTCCAACTGTCGCAGGACGGGAGAGTGGAGAGCACCAGTTCCAACTGTCACAGGACAGAGAGTGGAGAGCACCAGTTCAAACTGTCACAGGATGGAGAGTGGAGAGCACCAGATCCAACTGTCGCAGGACAGAGAGTGGAGAGCACCAGTTCCAACTGTCGCAGGATGGGAGAGTGGAGAGCACCAGTTCCAACTGTCGCAGGACGGGAGAGTGGCGAGCACCAGTTCCAACTGTCGCAGGATGGGAGAGTGGAGAGCACCAGTTCCAACTGTCGCAGGAGAGAGAGTGGATAGCACCAGTTCCAACTGTCACAGGATGCGAGAGTGGAGAGCACCAGTTCCAACTGTCGCAGGAGAGAGAGTGGATAGCACCAGTTCCAACTGTCACAGGATGCGAGAGTGGAGAGCACCAGTTCCAACTGTCACAGGATGCGAGAGTGGAGAGCACCAGTTCCAACTGTCGCAGGATGGGAGAGTGGAGAGCACCAGTTCCAACTGTCGCAGGATGGGAGAGTGGGGAGCACCAGTTCCAACTGTCACAGGACGGGAGAGTGGAGAGCACCAGTTCCAACTGTCGCAGGAGAGAAAGTGGAGAGCACCAGTTCCAACTGTCACAGGAGAGAGAGTGGAGAGCACCAGTTCCAACTGTCACAGGATGGGAGAGTGGAGAGCACCAGTTCCAACTGTCGCAGGACGGGAGAGTGGAGCGCACCAGTTCCAACTGTCACAGGAGAGAGAGTGGAGAGCACCAGTTCCAACTGTCGCAGGATGGGAGAGTGGAGAGCACCAGTTCCAACTGTCACAGGATGGGAGAGTGGAGAGCACCAGTTCCAACTGTCACAGGACGGGAGAGTGGAGACCACCAGTTCCAACTGTCGCAGGAGAGAGAGTGGAGAGCACCAGTTCCAACTGTCGCAGGAGAGAGAGTGGAGAGCACCAGTTCCAACTGTCACAGGAGAGAGAGTGGAGAGCACCAGTTCCAACTGTCAAAGGACAGAGAGTGGAGAGCACCAGTTCCAACTGTCAAAGGACAGAGAGTGGAGAGCACCAGTTCCAACTGTCACAGGAGAGAGAGTGGAGAGCACCAGTTCCAACTGTCAAAGGACAGAGAGTGGAGAGCACCAGTTCCAACTGTCACAGGAGAGAGAGTGGAGAGCACCAGTTCCAACTGTCGCAGGACGGGAGAGTGGAGCGCACCAGTTCCAACTGTCGCAGGAGAGAGAGTGGAGAGCACCAGTTCCAACTGTCGCAGGACGGGAGAGTGGAGCGCACCAGTTCCAACTGTCGCAGGAGAGAGAGTGGAGAGCACCAGTTCCAACTGTCACAGGAGAGAGAGTGGAGCGCACCAGTTCCAACTGTCGCAGGATGTGAGAGTGGAGAGCACCAGTTCCAATTGTCGCAGGACGGGAGAGTGGAGCGCACCAGTTCCAACTGTCGCAGGATGGGAGAGTGGAGAGCACCAGTTCCAACTGTCGCAGGATGGGAGAGTGGAGAGCACCAGTTCCAACTGTCACAGGATGGGAGAGTGGAGAGCACCAGTTCCAACTGTCGCAGGAGAGAGAGTGGAGAGCACCAGTTCCAACTGTCACAGGAGAGAGAGTGGAGAGCACCAGTTCCAACTGTCACAGGAGAGAGAGTGGAGAGCACCAGTTCCAACTGACACAGGGCAGAGAGTGGAGAGCACCAGTTCCAACTGTCACAGGATGGGAGAGTGGAGAGCACCAGTTCCAACTGTCGCAGGAGAGAGAGTGGAGAGCACCAGTTCCAACTGTCACAGGAGAGAGAGTGGAGAGCACCAGTTCCAATTGTCACAGGACGGGAGAGTGGAGAGCACCAGTTCCAATTGTCACAGGACGGGAGAGTGGAGAGCACCAGATCCAACTGTCACAGGACGGGAGAGTGGAGAGCACCAGTTCCAATTGTCACAGGACGGGAGAGTGGAGAGCACCAGTTCCAACTGTCGCAGGAGAGAGAGTGGAGAGCACCAGTTCCAACTGGCACAGGAGAGAAAGTGGAGAGCACCAGTTCCAACTGTCACAGGAGAGAGAGTGGAGAGCACCAGTTCCAACTGTCACAGGAGAGAGTGTGGAGAGCACCAATTCCAATTGTCACAGGACGGGAGAGTGGAGAGCACCAGTTCCAACTGTCACAGGACAGAGAGTGGAGAGCACCAGTTCCAACTGTCACAGGAGAGAGAGTTTTTTGACTCTTATTGATGAGACTAAGTTGATGAACCTGCCACGACCTTGTCAACGCAGGCTGATGGATAATCCTGACAGAACATTGAAGGGACAGCAGCTATCGGCATGTGTCAATAACCATGAACAGAGTGGACCAGGAGAGTGCTGGTCCTGAGAGACTTGCTGATGCATCAGGAGGTGGTAGCTTTCCGTTTAACAAGGAGATTGACACAATCAAGAAAGTAGATGAGGATTTGCTATTGGCTGGCGGCGGATGCTCTGGCACAGGAAGAAGAAGGTAGAAAGTGGCACTTCCCACCGCCTCAACTACTGGACAAGTATCTGGAAAATTAGCTTCCCAATGGACACAAATTGGAAACAAAAAACAGAAAATACTCAAAATACTGGGCAGAGCAGTCAGCATCTGTATGAGAGGAGTCTTTTCCAACATTTATAGTTTTTCTTTCATTCGCACAAGTTGGAATATTGAGGGTGCACGGCAGTGCAGTGGGTCTATTGAGGGTGCACAACAGTGTAGTGGATATATTGAGGGTGCACAACAGTGTAGTGGATATATTGAGGTGCACGGCAGTGTAGTGGGTATATTCAGGTGCACAGCAGTGTAGTGGAGTTGATACTGGATTAGTAATCCAGGCTACATGAGCTTAAATCCCACCATTGAGAATTTTAAATTTAATTTTTTTTAATCTGGAAGTATAAAGCTGATATAAGTTCTACATGACCATGAGGCTGCCAGGTTTTCGTAAAAACCCAACGGGTTCAAGAACACCCTTTAGGGAAGAAAACCTGCCGTCCTTACCCGTTCTGGCCTACATGTGAATCCAGTCCCACACCAATCTGGCTGGCACGTGACTGCCCTGTGAAGTGACCCAGCAAGCCACTCGGTTGTATCAGGACAACAAATCCTGGCCTGGCCAAAGGGAGCCACAATCCGCGAATGAATTAAAAACAACAAGAGGGCAAGTGCGTATCTCAGAAGATCCCACAACACTGCTTCTGGTAATGAAGGCCCATTCATTCTCATCCTCGCAGGTTACCAACTCTTTGGACGGGATTTTTGGGTTGTTTACTACCCGCGATTCGCTGGGTTTTGACCCTCCATGGCGAACACTGGGGGGCTCAGCTCTTTTTCGCCCGGTCGCGATCCTCGGCTCGGGCCTTGCAGCGGCGCTTAGAAGCACCGCCGGGGAGAGCTGCGCCAGACGTGTAATGGACGTGTGACACCGCTGCGAGTTTCGAGAATCGCCCTAACGTACGCCGCAAAACATGCCCCGTGATGACCGCCAGGGAAATCACAGCGGTCTGGCCCTGCCGATGGTGGTGAGTTGGATAAACTGCAATAAAAGTAAATTAAAGTTGATATTTTTTTTAATTTTTGTAGCGATTTGTCAGGTAAGGGCGTTGGCAATGTTTTTTGAATGTTTTGTTGAATTTTGTTTTTGTTTTTCTCCCTTCTCAGAGCGCTCCCAGCCCCGCACTAAAGTTGCCGAGGATCCCGTTTTTGCGCCGCGAAAGTAGTTCAACGTCTCCCTTTGCGCAGCGCCGCTGGTGCAGAGCGGGAATGCCGACTGTTAGGCAATTAATGGCGAACACTAATTGGCCGGTAATTTTCCCGCCCCGCCTCCGTTATCGCCCCAAAAACGGAGAAGCCGAAAAACCAGCCCGTAATACAACTTCCCAATAAAATTTTACCATCTACCTGAAGAGTTGGTGCCTCTGGCAGAATGGTTCTCCCTCAGTACTGCGCTGGAGTGCCAGGCCAATACTTCCACGAAAGTATTACTGTGAAAGGGAAACAAGACCTGTGCAGTCTGTTAACACCCGCTGAGGAGAAGCAGTGGGATTTCATTACTTGGACTCAGATATATTCACCTAATGACTGCTAACGTATGAACTGTTACCAACGTGCAGCGAGCCAACACTTCAGTGCTGAGGTAAATCCCAGTATAACTGTAAGTGAAAAGGCAATAGTTGGATTTGACCTTTAAAAAGAGAGGTCACGCTTTTTGTCATGTATGTAACCTTCATGTAACTGTAACCTTCATGTAACAACACTGCATACTGTATACACCTAAGTAATGCACACCTTGACCACAGGGGGTGAACTTGTGGGAGACACTCCTTACCTGGTCATCCAGGTATATAAAGGGAGGTCCCACACAGGGTCATCACTTCTTGGTCCTGTGAATAAAGGTTCGGGTCACAGAGTGACTTTGTCTGCAGAATGTGCCTCATGTGAATTTATAGTAGTTTGTAAGGACATTACACTTTTCAAATTCTCTTCACCGATACTCATTCCAACAAGGGATATTGCCGTGTTTTTAATCTTATCTGAAGATTTCTCTAAGGGTTTTTTTTTCAGTAAATGCATTTTAAATATTTATGGTGTGAAAAAGCACATCAGTTATTCACTGAATCCTTCAAATCCATCCAAACTTGTTCCCTCGAGCTGTCTACCTGACATAACTAGATGCTAATATCTATCCAGGGTGAGAACCCACCTGAATCCCAAAAAGGAATTGTCTCAGTTTGGCCTCATTTGGGTTAGAAGTTTGTTGGTTTGAACCCCATTCGAGGACCTTAATCTCATGATCTAAGCTGGTTATTGGAGTGCTGCAATGTCGGAGGTGCAGTACTGAGGGGGTGCAGTCAGAGGGGCAGTACTGAGAGAACACTGCACTGTTGGAGGGGCAGTACCATGGGAGTGCTGCAATGTCAGAGGGGCAGTACTGAGGGGGTGCAGTCAGAGGGGCAGTACTGAGAGAACATTGCACTGTTGGAGGGGCAGTACCATGGGAGTGCTGCACTGTCGGAGGGGAAGGACTGAGAAGAGCGCTGCACTGTTGGAGGGGCAGTACTGAGGGAGTGCTGCATTGTCGGAGGGGCAGTACTGAGGGAGTGCTGCACAGTTGGAGGGGCAGTTCTGAGGGAGTGCTGCACTGTTGGAGGGGCAGTTCTGAGGGAGTGCTGCACTGTTGGAGGGGCAGTTCTGAGGGAGCGCTGCACTATTGGAGGGCAGTTCTGAGGGAGCGCTGCACTGTTGGAGGGGCAGCTCTGAGGGAGTGCTGCACTGTTGGAGTGTCTATCTATTCCAGTAGTTTGTGTCAATGGTAAAGATCCTGTGGCATCATCTGAAGAAGAGAAGGGATTTCTCGCACAGTCCTTGATAAAACATCCCCCATTACCAATTCTGTGAGAGACGGATCAATTGGTGATTCATCTCATTGCTGTTTGTTGGACCTTGCTGTGTGCATAATGGCTGCTGCATTTGTCTACATCGCTACAGTGAGTGCTCTTGATATAACTCTATGTGTGAGATGTTTCTGAGAGACGTGACAAATTTGAAAAAAATGAAAGTTAATGGATGAGAAATTCGTGTAGTTTGTGCCACACGTTAGCGCCACGAGATGGCGCTAAAACACCGTTGAGAGCTTTAATGCCACCTGATACCGGATCCAGTACCGCATGCCATATCAGTGTTGCCGATAGCGTCGTTGCTGAACGTGATCGCCAGGGACCTTGCCATCATGGAGATCGTGACCTCAGTGAGTGTGCATCGCTCACTTGACGCCCGATCTCCCAATGCGTCATCACAATCTCCCCCTTACAGCCAATGGATTTACCGGCTGGAGAAAACAACAACAGCTTCAGACGGAGTGCAGTGGCAGGAAGCCGGTTCCAGTGACACTATTTAAACGGATCATCACCAATCACTTGGACCTGACAGGTTTTTGAAGTTTGAGTGGCTTTGTGCTACTTCCAGCTACTGGAAGAGTTTTTTTTTATTGATTTCAAGATTCTTTGGTATCAGGGAGTTTTGTGGAAAGTATGACACTCGATGATTATTTCTGAAACGCTTGAACCTACAACACTTGCTAACAGTCATGGACGCGTTTATTTGTAACGTCTAAAGCTCTGATTGGGTCCCCTTGATCACATGACCTGATTGCTGATTGGTCCCCTAGGAGGATAAGACATGCCTATCAGTTTCTCTGGAAACTCTTTTGAGTTTACCTGCAAAACATAAAAACATTAAACGGTGCCACCCGACCTGGGTGACACTCCAGACATTTTCAAGGCCCCTTTTTTTTTTGTTTTTTGGTTTTTTTTTGGGGCGCTAAAATCAAATTTTTCCAGTGCCCCCTATAAAAGGGAAGGGGGACACTAAAAGCACCGGCAATTAAAACAAATTAAACTTAAAAAACGTAAAATCAAATTAAAATTTGGTTTCAGTTTCTCTGGAATGTGTAATTAGAACCGCCCTGCCTACATAATCAGTGACTTTGCAAAGTGTAATTTGAGCCATTCTGACTGCTGACTCCAGACAGAACAGAGCTCATTTGGGACAGACAATGCTCACTCTCACAGGTTAAGACATTCTCCAACCCCCCAAACAAGTGCCTGCCCCCACTGCCCAAGTGCCTGACCTTCCCCGCCCCCCACCCCCCGCTACTGCAGCCCAAGTTTCTGACCTCCCCCCCCCCCGCCCCCCCAGGCCCTGATATTCTCCCCTCCGTCGAAGTACTTGACCTCCTCCCCTCCCCAACTGAGTTTATGTCCTTCTCCCCTTGCCCAAGTTCCTGACCTTCTTCTCCCAATGCCTGCCCCCACGGCTACCTGACCTTCTCCCCCCGCGCCCCCCCCCCCATCCAAATTCCCCCCCACCCGGCCACGGATTCATGACCTTTCCCCGTCAACAAGTTCCTGAACTTACCCCATAGATTAGGCATTGTGTGTGGGGGTCACGGATTGATAACAGGTTTATTAGGTATGAAATTAATAGTGGCAGTGTCGTGACTTCCGGATTTCGTCCAGTCCAATGTTGTCAATTGCCACATGCACCGAGCTGTCTGAGAAATCAATCAGGTCTCGGTGGAGGGGAGGGAGAACGTGGGTGTAAAGGGGGTGGGGTTGGAAGAATGTGATCCGTCTTACCATTTGGATCATATTCTCGCTCACGCCACCCCGCCACCCCCCCCTTTAGACCTGGATCACATTCTTCCCCCATCCCCACTGTGCTCTCGAAGCTCTTTACCTGCCCCTCACCCCACCGAGTTCCTGACCTCCTCTCCCCGAGTTCCCTCTCTCTCTCTCTCCTTCCCTCCCCTCCCTCCCCTCCAATCCCCTCTCCCCGATCCCCTCTCTCTCTCTCTGCCTCCACTTGCTCTGCCTCCTCCCAGTCTCTCTCTCTGCCCATCTCTCCCCCAGTCTCTTGTTCTCTCTGGCCCACTCTCTCCCCCACTCTCTCTGCCCCACTCTTGCGATCACTTTCTCCCCAGTTTCACTCCAAGTCTCTCCCTCTCTCTGCCCCACTCTCTTTCTCTCTCTCTCTATCCTCCAGTCTCTCTCTCTCTTTCTCTCTGCCCCTGAGACCACACCTGGAGTATTGTGCATTCACCACCAGATCTGGCTGGGCCACATAAAACATTATGGGGTCCTACTCCCTTCTGCCAAAATTGCTCACTATTCCAGAATCATTCTGGAATGTAAAGATAAACCTTGGCTTCTATTCTCCATTGCTAACCATCTTTTTAAACCCCTCTCCCCGTCTCCACCCTCACATTCGACAATAAGTGTGAGGAGCTCATTGACTTCTTTGTCTCTAAGATTGAGACCATCCAATCAGCTGCCTCTGTCTCTTCCCTTCCTTCCCCTAGCCCACCAGGCCAAACTTCCTCTAAGAAAGCCCCCTGCCCGAGCCCTGATCTCAGATCTTTCTCCAGTTTCTCTCCGATCTCCCCTCATGACCTTTTCGAGCTCATCCTGTCCATGAGACCCACTTCCTGCTCCCTTGACCCTATTCCCATCAAATTGTTGACCACCCAACATTCTTTTTCTGGCTCCCATGTTAGCTGACATTGTTAACGGTTCTCTCTCCTCAGGTACTGTCCCCCTCTCCCTCAAATCTGCCGTCATCACCCCTTGCCTCAAAAAAACAACCCTCGATCCCTCCGTCCTTGCAAACTACCACCCCAGCTCCAAATTCCTTGAACGTGTTGTCACCTCCCAAATCCGTGCCCATCTTTCCCGCAATTCCATGTTTGAATCCCTCCAATCCGGTTTCTGCCCCTGCCACAGTACCGAAACGGCTCTCATCAAAGTCACAAATGACATCCTTAGTGACTGTGACAAAGGCAAACTATCCCTCCTCGTCCTTCTTGACTTGTCTGCAGCCTTTGACACGGTTGATCACTCTATCTTTCTCCAACGCCTCTCCACCGTCATCCAGCTGGGTGGGACTGCACTTGCCTGGTTCCATTCTTATCTATCTAATCGTAGCCAGAGAATCACCTGCAATGGCTTCTCTTGGCGCCCCTGCATCATTACCTCTGGTATCCCCCAAGGATCTATCTTTGGCCCCCTCCTATTTCTTATCTACATGTTGCCCCTTGGCGACATTGTCCGAAAACACGGCATCAGTTTCCACATGATGACACCCAGCTCTACCTCACCACCACTTCTCTCGACCCCTCCATGGTCTCTAAATTGTCAGACTGCTTGTCCGACATCCAGTACTGGATGAGCAGAAATTTTCTCCAACTAAATATTGGGAAGACCGAAGCCATTGTCTTTGGTCCCTGCCACAAACTCCGTTCCCTAGCCACTGACTCCATCCCTCTCCCCAACTCCTGTCTGAGGCTGAACCACACTGTTCACAAACTTGGTGTCATATTTGACCCTGAAGTAAGCTTTCAATCACATGTCCACAGCATAACTAAGACCACCTATTTCCACCTCTGTAACATCACCCATCTCCACCCTTGCCGCAGCTCATCCGCTGCTGAAGCCCTCATCCAGGCCTTTGTTACCTCTAGACTTGACTATTCCAGTGCACTCCTGGCTGGCCCCCCACATTCTACCCTACGTAACCTGAAGGTCATCCAAAACTCGGCTGCCCGTGTCCTAACTTGCACCAAGTCTCATTCACCCAACATCCCTGTGCTCGCTGACCTATATTGGCTCCTGGTTAAGCCACGCCTTGATTTAAAAATTCTCATCCTTGTTTTCTAATCCCTCTATTACCTCACCCCTCCCTAGCTCTGTAATCTCCTCCAGCTCCACAAATCCCCGAGATGTCTGCACTCCTCTAATTCTGCCATCTTGAGCATCCCTGATTAGAATCGCTCAACCATTGGTGGCCAAGCCTTCAGCTGCCTAGACCCCAAGCTCTGGAACTTCCTGCCTAAACCTCTCTGCCTCACTACCTCTGTTTCCTTCTTTAAGACACGCCATAAAACCTAACTCTTTGACAAAGTTTTTGGTCACCTGCCCTAATTTCTCCTTATGTGGCTCGCTGTCTTATGTTTTCTCATAATACTCCTGTGAGGCACCTTGGGACATTTCACTGCATTAAAGGCGCTATATAAATAAAAGTTATTGTTGTTGGTGGTGTCCTACACAATATTTATCCCTCAGTGTGAGTGTTCAAAGACCAGGATCTCAAACCCGGCACCAAGCTCATGGTCTACAGAGCAGTAGTAGTATCTGCCCCCATATATGTTTCAGAGACATGGACTATGTACAGCAGGCACCTCAAAGCACTGGAGAAGTACCACCAATGCTGCCTATGCAAAATCCTGCAAATCCATTGGCAGGATAGGTGCACCAATATCAGGGTTCTCTCTCAGGCCAAAATCCCCAGCATCGAGGCATTGACCACGCTCGACCAGCTCCGATGGATGGACCACATTGTCTGCCTGCCCGCTGCTAGACTCCCAAAACAAGCACTCTACTCCGAGCTATGCCATGGCAGGCGAGCCCCAGGAGGGCAGAGAAAACGCTTCAAGTTTACCCTCAAAGCCTCCTAGAAAAAAATGTAACAATTGCACCGACTCTTGGGAATCCCTGGCCCAAGACCGCTCAAAATGGAGGAGAAGCAACCGAGAAGGCACCGAACACCTCGAGTCACTTCGCCGGGAGCACGCGGAAGCAGAGCACAAACAGTGGAAGGGGCGTACGACAACCCAAGCACCCCACCCACCCGTCCCTACAACCACCACCTGTCCCACCTGTGACAGAGGCTGTAGATTCTGCATTGGTCTCATCAGTCACCTTAGAACTCATGTTAGTGTGGAAGTAAGTCATCCTTGACTCCGAGGCACTGCTTAAGAAGAAGATTTATCCCTCAACCAACACCTAAAACAGATGATCTGGTCATTTATTTCATAGCTGTTTGTGCGAGCTTGTTGTGCGCAAATTGGCTGTCACATTTCCTTCCCTAAAGGACATTTATGGCCACTAATGTCCTTTAGGGAAGGAATTCTGCCATCCTTACCTGGTCTGGCCTATGTGTGAATCCAGACCCACAGCAATATGGTTGACTCTTAACTGCCGTCTGAGTCTAGCGAATCACTTATTTTGTACACAACCACTACGAAAATCAATAAGAAGAATAAAACCGGATGGGCCACCCGGCATCCACCTGGACACCCAGCCAATCTGCAAAGTCCTCCTCATCAACATCTGGAGACTTGTGCCAAAATTGGGAGATCTGTCCCACAAACTAGTCAAGCAACAACCTGACACAGTCATATTCACAGATTCAGCCAATGTTCCTGACTCCTCCATGACCATCCCTGGGCATGTCCTGTCCCACCGGCAGGACAGACCCACCAGTGGTGGTGGCACAATGGTATACAGTCGGGAGGGAGTGGCCCTAGGAGTCCTCAACATTGACTCCAGACCCCATGAAGCCTCATGACTTCAGGTCAAGCATGGGCAAGGAAGCCTCCTGCTGATTACCACCTACCGCCCTCCCTCAGCTGATGAATCAGTACTCCTCCATGTTGAACACCACTTGGAAGAAGCACTGAGAGAAGCAAGGTCACAGAATGTACTCTGAGTGGGGGACTTCAATGTCTATCACCAAGAGTGGCTCGGTAGCACCATTACTGACCAAGCTGGCCAAGTCCAAAGGATATAGCTGCTAGACTGGGCCTGCAGCAGGTGGTGAGAGAACCAAAACGAGGCAAAAACCTACTTGACCTCTTCCTCACCAATCTACCTGTCGCAGATGCATCTGTCCATGATAGCATTGGTAGCAGTGACCACCGTACAGATCTTGTGGAGACGAAGTCCTTTCTTCACACTGAGGACACCCTCCATCGTGTTGTGTGGCACTACCACTGTGCTAAATGGGATCGATTCAAAACACATCTAGCAGCTCAAAACTGGGCATCCATGAGGCGCTGTGGGCCATCAGCAGCAGCAGAATTGTATTCCATCACAATCTGTAACCTCTTGGCCCGGCATATCCCTCTACCATTACCGTCAAGCCAGAGGACCAACCTGGTTCAATGAGGAGTGCAGAAGAGCATGCCAGGAGCAGCACCAGGCTTACCTAAAAATGATGTGCCAACCTGGGAAACCTACAACACAATACTACATGCATGCTAAGCGGCGGAAGCAGCATGCTATAAACAGAGCTAAGCAATCCCACAACCATGGAACACCATCACCTGCATGCGCCCCATCCTGCCTTGGAAATATATCGCTGTTCCTTCATCGTCACTGAGTCAAAACCCTGGAACTCCCTCCCTAATGGCACTGTGGGAGTACTTTGACCACACGGACTGCAGCGGTTCAAGCAGGCGGCTCACCACCACCTGCTCGTCAGCAACGCCTACATCCTAGGAACGCATTAAAAAAAAATGACAACAGTGTCAACCATGGCTCAGTGGGTAGCACACTTGCCTCTGAGTCAGAAGGTTGTGGATTCAAGTCCCACTCCAGAGACTTGAGCACATAAATTTAGGCTGACACTCCAGTGCAGTGCTGAGGGAGTGCTGCACTGTTAGAGGTGCTGTCTTTTGGGGATGAGACCTTAAATCCGAGGCCCTGTCTGCTCTCTCAGTATGGATGTAAAAGATCCCACGGCACTATTTCGAAGAAGAGCAGGGGAGTTATCCCCAGTGTCCTGGCCAATATTTATCCCTCAATCAACATAACAAAAACAGATAATCTGCTCATTATCACATTGCTGTTTGTGAGACCTTGCTGTGTGCAAATTTCCTACATTATAACAGTGACTACACTCCAAAAGTACTTCATTGGCAGTAAAATGCTTTGTGAGATCGTGAAAGACAGTTTTGGTTTCCATATTTACGAAAGGATATACTTGCTTTGGAGGCAGTTCAGAGAAGGTTCACTAGGTTGATTCCGGGGATGAGGGGGTTGACTTATGAGGAAAGGTTGAGTAGGTTGGGCCTCTACTCATTGGAGTTCAGAAGAATGAGAGGTGATGATATCGAAACGTATAAGATTATGAGGGGGCTTGACAAGGTGGATGCAGAGAGGATGTTTCCACTGATAGGAGAGGCTAGAACTAGAGGGCATGATCTTTGAATAAGATGAGGGGGAATTTCTTCTCTCAGAGGGTTGTAAATCTGTGGAATTCGCTGCCTCAGAGAGCTGTGGAAGCTGGGACATTGACTACATTTAAGACAGAAATAGACAGTTTCTTGAGTGATAAGGGGTAAGAGGTTATGGGGAGCAGGTGGGGAAGTGGAGCTGAGTCCATGATCAGATCAGCCATGATCTTATTGAATAGTGGAGCAGGCTCGAGGGGCCGTATGACCTACTCCTGTTCCTATTTCTTATGTTCTTATATAAATGCAATTCTTTTTCTTTCATTAACTTGAGTAGAATTACTCCATGTCTTGGTGTGCAGCACCACCTACTGGGCCAGGCTGTTACTGCAGCTCAGAAAGTGAATCCTCAACCTCGGATTTGGTTCTGTTCCTGATGTATCTGACTGGTCCCCCCAATGACTCACTGACTGTGTAAGTGCACTACCCGGTGTAGTACTGAGACACACACCTCTGTGTTGAAGGTGCAAAGCTCAATCCCTGACCTCTGCTGCATTGACTGATCCTGGCCAGGTTGGTGAGGGAGGTTGGGGTGCAGTGTATGTGAGGAGGCCGCTTCAATGAACCTCTGCATCTCTGAGCTACTGGAGCAGAAGAGGCAGATAGGGTTCCTGATCCTGGTCACTATCCAGTGATTTGGGCTGGAA
Source organism: Pristiophorus japonicus (assembly GCF_044704955.1). Classification (NCBI taxonomy): domain Eukaryota; kingdom Metazoa; phylum Chordata; class Chondrichthyes; family Pristiophoridae; genus Pristiophorus; species Pristiophorus japonicus. The sequence goes on from NC_091994.1 coordinate 81,065,681, forward strand.
AGTCAGCTTGTCGGGAATATCAGGAGGCTGTTTCCCCGTGATGCCTCCGGTGGTGGAATAGCTGGCCAACAGGAAAAGAGCAAGAGTAGTTGTCAAGCAGCACTGGCCATCCTGGAGCCTTGTTACTGCTTAGTTGGTCCCTTTTGGTGATATAAAATGATATTTGGCACTGGTGAGTAAATAGCAATGGCCCCATTCACCCATTCAGGTGAATCACAGCTCTGTTTCTAATTGCTGCGCTGGAGCTCCATGGGCTTGCATGGGGCCCCACAGGACACTTTTTCAGGGGAGTGAACAAGTAGATTGAGCCTCTGTCTCCAGGATTTGCAAGCCTTAAACTTCAGGCTCATCACCCTGAGTATGGGACCTTAGACTAAGCTGCCCACTGACCGCCCGGGTTATTCTCAAACATTCCACGGCTGCCATGGATCAACAGCCAGGAGTTGCCCTGATGCCCCATCCCGCTCACAAACCGCAGTTTGGTCCAAAGCAGGGCCGGTGGAGGGCCCCCAACTGCTTATACAAACTATTGCAGATAAGACCGCCTGGTCTACCCAGCCCGTCCCAAGTTGTGCGTCACAACATATACAGTCCCCACCTTGGGCAGAATCAGGGGCACTGGAGGTGGAACCAAGTGTGGCGCGATGTGAAGCCGAAAGGCTGGGGAGTGAATCGGTGGAGAGGGCCCAAAGCTCTACCTCAGGGACACCTCCCTCAGCTTCCTCCCAGTGTGGGGCTGAGCCCTGACTCCAGATTCAGATGTCACGGTTGGCTTCACGCCAGCTCCACGGTTATAGTATGATGCTCCCATGAAACAGCAACAGCTTGTATTTATATAGAACCTTTAGCATACTGAAATGTCCCAAGGTGCTTCACAGGAGTGTTATAAGACAAAAAATTTGACACCAAGCCACATAAAAAAAAATTAGAGCAGCTGACCGAAAGCTTGGTCAAAGAGGTAGGTTTTAAGGAGCGTCTTGAAGGAGGAAAAAGAGGTGGAGAGGTTTAGGCAGGGAGTTCCAGAGCTTGGGGCCCAGGCAGCTGAAGGCACGGCCACCACAATGGTGGAGCGATTATAATCAGGGATGCTCAAGAGGTCAGAATTGGAGGAGCGCAGACATCTCGGGGGGTGGTTATGGGGCTAGAGGAGATTACAGAGATAGAGAGAGGGGTGAGACCATGGAGGGATTTGTAAACAAGGATGAGAATTGAGAAATGATACTTTCAACTTCACAATAGGAGACGGCCGGCAAACAGCGGCCCACTTGTGCATCATTGCGGAAATCGAGTCAACACCTCAGTGCAATGTAAGCGTGACGTTCTACCTGGTTCATCGTTTCTCTCCTGTTTAACCTCCCTGTACATCTCCCCCTGTGGCCCCCGGAGGAAGTGCCGCTGTAACCTTCCTTGCGGGACGGCTGCAGACAAAGCCAATCCCGCCAGTCGGAAGATTTCCCCTGGGGTGTCTGGAATGGGAAATTGCTCCATGTCCAGCCTCTCCCCCTTTTCACGAGAGCAAGATTCGCACAAAACCACACAAAAAAAAATCCCAGGAGAACAAACGGTCGGAATTCTCCATAAAAAAATACCCCAATAAAACCTTTGCAGGAAAGTAAGCGAATAAATAATCTGTAATAGTACACGGCCTGGAGATGAGAGATTAGTGTGCACCTCGGTCTCAATGGGTTAAAGTAGCAAAGTAATGTGCTCAGGCTGCGCAGTGTTATTCCCGCGATAAAACCGCTAAAATAGCTGGAAAAGAGGCACAGCAGACCATTAAATAGGCCGCACTCTGATTCCGTCACACACTGTGCAGCTTATATACTGTTGGCCGATTGCTTTCCCGATAGTACGGTCGCCGGCTGTGCTGAGCAGTAGGTTACTGATGTTCCACAGAGCATGTGCAGCTCACTGCTGCTCAGTGTGATAGCTGTAGAGACTGAGGTTGCAGCTGGCCAGGAGACCGGGGGTTGAATCTCCACACCGAGAGGCCAGCCGTAAGTAGCGCAGTGCAAGAGGTGGTGTAATCGCAATGTAAGGACGCAGGTACAAGCCAGGGCAATTTGTCTCCTTTAGATCGGTGAGAGCCCGAGGCTGTAGTGCAGGATGCCGCTGCGATTAGAAAGAATTTGGGAAGGATGAAGATGCGGTGATAGGCGATGGTGAGCCTTCTCCTTGACCCGCTGCAAGTCCGTGTGGGTTTTATCGGCTGGACTGAGGAAGTGATAGACTGCACTGCCTCAAAAATATGCTTCATCCCGTGGCAGGTTTGAGATGTCGTATCATTCATCTTTCTGTTCATTGCTTGTACGCTTTTCTAGCTAGAAATAAAAAGCTGAAGATTTTCTACAGACAAGGTTACAACAGGGTGACTGTGCCTTCAGAGGTATAAAATGTAGCCGTCATCCGATGTGACTCTGGCCATGGTCTTATACCCTGGACTGTCTTTAAATACTGCAATGCAGCTTCGTCTGGCTGGAGACGTGCCAGTGGGGTGGCACCTCCGATGCCTTTACAGGCCTCGCATTTTTCCACCTCAGTTTTACTGTTACAGCTATCATATCCTGAGTTCAGCATTTCTGTACCGTTTTCTCATTGCAAAGTGCTGGGTTACTTTTCACTCGGCTTCGAAGGATAGGGTGAGATGAAGAGTGATGGAAGGAGGCTTGTGTGGAGCATAAACAGTGGCATAGACCAGTTGGGCTGTGCTGTACATTCAATGACAAGGAAGATCAGTATTGAGAGAATGAGAATTGATGAAGTTTCAAGTGTCTCTTTAGGAACCAGAGTGTGTAATATAATGTGATATAACACCATATTGAATTGTAACATAATGCATTATAGTGTGATTATCAGTGTAATATTGTAATAAATTGTGTTGTACTATGTTAATATATTGTAGTATAATACTGGTGCAAGATGGCGGATGGGATAACAGCTCCCTAGGGAGCTCTCCCCGAACAAACATCCCGAGTATGATATAAAGTAAGGGTGAGATGGACAATATAATGGGAACACCGTCATCGCAAAGTTCCGCAATTCACCCACCATCCTGACGAGGACACATCATCATTCCTTCATGGTCACCATTCATTATTGCCGCTGGGTAAATGCCCTAGAATTGGCTCCCGAACATCTTCACCACACGGACTTCAGCGGGTCAAGGAGAAGGCTTACCACCACCGACTCGGGGCTCTGAGGGACGGGCAATAAATACCGGCGACGCCCACATCCCCAGAATCAGTTTAAAACGACACGGATACATTGGCCGATCGGCCTGGCGGTGCTGTAATCCGATCGCTGAGCTGCCGCCCCGTCGAGTTCAGCCTCCCGCTGGGAACTCGGGGTCGGGGAACTCACCCGCGAACCATATTGTGGGACAGCTCGTTATAATACGTTGCAGCATAATATCGCAGTGAACTATAATATTGGGGCATATTAGGCAGCCTCTCGTATTGAGGATGACCTGCTTCCATACCAAAAAGGGATGAGTTCACAGGTGTTTCAATGAGGGACCTGACATTCCAGGTCCCAAACTACATGTTGAAGGGTGAATATCATAATGTGATAGGACCAGGAAAGGTATGAGCTGCTGGGGGGGGTTGGGTCATTGCTGCCGTCGCCCCTCAGGGAACATCTCAGGAGACATTACAGTTTACTCCCACTAGGATAGGCTATTTCTCCAGCGACCTTCCTCTTCAGTGTCAGCTGTGGCTCAGTGGGTAGCATGCTCACCCCTGCGTCAGAAGGTTGTCAGTTCAAATCCCACCCCAGAGACTTGAGCACATAAATCTAGGTTGCCAGTCCAGTCCAGTGCTGAGGGAGCGCTGCACCGTAGGAGGTGCCGTCTTTCGGATGAGATGTTAAACCGAGGTCCCATCTGCTCTCAGGTGGATGTAAAAGATCCCATGACACTATTTTGAAGAAGAGCAGGGAGTTATCATCGGTGTCCTGGCCAATATTTATCCCTCAATCGACCTAACAAAAAAAAACAGATTATCTGGTCATTATCACATTGCTGTTTGTGGGAGCTTGCTGTGTGCATATTGGCTGCCGTGTTTTCCACATTACAACAGTGATGACACTTCAAAAAAGTTCTTCACTGGCTGTAAAGTGCTTTGAGATGTCTAGTGGTCGTGAAAGGCACTATATAAATGCAAGTCTTTATTTCTTCTTACCTCTTTCCTGGCACTAACTGGCGTGTGTTTTCAAGGGCATTGGCTGCCTGTCAGTGCCTCACCTAAGCTGCACAGCTCAGCAGTAAGTGTCAGTAGACTATACATTATTGGGGACATCAGCACTAACTGCTCATCTGATGCCCACACACATGGTTCCAACTAGAAAGTGCTCAGGCCAAGAACACTGACTGATCAATGCTTCCCACTCCTCGCTGGGGCACCAATTGTAACACCCCGATCATACCAGAGCAATAAATCTTTTTTTTTTTTGAAAGTCCATTTATTTCTTCCTGGAATCTTTCGCTCCTCTCCCCGAGTGGCCTAACTGAGGGCTGGTTGTTGGCCATTTACTGGGCCTCGGCCTCCCATAAGAACATAAGAACACAAGAAATAGGAGCAGGAGTAGGCCATACGGCCCCTCGAGCCTGCTCCGCCATTTAATATGATCATGGCTGATCTGATCATGAACTCAGCTCCACCTCCCTGTCCGCTCCCCATAATCCTTTATTCCCTTATCATTTAAGAAACTATTTCTGTCTTAAATTTATTCAATGACCCAGCTTCCACAGCTATCGGAGACAGCGAATTCCACAGATTTACAACCCTCTGAGAGAAGAAATCTCTCCTCATCTCTGTTTTAAATGGGCAGCCCCTTATTCTAAAATTATGCCCTCTAGTTCTAGTCTCCCCCTATCAGTGGAAACATCCTCTCTGTATCCACCTTGTTCAAGTCCCCTCATAATCTTATACGTTTCGATAAGATCACCTCTCATTCTTCTGAATTCCAATGAGTAGAGACCCAACCTACTCAACCTTTCCTCATAAGTCAACCCCCTCATTCCCAGAGTCAACCTTGTGAACCTTCTCTGAACTGCCTCCAAAGCAAGTATATCCTTTGGTACATATGGAAATCAAAACTGCACGCAGTATTCCAGGTGTGGCCTCACCAATACCCTGTATAGCTGTAGGAAGACTTGCCTGCTTTTATACTCCATCCCTCTTGACCAGTCACTCGAGTCGGCTTCACACCCCTCTGATTTTGAAGCAAGGCCGTCCTGTTTCTGAGCACTAGATTTTAACATTTCTTTTCTCTTTGTCTCTCCGTCTCATGATTTTAAGGTCCGTTGACAAAACCGAACCCCACTAAATTTACATTATTATAAACCGGAGGCACTGCCTTACACTCAGAGGAGGGAAGCTGAACAGATAGTTTACATTGAACTATCTCGCAGAGAGGGTGCTGAATATATAAACCAGACTGAGCAGGGAGGCTGATTCAAGAGGGAACTAGATAGATATTTGGCAGAGGAAGGGATTGTGAGGTATGAGATAGAATGGTACTTGGTATCGTTCAAACTTTGGGACCGATGGATGGACCTGTGTGATCTTTTCTGGTCCTGTTCATCCCAATAATACGATGACATTGAGGAGTTAATTATCAAGGTTATAAGACGTTTGTTTAATTTTCACAATCTACTAAGCAAACATCAGAAGCAAAGTCTTGGGACTGGATTTTTCGCTGCTGTCCGCCTCTGTTTTTGCTCCCGCCCGACTCTGTGTAGCACTCCACAGAGCGGCCCCCTGCTGGGACCGCCTGTGACAGCGGGCAGTCCGAGCTGTAGCGGCTGCAGTGAGATAAGTAATGTCCACCTCAGGTAAGTGTGGTTGGGGTTTTTTGCGATTTTTGCACTGGTGGCCTGAGGTATTTTGTGGGAATGTTTTTCAGGTTTTTTTTTTCGACCCAGGCCCCTCTGAGTGCTCCGAGGCCTGCTGTTTAGCTCGGGATTTTCACTTGCTCAGCCGGCCTAGAGCCCTAAGAGATGTGAGCAACGCCTCCCTTAGCGTACCATCCCACACTCGGGGCCCAGCTGCCCAATTTTGCTGACTGAGGCGCAAACTATTCCCGGACGGTATCAGGACTACTCCACGTCATTAACGCCCAGAAATCTTAAAAGTCGAAAATCCTGCCCCCTTATCCCCCACCCTTTCGCTCTCTAGTTCTGGAAACCCCTCACCCTGAGGTATATGGTGTGGATCGACCTCCTCGTCAACCTCCCCCACCTCTCTCCCTATCAGGTGCAACTTTGGGATAGATTTTCAACTTGCTCCCGGGCATAAAACTGGCGTTGTAGATTGGTGCCTGTTATAGAAACCCCCCCGATTTTCACCCATTGGAGGGCTGATCAGCCACAACAGTTCCAGGGCAGCAGGTTGAAAGTTTAACCACTTTTTCTGTCCCAGCATTTCTTGCAGTCTCCAACTAAAGTTAAGTTTCATTTTTAAACTAAAGTTTGAACAGGCTGTGGCTCTTGACTCTAGACTGAGAGGTAACCTGATGGAGGTCTTTAAGATCATGAATGGGTTTAATAGGGCAGCCAGAGATGTTTCCACTTGTGGGGAAGACCAGAACTAGGGGCCATAAATATACGATAGTCACTAATAAATCCAATAAGGAATTCAGAAGAAACTTCTTTACCCAGAGATTGGTGAGAATGTGGAACTCGCTACCACAGGGAATGCTTGAGGCAAATAGCACAGATGCATTTAAGGTATAAATTCTAAGAGTTGTAAATAGGTGGTCAGAATTATGCTGAAGGTAGTGAACTTATCAGTATTAGGAGGGTCTGTATAATTGCCTATATATGTTACACTTGCTTATGTAGGTATAGCACAAATGTATAACTCATTAAACTGAATCCGTAACCTCTGTAATACTTAAACAGCAAAATCAGCAGTTGTTGATCAGAAGTCTCTGAGAAAGTGATAAGGAAGTCAGTTTAAGCATCTATTATATTGTGGCAAAGTGCAAGTCATGGAACACCACCATAGAAGATGGGCAATTGCATATACTAGTCAAAGAGTTTGATAAGAGTCGACAAATCAATGTAACTTCGCTGATAGAATTAGACCTGTCGATGATTTTGTAGGAGGGTGCTCCTCTCCAAAGCCTGTATAAATTGTACTTGAAACCTCTTGTATTTCGCAGGTTTTAGGCTGAACCTTCCCGTGCATTGCTCGTAATAAAACCGGTAAATCTGAGGTTTCGTTTGTGTACTTCCGTGGTCGTTATACAGTAGAAAGCTGTATATATCAGTTAATCCACCCCGGGGGAAAAGAAGCCTCCTTTGTACCCTTACAGTGCATTTAAGGGGAAGCTAGATAAGTATCTGAGGGAGAAAGGAATAGAAGGTTATGCTGATAGGGTTGGATGAAGAAGGGTGGGAGGAGGCTCGTGTGGAGCATAAACACCGGCACGGACCTGTTGGGCCGAATGGCCTGATTCTATGCTGTATATTCTATGTAATTCTACGTTCTGCTGCCTTAACCCAACATGTTAAGCCAAACAGTTCTACTGATGTCACATGCCATGATGCTCACCTTTTATCAAAATCTAAACCAGTCTCTCCGAAACATTTGTTACAGCTCAAGCAGACGCTCGACCGGAAGCCATTTTGAAACATGGCCGCCATAGATGCTTTACCTGAGCAGATGCTGCTCAAAATCCTTTCCTATGTCCCTCCAAAGGAGCTGGTTTTCATCTGCAGACTAGTCTGTCAACAGTGGAGGGAGCTGGTGGATGGACTAAACCTGCAATTTCAAGATGAAGGTTTGCCAGAGGAAAACCGGGCTATAAAGACAGCAGACTGGGACGCATTTTATTTTTGTACATCTGAGAAAAGAAATCTAATCAGGAACCCATGTGGAGAAGGTTTGTCCCAGAGACTTGTGGTAATGTATGTTAGGCTGAAGCAAGCTTGTTTTCTCTTTAGGTCTGTGTGTGCGTTTGTTGGTCCCAGTAGCTCCCTACCTGGTATGGCATTGAAATACACAGGGGTTCATCGGAACCTCGGAGCAGGAGTGGCCTATTCAACCCCTCGAGCCTGCTCCACCAGTCAGTTAGATCTTGGCTAATTTGTACCCCAGCCCCATTTATCCGCCTTAGCTAAAGATCCTTTGATATCCTTACCTAACAAAAATCTATTGATCTCTTTCTTGAAAGCTCCAATTGTCCCAGCATCCACGGCCTATTGGGTGAGAGAATTCCAGATTTGCACTACTCTTTGAGTGAATAAGTGCTTCTTGATTTTGTTTCTAAATGGCCTGACTCTAATTTTAAGATTGTGTCCTCTCATTCTCGATTTCCCCCACCAGGGGGAACACCTTGAACAGATCAACCGCTCCCCCCACCCCCCCCAACCATGTTGATCTCTTATTTATGTCAGCTGTGGCTCAGTGGATAGCACTCTCGCCTCTGAGTCAAAAGATTGTGGGTTCAAGTCCCACTCCAGGGACTTGAGCACAAAAACCCAGGCTGACACTCCAGTGCAGTGCTGAGGAAATGCTGCACTGTTGATGTTAAACCGAGGTCCCGCCTGCTCTCTCAAGTAGATGTAAAAGATCCCATTTTGAAGAACTATTTTGAAGAAGAGCAGGGGAGGTATCCCCAGTGTCCTGGTCAATATTTATCCCTCAATCAATGTAACAAATAAATAGGTTATCTGGTCATTATCACATTGCTGTTTGTGGGAGATTGCTGTGTGCAAATTGGCGGCCGTGTTTCCCACATTACAACAGCGACAACACTCCAAAAAGTACATTGGCTGTAAAGCGCTTTGAGATGTCCGGTGGTCGTGAAAGGTGCTACATAAATCCAAGTCTTTCTTTTTCTTTCTTTAAACTATCCAATCCAAGTGTAATGTAGCCAAGTTTGCTGATGATACAAAAATGGGTGGGAAAGCAAATTGTGAGGAGGACACAAAAAATCTCCAAAGGGATATAGACAGGCTAAGTGAGTGGGCAAAAATTTGACAGATGGAGTATAATGTGGAAAAATGTGAGGTTATCCCACTTTGGCAGAAAAAAATAGAAAAGCAAATTATAATTTAAATGAAGAAAAATTGCAAAGTGCTGCAATAAAAAGAGACCTGGGAGTCCTTGTGTATGAAACACAAAAAGTGAATATGCAGGTACAGCAAGTAATCAGGAAGGCAAATGGAATGTTGGCCTTTATTGCGTACAGTTTTGGTCTCTGTATTTAAGGAAGGATATACTTGCATTGGAAGCAGTTCGGAGAAGGTTCACTAGGTTGATTCCGGAGATGAGGTAGGTTGGGTCTATACTCATTGGGGTTCAGAAGAATGAGAGGTGATCTTATCGAAACATATAAGATAATGAGGGGGTTCGACAAGGTGGATGCAGAGAGGATGTTTCCACTAATGGGGGAAACTAAAACTAGGGGGCATAGTCTCAGAATAAGGGGCCGCCCATTTAAAACTGAGATGAGGAGGACTTTCTTCTCTGAGGGTTGTAAATCTGTGGAATTCTCTGCTCCAGAGAACTGTTAAGCTGGATCATTGAATATATTTAAGGCAGAGATAGACAGACTTTTGAGCAATAATGGAATAAAGGGTTATGGGGAGCGGGCAGGGAAGTGGACCTGAGTCCATGATCAGATCAGCCATGATCTTATTAAATGGTGGAGCAGGCTCGAGGGGTCAAATGGCCTACTCCTGCTCCTATTTCTTCTGTTCTTATGTTCATTCAGCATGGTATAATTGGCTTTAGCCACACCCCACCCCCATTGCAAGTAGGAGAAAGAAAAAAAGAACTTGCATTTATATAGCGCCTTTCATGACCTCAGGACATCCCAAAGTGCTTTACAGCCAATGAAGTGCTTTTGAAGTGTAGTCACTGTTGTAATGTAGGAAACGTGGCAGCCAAATTGCACACAGCAAGTTCCCCCAAACAGCAATGAGATAATGACCAGAGAATCTGTCTTGGTGATGCTGGTTGAGGGATAAATATTGGCTAGGACACCAGGGAGAACTCCCCAGCTCTTATTCCAAATAGTGACAAGGGATCGTTTACGTCCAATTGAAAGGGTAGACAGGGCCTTGGTTTAACATTTCATCCAAAAGATAACACCTCCGACAGTGCAGCGCTCCCTCAGTACTACGCTGAAATATCAGCCTGTTTGGTCTATGTGCTCAAAGTCTCTGGAGTGGGGCTTGAAGCCACAATCTAATGACTCCGAGGCGAAAGTGCTACCCACTGAGCCACAGCTGACAAGATAATAAAATACAGGGTTAGGGTTAGGATGAGTAAAATCAGGCAGGATTTCTGTTCCCGATCGCTATCCAGCATCCTCTGCTGGAACTACTTATGTGTGGATGTTGGTTGAAGGCAGGGTGGAGCTTGGCTTTGACGCACCCCGCAGTCTATCCACCCACTGGGACTCATTGTCCTTGCTCACAGAATGGCCATTGAGTGAGGTGCCAAAGGCCTAGAAACCACATCCAGCACATCCCCAAACTCAGGAGAGGAGGTGAATTGGAAATATCGGAGGCGAAAAGATAATTGCATCTCCTTAAAAGGAAATATATAGGTGTAGAGCAAACACAGAACATTTTTGAAATTTAAAACTTATGAATGTCACAGGTTGTGGACGAATTATCCAAGTGATGTTTAGAGTAACAATTTGTCTTTTCCAATTTCCACAGAAGAATTCACCTTCTGGGAGCTCACAGATAACGATGGAAATGGATGGAAAGTGGAAGACCTTCCAGGAGACAGTGGGAAGCCCTTTCCTAATCAAAGCATCCAAAAATATTTTGTTACATCTTTCGAGTAAGAATTCCAAGAATATCCTACAGAGGGCACTAGAGTTACTCATAGAATCATAGAAATTTACAGCACGGAAGGAGGCCATTTCGACCCATTGTGTCCACGCCGGCCAACAAAGAACTATCCAGCCTAATCCCACTTTCCAGCGAAGGTTCCTCTCCATAGATGCTGCCTGACCTGTTGAGATTTCCAGCATTTTCAGTTTTTCCTCAAGCTCTTGGTCCGTAGCCCTGTAGGTTATGGCATTTCAAGTGCACATCCAAGCACTTGAATGTGGTAAGGATTTCTGCCTCCACCACCCTTTCAGGCAGTGAGTTCCAGACCCCTACTACCCTCTGGGTGAAAACCTTTCCCCTCAAATCCCCTCTAAACCTCCCAATAATTACTTTAAATCTGTGCCCCCCTGGTTGTTGACCCCTCTGCTAAGGGAAATAGGTTCTTCCTATCCACTATATCTAGGCCCCTTATAATTTTATACACCTCAATAAGGTCTCCCCTCAGCCTTCTCTGTTCCAAAGAAAACAACCCCAGCTTACCCTATCTTTCCTCACAGCTAAAATTCTCCAGTCCAGGCAACATCCTCATAAATCTCCTCTGTACCCTCTCTAGTGCAATCACATCTTTCCTGTAATATGGTGACTAGAATTTCAAGCATATCCCCCTGCTCTTGTATTCTATGCATCTGCTAATAAAGGCAAGCATTCTGTATACCTTCTTAACCACCTTATCTACCTGGACATACACTCCAAGATCCCTTTGTTCCTCTACACCTCTGTGTCCTACCATTTAATATGCCTCGTTAGCCCTCCCCAATTGTATTACCTCACACTTCTCTGGATTGAACTCCATTTAAACACAGAAACATAGGGCCCAAGTTTCCACAAGAAAAAAAACGGGCGCCCCTCCGAGCTGGGCGCCCGTTTTTCGCGCCTAAAACGGCGCCTAAAAAAATCCTCGGTATTCTCCACCGACTTACAGGTCCTGTGGCACTCGGCGCAGTCAGCACGAGCTGTGGGGAGGGGCGGAGCCAGGTGCCGGGACCTCTGCACATGCGCGCTACAGTCGGCACGCAAGTGCAGTAGCTCCAGGCGCCGAACTGTGTGGGAGGGGCCCGAAGCACGCAGCCCCTTGCCCTGGCCCAATGGCCTCACTGGGGCTGCGTGAATGAGGCTCCTCCCAAGGCCAGCTCCTGCTCCCCGCCCGACCAGACCCGACACTCGCTCCCGCCCCCCGCCGACCAGACCCGACACCCGACACCCACTCTCCCCGCCCCGACCCGACACCCGACACCCACTCCCCCCCCGCCCCGACCGAGACCCGCCACCCGCTCCCCCGACCCGAGACCCGCTCCCACTCCCCCCCGACCCGAGGCCCGCTCCCGCTCCACCCCCCCCCCCCGGCCCCGACCCGAGGCCCGCTCCCCCCCCCCGCCCCGACCCGACACCCGCTCCCCCCCCGCCCCGACCCGACACCCGCTCCCCCCCCCGCCCCGACCCGACACCCGCTCCCCCCCCCGCCCCGACCCGACACCCGCTCCCCCCCCCGCCCCGACCCGACACCCGCTCCCCCCCCCCCCCGCCCCGACCCGACACCCGCTCCCCCCCCCGCCCCGACCCGACACCCGCTCCCCCCCCCCGACCCGACCCGACACCCGCTCCCCCCCCCGACCCGACACCCGCTCCCCACCCCCCCGACCCGACACCCGCTCCCCCCCCCGACCCGACCCGACACCCGCTTCCCCCCCCCCGACCCGACACCCGCTCCCCCCCCCGACCCGACACACGCTCCTGTTCCCCGACCCCCCCCCCCTCTCTTCCCCGACCCCCACCCCCCCTCTTCCCCGACCCCCACCCCCTCTCTTCCCCGACCCCCCCATCTTCCCCGACCCCCCCCCCCCATCTTCCCCGACCCCCCCCCTCTCTTCCCCGACCCCCCCCCTCTCTTCCCCGACCACCCCCCTCTCTTCCCCGACCACCCCCCCTCTTCCCCCGACCCCTCCCCCCCCTCTTCCCCGACCCCCGACCCCCCCCTCTCTTCCCCGACCCCCCCCCTCTCTTCCCCGACCCCCCCCTCTCTTCCCCGACCCCCCCCCTCTCTTCCCCAACCCCCCCCCTCTTCCCCGACCCCCCCCCCTCTTCCCCGACCCCCCCCTCTTCCCCGACCCCCCCCTCTTCCCCGACCCCCCCCTCTTCCCCGACCCCCCCCTCTTCCCCGACCCCCCCCCTCTTCCCCGACCCCCCCCTCTTCCCCGACCCCCCCCCTCTTCCCCGACCCCCCCCCTCTTCCCCGACCCCCCCCCTCTTCCCCGACCCCCCCCCCTCTTCCCCGACCCCCCCCCCTCTTCCCCGACCCCCCCCCTCTTCCCCGACCCCCCCTCTCTTCCCCGACCCCCCCCTCTCTTCCCCGACCCCCCCCCTCTTCCCCGACCCCCCCCCCTCTTCCCCGACCCCCCCCCCTCTTCCCCGACCCCCCCCCCTCTTCCCCGACCCCCCCCCCTCTTCCCCGACCCCCCCCCCTCTTCCCCGACCCCCCCCCCCTCTTCCCCGACCCCCCCCCCCTCTTCCCCGACCCCCCCCCCTCTCTTTCCCGACCCCCCCCCCTCTCTTTCCCGACACCCCCCCCTCTCTTTCCCGACACCCCCCCCTCTCTTTCCCGACCCCCCCCCTCTCTTTCCCGACCCCCCCCCTCTCTTTCCCGACCCCCCCCCTCTCTTCCCCGACCCCCCCTCCTTCCCCGACCCCCCCCCCTCTCTTCCCCGACCCCCCCCCCCTCTCTTCCCCGACCCCCCCCCCCTCTCTTCCCCGACCCCCCCCCCCTCTCTTCCCCGACCCCCCCCCCCTCTCTTCCCCGACCCCCCCCCCCTCTCTTCCCCGACCCCCCCCCCTCTCTTCCCCGACCCCCCCCCCTCTCTTCCCCGACCCCCCCCCCTCTCCTCCCCCCCTCCTCTCTCCCTCTCTCTCTCTCTCTCTCTCTCCCCCTCCCGCTCAGCGGCACGAACAGCTGCAGAATTCTCCCTGGCTGAAGCACTTTCACACAGGTAGGAAGATGGTTTATTTAATCTTTTCTTGGCTTATAAATGTTTATTCAGGTTGGATTTATTTGTATAATATTTGCAGAAGTATAAATAAGGATTTATTGTCGAATTTAATGAGTTCCCTTCCCCCCCCACCTCGTTCTGGACGCCTAATTTGTAACCTGCGCCTGATTTTTTAATATGTAGAACAGGTTTTTTCAGTTCTACAAAAATCTTCACTGGCGCCATTCTACTTTAGTTTGGAGTACGTTTTCACTGTGGAAACTTTCAAATCAGGCGTCAGTGGCCGGACACGCCCCCTTTTGAAGAAAAAATTCTGTTCTAAACTAGAACTGTTCTACCTGACTAGAACTGCAGAAAAAAAAATGTGGAGAATTGTGATTTCTAAAATAGTCCGTTCTCCACCAGTTGCTCCTAAAAATCAGGCGCAAATCATGTGGAAACTTGGGCCCATAGAAACTAGGTGCAGGAGCAGGCCATTCAGCCCTTCCAGCCTGCACCGCCATTCAATGAGTTCATGGCTGAACATGAAACTTCAGTACCCTCTTCCTGCTTTCTCGCCATACCCTTTGATCCCCCGAGTAGTAAGGACTTCATCTAACTCCCTTTTGCATATATTTAGTGAATTGGCCTCAACTACTTTCTGTGGTAGAGAATTCCACAGGTTCACCACTCTCTGGGTGAAGAAGTTTCTCCTCATCTCGGTCCTAAATGGCTTACCCCTTATCCTCAGACTGTGATCCCTGGTTCTGGACTTCCCCAACATTGGGAACATTCTTCCTGCATCTAACCTGTCTAAACCCGTCAGAGTTTTAAACGTTTCTATGAGGTCCCCTCTCACTCTTCTGAACTCCAGTGAATACAAGCCCAGTTGATCCAGTCTTTCTTGATAGGTCAGTCCCACCATCCCGGGAATCAGTCTGGTGAACCTTCGCTGCACTCCCTCAACAGCAAGAATGTCCTTCCTCAAGTTAGGAGACCAAAACTGTACACAATACTCCAGGTGTGGCCTCACCAAGGCCCTGTACAACTGTAGCAACACCTCCCTGCCCCTGTACTCAAATCCCCTCGCTATGAAGGCCAACATGCCATTTGCTTTCTTAACCGCCTGCTGTACCTGCATGCCAACCTTCAATGACTGATGTACCATGACACCCAGGTCTCGTTGCACCTTCCCTTTTCCTAATCTGTCACCATTCAGATAATTGTCTGTCTCTCTGTTGTTACCACCAAAGTGGATAACCTCACATTTATCCACATTATACTTCATCTGCCATGCATTTGCCCACTCACCTAACCTATCCAAGTCGCTCTGCAGCCTCATAGCATCCTCCTCGCAGCTCACACTGCCACCCAACTTAGTGTCATCTGCAAATTTGGAGATACTACATTTAATCCCCTCGTCCAAATCATTAATGTACAATGTAAACAGCTGGGGCCCCAGCACAGAACCTTGCGGCACCCCACTAGTCACTGCCTGCCATTCTGAAAAGTCCCCATTTACTCCTACTCTTTGCTTCCTGTCTGACAACCAGTTCTCAATCCACGTCAGCACACTGCCCCCAATCCCATGTGCTTTAACTTTGTACATTAATCTCTTGTGTGGGACCTTGTCGAAAGCCTTCTGAAAGTCCAAATATACCACATCAACTGGTTCTCCTTTGTCCACTTTACTGGAAACATCCTCAAAAAATTCCAGAAGATTTGTCAAGCATGATCTCCCTTTTACAAATCCATGCTGACTTGGACCTATCATGTCACCATTTTCCAAATGCGCTGCTATGACATCCTTAATAATTGATTCCATCATTTTACCCACTACTGAGGTCAGGCTGACCGGTCTATAATTCCCTGTTTTCTCTCTCCCTCCTTTTTTAAAAAGTGGGGTTACATTGGCTACCCTCCACTCGATAGGAACTGATCCAGAGTCAATGGAATGTTGGAAAATGACTGTCAATGCATCCGCTATTTCCAAGGCCACCTCCTTAAGTACTCTGGGATGCAGTCCATCAGGCCCTGGGGATTTATCGGCCTTCAATCCCATCAATTTCCCCAACACAATTTCCCGACTAATAAAGATTTCCCTCAGTTCCTCCTCCTTACTAGACCCTCTGACCACTTTTATATCCGGAAGGTTGTTTGTGTCCTCCTTAGTGAATACCGAACCAAAGTACTTGTTCAATTGGTCTGCCATTTCTTTGTTCCCCGTTATGACTTCCCCTGATTCTGACTGCAGGGGACCTACGTTTGTCTTTACTAACCTTTTTCTCTTTACATACCTATAGAAACTTTTGCAATCCGCCCTAACGTTCCCTGCAAGCTTCTTCTCGTACTCCATTTTCCCTGCCCTAATCAAACCCTTTGTCCTCCTCTGCTGAGTTCTAAATTTCTCCCAGTCCCCAGGTTCGCTGCTATTTCTGGCCAATTTGTATGCCACTTCCTTGGCTTTAATACTATCCCTGATTTCCCTTGATAGCCACGGTTGAGCCACCTTCCCTTTTTTATTTTTACGCCAGACAGGAATGTACAATTGTTGTAGTTCATCCATGCAGTCTCTAAATGTCTGCCATTGCCCATCCACAGTGAACCCCTTAAGTATCATTTGCCAATCTATCCTAGCCAATTCACACCTCATACCTTCAAAGTTACCCTTCTTTAAGTTCTGGACCATGGTCTCTGAATTAACTGTATCATTCTCCATCCTAATGCAGAATTCCACCATATTATGGTCACTCTTCCCCAAGGGGCCTCGCACAATGAGATTGCTAATTAGTCCTCTCTCATTACACAACACCCAGTCTAAGATGGCCTCCCCCCTAGTTGGTTCCTCGACATATTGGTCTAGAAAACCATCCCTTATGCACTCCAGGAAATCCTTCTCCACCGTATTGCTTCCAGTTTGGCTAGCCCAATCTATGTGCATATTAAAGTCACCCATTATAACTGCTGCACCTTTATTGCATGCACCCCTAATTTCCTGTTTGATGCCCTCCCCAACATCACTACTACTGTTTGGAGGTCTGTACACAACTCCCACTAACGTTTTTTGCCCTTTGGTGTTCTGCAGCTCTACCCATACAGATTCCACATCATCCAAGCTAATGTCCTTCCTAACTATTGCATTAATCGCCTCTTTAACCAGCAATGCTACCCCACCTCCTTTTCCTTTTATTCTATCCTTCCTGAATGTTGAATACCCCTGGATGTTGAGTTCCTAGCCCTGATCATCCTGGAGCCACGTCTCCGTAATCCCAATCACATCATATTTGTTAACATCTATTTGCACAGTTAATTCATCCACCTTATTGCGGATACTCCTTGCATTAAGACACAAAGCCTTCAGGCTTGTTTTTTTAACACCCTTTGTCCTTTTAGAATTTTGCTGTACAGTGGCCCCTCTTGTTCTTTGCCCCGGGTTTCTCTGCCCCCCACCCCTCCTCATCTTTCTGTCTTTTGGTTTTGCCTCCTTTTTGTCTCCCTCTGTCTCCCTGCATTGGTTCCCATCCCCCTGCCATATTAGTTTAACTCCTCCCCAACAGCACTAGCAAACACTCCCCCTAGGACACTGGATCCGGTCCTGCCCAGGTGCAGACCGTCCGGTTTGTACTGGTCCCACCTCCCCCAGAACCGGTTCCAATGCCCCAGGAATTTGAATCCCTCCCTGCTGCACCACTGCTCAAGCCACCTATTCATCTGCGCTATCCTGCGATTCCTACTCTGACTAGCACGTGGCACTGGTAGCAATCCCGAGTTTACTACTTTTGAGGTCCTACTTTTTAATTTAGCTCCTAGCTCCTTAAATTCATTTCGTAGGACCTCATCCCTTTTTTTACCTATGTCGTTGGTACCAATGTGCACCACGACAACTGGCTGTTCTCCCTCCCATTTCAGAATGTCCTTCACCCGCTCCAAGACATCCTTGACCCTTGCACCAGGGAGGCAACATACCATCCTGGAGTCTCGGTTGCGGCTGCAGAAACGCCTATCTATTCCCCTCACCATTGAATCCCCTATCACTATCGCGCTCCCACTCTTTTTTCTGCCCTCCTGTGCAGCAGAGCCAGCCACGGTGCCATGAACTTGGCTGCTGCTGCCCTCCCCTGATGAGTCATCCCCCCCAACAGCACTCAAAGCGGTGTATCTGTTTTGCAGGGGGACGATCACAGGGGACCCCTGCACTACCTTCCTTGCACTGCTCTTCCTGCTGGTCTTCCATTCCCTAGCTGGCTGTGGACCCTTCTCCTGCGGTAAGACCAACTCACTACACGTGATACTCACGTCATTCTCAGCATCATGGATGCTCCAGAGTGAATCCACCCTCAGCTCCAATTCCACAACGCGGACTGTCAGGAGCTTGAGGCGAATACACTTCCCGCAGATGTAGTCGTCAGGGACACCGGAAGTGTCCCCGAGTTCCCACATGGTACAGGAGGAGCATATCACGTGACCGAGCTCTCCTGCCATGCCTTAACCCTTAGATACCCTTAAATTGGTAATAACAATGTTACAGTTCACTTACTGATATAAAAAAGAAAAAGAAAAGCTACTCACCAATCACCAGCCAATCACTTACCCCATTGGCTGTGATGTCACCTTTTGATTCCTTTCTACTTCTATTTTGCTTTCTCTCCCACTGTAGCTGCACCGGTACGCCTTTTATAGGCCGCTCCGACGCTGCTCCCACCTCTCACCAACTGCCGCTGACTCTCGAGTTCCCGCTGGGCCTTTATAGGCCGCTCCGACGCTGCTCCCACCTCTCACCAACTGCCGCTGACTCTCGAGCTCCCGCTGGGCCTTTATAGGCCGCTCCGACGCTGCTCCCACCTCTCACCAACTTGCCACTGTTCTGCCCACCTGACCAGTTCATTGATATCTTCCTGCAGTCTACTGCTTTCTTCTTCAATATCAACCACATGGCCAATTTTTGTATCATCTGCAAACTTCTTACTGTGTCGCCCTGGCTCCTTTTGTTTAATTTGTCCAGCTCTGTGGGCCCACCTTTGCCTGGTTACACTCTGACTTGGCTGAACATAGCCAGTGCACTTACAGCAAAGACTTCTACTTACAGTTACCCAGAGGCAGAGCCAGTGGTGGGTCGGCGGGGGTCATGACCCCCCCCCCCCCAATCTTTTTGAGGCCGGCCAACTCCATTTCACTCCCAGAAACCTCTGTCGCCTATCTTCAGCCTCCAGATTCGGAGTAGATAACTCGGCATTTCCCATTCCACTTCCTGTCAGTATCAGCTGTGGCTCAGTGGGTAGCACCCTCGCCTCTGAGTCAGAAGGTTGTGGGTTCAAGTCCCACGCCAGGGACTTGAGCACGTAAATCTAGGCTGACACTCCAGTATAGTGCTAAGGGAGTGCTACACTGTCAGAGGTGCCGTCTTTCAAATGAGATGTTAAAATGAGGGCCTTGTCTGCCCTCTCAGGTGGACGTAAAAAATCCCATGGCACGATTTCGAAGAAGATCAGGGGAGTTATCTCCTGTGTCCCAGCTAATATTTATCCCTCAATCAACATAACAAAACCAGCTTATCTGGTCATTATCACATTGCTGTTTGTGAGAGCTTGCTGTGCACAAATTGGCTGCTGCGTTTCCCACATTACAACAGTGACTACACTCCAAAAGCACTTCATTTGCTGTAAAGCGCTTTGAGGCATCTGGTGGTCGTGAAAGACGCTATATAAATGCAAGTCTTTCTTTCCTGCCAAGCCAACCAAATCTTGAGTTTGACTCCCCCACTCTCCCGGACCCTAGTCGGCCAAACCTAAACCTAGCTTGGCCAACACAATCATTCCCCACACAATCGTCTCTCGAGTTCGCCAAAGCTCTAAGCTTAG
Source organism: Pristiophorus japonicus (assembly GCF_044704955.1). NCBI lineage: Eukaryota > Metazoa > Chordata > Chondrichthyes > Pristiophoridae > Pristiophorus > Pristiophorus japonicus. The sequence goes on from NC_091994.1 coordinate 81,085,357, forward strand.
CCGAGTCCTCTTTCTTATCTATCGGTAACATCATCTGCCAGCACGGGATCTGTCTTCCTTGCCCCCCCCCCCCCCCCACACCTCCACCCTTCCTCAAATCATGGATGAGTCATTGTTTCCTCCAGCTGAACATTGAGGAGACAGCGCTGTAAACTCCGCTCCCTCGCTACTGACTCCAGCCCCCCCTCCCCGGCCCGTCGCTCAGGTGAAACCTTGGCGTCCTGCACAACCCAGACCTGAGCTTCAAACCTCTCATCCTAGACCGTACTTTGTACTTTGCCCTCTGCAACATTGCCCAGCCCCACCCCTACCCCTACCACTGCCACCAGGCCTGTGCCACATCTAGACTTGTTTTCTCCAAAAATGACCTGCCGTGGACACGAGTTCAGTGGTGTCAGTCGCTGCCATCAGTGGTCGGCGAGTCTTACTTTTATTGAGGTTGCCTCGCGCTACCCTATATCTACTTGTATTATTGTAACAGTAATATCCCATTGGGACCTGGGTCATGTCATGCATGTCATTCATGTGTACTTATTCAATCTTTCCAAAGCTGGATTGAATGAACACTTGTTGAGATGAGACCTGATACAAACTGATAAGCTGCTTTTGTCACAGTAAGGAGAACATATCGGCAGTCATCATAATTGGCTCACATTTTTTTTAATTATTCATTCTCGGGATGTGGGCGTTGTAATTTGCTTCATGGGTTCTTTGCTTAAGAATTCATAGCAACACATTGCTATTAAGAACTAGTTGGTTTATTGGCAAAAGGTTTAATAATCACACTACACATTACCAGTTCATCCATCAGGCTCACAACCACCTGCCTCATCGTGGATCCCTCGAACCCAACAGGCTGGGGTTTTATTGAGTCTTGCGAACATCACGTGACTGGCTAAGCCACTTCCAACTCAACAGCTCTACAACTTTTTTAGCTGTAAACAGAAAATCAAGTGCCCCCTGATTAAAGGGGGGGGGACACTCCAAAACCTTTTCAAGTGCCCCTTTTTTTAGGGTAGTAAAAACACAAATTATACAAGTGCCCCCTGGCTAAATGTGGGGGGGGGACACTTAAACCCAGCACAGTAAACAAATTAAACTTTAAACATATAAAATCAAATTCAAATTTGATTGCCGGGGGTGATGATGCACTCCAGTCCCTCCGGCGCCCACCTCTCACGGAAGGCCGCGAGCATGTCGGCAGACACCACATGCTCCACCTCCAGGGACACCCTGGCTCGGATGTAATTGCAACAGCTCTACAAACCTGTGAGCATCCTCACGGACATACATAACAGGTGCCATTTGCAAGGCCGGCATTTATTGCCCATCCCTAGTTGTCCTGAGAAGGTGGCGGTAGGCCATCTTTTGGAACCACTACACATTCTTGTTATTCTTTGCAGCGGTGTGATACGACTGAGTAGCTTGCTGGGCCACTTCAGAAGGCAGCAATTTTCCTTCTCTTAAAGGGCATTAGTGAACCTGATGGGTTTTACCGACAGCCAATGACTACAGCTTCATGGTCACTTTGTTTTGAACTACTTTCAGGATTTATTTCATCTGAATCCAAATTCTAAAAGTGCCACAGTGTGATTTGAATTGATGTCCTCTGGATTACTGGTCCAGTGATATAACCAGTGCACTAGCATACCCCTATTTTCCATCTGTGTGGCCCATAAAGACAGAAGCCTGGATACCCCTTCATAGAAAATGCATTCACCAGGCTGTTGAAAGAAAAACTCTCCACATCCCGGTAAATGGTTTGCTCAAGGTGAGGGATGTTCGAGCCCGAGATTAGAACACCTTTTCCAACTTGGTCACCTCGCGACAGCAGTCAGAACATCCAGGACAGGTAATGAAGAGTTAAATGCTGAGGAAAGCTTCATTCTCTCTGCCCCCTGGACTGTGCTTCAGCGTCAACCACAGAGGAACAGCCCACAGTGGAACAGTGGAACATTTTGCATTGATCCTACGGGAATGCTTCATCACAGCTGGAGGTCTTCCCCCTTGCCTGGGAGGAGCTGTTTTGAAATTGCCCACATTCAATTCACATAGACTCGGTGTCCTCTGTGATCAGTGGGCACCACAGGGAATAGAGTGTCCAGTTGACACAGATAAAGATATTATGATTTAAATTACACGTTTCCTTTTTGGTTCTATTAGTAATGCCTCCTCACAAGAGGGACACTCGGAGAATTGCTTTTCTGTCGATGACACTGGGGTAGCCTTATTGATCCCTCAAAAATAAGCATAGGACTTCAGAGGGTGTAGAGGAAATTTACTAGATCAGTCCCAGGGATGAGGGACCTCAGTTACATGGAGAGACTGGATAAGCTGGAATTGTTCTCTTTTGAGCAGACAAGGTTAAGGTGAGATTTAATAATTTTCTAAATTGTGAAAGGTTTTGATAAAGTAGATTTTGGTAAACTGGCAGGGCAGGGATCGATAGATATTTGGATATTAAGAGAATCAAGGGCTTTGGGAATAGTGCAGGAAAGTGGAGTTGAGGTAGAAGATCAGCCATGATCTTATTGAATGGCAGAGCAGGATCGAGGGGCCGAAAGGCCTACTCCTTCTCCTATTTCTTATGTTAACCAGAGGACACAGATTTAAGATAATTGGCAAAAGAACCAGAGAGTAGGTGAGAATATTTTTAATGCAGTGAGTTATTATGATCTGGAATGCACTGCCTGAAAGGGTAATGGAAGCAGATTCAATAGTGATTTCCAAAAGGGAATTGGTTAAGTACTTGAAGTGAAAATTTGCAGGGCTATGGGGAAATAGCAGGGGAGTGAGACTAATTGGATAGCTCTTTCAAAGAGCCGGCACAGACAAGATGAGCTGAATGGCCTCCTATTGTGCTGTAAGATTTCATGATCCTAGGACCCTTATAGCCAGCAGATAGGGGAGACACTTGCTCAGGCACCAGACATGGAGGGCGATTTCCAACCCAGCCAGTCCCCATCTGGTTCAGTCTCTGGTTTTGTGCGTGATGAACCTGCGACAATTTGGACAGAAGTGCATGAATCAGTTGTTCAAACCCAGCCCTAAACAGCTCTTCACAGCAGTCCTATTAATAGCTACTAACAGCTGAGTTCAGTTGTTCCCTGTTTCTCTCTATTAGGTGGTGCCGAAAATCTCAACTAATTAACCTGGTCTCAGAAGGATTCGAAGCAGAGACATTGGACAATGTTCAACCTCCTATCACAGTGAAGGACTGGTAAGCAAGCTGGAAAGCACAATGTAATTCAGTCAGTTTCAATGGGAAGTACACCCTGCATCGGATATATCTGGCTTCAAACACACATCACAGAATTGTACCACAGCTTAGTGGGCAAATGCAACGCATGCAATCATCCATGCAGACCAAGAACATTCCAAGTTTGGTTGTTGATCTGTTCTGAGTTAACGGATTTCAGCCTGAATAGCTACAATTGGCACGCTAGAGCCCAAGAGAGGAGAAACAGCGCGCGTGCAGGCATGATGTCAGGATGGGATTGGGTTTGGCTATAATAAAAACAGAAAATGCTGGAAATCTCAGCAGGTCAGGGAGCATCTGTGGAGAGATGCAGGGTTAACGTTTCAGGTCGTTCAGAACGTTCTGACGAAGGGTCACCGACCTGAAACATTAACTCTGTTTCTCTCTCCACAGATGCTGCCAGACCTGCTGAGATTTCCAACGTTTCTATTTTTATTTCAGATTCCAGCATCCGCAGCATTTTGCTTTTGTATTTGGGTTTGTCTATGATGCTTCCCATAGCTGACTAACTTGGCGACACTTGCCGTCCAGCCCGGTAATGCTTGGCCACATCGGCAAGGACTCCTGAGGGTTGTGGGCAGCTATTGAGCCGTACCCCAGACTGACTCCACCTTTATGCAGGAGCAGACTGGGAAGAGAAACAGAATTGTGCCCCATCATTTCTCTATTGTCAGTTTTGGTCTGTTTTTATTATAGCCAAACCCAATCCCATCCTGACATCATGCCTGCACGCGCGCTGTTTCTCCTCTCTTGGGCTCTAGCGTGCAATTTGTAGCTATTCAGGCTGAAATCCGTTAACTCAGAACAGATCAACGACCGAACTTGGAATGTTCTTGGTCTGCATGGATGATTGCATGCACTGCATTTGCCCACTAAGCTGTGGTACAATTCTGTGATGTGTGTTTGAAGCCAGTGATAAATTTACAATCCGTGTTCTGCCACACACTCCAGTTTGTCGAAAATTAGCCACAGATTTGTGACACCGCACAAACAACATTTGGTTGCTTATCAATTAGTTACTCATCCTCATGTGTATCACACAACCTGAGTCCCATTCACTCTCATTAAATGGATCAGAGCTCACTCTAGTTTATATACAGATGAGGGAGGTCAATCGGTTTTGTCTACGGCAGCTTTTCAGAAGCTGCAGTGGGTGAGGGGAGAGGGGTGAGGAGGGGATAGGAGGGGTGGGCAGAGGAGGGGAGGAGAGTGATGGGTGAAGAGAGGAGGTTGAGAGGAGGATGAAGAGTGGGTGAGGGGAGGGGAGATGGGCAGATTTTAAGAGCAGTATGTGCCCACCACATTTCAGATGTCAAAGTATGTAAGGTATAGGCGAATGTTTTTCTTCACCTTGTTAACCTCAAGGGCAGGAGCTGAACATTGACAAGCAACTGCCAATCTGCGGCAATGTCCGGCCTCTAGTTGACCTCAGGATCTATCTACTTCCCCAGCTCTTGAGTCGCAGTCTTAAAGGGACAGGCGACAATGAAAACAGCTTCACCTTAGCAGCGGAACATCCCCACTGTGCTGCAGACCCCAGGCATTCCAAGAACAAGAGACACCACATCGAATGTACAGCACAGAAACACACCATTCGGCCCAGCTGGTCTGTGCTGGTGTTTATACTCCACACGAGCCTCCTCCCACCCCTCTTCATCTCGCCCTATCAGAACCTCATTCTGTTCCTTTCTCCCTCATGTATTTATCTAGCTTCCCCTTAAATACATCTACACTATTCGCCTCAACTACTCCCGAAGTTTCTCCTGAATGCCTTATTTGATTTATTAGTGACTATCTTATATTTATGGCCCCTAGTTTTGACCTCCCCACAGCTAGTGTTCCTAATATCTCTTGAATCGCAATGTCTGCATTGATGAATACACTTGATGCCTGAGTAAAGCTACTGAGTTGCTCCCTGAAAGATATCCTCAGTGATTTTCCCACAACGTATTGTTGTTCTTCCCCAGGTATGCAGGGAGGCACGACTCCGGCTTTGACTATGAACTACACAGCGAGCTTCTCTTGGAAGACATGAGCATGATCCAGGAGTTCAAGTCTGACATCATTCAGGTCCCACAGTGGAGTGATGCAGAATGGAAGGAGGTACATTGGGCAGGAATGAAAACCGGCCTCTGTCATTTACTAATGAGGAAAAGTGGAAGGGAAGTCAAAAGGGGATCTTGCTGTTAAAACTGTTGCATTTAACACCTCGGATTTATAAGAACATAAGAAATAGGAGCAGGAGTCGACCATTTGGCCCCTCGCGGCTGCTCCGTCATTCAATAAGATCATGGCTGATCTGATCCTGGCCTCAACTCCACTTCCCCGCCTGCTCCCCATAACCCCTGACTCCTCTATAGTTCAAAAATATAATCAATAACCCAGCCTCCACAGCTCTCTAGGGCAGAGAATTCCAAAGATTCACGACCCTCTGACAGAAGAAATTCCTCCTCATCTGTTTTAAATGGACCCACTCACTTAGCCTGTCTCTATCCCTTTGCAGATTCTTTATGTCCTCCTCACAATGTGCTTTCCCAGCTATCTTTGTATCATCAGCAAATTTGCCAAAATACACTTGGTCCCTTCACCCAAGTCATTAATATTGATTGTAAATAGTTGAGGCCCCAGCACTGATCCCTGTGGCAACCCACTAGTTACTATTTGCCAACCTGAAAATGACTTATTTATCCCGACTCTCTACATTCTGAACTCTCTTAGTTTGCCAATCCTCACCTCGGCCCGATATTTCTGTTACCTTGGGATGTTTTACGACGTTAAAGGCGCTATATAAATACAACTGGTTGTTAAATGTGACTGCTCCCAACAAATCATTCAGTAATCATTTGCTACACTTTATTTGCAGATATCAAACACTTTCACAAACTATGGGCCTGGTGTGCGATATGTGAGGTTTACACACGGAGGAAAGGATGCGCAGTTTTGGGGAGGATGGTACGGAGCCAGGATCACCAACAGCACCATCACCGTGGACCAATAATCTGGCCCCAAACCGGGCAGCCGATGCTTTTTGCAACCAACTTTGCACTATTTTTATTTAGACTGGCATGAACTGTAATTTCCCAGCAGGTCCCAGTACAAACGGTTTGTGTCATTGGTCAGGGGAGAGGAGGGAGCAGTTCATTTTATTAAGGCCGTTTGTGCCAAAGGAAGTAGATACCAGCCATGCTGCATGCACTAGCCTGGCAAAAGGAACGACAGATAGAGGACCTCAGTTGGGGAATGCCAAAGAATATCCACCCCCTCCCCCCTTCCCCCCTGCCCCCACCCCCCACCTTCCCCGCTTCCCTAACAAATGAATTCATATTATACTGCATTAAGTGCCAACAGGGAAAATAGCTCGGGCAGACACTGTGATTTATTTCATTGCACCTGATCACAGGCCCCATGAGCACATGCACTACACAACACTGACTTGCCTTATTGGTCAACTTAAAAGTACCGAACCACATGATGAATCCATGAGACACCATCACTAATCAACACCTCTGCAGCCAGACGTTCTAAGTGTGAACAATTCCCATACTTCCTGTGTGCGACCACTTATATATGTGCTAGTTTTAATTTAACAGGATGCTGGATGTCTTGAGACAACCCCATGCCAGAGAAGGGACGATTTGCAATCCATTTCAAAGTCCCTCACCCAGGTTATTAGGAGATGGTGAGCAGTCCAGTGTTTTAACTTGATTTGAACCACCATTATTAACCATAACACTCGCCTTTGTCTTATAATCTCAGGATCGTTAAATACAATTGGCAGACAATTATGATGTGTGTCACGTTTAATGCCTTAATCTCCAAGGCTCCTTTTCCTAGTCGCTCTTCACCAAGTTTGCAAAATTCATTCTCTGAGATATCTCATTCCTTACAATCTCTCTTCTATTCGAGCCATAACCTTTGCCCAGATGACACTGTTTTGCTGCATCAGGGAGAGGTGCAGCAAGCACTGGCTTGCCAGAGAAGCATTGAAAGTTTAGCATGGGTGCAGTTTTGTGAAATTCTTTTTCATGTGAAGCCGGGGCCTCTAGTGGTTGGAGGAACTAATTGCAAGCTTTGGCAATGGACAGCAATAAACAATGCATTTTGGGGGAAAGTGGTATCGACACACAACCAGTGTGTCGAGGTACAGGAATAAATGTCATTCACAGTAAATGGGAGCTACAACTTTGAAATGTATGCACACGTATGTAATGTGAATAAAATCAATGACTAATTGATCATCTGTACGGTGATGTGTTACAGTCAAATTCAGACAAATCCTGAATGTGAGATATTAAGGACATAAGAACATAAGAAATAGGAGCAGGAGTAGGCCATACGGCACCTCGAGCCTGCTCCACCATTTAATATGATCATGGCTGATCCGATCATGGACTCCGGTCCACTTCCCCGCCCACTCTTCAAAACCCCTTATTCCCTTATCGTTTAAGAAACTGTCTATTTCTGTCTTAAATTTATTCAATGTCCCGGCTTCCACAGCTCTCTGAGGCAGCGAATTCCACGGATCCACAACCCTCAGAAGAAATTTCCCCTCATTTCAGTCTTAAATGGGCGGCCCTTTATTCTAAGATTATGCCCTCTAGTTCTAGTCTCCCCTATCCATAGAAACATCCTCTCTGCATCCACCTTGTCAAGCCCCCTCATAATCTTATACATTTCGATAAGATCACCTCTCATTCTTCTGAATTCCAATGAGTAGAGGCCCATTCTGCTCAACCTTTCCTCAAAAGTCAACCCCCTCATCTCCAGAATCAACCTTGTGAACCTTCTCTGAACTGCCTCCAATGCAAATATATCCTTTCGTAAATATGGAAACCAAAACTGCACACAGTATTCCAGGTGTGGCCTCACCAATACCCTGTACAACTATAGTAAGACTTCCCTGCTTTTATACTCCATCCTCTTTGCAATAAAGGTCAAGATTCCATTGGCCTTCCTGATCATTTGCTGTACCTGCACACTAACCTTTTATATTTCAAGCACAAGTAACCCCAGGTTCCGCTGTACTGCAGCACTTTGCAATCTTTCTCCATTTAAATAATAACTTACAGTTTCCAACATTATACTCCATCTGCCAAATTTCTAACCACTCACTTAGCCTGTCTATGACCTTTTGCAGATTTTGTGTGTTCTCCTCACACATTGCTTTTCCTCCCATCTTTGTATCGTCAGCAAACTTGGCTACGTTACACTCAGTCTCTTCCTCCAAGTCGTTAATATAGATTGTAAATAGTTGGGGTCCCAGCACTGATCCCTGCAGCACCCCACTGGTTACTGATTGCTAACCTGAGAATGAACCATTTATCCCGACTCTCTGTTTTCTGTTTGTTAGTTAATCCTCGAACCATGCTAATATATTACCCCCAACCCCGTGAACTTTTATCTTGTGCAGTAACCTTTTATGTGGCACCTTGTCAAATGCCTTCTGGAAGTCCAAATACACCACATCCACTGGTTCCCCTTTATCCACCCTATTCGTTACATCCTCAAAAAATTACAGCAAATTTGTCAAATATGACTTCCCCTTCATAAATCCATGCTGACTCTGCCTGACCGAATTTTGCTTTTCCAAATGTCCTGCTCCTGCTTCTTTAATACTGGACTCCAATATCTTCACAACCACAGATGTTAGGCTAACTGGTCTATAGTTTCCTGCTTTCTGACTGCCTCCTTTTTTAAATAGTGGTGTTACATTTGCAGTTTTCCAATCTTCATGGACCTCCCCAGAATCCAGGGAATTTTGGTAAATCACAACCAATGCATCCACAATCCCTGCCGTTACTTCTCTTAAGACACTAGGATGCAAGTCATTAGGTCCAGGGGATTGAGTCAGGAACTGTGAACCTGAGCCCAAAAATATAAAGGTGGCTGCAAGTAATAAGCTTTGTCAGTCACATAAACTACCATGGACAGTTCAGTGCTATTAATAAAGTCTGCTTCTTTCCCATTTTTATCTTCTTTTCACACTCCTTCCCTCCCTCCCTATTAAAACCGGGTTGATCTCCTGGTTTGATGGAGGAACAGGAGGAGGCCATTCAGCCCCTCACGCCTGTTCCATCATTCAATGAGATCGTGGCTGATCTGTATCCTAACTCCATCCAACCGCTTTGGCTGCATATCCCTTAATACCCTGGGCTAGCAAAAAATCTATCCATCTCAAATGTAAAATTATTAATTGAGCTAACATCTACTGCTTTATGTGGAAGTGAGTTCCACATTTCAAACACTCTTTACGCAAAGAAGTCGGAGTGTGCTGAGCCATGAGATTAGAGATTGTGGTGGTATACAGTTCTGCTGCTGTTGAAATAGTGCCTTGTGGCTGTGATATCTTCACAACATCACCAACACACACACTCTACAAATGGCTCCATACAGAAAACTGTCATAGAAACATAGAAATCTATAGCGCAGAGGAGACCTTTTCAGCCATAGTGTCCGCACCGGCCGACAGCCACATGGCCCTCGGTCAGCATCACACAACTGCGACACCCCTTGCACCGCAACATTCTATACGCCACTCCAATGGGAGAGGCAAAAAAAAAACAGATAAAAACCCAGGCCAATTGGGGGAAACAAATCTGGGAAAATTCCTCTCCGACCCATCCAGGCAATCAAAACTAGCCCAGGAGATCACCCTGGCCGTATTCGATTCCCTGCAGTACTTACCAGCATATCTGCGCCAGCCAACAAGAGGTTATCCAGTCTAATCCCACTTACTAGCTCTAGGTCCGTAACCCTGCAGGTTACGGCACTTCAAATGGTGGTGAGGGTTTCTGCATCCACCACACTTCCAGGCAGTGAATTCCAGACCCTCATAACCCTCTGAGTGAAGAAGTACCACCCCCCCCCTCAAATCCCCTATGAACCTTCCACCAACCACCTTAAAACTATGCCCCCTTGTAGTTGACCCTTCTACCAATGGAAATAGGCCCTTGCTATCCACTATATCCAGGCCCCTCAAAATGTTATACACATCAATGAGGTCTCCTCTCAGCCTTCTCTGTTCCAATGAGAACAAATCCAGCCTTTCCAATCTGTTCTCATAGCTAAGATTCTCCATTCTAGGCAGTTTCTTAGTAAATCTCCTCTGCACCCTCAAGTGCAATCACGTCCTTCCTATAATATGGCAACCAGAACTGCACGCAGTATTCCAGTTGTGACCTAACCAGAGTATTATACAATTTAAGCACAACCTCCCTGCTCTTATATTCTATGCCTCGGCCAATAAAGGCAAGCATTCCGTATGCCTTCTTAACTACCTTATCCACCTGGCCTGCTACTTTCAGGGATCTGTGGACAAGCACTCCAAGGTCCCTTTGTTCATCTACACTTCTAAGTGGCCTACCGTTTAATGTGTATACCCTTTCCTTATTAGCCCTCCCCAATTCTCTGAATTAAATTCCATTTGCCACTGTTCTGCCCACCTGACCAGTAGATTGATATCCTCCTGCAGTCAATGACTTTCCTCTTCATTATCAACCACACAGCCAATTTTATTGTCATCTGCAAACTTCTTAATCATACTCCCTATATTCAAATCTAGATCATTGATATATACCACAAAAAGCAAGGGACCCAGTACTGAGCCCTGCAGAACCCTACTGAAAACATCCTTCCAGTCACAAAAACATCCATCAACCATTACCCTTTGCTTCCTACCTCTAAGCCAATTTTGGATCCAACTTGCCACTTTGCCCTGGATTCCATGGGTTTTAACCTTCGTGACCAGTCTACCATGCGGGACCTTATCAAAAGCTTTGCTAAAGTCCATATACACTACATCGTACACACTACCCTCATCGACCCACCTGGTTACCTCCTCGAAAAATTCAATCAGGTTAATCAAACACGATCTTCCCTTAAGAAATCCGTGCTGACTATCCCTAATTAATCCTTGCCTTTCTAAATATAGATTTATCCCGTCTTTCATGATTTTTTTCCAATAGTTTTCCCACCACTGAGGTTAGGCTGACAGGCTTGTAATTACTTGGTCTATCCCTTTCTCCCTTCTTAAACAAGGGTATCACATCAGCAGTACTCCAGTCCTCCGGCACCATGCCCAAATCCAAAGAAGACTGGAAAATGGTGGTCAAGGCCTCTGCTATTTCCTCTTTTACTTTGCTCAACAGCCTGGGATGCATTTCATCTGGGCCTTGGGACTTATCTACTTTCAAAGGTGCTAAATCCCTTAATACCTCCTCTCTCACTATGTTTATTTCAACCAGAATTTCACACTCCTCCTCGATAGCAGTATCTGCATTGTCCCTTTCCTTAGTGAAAACAGACGCAAAGTATTCATTAAGAACCATACCATCAACTTCCGCCTCCACACAGAGATTACCCTCATGGTTTAATAGGCCCTACCCTTTCTTTAGTTATCCTCTTGCTCTTAATATATTTATAGAACAGCTTAAGGTTTCCTTAATTTTACTAGCCAAGAATTTTTCATGCTCTCTCTTAGCATTCTTAATATCTTTTTTAATTTTACCTCTGAGCTTTCTATATTCCTCCAAAGATTCTATAGTATTTAGCCATCGGTATATGAAATAAGCTTCCCTTTTTTTCTTTATCCTCCCCTGTAAGTCCCTAGACATCCAGGGGGTTCTAGAATTATTTTCCCCAGCCTTTTTCTTTAAGGGCACATGTTTGGCCTGAGCCCTCCAGATCTCCTCCTTGAATGTCTCCCACTGCTCCAACACTGATTTACCTTCAAGTAGCTGTTCCCAAATCACTCCTCAACTTAGCAAAGTTAGCTTTTCCCCAATTTGGGACTTTTATTCCTGGTCTATCCTTGTCCTTATCCATAACTACCTTCAATCTGGCTGAACTATGGTCACTGGCACCCAAGTGCTCTCCCATTAATACCCCTTCAACCTGCCCAGCTTCATTCCCCAAAACTAGATGCAAAACCGCCCCCTCCCGTGTTAGGCTTGTTACATACTGACTAAAGAAGTTCTCTTGGATGCATTTTAAGAATTCCGCACCCTCTATACCCTTCACACTATATTTGTCCCAATCAATATTAGGATCGTTAAACTCCCCTACTATTACTACCCTATGGTTTTTGGACTTCACAGAAATTTGCCTACATATTTGCTCCTCTATCTCCCTCCCACTGTTTGGGGGTCTATAATAAATGCCTAACAGTGTGATTGCCCGTTTTTTATTTTTCAATTCAATCCATATGGCCTCATTTAATGATCCCTTTAACATATCATCCCTCCTCACTGCTGTAATAGTTTTTTAAATCAATATCACGACCCCACCCCGCCTTTTTACCCCCCTCTCGATCTTGTCTAAAAATCCTGTAACCAGGAATATTGAGCTGCCAAACCTGCCTCTCTTTCAGCCATGTCTCTGTAATGGCTATAAGGTCATACTCCCAAGTGTCTATCTGTACTCTTACTCATCCGCCTTATTCGCTATACTCCTTGCATTAAAGTATATGCCATTTAACACAGGAAGACCTCCTTGATTATTACTTACTAACCCTTGTTTCCTCTGTCTTACAGATTCACTTTCTAAATTCTTGCTATCCAATTTCAGCTTTACTTCCTTTCCTATTGAATTTGTTCTCAGGTTCCCATCCCCCTGCCAAGCTAGTTTAAACTCTCCCCAACAGAACTAGCAAAACTCCCCAACAGAACTAGCAAAACTCCCCACGAGGATATTGGTCCTGGCGCTGTTGAGATGCAACCCGTCCAGTTTGTACAGATCTCATCTCCCCTAGAAGCGGTCCCAATGCCTCAGGAATTTAAAGCCCTCCCTCCTATATCAACTCTCCAGCTACGCGTTCATCCTCTCTATCCTTCTATTCTTGTACTCATTAGCATGTGGCACTGGTAGTAACCTGGAAATTACTACCTTTGAGGTCCTACCCTTTAATTTTTCTCTTAGCTCCCTAAACTCTGCCTGAAGGACCTCATCCCTCTTTCTACCTGTGTCATTGGTCCTGATATGGACCACAACCTCGAGCTGTTTACCCTCTCCCCCCAGAATGCCCTGCGTCCGCTCTGTGACATCCTTGACCCTGGCAGCAGGGAGGCACCATACCATCCTGGAGTCACTTCTACAGCCGCAGAAATGCCTCTCCGTTCCCCTAACTATTGAATCCCCTACCACTACAGCTCACATTCTTTGTCCCCGCCTGTGCAGCTGAGCTACCCATGGTGCCTTGGAATTGGCTCTGGCTGCACTCCCCAGAGGCACCATCGCCCCCACCGGTGCTCAGAAGTGAATATCAGTTGGAAAGCGAGATGGATTCGGGGGACTCCTGCACTACCTGCCTAGAATTCTTCCTCCATCTGGTGTTCACCCACTGCCCCTCTGCCTGCATGCTTTAAGCTGCGTGGTGACCACATCCTGAAACGTCCTATCCACGTACTCCAGCCGCCGTTCGAGCTCCAAAATGCGGAGCTCGAGTAGTTTAAGCTGGAGGCACCTCCTGCACACATGGTTGTCTAGGCCGCGTGAAGCGTCCAGGACTTCCCATATGCCGCAGGATGTGCACTCCACAGCAGTGAGCTCCCCTGCCATCCCTCTATTTAAACTTATCTGATGAAAAAGAGAAAGAGAAAGAGAAAGAGGGATACTTACCAATCAAACAGCCAATCACTTACCTGCCCAGCTGAGGGCTGTGAACTCCTTGCCAGAAGTGAACTCCTCACCGACCTCCGGGCCTCCTGCTCCTTGGACTTCTGACCTCCCGAACACTCGGACCTCCAGGCCTTCCGAACTCACAGGGCCTCCCGACTGACTGACCTCCCGACTTGCCGAACTCCCGACTGGCTGACCTCCCGACTCGCCGACCTCCTGCCTTCTGTAAATGATTCATTTGCCACATGACCGTGTATTGTATTTACATCAGTAGTTGCATTATAACGATAGTCCACTAGGTGGAGCTCTCTATTACAGCAGCTGCCCAGATTTGGGCTACTCGCCTGCCTTTAGTCTGTCCCACTGAACGTGGTGATAGTGCTACACTGCACCATGGAGCGTGTCCTCTTCACAAGGACTGTGTGGTGGTCGGTCACTCCTGACAGTGCCATCATGGTCAGACATGTCTGTGGCGGGCAGGTTAGTGAGGACGAGGTCAAGCAGTTTGACCTTTCTGCTGGATCCTCCTAGATAGTCCTTTTTAAAATTAAAAGTGAAATGAAGGAACCTGCATTTACTGTTGTGATTTGGAGATGAGGGGGTTGACATGAAGATAGATTGAGTAGGTTGGGCTTATACTCATTGAAGTTCAGAAGGATGCAGAGAGGATATTTCCACTCATAGGGGAAACTAAAACTAGGGGACATAGTCTCAGAATAAGGGGCTGCCCAATTAAAACTGAGATGAGGAGGAATTTCTTCTCTCAAACGGTTGTAAATCTGTGGAATTCTCTGTCCCAGAGAGCTGTGGAGGCTGGGTCATTGAATATATTCAGGTGGAGATAGACCGATTTTTGAGTGATAAGGGGATAAAGGGTTATGGGGAGTGGACAGGGAAGTGGAGCTGAGTCCATGATCAGATCAGCCATGATCTTATTAAATGGCGGAGCAAGCTCAAGGAGCCAGGTGGCCTACTCCTGCTCCTATTTCTTATGTAATGTTCCAGCCACTACGATAATGTAATATTATAAACCGTTGGCGGTTAACCCAGAGGAACAGTTACAATGTGTGTCAGCTGTGGCTACGTGGGTAGCACACTCGCCTCTGAGTCAGAAGGTTGTGGGTTCAAGTCCCACTCCAGGGACTTGAGCACATAAATCTAGGACTTGTCTGCTCTCTCAGGTGGATGTATAAGAGCCCATGGCACTATTTCAAAGAAGAGCAGGGGAGTTACCCCTGGTGCCCTGGCCAATATTTATTCCTCAATCAACATAACAAAAACAAATGATCTGGTCATTATCACATTGCTGTTTGTGGGAGTCTTTGATTGATGCCGTCATTCTTCAGAAGGTTATCACTGTGGTGCCAGTTTGCACTGCTGCCCTTGCCCCTAACATTTGTTCTTGTACAAAGAATATCTTTCTCATGGTACTACCCAGAGTTGATCCAGCAACACTTATAATAAATCCATTGCACAGCCTTCATTTCCTTTGTTATCAATAACTGGGTCCAGAGATGTCTGCACATCACGGTACATAGAAGACAGTCTGCACGCTAGTGTCACACTATTTACAGACAGCTCCAGGCCTGGTTGTTAGTATGAAAACAGTGGGAAGCTTCAGGATTTTTTTCTTAAATTCGGGAAATGAGCACTTTTTCTGATTCATCATTCAAATGCACCTGGGAATCTTTGGTGTCAATCAGTAAGAAAAACAATTAACAGTCTGCACTTATGATGTAATGGAGTTTTCAACAGCTGTTGAGAAAGCAGTAGCTGAAAGCCGCGATCTCGCCCTTTACCCTGCCTCGATCTTCCCGCCGTCATTCGTTTTTAGGCGAGGCAAAAAGACCCAAGCCGAATCGAACCGCAAGCTCTGGGAGATCCAGCTCCGGGGGGAACACGTGCTCAAGGCTCTGAGGTAACATTCACTAATGAGCCAAGGTCCATATTACTGTGCAAAGCATCTCGCGTATCTCCTCCATCCTCTTCAACGCCTCATCATCCTCTGCAGCCGTAGTATTTTGCTTTAGCATTAGTGATTATTTCACTGCCACTTCTCAAGGAATGCCCACCTTGAAGAAGTTCTGCTCTTCCCTCAGACTGGATCTCCGTTTGTCTCTTTTACCTTGTTCATCTTCTTTGCTTTCTGTTTCCCTTCTCATGTTTGATCAAGTATCTGCCAAGACTCACTTTAACCTCTGCCCATTTTTGGCTCCCTTCCACTGCCCCTGCGCCCCCCTCCCCCCCAATCTTATGTTTTTTTTCTCTTTGTCTCCAAAGGCAGCTGGTTATTTTTCTGCCATTCACACCCTATCTAGACTAATCTTTTTCCAACTTCTGCCATTACCATTTCAATTCGGCCCATCATCCCTTTTGACTCTCTAATCTCTCCTGCCTTCCACCCTATCACCTTCCCTTTTGTTCTTTCCTCTCCCCCCCCCCTTTCACTGCTCCTTAAGAATCTGTTCTTTTCGAACAGTCGCCAGTTTTGACGAAGGATCACTGACCCGAAACGTTAACTCTGTTTTTCTCTCCACAGATGTTGCCTGACCCGCTGAGATTTCCAGCATTTTCTGTTTTTATTTCAGGTTCCAACATCCGCAGTATTTTGCTTTTGTCCTCTGCCCTTGTTTGTGCTGTTCACACAGGGAGCCAGCTGAAGTCAGATGTTTTCCAGGTATTTGGCTATAAACCAAAAGAAGTGACTCTAAACCCAAGTAGATCATAGGAACATTGGGAACATGACGGGACCATTCAGCCCCTTGGTCCTGCTCCGCTATTAGATCATGGCTGTTCTGTACCTCAACTCCAATTATCTGCCTTTGTTCCATATTCCTTGATACCCTTACCCAACAAAAATCTATCGATCTTAATCCAATTGTCCCAGCATTTACAACCATTTGGGAAAAGACTTCCAAATTTCCACTACACTTTGTGCGAAAAAGTTTCTGATTTTGGTCCTAAGTGGCCTGATTCTAGTTTTAATGTTATGTCCCCTTGTTCTGATTTCCCCACTAGAGGAAATAGTTTCTCCCTACCAAATCCTGTTAACACTTTAAACACCGCGATCCCATCATCCTTCAATCCCCTATACTCAAAGGAATGGAAGCCAAGTTTACATAACCTGCCTCATAATTTAACCCTCTAAGTCCTGGTATCAGTTTTGTAAATCTGCCCTGCACCCCTGGGCCAATATATGAAGTGCGGTGCCTAAAACTGAAAGCAGTAGTCCAGGTGGGCTCTAACCAAAGCTCAGGTGAAGCCATGTCTGGAATAATGTGCACGATTCTGGAATCCTCCTTCATTCATACCACTCAGTACATTTCACTCCATGTCCGAGGAACACAAGGAAAGCTGGAGGGAGAAACTGCCATCCAGCCCATCAAATCTGCTCCCAGTGCAACCTATCATGGATTTTCTCCTACCCATTTAATCTCTGATGGGCATTCTGCGTTAATCATTCCTGATCGTCCCCAAAGCTAATTGTAGTAGAAATAAATTAAGGGAAAATTAATTTAGCAAAGTTAAAATCTTAAACAAGAAAGGCTGAAAAAGACATACATGTGCTTCCTGGAAGAATAGCTGAACTCTAACTGCTGAACAACATATTGAACCCATAATCTTGGAACAGAATGTGTTCTGTTCAAAGCTAGAACAAAGAAAAGTTATGAAAACCCAGCTGAATGCGTCATTAGAACGAGTTGAGACTGAAGTATCACAGCATAAAACCAGATAGTTGAGAAGAATACATTCCAAGGAGGTCACATGGGGTGGTAAGAGATTACGGGAAACAATATACAATTGAAAAACATGTCAAATATTTCAAGCAGTTAGGATAAGAGGACAACAGTTCAAGGAACTGCCGAATGATGTGACCACGTAACTTATCAGATAAACGGCGCACAGGGGAGGTAACGAAATTTGCTGCAATATAGTTGTATTAACCAATTAATTATAGTTGTTAGTCGAAAAGTTTGTGACGCGGCAGGGAAACAACAAATGAAAAGCCTCCACACAGAACTCTATGATTTTGTATGTATTTTGACTGTATAAAAACCAATAACCCAAGATTGTTCGGAGAGAACGGCTGGTTTGGGTCACTGAGTTATTGAACTCATGTAGAAGCTGTTTCTCCCTCGATCGAGTACTTTATAATAAAAAATTATTTTCTCCAAAACAGTATCTTTGTAATACTCCACGACACTAATCAAGCAAACATCCACAGAATCTCCCAGGGTTCCTGCCCTCTCTCAGTAGCATCCATAGTGTTCGGAGGAGTATTAATCGTCTGAGTCTGTAACCTCCAATCCCATTCCCAACCAGACATCTAACCTGCTCATCATTAAATCATCTCAACAATGAACTTTTGCAGCGGCCTTTGCACGGCAGCCTGCTTTGTGAAATCTAATCCGCCAATTGCGTCCCGTATATGAAAACAACAGAAATGGTTGAGGCAATACTGCTCAGTGACCAGGCTCCTCTAAGAGCTTGCTCCATCCTTTCCTCAGCCAGTGTGTCACGTTTCCATGATTGATCCCTAGTTAATGTTAATCATCCACCTTCCTTTCCACTGTCAATGGTTAACTCAGACTCAAATACGCAGCATGAGAGGTTCCCTGAGAAGAGTTTATGTAATACCAGCGGCATTCATGTTGAGATGGGTGTCATACGGTTATTTTTTTCCCCATAAAGTGAGAGATACAGAAGTATTGAGAATGGAATTCTTCCCATTTCAGATACCCAGTGCCCACATCAAACATTCCCAGATCAACTGTTACACCATTACATGCAGAGTAAATCTCCCCCTCCACCTGAACAATGTACCTCAGACCCAGCCTCAGAAGAGTAGCAATTTCACACCAGCCATCCTGTGACTGTTGGGCACCCTGTGCAGAGGGGAGCGAGCAGGTTGGAGGGCCTCCTCGTAGGACTGCTCCTGGGAATGGCCATTAACCAGTACAGGCAGCGGGCAGTCGAGGGGATCGTTCAGCCCGACTGCCTACCTCTCTCCCGCGGAAATGTTCGAGCCAGGGTGTCCCTGGAAATGGAGCATGCGGTGAGCACCGGTACTCTCACGGCCTTCCACGAGAGGTGGGCGCTGGAGTGACTGGAGTGCATCATCATCCCCGGCAACCAAATTTTAATTTGACTATAGTTCAAAAAGTTTCATTTGTTAATTTGTCGGTTCTAGTGCCCCTTTAATAAGGGGGCACTTGTATTAACTATTTGAAAGTAATGTTGTGACTGCGAGCAAGATTGTCAGTGTAATGGGGGTCATCCTTGGCTGGGCAGTAGCACTGCTGCCTCTCAATCAGCAGGTTGAAGGTTCAAGCCCCACTCCCGGTCTTAACCACATAATCCAGGCTGACACTCCTGAGCAGTGCTGAGGGAGTACTCCAGTCAGAGGTGCCGTCTTTCAGACGAGACTTTAATCTGAGACCCTGCCTGCTCTCTCGGGTGAATGTAAAATATCCCAAGGCACTATTTGAAGAGTGTGAGTCTATCACACAGCCCCAGTTACAGGTGGGTTTTGCCTTTCTACTCAGTTGAGGTTCCCATGGAAAGAGCTTTGTCTCTCACTTTTGGCCTCCAATACAACAATGCATTTGTAAGGAAATGCAAGGACACCCTCAAAGCCTCCCTGATAAAGTGCGACATCCCCACTGACACCTGGGAGTCCCTGGCCAAAGACTGCCCTAAGTGGAGCAAGTGCATCCAGGAGGGCGCTGAGCACCTCGAGTCTCGTCGCCGAGAGCATGCAGAAATCAAGCGCAGGCAACGGAAGGAGCGTGCGGCAAACCAGGCTCCCTGCCTACCCTTCTCCTCAACCACTATCTGTCCCACCTGTGACAGAGACTGTAGTTCTCATATTGGACTGTAGTCACCTAAGAACTCATGCTAAGAGTGGAAGCAGGTCTTCCTCAATTCCGAGGGACTGCCTATGATGATGATGATGCATTTGTAAGCCTCCATCGCTAACTGGTGTTGGTTTTTAGTGACATAGATACTGAATAACGTCGGGGGCATCTCAATCACAGCTGATTGCCAGATCCCGGAAGGAACCTTAAGGAACCTTTTAAGTGTCTTTGCGTTCAGGAGATTGCTCTGGAGGAAAGCCAGGTTTGCCACCTGGTCGTAGGTACAGGTGATGCCTGGGAGTTTTGTGACTGTTGGCTCGGGCATGGGATTAAATCAACACCAAGCAGATTCCTCCTCATCGCACTGACCTTCACTGGTTCGATCAGTAAAGCAATCTCTTCCTCAATTTGCTGTATTTTCTTCTGTGTCCTTTTCATCCAAACAAAGCAGAAAAAGCCAAGCCTACCTAGCAGGCAGGAAGTCCCCCAGGCCAGGCACTGGTTGCTGGATCCCACTGAAGGTCAGGTTCGGCCTGCAAGTCACAGAGGGTCCGTGGGGCCTGTGCAGCTCGGGGCCTGGGCCATAGCCCCAGGCCGGGCTCTGTGCTGGGAGCTCAGGTTGCGGGTTCAAGTCCCACTCCAGGGACTGGAGCACATAAATCTAGGCTGACACTCCAGTGCAGTGCTGAGGGAGTGCTGCACTGTCGGAGGTGCAATTTTTTAGATGAGACATTAAACCCAGGCCCCATCTGCAATTTCAAGTGTACGTAAAAGATCCCATGGCACTATTGTGTAACATGGCAACAGCAGTGTAGTTAGCCCCAGTGTGCTGGCCAATATTTAACCCTCAATCAGCATAACAAAAAAACAGATTATCTGGTCATTATCACATTGCTGATTGCGGGAACTTGCTATGTGCAAATTGGCTGCCGTGTGTCACGTGTGTATTTTTGGTATCACTAGCCACTAGATGGCGTCACTGTTGGAGGCCATTGGGCTGCACACACGTGTGTGCAGTCCAAATATAAAAGGCTAGCCATTTTGTATATTAGTCACTTTGGGCCTTAATAAAGCAGAGCCAAGGTCACACCTCTTGGAGTTAAACAGTACTCACAGTCTAACAGTTATTGCATACACAACACCGTGTTTCCCACATTACAACAGTGACTACACTCCAAAAGTACTTAATTGGCTCTAAACGCTTTGGGATGTCCGGTGTTCATGAAAGGCACTATATAAATGCAAGTCTATCTTTTGTTATACGTGCAGATATACAAACGACATCCCTCTTCTACGCCCAAAGTATGTACAAATCATACATCAGGACAGTGACATCTCCTTGGAAGCACAGCACGGGAGGTTATTTAAATAGCGGGAAGAAAAAGGTTTTAAAATCTGCCACGTCTGATTGGCTGAAAAGTAGGATGACGGAGTTAGTTAATAACGTGGTGTGAGACACAGACATTTTTGCGGTCAACCACACTGGGTGACTTAGTCTGACCGACTTTCCAGAACAATTCCACCTGAACTACTTTGAATATTTAAGGATCACTTTATTGTATATAGTGTCTGCATCGGCAGTTTATTACAGAAGGCATTTGCACAACACAATGGGGCTAAAACAGAGGCCGGTGCAGACGGTGCCCATTTACAGTGCATTCACAAGAGGACACGTGGGTTTTCTTCATTCAGACAAGCTGGAATGATACTTCGGTGGATACACAAGGGTTAATAGTCTTTATCATTACCAACAGCATGTGCTCACAGTAAGCACCTCTAGACAGTGAGACCTTATCAGTGCAAAAGCTCTCAGTCACATTGGTCTCCAAAGTGGCTTATGGTGATTTCAGATTCTTCGTATTATGAAAATAGGATAAATGTTACAAATTTACGCCACTGTTCAGGAAAGTCCCGCGAGGCCTGGAGAATTCCAACTCCCCCCACCCCGAAATCCTGATAAGCGCCCCTGGCGGACGGCATTCCGGTTGAGATTGAGAATCAGTAAAACCTATCCGAACGTGGTGGAAATGCGCAGAAAAACTGATCAACATCAGAACACGAAAGATCAGGTAATTTTTCTGGTCGCACCTGAACAATTACCGTGTCTTCTCCCTTTCAGATACAGACCGAGTGACCTGATGTGCGTTTCCAGCAAGTCTGTTTCTATTTCAGCCGACCAACACTCTTGGATTGGAACTCTGCAGCCAGCCAATCACAGAGCAGAAGTAACCTTGGAAACTAACACAGGTTTATTTCAAGATGGTAACAAGCATCGGTTGATCTTTTACTAAATAACATTGCTCAGTTGTTGGGATCAAGAGCGTATCACAAACGCTCACAGTTACTCTAAAGCAGATTTGTCTCAAACACTGAAAGTAGACATGGTGAAATTGCTCTCAATGATATTTCTGCCAAATGCGTTACAGCAATTTGTAGGATATCCCCAGCACTCCATTTTAAATGCATTCGTTCAGCTTTATAAAATAAACAGATTAACAAATGGGTGAAAACAGCACACCAAATCCACCAAGGATCCGAGAAAAATATCATTTCAAAAATGTCTCAACACAAAAATACAGTTAAAAGGGGAACTGTCTTCATGAAAAAAATAGGATGTTTGGGGGGAAAAAAACCTTCCTTTTTATTAGGTAGTGGGCAGGGGGTGGGGGAAGAGAGCCAGGAAATTCATGTGCCAGCAAAATGGCGTCACACACCAATGGCGAGTTGGTGCCTTTCAATGGCGTTTGCATCACGTGTTTTGTGCGGAAACTAAAGTGCGTTTGCCAAACCACTTTCTTTCCATGAAGCATTTGCCTCTTTAACCACATTTAAGGCGAGCAGGTGAAAAGGGCAGTAAGAAAGGCACGCAGCAACGAGAAGACGGGGACACGCAGGCGATACAGAACAGACACAAATATTACAAGTTCTTTAATCAAGAATGGAATGGATTCCACCCGCTGGATCCCCCATTGTGTCATTCGGTTTGTACCTCAAGTAAAAGAATTCAGACACAGTCGGGTTGAAATTGTGCCGTGATGTTAACCTGTACGAGATTCCTTCATCCACCATGTAAAATGGTGGATGAAGGAATTTGTTAAAGTAATGGACAGAGAGACGTCCCCAAAAGTGCTAACGCAGTCATTGCTAATAATCTGCATCTCAATGCCAATCCCATAAACAATCTGCTTTTAATTAAATTGAGCCAAGTAAAGAGGAAAGGATTATTTCTGCAAAATACTCAAGTGTCAATGTAAAAAAATAAAGAATTCTAAAAAATAGTCAGTACGGTTTTGAGAAACAGCTTACTGCTCCAATGAAGACTCCCAATTTCAGGGGTTTTATCCTCCAGTTCCCTCTTAACTAGGCGTCAGTGACTGGAAAGAGTGGTTGGGGGCTTAGGGAGACTCCACTCACTTAAGGTGATTTCACACAGAAGTGGGAGCCTACCCAGTGCAACCCAATCACAGGACAGCACATTACTGCAACTTGAATAAAGCTCTCCTAAACTGCTTAACCTGAAACAGGTCAGGTTCCTTAGACAATGTATCTGCTTTATAATCTCTTAATTGGGCCAGGTAGAGGAGAGGAGGACGATACCAGGAAAGCGTCAGTACCCAGAGGTTATTCACAAATAATAAAGTGGCTTCAACGGTAAACTCATACGCAAGGTACAAACGGAAATTAGGATTTAACCAGACCATTTGATAAAAGTCAGAAAATACTGGAAATACTCAGCAAGTCAGGCAGCTCCTATGGAGAGAGAAAGAGAGTTAACGTTTCAGGTCAGTGACCCTTCGTCAGAACTGTCCTGAAAGGTTCTGTGCCTGAAACATTAACTCTGTTTCTCTCGCCACAGATGCTGCCTGATCGGCTGAGTGTTTTCGAGCATTTTCGGTTTTTATTACAGAATTCCAGCTTCCGTGCAGTTTTGCTTCGGTTTCATGGTTTGATAAAATATTTGGTATTATTCATTGAGTCGGACTCTGGAGCCGTCACGGTCACGGTTCGATAATAACGCTGCTGTTGGTGACTCGCACGCCATACCAGCCTGCCCAGAACTGCGTATCTCTCCCCTTGTGCGAGAAGTGAACATATCGAACACCAGGCCCATAATCCTTGAAAACGTGGGTCATCTGTAACACAAGACGCACCGCCAATTATCACAGCATGTGAAACAATGATTCGAACATGTACTCTGCGCTTATCGCCGACACGGGACGTGGAAGAACAAAAACGCAAAGTGAAAGCACGCAGAGCGAGAAGGTCCCAGGTCCCATTTCCAGCCGGTGTGGAGCTGGCTGATCTCCACCAGTGGAGCGACTACACCTGGTCTCGCAGCCTCACATCCAGGGAGAGGAAGGCATCAGGCAGGGCCCCCGCTCCTGGGGAAACTATCCAACGTCTCCTGAAAGCGCATTCCCACATGTGCATAGACAATGGGGAAAAAGGAAGGACCCGACTCGTAATGCCTTCTACTGTCGAATAGCTGGCCTATGCAGACAGCAGAGACTTGCATGTGAGGAAATAGCCGTGTGGGTGACACCGCGGAGGACAAAGGGGGAGAGAAGGAATGGGGGATGGAGAGGGGAAGGGGGAAGTACGAGGTGGAGTGGGGGGGGGGGGGGGGGAGGGTGCAGGGAAAGAGGACGAGGAGAAAGGAAGAGTGGGAGATCGATTTCATGGACACCACCCGCTGGCTGAACACATCCACAGTCACACGGTGATCAAAGGCTTGTTATTTCCCTTCTCTAAACTTGACTATTCCAACGTAATCCTGGCTGGCCTCCCACGTTCTATCCTACGTAAATTAGAGAAGATCCAAAACTCGGCTGCCCGTGTCCTAACTCGCTCCAAGTCCCGCTCACCCATCACCCTTGTGCTCACTGACCTACATTGGCTACCGGTTAAGCAACACCTCGAATTCAAAATTCTCATTCTCAAATCCCTCCATGGCCTCACCCCTCCATACCTCTGTAATCTTCTCCAGCCCCACAACAACCCCAGCCCCACAACAACCCCCGCACCCCGCACCCACCCCGCACCCCGCACCCACCCCGCCCCCCGCACCCCCCCCCCCCCCGCCCCCCGACCATCCCCACCCGAGATGTCTGCGCTCCTCTAATTCTTCCCTCTTGAGCATCCCGGATTATAATCGCTCAACCATTGGTGGCCAAGCCTTCTGTTGCCTCGGCCCCAAGCTCTGGAACTCCTTCCCTAAATCCCTCTCTTTCCTCCTAAATCGCTCCTTAAAACCTACCTCTTTCCCTGCGCTAATTTCTACTTATGCGGCTCAAGTGTCAAATTTTTAATCGCATAAAACTCCTGTGAAGCACCTTGGGACGTTTCATTACGTTAAAGGTGCTATATAAATGCAAGTTATCATCGTTGTTCTAGTTACAGAAGCACTCATTACAGATACAGAAAATGGACTAAAACGTGAATAAGACGAGATACCTCGTTCCACTGTGCATCACTCCACTGCGGGATTGTGATCGTCTCGGACTCGTAGCGCTGGATGAGGGTCCGATCTTTACTCAGCAGCTCCACCACCAAGTTGTACACACACCCGCAGTCGCGTCTCCCCGCATACCTGCCACCAGTCCAGAACGGGATTTCAATATTACAGCTCGGGACAATGCACCGACAGTGCAGCACACACACAACCCTGTCCATGGTCATTCTTTAAGCTTGCATAGAATTTACAGCACAGAAACTGGTCTGTGCCGGTGTTTATGCTCCACACGGACGTCTCCCACCCTAGCTGTATAATCCTTCTATTCTTTCAGTGTATTCCTTATTCTATACGCAAACCCCCTCAATTACGTTACAATTTGTAACTAATTTTAGAGTACAGGTTATGCTACATAGAAACTGTTTACACCCAATTAGTATTCAGTCTGTAACTTACGCCCACTATATATATCCATTATTGTCTATTTATAAACCAAGAATATTTTTCTCAACCCATAGTGAATTTGCTTACATTTTTCTGCTTAATTCTACCTAACGTTATCAATCAACCTTCTCACATTGCAGATATCCAATCAAGTATTACTGGATGGAAGGATCAATACTTACCAATCGCTCACTACAATTTTAGGCTGCATTGCGTCAAGCAGATTTCCCCAAAGCCCATTTGCCACCAGATCAATGATCTGAGATTTCCGGCATAATCTGCCAGGGAGAAACACAAGAGCATAAATAGACTGCGTTTAAAGCTAAGAAAGAACGTGCGTTTATATAGCGCCTTTCATAACCCCAGGACATCCTAAAGCACTTCACAGCCAATGAAGTACTTTTTGAAGTTTAGTCACTGTTGTAATGTAGGAAATGCAGCTACCAATGTGCGCACAGAAAGCTCCCACAAACAACAATGTGATAATGACCAGATTATCTTTTCTTTAGCAATGTTGGTTGAGATATAAATATTGGCCAGGAGACTGGGGAAGAACTCCCCTGCTCTTCTTTGAAATAGTGCCATGGGATCTTTTACGACCACCTGACAGTGCCTTGGTTTAACATCTCATCCGAAAGGTGGCACCTCCGACAGTGCAGCGCTCCCTCAGCACTGCACTGGAGTGTCAGCCTAGATTTTGTACTCAAGTCCCTGGAGTGGGACCTGAACCCACAACCTTCTGACTCAGAGGCCCGTCCCCGTCCCCCTCCCCCTCCCCCTCCTCCCTCCTCCTCTCCCCCCCCCCCCCCCAATGTTTCCTGTAAGCTGCACTTTGTTCTGCGCTGCCCATTTCTTTCACTGTGCGCTCCCTTTAAACTTACGGAAAAGCCGGTGAGGCGGGAGTGCTACCAACTCAGCGTGGCTGACCTAGTGAGACAGGTCAAAGGACAGGCACCCCTGTGACTCAGTCGCTGGATGCACCAGCAGAGTGGAGCGGAGCTGCACGGACAAGGGAGATGCCAAGTCTGACCCTCAGTCCGCGCTGAGCTAGCTGATGAGCTGAACCCCAATTGAGATCAGCCACTGCAGCCAAAGCCTGCGATTAGCCTGCTGTGTGTGGCTCTACACTGGTGCAGTTACTGACTGCTGCAGTTACCCATCGAGATATCCGCACTTCCTTTCTGAACATAACCCACTCATTTTCTGACGACCACTCCCGGGTCAGTGCATGTAGCAAACACGCCCTGCTCAAACAGGGCAGCGGGATGGGAAGCTCGAAGCCATCTCCGTATCCTTGCAGCACGGCAGTCCACAGAGAACCTTCAACCACTTGTTTAACCTTACAACAACTGTTTTTCCTTTAAATTTAAAAACCAAAGTAAAGGCAAAGGCCAAGTTTTAGGCGAGCAGGATGAAGGAGGAAACAGGAAATCAGAGAACAAAAGGAAAAGCAGCATGCCAGGGTCAGGGGTCAAAAGCTCCGGTTTGAAAAGCTTGTAGGGTGTCCGAGGAAGGGAAAGCGTGGACAGGCAATGACTGGAGGTGCTGGAAGGAACGTATCGGAGCGGAAGATGGTGCACGGAGTCTCGAGTTCAACACAGCAAGAATGATGGGAGGATGAAGAACATGTATTGTCAGCTAAGGAGGAACAGGAGAGCAGAGTTCAAGGAGCCTTGACCATGGCAGCATTGTAAGACATAGTATCAGCTGTGGCTCAGTGGGTAGCACTCTCGCCTCGCAGTCAGAAGGTTGTGTGTTCAAGTCCCAAGAGCAGGGGAGTTATTCCCGGTGTCCTGGGGCCAATATTTAACCCTCAATCAACATAACATAAAACAGATTATCTGCTCATTATCACATTGCGGTTTGTGGGAGCTTGCTGTGCACAAATTGGCTGCTGCGTTTCCCACATTACAACAGTGACTACACTCCAAAAGTATTGGCTGTAAAACGTTTTGAGTCGTGCGGTGGTCGTGATATAAATCCAAATCTTTCTTTCTTACTGGGGGGGGGGGGGGGGGGGGGGGTAAAGAGAGGATTTGGCACGAGCTTCCTGAAGCCAGCTGGAGCAATGGAGCAGATGTGGGAACTGCACTTTCATTTGACACCAGAGGACCTGGAGTAGGAGAGGACCTGGAGTAGGACATCCACACCAGCAGTATTGGGTACAGTTTTGGTCCCCTTACCCAAGGAAGGATATACTTGCCATAGAGGAAGTGCAACAAAGGTTCACCAGACTGACTCCTGGGATGGGGGGGATTATCCTATGAGGAGAGATGGAGTAGACTCGGCCTATATTTTCTAGAGTTTAGAAGAATGAGAGGTGATCTCATTGAAACATACAAAATTCTCACAGGGCTAGACAGGGTAGCTGCAGGGAGGATGTTTCCTCTGGTTGGGGAGTCTAGAACCAGGTGTCATAGTCTCAGAATAAGGGGTCGGCCATTTAGGACTGAAATGAGGAGAAGCTTCTTCACTCAGAGGATGGTGAATCTTTGGAATTCTCTACCCCAGAGGGCTATGGAGGCTCAGTCACTGAGTATATTCAAGTCTGAGATCGATAGATTTTTGAATTTTAAGGGAATCAAGGGATATGGGGACAGTGCAGGAAAGTGGAGTTGAGGTAGAAGATTAGCCATGATCTTATTGAAAGGTGGAGCAGGCTCGAGGGGCCGAATGGCCTACTCCTGCTCCTAATTCTTATGCTGTTATGAGGCAATGAGGCGAAGGATGTCAATGGGGAGGGAGGCCACGCCATGAGCTCTACTCGAAAGTCAGTGTGTTATGAAGTTCTTACCCATATGATGTCACAAAATATTTGTTGATGTTTCTGTTGGGGAAGGTTTCTCCCTGGCCCCCTGGTAAGCTCTCTATTTTCCATTCATCTCCACCATTAACATCAATGGTCCAAAACTGAAAATTTTCTGCAAGAACAGACAATAAAATCAGGCAATGAAAGAAGAACTTACATTTTATACTGCATCTTATTGCTTCACTCAACAGTGCCCCAAACCGCTTTATATGTGCATTGAGAAGATGACAAAGGGAATAGATTTTGTTGGTGCAGATAGTTTGTTTCAGCTTAAATAGGTTCGGGAGGACCAGGGTCACAGTCACAAATTCTGCAAGGCCAGATCTAGGTTCGATGTAGGAGAAGGTTCTTTCCCCAGAGAACAGTGGGCCTCTGGAACAGGCTGTCGGCTCATGTAGTGAACACTGAATTCCTTCAAGTGTGAGATGAACCCGAGGGGCTTTTCCTGCTCATCATTGTAAACAGGAAGTAGAGACAGAAGGGAGAAGGGTTTTTTGCTTTTGCAATGCATCATTAGTAGCTCAATTCTGGATATTCCCTCAAAATAACATTCAAACTTTCCCCTCCTCTCCCAAAGGTGCGGGCTCATGCTCTCTATCGATTTTCAGTCGCTGGCAAGTCTTCAATGATCTTAGCCAATTAGCCCTTCTTCACAGGCGAGACTGGACAGCGAGCGACGGCAGGCTATTTGACCATGGGTGAATCGTAACTGATCTTGGTCCCAACCTCGGGCAGCATCCAAACACACTCGCCCAATCGGGAGGAGAAGCACCTGGTGTAACCCGCCCGAACCCATGGGCACTAAGGGAATGATAGAATCCCGAGCGTGATCCCCTGACTGAGGCCACCGAGGGCCTTCTGAAAACTAGTTTTACCTGCGCAATAGCTTTAAAATCTTGAACATTTTTCCATGGTGTTGCATAGTATTTACAACACTGAAACAGGTCATTCGGCCCAACAGACTCATGCTGGCGTTTCTGCTCCATTCGAGACTACTCCTACCCTTCTGACGGGACAGGACAGGTTAGATGCGGGAAGAATGTTCCCGATGTTGGGGAAGTCCAGAACCAGGGGGCATAGTCTTAGGATAAGGGGTAGGCCATTTAGGACTGAGATGAGGAGAAACTTCTTCACTCAGAGACTTGTTAACCTGTGGAATTCCCTGCCGCAGAGAGTTGTTGATGCCAGTTCATTGGATATATTCAAGAGGGACCAAGAGGCTAAGGGGACCAAGGGGTATGGAGAGAAAGCAGGAAAGGGTTACTGAGGGAATGATCAGCCATGATCTTATTGAATGGCGGTGCAGGCTCGAAGGGCCGAATGGCCTACTCCTACACCTATTTTCTATGTTTCTATGTCTCTTCATCTTACCCCATCAACATACCCTTTTATTCCTTTTGCCCTCATGTGTTTATCTAGGATCTCCTTAAATGCATCTATGCTAGACGTCGCAACTACTCCTCGTCATACCGAGTTCCACATTTATCAACAATTTGTATTATCTCGCACCTTTAACTTAGTAAAACATTCCATGGCGCTTTACAGGAGCGTTATCAAATAAAATGTGACACTGAGCCACATAAGGAGATATTACGGCAAATGAGGTAAGTTTTAAGGGGTGTCTTAAAGGAGGAGAGAGAGGTAGAGAGGCGGAGAGATTTAGGGAGGGAATTCCAGAGCTTGGGCCTGGGCAGCTGAAGGCACGGCCGCCAATAATGGAATGATTAAAATAAGGGATGTGCAAGAAGTCAGAATTGGAGGAGCGCAGAAATCACAGAGGGTTGTAGAGCTGGAGGAGGTTACAGAGATAGGGAGGGGCGAGGCTACGGAGCGATTTAAAAACAAAAATTTGAATTTTTAAAATCGAGGTGTTGCCAGACCGGTAAGTCATCGACACAGGGGTGATGGGTGAACGGGACTTGGTGCGAGTTAGAATACAGGCAGCATAGTTTTGACTGAACTCAAGTTTACGGAGGCTGGAAGTTGGGAGGTCAGCCAGGAGAGCGTTACAATAGTCAAGTGTAAAGGTAACAAAGGCATGGATCAGGATTTCTGAAGCAGAAAAGCTGAGATAGGGCCAGAGTCGGGCGATGTTATGGAGGTGGAAATAGGCGGTCTTGGTGATAGAGCGGATATGCGATCGGAAGCTCATCTCGGGATCTAATGCGACACCAAGGTTGCGAACGGTCTGGCTCAGCCTCACAGTTGTATGGGAGAGGGATGGAGTCGATGGCGAGGGAATGGAGTTTGTGGTGGGGACCAACGGCAATGGCTTCGGTCTTCTCAGTATTCAGTTGGAGGAAGTTTCTGCTCACCCAGTACTGGGTGTTGGTCAAGCAGTCTGATCATTGAGTGACAGTGAAGGGATCGAGAGAGGTGGTGGTGAGGTCGAGCTGGGTGTCGTCAGTGTACATGAGGACAT
Source organism: Pristiophorus japonicus (assembly GCF_044704955.1). Lineage (NCBI taxonomy): Eukaryota > Metazoa > Chordata > Chondrichthyes > Pristiophoridae > Pristiophorus > Pristiophorus japonicus. The sequence goes on from NC_091994.1 coordinate 81,116,215, forward strand.
TGTGTTTTTGGATGATGTCACCGAGGGGGGGGGGGCATGCAGATCAGAAATAGGCAGGGCCAAGGATAGATCCCCGAGACAACGGTGTGGGAGTGGGAAGAGAAGCCATCGCAGGTGATTCTCTGGCTATGACTGGATAGATAGGGATGAAACCAGGCAAGTGCAGTCCCACCCAGCTGGACGACGGTGGAGAGGCGTTGGAGCGGAATGGTGTGGTCAGCCATGTCAAAGGCGGCAGACAGGTCAAGAAGGATGAGGAAGGATAGTTTACCATGGTCACAGTCATATAGGATGTCATTTGTGACTTTGATCAGGATGGTTTCAGTGCTGTGGAAACTTGATAGAGTTCCAGGAAAGATGGGCACGGGATTCTGAACACTCTCTGGGTAAAGAAGCTTCTCCTGAATTCCCTATTGGATTTGATAGCGACTATTTTATATAGCCCGAGTTCTAGTCTCCCCTGCAAGTGAAAACAGCTTCTCTATGTCTACCCTATCGAACCCTTTCATAATCAGAGATCTCTCTCAGGTCACCCCTCAGGCTTCTCTTTTCCAGAGAAAAGAGCCCCAGCCTGTTCAATCTGTCCTGATCGGTAAAACCTCTCAGTTCGGGTATCATTTTCTGCACCGTCACCAGTGCCTCTACATCCTTTTTATAACATGGATACCAGAACTGTTCACAGAACTCCAAGTGTGGTCTAACCAAGGTTCGACACACGTTTAACGTAACTTCTCTGCTTACGTCATCTAGGAATGAACCCCAGTGCTTTGTTTGCTTATTGGCCTTATTAATCTGCGTCGCTACTTTGTGATTTGTGTATCTGTACCCCCCGATCCTTCTGCTTCTCTACTACATTTAGACACTTATTTTCCAAGGAGTATGTGGCCTCCTACCAAAATATACCACCTCACACTTATCTACACTGAAGTTAATTTACCAATCACAGGCCCATTCTGCAAGTTTATTAATGACCTTTCTGTATTTTGTCACAGTCCTCCTCTGTATTAACTACAGCCCCTCTCTCCCACCCCCCCAATTTGGTGTGATCCGCAAATTCTGAAATTGTACTTCCAATTCCCGAGTCCAAATCGTTATGTAAATAGTGAATAAAAGTGGCCCTATCGCTGATCCTTGTGGAATACCATTTCCCTCCTTTTGCCAGCTGAGTAACTACCTTTAACCCCAGTCTCCCAGTCTCTGTTTGCTGTTTGGTAGCCATTGTTTCAATTCGTCATCGGAATGTCTCCAGCTGACACGGGGTGGAGGGGGCAATGAAATAACACATCTCAGTCTCTCAAACACCGACTCTGTCCAGTAGACCCCGGTAAAATCTTTAAACAAGTACATAAATATTGGAGTTACTGTTAGGCGGCTACGTTTATGCTAAACCTGTATTGAGCCTTGGTTAGACTACACTTAAGAGTACTGCACACAGTTCTGGTCGTCATATTATAAAAAGGATATAGAGGCACCGGAGAGGGTACAGAGGAGATTTACAAGGATGATACCAGAAATACAAGGTTATGCAGATCAAGAAAGGATGAACAGGCTGGGTCTCTTTACTCTTGAAAAAAGGCTGAGGGGTGACCTAACAGAGGTCTTTAAAATTATGAAAGGTTTTGATAGAGTGGATACAGAGAAAGTGTTTCCATTTGTGGGGAAGGGTATAACCCGAGGCCATCAATATAAGATAGTCACGAAGAAATCCAACAGGGAATTCAGAAGGAACTTCTTTATCCAGAGAGTGGTGAGAATGTGGAACTCACTACCACGGGGAGTGGTTGAAGCGAATAGTATAGATGCATTTAAGGGGAGGCTAGACAAGCATTTGAGGGAGAAGGGAATAGAGGGTTATGCTGATCGAGTTAGATGAGGAAGGACAGGAGGAGGCTCGAGTGGAGCATAAACGCCGGCATGGTCTGGTTGGGCCAAATGGCCTGTTTCTGTGCCGTTCATGCTATGTAATCCTGTGTATGGGACATGTCAGGCTGAGGCCTGGAACGTACATTGCATTAAATAAAAAAGACCTTGGAAGTACGCCCCCACACCATGAATATTCTGTACACATCGTCAGAAGGTGCCAATTAAACAGACCCACCTTTCTTGTTTAAAAAAAAACAAATAAAAGAAAACAAAAAGAAAAATCACGCCATTAAATTATTTATTTTTCACACTGAAGAACCTGGGTGAAGGGCCAAGGCCCACAGGACAAGGCTGCATCAGGGTTGCAAAGAGTAGAATAGTGGGCCAGATAGATTTATTAACGGTTGCGTGACACCAAGCCTGGGTTTTTAAAGCCTGTGGCTTGTCGGAGGAAGGGAACACTGAAGGAAGTAACGCGATTCTTAGGTTAGAGGTTCTGGGGGGAGAACTGTCCTGCTCTCTATGGGGAGAGTGTGGGGGATGTTTGAAAATGGCCGAGGCCAGGGGACCCGGAGTCCCAGACGATCTTAACGGCAGAACCTCGTTGTTAGCTTTGTGGATCCGCCTGGGGTAAGAAGGGCAGCCTGACCAGTGGGCAGGAGGGAGGGAACACCAGCGGCAGGAGGCAGCAGCTGAAGACTCTTGGGGACGGACCCTGGTAATCGGGTGGGGGGGGGGGGGGTGTGGCTGGAAGAGGCCGCCTCGAGGGATAGCGAGGGATAGGGAGGAGAACACTCCTGCCACTTATCCTGTGGAACTGGCAGCTCCCATCTCCCTTTCCCGGCTGCTGGGAAACACGCGCAGCAGCATTCAACTTCAAATGGGGCTCCCAATTGCACTGTGGGAGCCCAATTTAAACATGTTAATAAGTGTCCCGCCTTTCTACGGCGGGAACTCAGACCGCCCTGATACCCAGCGCCCAGTTGGGGCTCGCGTTCCGGCTCATTTCACCTATTAATCCCCGACCCTCTCCCACCCGAGGCCAATGGGTTAGAACAGGAGATGGTATGATGAACCTTAACCTGAACACAGCGAGATTGCAGGCAGGGGAATGGGGTTGGGTATTTGGAGGAGCAATTGAGGAAAGTTCACAGGGGCAACCACCACAGTAGTCATCATCATAGGCAGTCCCTCAAATCGAGGACGACCTGCTTCCACGTCAAAAAGTTCACAGCTATTTCAATGCAGGACCTAATATTCCAGGTCCCGAATTAAATCTTGAAGGGTGGAAGATGCCTGTGCTTGGATTTTTTTAACGTGTGGTGGCCGTTGCACACCAGCCACCACACGGGCTTGACAGAGCTAGGTCTTGGCCCAGTGGCAAGGATTAACCAAGATGATTGGAGACCAGCTCTGCTGCACGGGCCTAGTGCGCACACACATCGCAGTGTGGGCTGGCCCGTGCTGCCCCTGGGTCCTCGCCTCTTCTGGGTCCCGAACTCTCGCCTCTCCTGGGCCCCGATCACGTCCCTCTACATTCTCTCGCCGCTCCTTCGCCCCGACCTCGCCGCTCCTGCTGTACCTGCCCACGCTCCAATCACCTAGACCTGGACCTTGATGATGTCACTTTTCACTGCCGTTGCTCTCGTGCTCCAGCATGTGCTGCTCCCTGGAGTGGTACACCGCCACGCTGCTCCTTCCACTCCCCGGCCTGCTCCGATGGTGCTCGCAGGCCCCTACTATCAGTTATAGAGAGAACCATTTGAATGAATGCCACCACTCTAAACCAGCCTAATTAAAAAATAATTTTAAATCACCACCTGCCATTGTATAGAAATCAGGTCCACCATATTGCTGAAGCCCCATTTATAGGATCCTTTTTCACCTCTTGCTCCTTTACAGACACAAACCCATGCATTGGACTCATAACTGGTTACCATTCAACACAGGCCTAGGCCTCTTTGTAAATGCTGCCCAGAGCCTAGTGTGCAACAGAAACACAAAGGAGAAACGTAAGCAGAGCACCCACCTTCCGCACAAGGGTTTTTGATCAAATTCCTCAACATAGGTTTCAGGAAATAAAATTTCTTCCAGTCCTCTGGGAATATATCCCAGTTCCTTTTGAAAAATCCTTCACGAATACACTTTCTCTTCCAAATGTGCATCCCGTCCAGCAACTCCTTCCACACCCGACAGACCAGTCGGCACGTCAAAACCAACTCTTTAGCAGGAACGTAAGATAAGATCTCCACCAGGACCTCCTCGTGCAAGTGTCCGATAGTGGCCATATTTCCGAAGGGAATTTTCCACCCACCCCTGCGTGGCTCAAGGTCGAATGTCTTTCGGGCTGTAAACCAAACATCAGAGGTTAGAAAAGGATTCATTTCTGTACAACTGTTTTGCTCTGTCCTTCCATCAATTGTCTCCTCTCTGAGTCAGAAGGCTGTGGGTTCAAGCCCCACTCCAAACACATGAACTAGGCTGACGCTCCAGTGCAGCACTGAGGGAATGCCTCACTGTCGGAGGTGCCGTCTTTCGAATGAGACGTTAAACCGAAGACCCGTCTGCTCTCTCAGGTAGACGTAAAAGATCTCATGGCACTATTTCGAAGATCAGGAAAGTTAACACAGGTGTCCTGGCCAATATTTATCCCTCAACCTACACTTAAAAATAGATTATCTGGTCATTATCACATTACTGTTTCTGGGAGCTTGCTGCCATGCTTCTACATTACAACAGATTACACTTCTAACGTACTTCATTGGCGATGATGCTCATTGGGATGTCCTGAGCTCGTGAAAGGCGCTATGTGAATGAAATAACAACTTACATTTATATAGCACCTTTAACGTAGCAAAATGTTCACAGGAGCGTTAGCAAACAAGATTTAACACCGAGCCACATAAGGAGACATTAGGGCAGGTGATCAAAAGCTTGGTCAAAGAGGTAGGTTTTAAAGGAGGAAAGAGAGAGGTAAAAAGGTGGAGAGGCTTAAGGAGGGAATTCCAGAGCTTAGGGCCTAGTCAGCAGAAGGCACGGCCACCAACAGAGTGATTAAACTCGGGGATGCACAGGAGGCCAGAAGTGGAGGAGCGCAGAGATCTTGGAGGGGTGTAGGGCTGGAGGAGGTTACAGAGATAGGGAGGGGTGAGGCCATGGAGGGATCTGAAAACAAGGATGAGAATCTTTAATTTTAAATATAAAATCGAGTTATCGCCAGACCGGGAGCCATTGTCGGACAGCGAGCACAGGGGTGATGGGTGAGCAGGGCTTGGTGTGAGTTACGATACAGGCAGCCGTGCGTTGGATTGAGTTCAAGTTTATGAAGGGCGGAAGTTGGGATGGATTAGGGTTGCATCGCAACACCTGATGAGCTGAGGCAAGGGCGGAGCCGGACGACTTTAGCGAGTTGGAAGTCGGCGGTCTCGGTGATGGGTCATATAAGTGATCAAAAGCTCATTGCCGGGTCAAATAGGCCACTATGATTGCGAACAGTGTGGAGAGGGATGGAGCAGCATGTAGATGAGAAATAGGAGGGGGCCAAGGATAGATCCTTGGGGGACTCCAGAGATAATGGTGTGGGAGCGGGAAGAGAAGTCATTGCAGGTGATGCTCTAGCTACGACTGGATAGATAGGAGTGGAACCAGGCGAGGGCTGTTGTTATTTAAATACAAGTCTTTCTTTTCTCCTCCCCCTCCCGAATGCACTTCCTCCATTTAGAGCGGTCTTTGGCCAGGGACTCCCAGGTGTCAGTGGGGGTGTCGCATTTTATCAGGGAGGCTTTGAGGGTGTCCTTGTAACGTTTCCACTGCCCACCTTTGGCTCATTTGCCGTGAAGGAGCTCAGCATAGAGCACTTGCTTTGCGGGTCTCGTGGCTGGCGTGCGACGATGTGGCCTGCCCAGCGGAGCTGATCGAGTGAGGTCAGTGCTTCAATGCTGAGGATGTTAGTCTGGACGAGGACGCTGATGTTGGTGCGCCTGTCCTCCCAGGGGATTTGTAGGATCTCCAGCAACACGAGGTGTCTACTGTACATGGTCCATGCCTCTGAGCCATACAGGAGGGCGGGTATTACTACAGCCCTGTAGACCATGAGCTTGGTGGTAGATTTGAGGGCCTGGTCTTCGAACACTCTTTTCCTCAGGCGGTCGAAGGCTGCACTGGCGCACTGGAATCTCCTCATCAATGTCTGCTCTTGTTGATAAAGAGGCTCCCGAGGTATGGGAAATGGTCCACACTGTCGCAGCGCAGATCATTTCTGAGCCTCAAGCAACAACCCAACTCGGGAGCAGCAAAGCAACAGTACAGGCGGCTCAAGGCTGAGGTCCAACAAAAAACCCGGGACCTAAAGAACAGGTGGTGGATGGAGAAAGCACAAGCCATGATGTGCGAGGATTCTTCATCGCAGTCAAGGCCACCTACGGTCCAAACTCCCAAGGCCCCACCTCATTGCTGGCCAAGAACGGGGAAAGACTCATCAAGGACACTGAGGCAGTCAGGGCCCACCGAAAGGAGCACTTCAAAGATCTCCTCAATCGAGACTCTGCCTTTGACTAGAGCGTTCTCGACTCCATCTCGCAGCATGCGACCCGCCACCACCTCAGTGAAACCCCAATGTTGCATGAGGTAGGAAAAGACATAAGACAGCTCAAGAACAACAAGGCTACGGGAGCGGATGGAATCCCTGCTAAAGTGCTAAAGTATGGCGGAGAGGTGCTGTTGGCGCAGATACATGAACTCATCTCTCTCTCATCTGGAGGGAGGAGAGCATGCCGGAAGATCTCAGAGATGCAGTGATCGTGACCATCTTTGGGACATCCTGAGGTTGTAAAAGGCGCTACATAAATGCAAGTCTTTCTTTCTAAATTAAGTTTAAGAGTATAGATCATCGCACACAGGCATACACAATACAGCACTGGACCCAGGAGATAATCTATAGATAACAGTACAATGAGGTGCTCAGACCAAACAGCTCTGGGTCAAACTCTAACTCTGTACCCAAGCTCACCTCTCGGGGGGGTCCAGGCACACTGCTCAGAGAATGCTGATCGCTAACAATATAAAACTAATCAATGATTCAAATAGTGTCAATTCACAAGGTGAACACAATTGTTCTTCTGATTGTTCCTCCAACACAAACCACAAAAATAAATCAATATTCCATTTATATACCACCTTGCCTTTGGAGATGGGTATAATATAAAGGAGCCTGAGGGGGGGGGGGGGGTCTCTCCTTACCCTGGGGTGGGGGGGGGGGGGGGTTCTCCTTATCCTGGGGTTGGGGGGGGGGTCACTCCTTATCCTGGGGTTGGGGGGGGGGGGTCACTCCTTATCCTGGAGTGGGGGGGGTCTCTCCTTATCCTGGAGTGGGGGGGGTCTCTCCTTACCCTGGGGTCGGGGGGGGTCACTCCTTACCCTGGGGGGAGGGGGGGTCACTCCTTACCCTGGGGGGAGGGGGGGGTCACTCCTCACCCTGGGGGGAGGGGGGGTCACTCCTTACCCTGGGGGGAGGGGGGGGTCACTCCTTACCCTGGGGGGAGGGGGGGGTCACTCCTTACCCTGGGGGGAGGGGGGGGTCACTCCTTACCCTGGGGGGAGGGGGGGGTCACTCCTTACCCTGGGGGGAGGGGGGGGTCACTCCTTACCCTGGGGTTGGGGGGGGGGGTCACTCCTTATCCTGGAGTGGGGGGGGGTCTCTCCTTATCCTGGAGTGGGGGGGGGTCTCTCCTTACCCTGGGGTCGGGGGGGGTCACTCCTTATCCTGGAGTGGGGGGGGTCTCTCCTTATCCTGGAGTGGGGGGGGTCACTCCTTACCCTGGGGGGAGGGGGGGGTCACTCCTTACCCTGGGGGGAGGGGGGGTCACTCCTTACCCTGGGGGGAGGGGGGGGGGGTCACTCCTTACCCTGGGGTTGGGGGGGGGTCACTCCTTATCCTGGAGTGGGGGGGGTCTCTCCTTATCCTGGAGTGGGGGGGGGGGGTCTCTCCTTACCCTGGGGTCGGGGGGGGGTCTCTCCTTATCCTGGAGTGGGGGGGGGTCACTCCTTACCCTGGGGGGAGGGGGGGGGTCACTCCTTACCCTGGGGGGAGGGGGGGGTCACTCCTTACCCTGGGGGGAGGGGGGGGTCACTCCTTACCCTGGGGGGAGGGGGGGGTCACTCCTTACCCTGGGGGGAGGGGGGGGTCACTCCTTACCCTGGGGGGAGGGGGGGGGTCACTCCTTACCCTGGGGGGAGGGGGGGGTCACTCCTTACCCTGGGGGGAGGGGGGGGTCACTCCTTACCCTGGGGGGAGGGGGGGGTCACTCCTTACCCTGGGGGGAGGGGGGGGTCACTCCTTACCCTGGGGGGAGGGGGGGGTCACTCCTTACCCTGGGGGGAGGGGGGGGTCACTCCTTACCCTGGGGGGAGGGGGGGGTCACTCCTTACCCTGGGGGGAGGGGGGGGTCACTCCTTACCCTGGGGGGAGGGGGGGGTCACTCCTTACCCTGGGGGGAGGGGGGGTCACTCCTTACCCTGGGGGGAGGGGGGGGGGTCACTCCTTACCCTGGGGGGAGGGGGGGGGGTCACTCCTTACCCTGGGGGGAGGGGGGGGTCACTCCTTACCCTGGGGGGAGGGGGGGGTCACTCCTTACCCTGGGGGGAGGGGGGGGGTCACTCCTTACCCTGGGGGGAGGGGGGGGTCACTCCTTACCCTGGGGGGAGGGGGGGTCACTCCTTACCCTGGGGGGAGGGGGGGTCACTCCTTACCCTGGGGGGAGGGGGGGGTCACTCCTTACCCTGGGGGGAGGGGGGGGTCACTCCTTACCCTGGGGGGAGGGGGGGGTCACTCCTTACCCTGGGGGGAGGGGGGGGTCACTCCTTACCCTGGGGGGAGGGGGGGGTCACTCCTTACCCTGGGGGGAGGGGGGGTCTCTCCTTACCCTGGGGGGAGGGGGGGTCACTCCTTACCCCGGGGGGAGGGGGGGTCACTCCTTACCCTGGGGGGAGGGGGGGGTCACTCCTTACCCTGGGGGGAGGGGGGGTCACTCCTTACCCTGGGGGGAGGGGGGGGTCACTCCTTACCCTGGGGGGAGGGGGGGGTCACTCCTTACCCTGGGGGGAGGGGGGGGTCACTCCTTACCCTGGGGGGAGGGGGGGGTCACTCCTTACCCTGGGGGGGGGGTCTCTCCTTACCCTGAGGGGGGGGTCACTCCTTATCCTGGGGGGGAGGAGGGGTCTCTCCTTACCCTGAGGGGGGTCTCTCCTTACCCTGGGGGGGGGGGGGGGGAGGAGACACTCCCTACCCGGGGGGGGTGCTCTCCTGATGCTGTCTCTCCCCTCGGCCTGGGATATCTGCCCTTACCCTGCGGGCTCTCCGCTGCTGCTCCGGGTTCTCACCTTGTTCCCGGGCTCGGCCCAACAACGCGGCGACCGGCCGCGGGTGCCCGGGCTTCCGGGTGAGGCTGCGGGGACCCCGAGGCCGGCACTGGGGATCCGCGCCCGGTGTCTCAGTGTCGCTGGGCCGGTCCTTGTCCAGCTGCCGGCTCCTCTCTCGGTGTCCCGAGCTCTCGGTGTGCCGGTGTGCCGGACTCTCAGTGTCCCGGGCTCTCGGTGTGCCGGGCTCTCAGTGTCTCGATGTCCCGGGCTTTCGGTGTCTCGGTGTCCCGAGCTTTCAGTGTCTCGATGTCCCGGGCTTTCGGTGTCTCGATGTCCCGGGCTTTCGGTGTCTCGGTGTGCCGGGCTCTCGGTGTGCCGGTGTCCGGGGCCGCTGACTCCGCGCAGCGTCACTTTCCGGCCCGGCCCGGCCCCGCTCCGCGATCACTCCCGCCCCTCTCATTTTCCCCAACAAGGGCTCGATGCACCGTGCACACAACAACTGCCAGCGGGATCGTTTGCAAACAGCATGGAACAAATAATATACACGTTAAAATTTGTCCCTGATGGCACCCTGAGATCAGAAACAGGAAATGCTGGCAGTTACAGCCTGTGTAAGGAGACAGGGTCCATGTTTTGCAATTACAAGTGTTTATTTTTTGTGTAATTCGACCCGAGGCGGATGATGATTTTAATATGGGATTTATTTATCATACAGGGGCGGGTGCATGCTCCCCAGAATTGTTTTTTTTTTTGGGGGGGAGCGTTATGACACTTTATTTCTTGCATTTTGGTACAATCGTCAGACCCAATGAATCGGCATTAGAGCGGGCTGGACTTGTCCTGTCACTTTCCCCAGTCCCTGCTGATGGCAGCAAGCTCTGGTGTGGGCTCCAAGTGCAGGGACTGGGTGGCATCTTTCTGTGACTGCTGATAATTGGAGTTGCAAGTAGCCCAAACTGCCCTGCGGGTTAATCCTGGTCCTTACATCACCCGTCAGCTTTCCTAGCACATATTGATGAAGATAAGAGTCCTGGGGGGGGTAAATAAATTGTCACAAATATATTAGATAATCTCTTAAACACTTCCCCCGTCCCTGTTTTATTAATATCATTTTCCTCTCTTTTTCTTTGCTCATGCAGACTCTATAAATACTGGCAATTGCCAATTAAAAAGTCAAGCATCTTGTAATATATGCACCATGTGTCTGCCGGTACGCTCAAGGCCTTCCGCGATGGGTGGGCGCCGGAGGGACTGCAGTGCATCATCATTCCCGGAAACCACATTTTGATTTGATTTGATTTGATTTGTTAGGTTTTCTTAAACGTTGTTGGTTAGTTTGCAGTTTCTACTTGTTATGCCCCTTTAACAAGGGGGTAACTGGTTTAATTGTATAATTTAAAAGAGTTGTGGAGCTGTTGCATGGTGAATGGCTTAGCCAGTCACGTGACGTTCACAAGACTCAATAAAACCCTAGTCAGTTAAGTCTGGGTCATCCACGATGATGTATGTAGTTGTGAGTGAGTGGATGGTGAACTGCTTTTGAATGTACTGTACAAATTTTTTATATGAATAAAGTATATTTTGAAATTAAAAAAAAGATAATGTGTAGTGTGATTGTTAAATCTTTGTTAATAAACCAACTAGTTCTTGAAAGCAATGTGTTGCTATGAATTTTTAAGCAAAGAACCCATGAAGCAAATACATTACACATGTACCCTTTTTTTTTTAAAGGGGCAGAACCAATAAAGACTAAATTAACAAATTTTAAATGAAACTTAATAAATCAAGTTAACATTTTCTTCCCGGTGTGCACTCCAGTCCCTGCGGTGCCCACCGCTCACGGAAGTCTTTGCTCAGGCAGTCTGTTGCCTTGCAGTCGAGAGGATGGGTGCACTGCTGCCAATGATTGCTGCAACCGGCAGCCTGGAAGTGCCAGGGACTGCCCAGTTGTGACTCTTCCCCTTTCTGTCCCATTCGTAGATGCTGCAGGCTTTAAGCCCCATTTTCCTGCTCAATGCGATTCAAGTCCAGAACCAAGCACAGCAGGTTCCATATTGATTCCTGTACCATGGTGTTGAGTAAAGTATAGTCTCCCTACCCTTACGGTATACTATTTGACTTAAAAGCTACATGTGGAACAGAAAAAAAATCAATATTTTTCTTTGAACTTAAAGTGTTTTTTCCATCTCTTCAGGAATGCCTGTTCTCCCAAATAAAGAATATTAGTTGTTGTTGTGCCAGTTCCAATAAATGGAATCTTACTCCAAATATTGTAAAATCATGATCTTCGTTGGGAAAATGTTGGAGTCCATTATTAAAGAAGCAGTAGCAGGACATTTGAAAAAGCAAAATTCGGTCAGGCAGAGTCAGCATGGATTTATGAAGGGGAAGTCATGTTTGAAAAATTTGCTGGATTCTTTGAGGATTTAACAAACAGGGTGGATAAAAGGGAACCAGTGGATGTGATGTATTTGGACTTCCAGAAGGCATTTGATAAGGTGCCACATAAAAGGTTACTACACAAAGTAAAAGTTCACAGGGTTGGGGTAATATATTAGCATGGATAGAGGATTGGCTAACTAAGAGAAAATAGGGAGTCGAGATAAATCGGTCATTTTTCATTTGGCAATCAGTAACCAGTGGGGTGCCGCAGGGATCAGTGCTGGGACCCCAACTTTTTACAATCTATATTAACAACTTGGAGGAAGGGATTGAGTGTAACGTAGCCAAGTTTGCCAATGATACAAAGATGGGAGGAAAAGCAATGTGTGAGGAGGACACAAAAAATCTGCAAAAGGACATAGACAGACCAAGTGAGTGGTTAAAAATTTGGCAGATGGAGTATAATATTAGAAAGTGTGAGGTCATGCACCTTGGCAGAAAAAAATCAAAGTTATTATTTAAATGGAGAAAGATTGCAAAGTGCTTCAGTACAGCGGAACCTGGGGGTACTTGTGCATGAAACACAAAAGGTTAGTATGCAGGTACAGCAAGTGATCAGGAAGGCCAATAGAATCTAGGCCTTTATTGCTAAAGGGATGGAGTATAAAAGCAGGGAAGTATTGCTACAGTTGTACAGGGTATTGGTGAGGCCACACCTGGAATAATGCGTGCAGTTTTGGTTTCCATATTTACGAAAGGATATACTTGCTTTGGAGGCAGTTCACTAGGTCGTTTCCAGAGATGAGGGGGTTGCCTTATGAGGAAAGGTTGAGTAGGTTGGGCCTCTACTCATTGGAATTCAGAAGAATGGGAGGTGATCTTATCGAAATGTATAAGATTATGAGGGAGCTTGACAAAGTGGATGCAGAGAGGATGTTTCTACTGATAGGGGAGACTAGAACTAGAGGGCATGATATTAGAATAAGGGGACGCCCATTTAAAACTGAGGTGAGGGGAAATTTCTTCTCTCAGAGGGTTGTAAATCTGTGGAATTCACTGGCTCAGAGAGCTGTGGAAGCTGGGACAGTGAATAAATTTAAGACAGAAATAGACAGTTTCTTAAACGATAAGGGGTTATGGGGAGCGGGCAGGGAAGTGGACCTGAGTCCATGATCAGATCAGCCATGATCGTATTGAATGGCGGAGCAGGCTCGCGGGGCCGTCTGACCTACTCCTGATCCTATTTCTAATGTTCTTATGTTCTTATGTTCTCAGGCAATTTCCACTCGTCATGATACCTGTACTGATACTGGGTGGTTTCTCCTTCAAGAATGGATCTTTTGTAAGAACACTGGGTATCTCGACAAATATATGTCAAGGAACCCTTAACGTGCTCACTTAATTCCTCACATAGGAACCATCTGGCACTAATGTCCTTTAAGGGAAGGAAATCTGCCGCCCTTACCCGGCCTGGCCTATATGTGACTCCAGACCCACAGCAATGTGGTTGACTCTTAACTGCCCTCTGAAATGGCCCAGTGAGCCGCTCAGTTGTCTTCAAGCAGATGGCTCACCACCACTTTCTCAAGGGTTATTAAGGATGGGTATAAATGCTGGCCTTGCTGGCGATGCCCACATCTCGTGAGTAATTAAAAATAAATTACCCAATTTAGGTCCAGGAGTGAAGGACGTCTGCATTTGGCTCACCAAACTGTCCTAAATCACCCAGTTTGGATTGAATTTGTGTTCACTTTCCCACCCCTCAATTAGGTTACCCACAAACTACTGAGAGAATGATTTGTTGTCAAATGATCAAAGAAGTCAGACAACTTGTCATGAACTAACAACGATTTGTTAACTACAAGCCACAAATATTGCTACTTAAATTTAAACATTGATTATACAATTAGCGAATATAAGTAGTTATAGACGGGGTTACCTAGCAATTTGAAAAGTAAATCATTATTAGGCAGAGTTACTTAACACAACATCAGGTTCCACACTGATAACACCCAGCTCTACCTCACCGATACCTCTCTTGACCCCTCTGCTGCCTCTGTGTTGTCACACTCCTCATTCAACATCCAGTCCTGGATGAGCCAAAGTTTTCTCCAATTAAACAGTAGGAAGACCGAAGTCATTGTCTTCAGCCCCCGCCACAAACTCCATTCCCTCGCCATCAATCCCATCCTGGTCCCTGGCCACTATCTCATCTGAATCAGACTGTTTGCAACCTCAGCATCCTATTTGACCCTGAGCTGAGCTGGTGACCCCATATCCTCTCCATCACCAAGATCGCCTTCTTCCATCTCTGTAGTATCGCACATTTCCACCAATGCCTCAGTCTATCTGCTGCTGAAACCCACATCCATGTTTTTGTTACCTCCAGACTTGACCATTCCGACGCTCTCCTGGCCCATCCAAAACTCTGCTACCAGTATCCTAATTCGCACCAAATCCTGTCCACCTATCACCCCTGTGCTCGCTGCCGACCTACATTGGCTCCCGGTCCCCGAATGCCTCGATTTTAAAATACTCATTCTCATGTTCAAATCCCTCAATGGCCTTTCCCCTCCCTATCTCTGTAACCTCCTCCAGTCCTATAACTCTCCAAGAACTCTGCGCTCCTCCAACTCTGGCCTCTTATACATTCCCCACTTCCTTGGTGGCCATGCCTTCAGCTGTTTAGGCCTTATGATCTAGAATTTCCTTTCTAAACTGCTCCACTTATCTCTCCTCCTTTAAGACTCTCCTTTTGGTCAGTTGTTCCAATGACTCCTTCTTTGGCTCGGTGTCAATTTTGATCTGATTATGTTCTTGTAAAGAGCCTTGGGACATTTTACTACGTTAATGACGCTATATAAATGCAAGATATTATAGGTGTTGTTGAATAACAGAGGTCAGAAAGGCAAGTCAATAGTGTCACTGTAATTCAGCATTTAACTGGATAGCTGATTATTAAATTGTAGTTGAGATCGCTGACCCAGACTACAGTAAGTTGGTGAGATAAATTTAGGATTAAACACCTTAGATATGTGACATGTTAACAGCATTGGTTACCCAGTCTAATGAGCAGATTAGAGGCTGGTTAACATTGTTTACAGAGCTTTTACAACCTTGTCCTTGTGAGCGGCATGGTTGAGTTGATCTTCCTCCAGGATGGTGGCATTTGCTTCTGAAGCGTTGAGTTGATGAGCCCCTTTGGCAGCAGGGTTATCTGTTCCCTTGGATCCTCCATTGCATGAGTGACTATCTGAACTGGGTGGCATAACTCTCAGCCATCTTAATTCCCAAAAATTTGTACAATTAAGTGAGACACTTATGCCTGTAAGTGACTGGTATAGCCTTACAATTGACTTCTATAGCTTTACTCTCTGTCCTAGATATACTTGGTACTTGTAAAGGTAGTGTTCTACATCTGCTAGGTAGGGACTACTACAGAAGAAGGTTAGTGAAGACAATGAAAATCTTTTTCTAACAAAGAGAATCTAACAAAGACAAGGAGGGGGAGAATTTGGATCTCACTGCATCCGTTTTTTGCGTGCAAAATATTGTAAATTTTATTTTGGGTCGGTTGATATTCAGGCAGCATTGGCAGCTGCTTTAAACAGACGTTAGGGCCCTTGTATTTGCTAATGAGGGCCCCTCATGGGAAATTGGTCAGCCCTGAGGCCTCTTCCCTAGCGAGCTGCCCATTAGGTGGCTGCAGCTCGCTGGATTGATGATAACGAGGCCCGAGGCCCAATATTAGCTGCGCCTAATTCAGGCACAGGGATTGTTCACTGAGCCGCCTGCATGCCCATCTTTGAGCATGAATGAATTTTTCCCTCGTTGTATATTTATGGTGTTCATGATGTCCTCATTTGTATCATTAGCCAATCATAGAAACATAGAAACATAGAAAATAGGTGCAGGAGTAGGCCATTCGGCCCTTCGAGCCTGCACCACCATTCAATATGATCATGGCTGATCATGCAACTTCAGTACCCCATTCCTGCTTTCTCTCCATACCCCTTGATCCCTTTGGCCATAAGGGCCACATCTAACTCCCTTTTGAATATATCCAACAAACTGGCCTCAACATCTTTCTGTAATAGAGAATTCCACAGGTTCACAATTCTCTGAGTGAAGAAGTTTCTCCTCATCTCGGTCCTAAATGGCTTACCACTTATCCTTAGACTGTGACCCCTGGTTCTGGACTTCCCCAACAACAGGAATATTCTTCTTGCATCTAACCTGTCCAATCCCGTCAGAATTCTATATGTTTCTATGCGATCCCCTCTCATTCTTCTAAATTCCAGTGAATATAAGCCTAGTCGATCCAATCTTTTTTCAAATATTAGTCCTGCCATCCCAGGAATCAGTCTGATGAATCTTCGCTGCACTCCCTCAATAGCAAGAATGTCCTTCCTCAGATTAGGAGACCAAAACTGTACACAATATTCAAAGTGTGGCCTCACCAAGGCCCTGTACAACTGCAATAAGACCTCCCTGCTCCTATACTCAAATCCTCACGCTATGAAGGCCAACATGCCATTTGCCTTCTTCACCGCCTGCTATACCTGCATGCCAACTTTCAACGACTGATGTACCATGACACCCAGGTCTCTTTGCACCTCCTCTTTTCCTAATCTGTCACCATTCAGATAATATTCTGCCTCCCTGTTTTTGCCACCAAAGTGGATAATCTCACATTTATCTACATTGTACTGCATCTGCCATGCATTTGCCCACTCACCTAACCTGTCCAAGTCACCTTTCAGCCTCTTAGCATCCTCCTCACAGCTCATACTGCCACCCAGCTTGGTGTCATCTGCAAACTTGGAGATATTACATTCAATTCCTTCATCCAAATCATTAATGTATATTGGAAATAGCTAGCGGCACAACACTGAACCTTGCGGCACCCCATTAGTCACTGCCTGCCATTCTGAAAAGGACTCGTTTATTCCTATTCTTTGTTTCCTGTCTGCCAACCAGTTCTCTATCCATGTCAATACATTACTCTCAATACCACATGCTGTAATTTTGCCCACCAATCTCTTGTGTGGGACCTTGTCAAAAGCCTTTTGAAAGTCCAAAAACACCACATCCACTGGTTCTCCCTAGTCCACTCTACTAGTTACATCCTCAAAAAATTCTAGAAGATTTGTCAAGTATGATTTCCCTTTCATAAATCCATGCTGACTTGGACCGATTCTGTCACTACTTTTCAAATGCGCTGCTATTACGTCTTTAATAATTGATTCCAGCATTTTCCCCACTACCGATGTCAGGCTAACCGGTCTATAATTCCCTGTTTTCTCTCTCCCTCCTTTTTTAAAAAGTGGGGTTACATTAGCTACCCTCCAATCCATAGGAACTGATCCAGGGTCTATAGAATATTGGAAAATGACCACCAATGCATCGCAGCTCTACCCATACAGATTCCACATCATCCAAGCTAATGTCCCTCCTTACTATTGCGTTAATCTCCTCTTTAACCAGCAACGCTACCCCACCTCCTTTTCTTTTCTGTCTATCCTTCCTGAATATTGAATACCCCTAGATGTTAAGTTCCTAGCCTTGGTCACCCTGGAGCCATGTCTCCGTAATCCCAATTAAATCATATCAGTTGACAGCTATCTATGCAGTTAATTCATTCAACTTATTACGAATGCTCTTTGCATTGAGACACAGAGCCTTCACGCTTGTTTTTTTAACACTCTTTGTCCTTTTAGAATTCTGATGTAATGCGGCCCTTTTTGATTTTGCCTTTGATTTCTCTGCTCTCCACCTTTCCTTATCTCCTTTCTACCTTTTACTTATGCCCCCATTTTACTTCCATCTGTCTCCCTGCATAGATTCTCATCCCCATGCTGTATTAGTTTAAACCCTCCCCAACAGCACTAGCAAACAGTCCCCCTAGGACATTGGTTCCGGTCCTGCCCAGGTGCAGACCGTCTGGTTTGTAATGGTCCCACCTCCCCCAGAACCAGTTCCAATGTCCCAGGAATTTGAATCTCTCCCTCTTACACCATTCCTCAAGCCACGTATTCATCTTAACTATCCTGCTATTTCTACTCTGACTAGCACGTGGCACTGGTAGCAATCCTGAGATTACTACCTTTGAGGTCCTACTTTTTAATTTAACTCCGACCTCCCTAAATTCAGCTTGTAGGATCTCATCCCATTTTTTTACCTATATCGTTGGTACCTATAAGCACCACGACAACTGGCTGTTCACCCTCCTCCTCCAAAATGCCCTGCAGCCGCTCCGAGACATTCTTGATCCTTGCACCAGGGAGGCAACAACTTTGTTCAGACTGAATTTCAAAGTAAGTTTCATTTGTTCAAAGGAATGATTAGTAAGAATGAAACAGAAAGCTTTGTTTGTTGGGTGGTTTATTCATTTTGTCATGAGAAATGAAGCACGTACATAATCCCCCAAAGACCATATCCCGTTTTTGCTGAGACAAAATTACACACTTCTTTCTGAGAAGCATTTCATACCACAAGATCTGCAAGATCTTTTAAAAAGAGACTTGTTGCACTGGTTTGTTTCATTAACCCTTTGCAAACTATCTCCAGATCTCTAGTGTTGCATTATGTTGTCTGCAGTATGGACAGGGTGCTACCCAGATGGGTGAAACTGTCCATAGCCTGAAGCGTGTGATCACTGATAGTGATGATTGGTGGAGTGTAAAGTTTGCCTGGGGCCGGTTGGAATGCCGCCATTTTCTTTAAGGCTGATAGTCATGCCAAGTTGTAGACAAGCTATTGCAAGGTGGTTCATGATTGTTTGCATATCATCCTGGGAGTGGGCCCTGAGCAAATACCAGTGTAACTATTTGTACTGCACTTTTTTTGACAGACATACGTCGATCAAGCTCCGCCCCCTGTCAAGCTCCGTCACCCTCCCTCCCGGCCCCGAATCATTCCCTCCACATGGTGACAAGAAGCAGGACCTGAGGCTCCGACTCTCTTCACCCGCTCAGGCCCCGGCCCCAACTTTCTCCCCCCTTAACTCTCCCCCGCTCCGACCCCTCTCGGGGGGGTCGGCATGGGGCCGAGAGTAGTGGCAGAGAGCAGAAAAACAGCGGGGGCCCAAGAGGCAGGGAGAGGGAGACTGGGGGGAGAGAGAGCGAGAGAGGCCGGGGAGAGTGAGAGAGGTGGGGAGAGAGTGAGAGAGGCTGGGGGGGGGGGGGGGGGGAGAGAGAGAGGCTGGGAGAGAGAGAGAGGCAGGGGGGGAGAGACACAGGTGTGGGGAGTGGATCAGAGGGGAGAGAGGGAACTCAGGGAAGATGGATCACATTCTTCCAACCCTCTACATCATTGGAGTGGATGATATCCAGAAGTCACAACACTGTCACTATTCACTTCATACCCAATAAACTTGTTAACAATCCGTACACAATGCCTGCCCCATCTATGGGGGGGGGGGGGTTGTGGGGGGAGCAGGGCAAGGATGCACTTGCACTGGGATACGTGACCGGCTGGGGGAGGGATGTACTTGGACTGAGGTAAGGCACTTCAGCTGGGGGAGGCATGCACTTGGACTGGGGTCAGGCACTTTGGCTGGGGAGGCATGAACCTGGACCAGGGTAAAGCACTTTGGCTGGCTCTTGCTGTCTACTAGGTAGCTCTGTCCTCTGTCACTTCAGGAAGTCAAAGTGGATCAAGTTACAATTGCAAAGTCAGTGAGACCATGGGATGGGCAGTTCCAGTTACACATTCCAGTGAAACTTCAGGGTGTGGCTTATCCTCCAAGAGGACCAATCAAAGGAGGGAGAGAGAAAATGGGTAATTATAGACCGGTTAGCCTGACATCAGTAGTGGGGAAAATGTTGGAATCAATTATTCAAGATGAAATAGCAGTGCATTTGGAAAGCAGTTACAGGATCGGACCGAGTCAGCATGGATTTATGAAGGGGAAATCATGCTAGATAAATCTTCTAGAATTTCTTGAGGATGTAACTAGTATAGTGGACAATGGAGAACCAGTGGATGTGGTGTATTTGGACTTTCAATAGGCTTTTGACAAGATCCCACACAAGAGATTGGTGTGCAAAATTAAAGCACATGGTATTGGGGGTAATGTACTGACGTGGATAGAGAACTGATTGGCAGACAGGAAGCAGAGAGTCGGGATAAACGGGTCCTTTTCAGAATGGCAGGCAGTGACTAGTGGGGTGCCGCAGGGCTCAGTGCTGGGACCCCAGCTATTTACAATATACATTAATGATTTGGATGAAGGAATTGAGTGTAATATCTCCAAATTTGCAGATGACACTAAGCTGGGTGGCGGTGTGAGCTGTGAGGGGGATGCTAAGAGGCTGCAGGGTGACTTGGACAGGTTAGGTGAGTGGGCAAATGCATGGCAGATGCAGTATAATGTGGATAAATGTGAGGTTATCCACTTTGGTGGCAAAAACAGGAAGGCAGAATATTATCTGAATGGTGGCAGATTAGGAAAAGGGGAGGTGCAACGAGACCTGGGTGTCATGGTACATCAGTCATTGAAAGTTGGCATGCAGGTATAGCAGGCGGTGAAGAAGGCAAATGGTATGTTGGCCTTCATAGCTAGGGGATTTGAGTATAAGAGCAGGGCGGTCTTACTGCAGTTGTACAGAGCCTTGGTGAGGCCTCACCTGGAATATTGTGTTCAGTTTTGGTCTCCTAATCTGAGGAAGAATGTTCTTGCTATTGAGGGAGTGTAGCGAAGGTTCACCAGACTGATTCCCGGGATGGCAGGACTGACATATGAGGAGAGACTGGATCGTCTGGGCCTGTATTCACTGGAGTTTAGAAGGATGAGAGTGGATCTCATAGAAACATATAAAATTCTGACGGGACTGGACAGTATGACGCAGGAAGAATATTCCCGATGCTGGGGAAGTCCAGAACCAGGGGACATAATCTAAGGATAAGGGGTCAGCCATTTAGAACTGAGATGAGGAGAAACTTCTTCACTCAAAGAGTTGTTAACCTGTGGAATTCTCTACCGCAGAGAGTTGTTGATGCCAGTTCATTGGATATATTCAAGAGCGAGTTAGATATGGCCCTTACGGTTAAAGGGATCAAGGGGTATGGAGAGAAAGCAGGAAAGGGGTACTGAGGTGAATGATCAGCCATGATCATATTGAATGGTGGCGCAGGCTCGAAGGGCTGAATGGCCTACTCCTGCACCTATTTTCTATGTTTCTATGTTTCTAAATAAAGGGTGGAGCATGGCAGCCATTTTTGCAGTACAAATAAGTGCATTCGAGCAGATAGGAGTTCACCAACAAGTTCTTCCAGCACCTTTGTTTTAGCTTGTAGTCTTCTAAGGTTGAAGAGCTGCCCATCATTGCCGAATCTGATCTTGACTCCTAGTTTGAGATTATTGCAAGCCAAGAGAAGCATAACAGCAAACAAAACGCTGAAGAGTCATGGTGCAAGGATGCATCCTTGCTTAACACCTGGGTAGATCTATGATTAGAGAAGTCCATTTTGATGCAGAAACATCCTGCAGAATCGCCAAAGCCTATTGGCAAACTCCGTGAGCACCTCTGGGACAAGAGAGGCATCGACCAGCAGACCACGCTCAAAGTGCACTGAGCCGTTGTACTGACGACCCTGCTTTATTGCCGATGAAACTTGCGCAACATTTTCGCATCTCATTAAGAAACTGAATGACTTGCACCTAAGCTGCCTGAGGTGACAAATGAAGCTCAGATGGCAAGACAAGATCCCTGACACCGAAGTTCTTTGAAAAGGTGACGTGCCAAACATGGGTTCTCTCTGATTATGAAGGCACAGTTATGGTGGTCTGGTCATGTGGTGCGAATGTCTGATAACCGAATCCTGAAGAAGATCTTTTTTGGCGCATTGACAACTGGGAAGCGATTTTGTGGTGGACAGTAAAAGAGATACAAAGACTGCTAAAAGCGACTCTAAAACAGTGCAAAATAGACGGCCATAAATGGGAACAATGTGCTCAGGTTAAGAAAGCATGGCGAAAAACCATCCATGAAAGCACGTCCCACCACGAGGCCCATCGCATTGCTGATTCCGAATGTAAACGCCAGCTGAGGAAATCGCATCAGGAAAAAAAATCAAGATTCCCCAACCCGGTGTCCGGGATCCACTGTTCAATCTGCGAGCACTGCTTCCCAGCAAAAATGGGTCTCATCTGTCACTGAACAACTTAGTGCAGAAAATGAGATGATAATCTTCCTTTCAATATGGAAGGCCGAAAACCTACTCTGTCTCTTATCTAGGACACCCTTAGCCGGCATCATCCCTCATCCAGGACCATACCTGCCCACCGGGTGGCGCATGTGCAGAACGTGATCGTCAAAATCCTACTCGCCAATAGAATCTTTCTCCTCAATCGGCTGCCTCCTCCTCATCGCCCTGCTGGAACTCCTGCAGCCACAGTCCTCGGGCCGACCGCTCCTCCCCACAGCGCTCCCTCCGGGGGGTTGGGTCGACGCTTCTCGGGCCGCTGGGGCCTGCTGACTTTTCGGGACGCGCCGACTCTTCGAGGCCACCTGCACACTGATTGGCTGACTGACTTGACCAACAGCCAGTCCAGCCAATCGGCGCGCACACACACTTACCCCAGCAACAACTCTTAAACATAGAAACGAGGGGCAGGAGTAGGCCGTGCGGCCCTTCGAGCCTGCACCACCATTCAATAAGATCATGGCTGATCATTTCCTCAGTACCCCTTTCCTGCTTTCTCTCCCTACCCCTTGATCCCTTTAGCCGTAAGGGCCATATCTAACTCCGTCTTGAATATATCCAATGAACTGGCATCAACAACTCTCTGCGCAGGTAATTCCACAGGTTCACAACTCTCAGAGTGAAGAAGTTTCTCCTCATCTCAGTCCTAACGGCCTACCCCTTATCCTAAGACTGTGTCCCCTGGTTCTGGACTTCCCCAACATCAGGAACAATCTTCCTGCATCTAACCTGTCCAGTCCCATCAGAATCTTATGTTTCTATGAGATCCCCTCTCATCCTTCTAAACTCTAGTGTATAAAGGCCCAGTTGATCCAGTCTCTCCGCATATGTCAACCCAGCCATCCCGGGAATCAGTCTGATGAACCTTTGCTGCACTCCCTCAATAGCAAGAATGTCCTTCCTGAGATTAGGAGACCAAAACTGAACACAATACTCCAGGTGAGGCCTCACCAAGGCCCTGTACAACTGCAGTAAGACCTCCCTGCTCCTATACTCAAATCCCCTAGCTATGAAGGTCAATATACTATTTGCCTTCTTCACCGCCCACTGTACCTGCATGCCAACTTTCAATGACTGATGAACCATGACACCCAAGTCTCGTTGCTCCTCCACATTTCCTAGTCTGCCGCCATTCAGATAATATTCTGCCTTCGTGCTTCTGCCCCCAAAGTGGATAACCTCACATTTATCCACATTATACTGCATCTACCATGCATTTGCCCACTCACCTAACCTGTCCAAGTCACCCTGTAGCCTCCTAGCGTCCTCCTCACAGCTCACACCGGCACCCAGCTTAGTGTCATCTGCAAACTTTGAGATACTACACTCAATTCCTTCATCTAAATCATTAATGTATATGGTAAAGAGCTGGGGTCCCAGCACTGAGCCCTGTGGCACCCCACTAGTCACTGTCTGCCATCCTGAAAAGGGCCCGTTTATCCCGACTCTCTGCTTCCTGTCTGCCAACCAGTTTTCTATCCACGTCAGTACATTATCCCCAATACCATGTGCTTTAATTTTGCACACCAATCTCTTGTGTGGGACCTTGTCAAAAGCCTATTGAAAGTCCAAATACACCACATCCACTAGTTCACCCTTGTCAACTCTACTAGTTACATCCTCAAAAAATTCCAGAAGATTTGTCAAGCATGATTTCCCTTTTATAAATCCATGCTGACTTGGACCGACCCTGTCACTGCTTTCCAAATGTGCTGCTATTTCATCCTTAATAATTGATTCCAACATTTTCCCCATTACTGATGTCAGGCTAACCGGCCTATAATTACCTCTTTTCTCGCTCCCTCCCTTTTTAAAAAGTGGTGTTACATTAGCCGCCCTCCAGTCCATAGGAACAGATCCAGAGTCGACAGACTGTTGGAAAATGATCACCAATGCATCCACTATTTCTCGGGCTACTTCCTTAAATACTCTGGGATGCAGTCTATCAGGCCCCGGGCATTTATCGGCCTTCAATCCCATCAATTTCCCTAACACAATTTCCCGTCTAATAAGGATATCCTTCAGTTCCTCCTTCTCACTAGACCCTCGGTCCCCTAGTACTTCCGGAAGGTTATTTGTTTCTTCCTTCGTGAAGACAGAACCAAAGTATTTGTTCAACTGGTCTGCCATTTCTTTGTTCCCCATTATTAATTCACCTGACTCCGACTGCAAGGGACCGACGTTTGTCTTCACTAATCTTTTTCTCTTCACATATCTGTAGAAGCTTTTGCATTCAGTTTTTATGTTCCTGGCAAGCTTCTTCTCGTACTCTATTTTCCCCCTCTTAATTAAATCCTTTGTCCTCCTCTGCTGAATTCTAAACTTCTCCCAGTCCTCAGGTTTGCTGCTTTTTCTGACCAATTTATATGCCTCTTCCTTGGATTTAACACTATCCTTAATTTCCCTTGTTAGCCACGGTTGAGCCACCTTCCCCGTTTTATTTTTACTCCAGACAGGGATGTACAATTGCTGAAGTTCATCCATGTGATCTTTAAATGTTTGCCATTGCCTATCCACCGTCAACCCTTTAAGTATCATTTGCCAGTCTATTCTAGCCAATTCATGCCTCAAACCATCGAAGTTACCTTTCCTTAAGTTCAGGATCCTAGTTTCTGAATTAACGGTGTCACTCTCCATCTTAATAAAGAATTCTACCATATTATGGTCACTCTTCCCAAGGGGCCTTGCACAACAAGATTGCTAATTAGTCCCTTCTCATTACACATCACCCAGTCTAGGATGGCCAGCTCTCTAGTTGGTTCCTCGACCTATTGGTCCAGAAAGCCATCCCTAATACACTCCAGGAAATCCTCCTCCACCGCATTTCTACCAGTTTGGTTAGCCCAATCAATATGTATATTAAAGTCACCCATGATAACTGCTGTACCTTTATTTCACGCATTTCCTTATTTCTTATTTGATGCTGTCCCCAACCTCACTACTACTGTTTGGTGGTCTATACACAACTCCCACAAGCGTTTTCTGTCCTTTGGTATTCTCCAACCATACCGATTCCACATCATCCAAGCTAATGTCCCTCCTTACTATTGCATTAATTTCCTCCTTAACCAGCAACGCCTCCCCGCCTCCTTTTCCTTTCTATCTATCCTTCCTAAATGTTGAATATCCCTGGATGTTGAGTTCCCAGCCTTAGTCACCCTGGAGCCATGTCTCCGTGATGCCAAATACATCATATCCATTTACTGCTATCTGCGCAGTTAATTCGTCCACCTTATTCCGAATATTCCTTGCATTGAGGCACAGAGCCTTCAGGCTTGTCTTTTTAACACACTTTGCAACCTTTAGAATTTTGCTGTAATGTGGCCCTTTTTGCTTTTAGTCTTGCGTTTCTCTGCCCTCCACTTTTACTATTCTCCTTTCTATCTTTTGCTTCTGCCTCCATTTTGTTTCCCTCTACCTCCCTGCATTGGTTCCCATCCCCCTGCCATATTAGTTTAACTTCTCCCCAACAGCACTAGCAAACACTCCCCCTAGGATATTGGTTCTGGTCCTGCCCAGGTACAGACCGTCCGGTTTGGACTGGTCCCACCTCCCCCAGAACCGGTTCCAATGTCCCAGGAATTTGAATCCCTCCCTTGTGCACCACTCCTCAAGCCACATATTCATTTGAGCTATCCTGCGATTCCTACTCTGACTAGCACGTGGCACTGGTAGCAATCCTGAGATTACTACTTTTGAGGTCCTACTTTTTAATTTAGCTCCTAGCTCCCTAAATTCATCTCGTAGGACCTCATCCCGTTTTTTACCTATATCGTTGGTACCTATATGTACCATAACAACTGGTTGCCTCGCCGACTCACAACACTGGGCCTTTTTATTGGCCTCCCCACGCTGCCTCACCAACGCTGCTCGATCTCCCACTGCCTCTCCGACTCATGTGTTTGGGTAGACTGCGCCAAAGGCCTCACCTCATCCGACAAAATCCCTCGTTCGAGACAGGCCAGGCCCCGAGGGTTCCAGATAAGAGAGTTCAACCTGTTCACGTATAACGCCTGTTCCTATAAGCGATTCTGTTTGTAAGCATTTGGGCTTGCTACATCCAAAAAAACACTTCTTCAAGGTTTAGTGTGAGGCAGTGTCCTCAAATCTATGGGGATTCTTGTTTGCAACAGATGCTCCTGTGTGAACCGTGGTACATGTATGAAAGGAACAAAACCAACTGCCACTTGAGGTTTAGCACCTCTATTCTCACTCATTATCAAGCTGCCCACTGTGGTTAGGAACTCATTAAATGACTGCACGAGATAAGTTTCTTGCACAGCCATTTTAAACTGTGTAGCTGAAGTTCCCCTAATGGTTTGGTAGAGATCTGTACTGTGATGTGTGGAGTTTGTGAGCCATACAGAGCAGGTCGGTCCTGGGTCAATCCCCATTCGGTGCTGAGTGAGCTGATCTTGGAAGGGACAGCAGTGAGGCAGTTAGAACTAGCTTGAGTGTCTCTGAGCCTTGACTGTGATCCCCAACCCTCCCCACCCAGTACCTCACTCAAGTGATCACTCTCCATTTGGTCCTGGGGGTTGGAAATGCATCACAGTTGACCTTCTACATAAATCAACCACACTGTTCGCAATCTTGATATCATATTTGACCCTAAAATGAGCTTTTGACCACATATCTGCAGCATAACTAAGACCGCCTATTTCCACCTCTGCAACATCGCCTGTCTCCGGTCTTGCCTCAGCTCATCCTCTGCTGAAGCCCTCATCAATGCCTTTGTTATCTCTAGACTTGACTATTCCAACATACTCCTGGCTGGCCTCCCACATTCTACCCTACGTTACGCCTACCCTAAGTAAACTAGAGGTGATCCAAAATTCGGGTGTCCTAACTCGCATCATGTCCTGTCCACCCATCTTACCCTGTGCCCGCTGACCTACATTGGCTTCCATTTAGCAACGCCTCGATTTCAAATTCTCATCCTTATTTTCAAATCCCTCCATGGCCTCGCCCCTCCCTATCTCTGTAATCTCATCCAGCCCCACAACAACCGCCCCCCCCACCCCCCACCTCGAGATGTCTGCGCTTCTCTAATTCTGCCCTCTTGAGCATCCCCGATTCTAATTGCTCAACCATTGGTGGCCATGCTTTCTGTTCCCTGGGCCCCAAGCTCTGGACTCCCTTCCTAAACCTCTCTGCCTCTCTACCTCTCTTTCTTCCTTCAAGACGCTCCTTAAAACCTACCTCTTTGACCAAGCTTTTGGCAACGTGCGCTAACTTCTACTTATGTGGCTCGGTGTGAAATTTTTTATCTCATAATACTCCGGTAAAGCGCCTGGGGATGTTTCACCAGGTTAAAGGCGCTATATAAATGCAAGTTGTTGTTGTTGTTCATGTCCTCCTTCAGCAAATGTTTTTCAGCACGTCAATGGATGGGAGGTCAGGAGCTAGAGCCCCGGTTGGTGTTTCTCCCTCCCTAGTGCATTGACTTCAATGGGAGAGATGTAAAACAGGAAGCTGATTCGCTATCGCTTGCTTTACACCATGGCACAAAGCCAAAATCTACCCCACTGAGTCTAATTATAGCTCCGCTATCGCAGTCCACAGGTAAGATCAGCTAACAGAGCCCCGACCAAGCATCACACCTAGAAACACCTGGTCAGTTTGGCTCAGCCTCCTCCCTGAGCATTGAATTAATCAGCGGAAACATTGGGGGAGTTTCTTTTTAACCATTAATTACCCCTGACAGCGAGTGACCCTGTGTGAGACGCACTTGTAGCAGGTGGTGGCTGCATTTACACGCCATGGAAAGTTTTTTGGGTCATACAAACAGCACAACCTTGACACAAAGACATTTAATTATTTACTTTCCTACTTAGCGTGGGGAAGCTAACAGATAGCAGCATTATTAAAATAGCTGCAGAACCCAAAAAGATCGCAGGAGGCAGGACACATAAAGGTCCAAATCTTCCATTGGGTCTCTCAGCAGCACAGCAACACAGAGAGAAGATGCACCAACTGCTCCTCGTTGTCCTGCTCGCAGCCACTGGTAAGTCACCAGAAAGTGCCCTCCATTCAAACAAGATTGTGTGGCAAACCAGTCCCACCCACCCTTTCCTTCAACCACTGTCTGCCCCACCTGTGACAGAGACTGTAATTCCCGTATTGGACTGTTCAGTCACCTAAGAACTCATTTTTAGAGTGGAAGCAAGTCTTCCTCGATTTCGAGGGACTGACTATGATGATGATATCTAACTCCGGAAACATGTCCATATAGAGGCATCGAGCAACGTTCTCTCTTAGCTGCCCTGCCGCGTGGCTGCGCAGTTGTCTGGCCGTCCCATGCAGCCCTCGACCAGCTTATCCCATTTTAAATTTTGCATGTTATGAATGGGCGGTGCAGCCTGTTAAAGGCGGCCATACTGCCCCCCCCCCAAAAAAAGAAAATTAGGGGGAACATTGGCGTAGAGTACAAGAGCAAGGAAGTTGTGCTGAAACTTAATAAATCACTGGTTAAGCTTCAGATGGAATATCGTGTCCAACTCTGGGCATCATTCTTTGGGAAGGATGTAAAGGCGTTGGAAAGTGTGCAGAGAAGATTTAACAGAACGGTGCCTGGGATGACGGACTTCAATTACGTGGATTGACTAGAGAAGCTGGGATTGTCCTCCTTAGACCAAAGAAGGTTAAGGGTGTTCAAAATTATGAAGGCTTTGATAGAGTAGACCAAAGTGTTGTTACAGTGCCCCCACCCCATCCCTCCCTAGCCCAACACTACTGAGGCATAGATTACAAGAGCAGAGAAGTTATGCTAGAACTGTACACAAAACTAGTTAGGCCACAGCTTGAGTAGTGCGTGCAGTTCTGGTCACCACATTACAGGAAGGATGTGATTGCACTAGAAAGGGTGCAGAGGAGATTTATGAGGATGTTGCCAGGACTGGAAAACTTTAGCTATGAGGAAGGATTGGATAGGCTGGGTTTGTTTTCCTTGGAGCAGAGGAGGCTGAGGGGAGATTTAATTGAGGTGTATAAAATTATGAGGGGCATAGATAGAGTGGATAGGAAGGACCTATTTCCCTTAGCAGAGGGGTCAATAACCAAGGGGCATAGATTTAAAGTAATTAGTAGAAGGATTAAAGGGGAGATGAGGAACCATTTCTTCAGCCAGAGGGTCGTGGGGTCTGGAACTCACTGCCTGAATGGATGGTAGAGGGAGGAAACCTGATTGCATTTAACAAGTACTTGGATGTGCACTTGAAGAGCCATAACCTACAGGGCTACTGACCAACAGCTGGAAAGTGCGATTAGGCTGGATAGCTCTTTTTCGACCGGCACGGACACGATGGGCCAAATGTCCTCCTTCTGTGTCGTAATTTTTCTATGATTCTATGCTTCATAACAGCCCTAATATTGCCCTGAATGAGGTCACTCACTCTGCACAGACTGGAGATCGAACTTGAGACCTTCTGGTCTGTACAGTTAAGTGTGATTCCTCACTGAGTGATTGAGACACTTTATTATTTTGACCAGTTATGTATTGTAGCAGTCTTTATGGCTGAAGATATCGAAAAATACCCAGGGCTTCTTTTTGCTCCATTCACTGGTAAACAAATAGATAAGTATGCTTTATACTCAAACCTACTTTATTGCTAAAATTAGGGATTGCAGAGAAACCCAGCCCTCGGGGATTTGTGAGACAGATTTTCAATACATTTGGCTCCAGCCGAATCTAACTTTCATTCACATGACCAGGAAAACAAATGAGCAGTCAGTGATTGAATCTTTTGGTACAATGTAGTGTACTGCTAATTCAGCTTTCACATTTTAAGATATATTTTCTCTCTTCATGCAGACGTTGGGGGTAATGTTGACGTGATGCGTGCTGTAAAACAGGTGATAGCCAATCGGCAGCCGGTTTTACATCTCTCCCGATTGCCATTTACATTGAAGACGACAGAGATAAAAATGGGGAGAGATTTAAACGGGCTGCCGATTCGCTGTCGCCCGTTTTTCACCGTCACACAAGGTCGAAATTATCCCGAGCGATTCATGGTGGGGTGTATCTCAAGTGACCATTCTTTAGACAGAAAGCATTACGGGGACTGTCGGAGACAGCGAGACACACTGTCCTGTCCCAACACTCACAGCCCTCACCATGATAAGCACAAAATATTGTTTTCATATAATTTTAAAAGTGATATTAAAATTGGAGAAAGAAATTGAAGTATATGTTAGGGTGCGATGAAGAAAGAAAAGAAAGAAAGAAAGAAAGAAAGAGAGAAAGAAAGAAAGAAAGACTTGGATTTATATAGCACCTTTCACAACCACTGGACGTCTTAAAGCACTTTACAGCCAATGAATTATTTTTGGTGTGTAGTCACTGTTGTAATGTAGGAAACACGGCAGCCAATTTGCGCACAGCAAGCTCCCACAAACAGCAATGTGATAATGACCAGATAATCTGGGGGGATTTTTGGGGGAGGGGGGAGGAGGCTGTGTGGAGCATAAGCATCAGCTTGGACCTGTTGGGCCAAATGCTGTTTCTGTGCTGTAAATACTATGTAATGTTTCAATATGTAATGTAATACCACTGTATTTGCGAAGCAAACATCTGGAATACCTAATCCACAACTGCAAATGAAGACCTATCTGTATGCTACATTGATCCGAATGAATAGCTAGTCTTTGATTTCTGTAATTCCAGCTTATGGCTGTGGGCACACCAGCTACCCTCCGTATTCCTCCAGGGTGGTGAATGGAATTGATGCCAAGCCGTACAGTTGGCCATGGCAGGTAAGCCCACGCGGAACTTTAAACGAGCGAGAAAAACCCAAATGCCACGGAGTTTGGACATCGGAAACAAAAAAAAATAAAAATGCTGAAGATGCACAGTAGGTCAGTCGGTGTCCGCGGAAAGAACATAAGAATTAAGGGAATCAAGGCATATGGGGACAATGCAGGAATGTGGAGTTGAGGTAGAAGATCAGCCGTGATCTTATTGAATGGTGGAGCAGCCTCGAGGGGCCGAATGGCCTACTCCTGCTCCTATTTCTTATGTTCTTATAACAGAGTGTGTGTGGGAAGGAAGGAGGAAAGTCGGGTCCTGTATTTGGAACTTAGGAAAGGCAGAAAGAACTAGCATTTATATAGTTCATCCTCAGGATGTCTCAAAGTGTTTCACAACCAGTAAATTATTTTTGACGTGCAGTTACTGTGGTTATATAGGCAAACGCAGCAGCCAGTTTGCACACAGCAAGGTCACGCAAACAGCAGAACAGTTGAGCAGTTTTTAGTGTTGCTGAGGGAGCTACATCAGTCAGGACACCAGGTCAACGCCCTGCTCTACACTTACCGCCATGGGATGTTTTACAGCCACAGGCAGATGGGGCTTCACTTTCACATCTCAGCCAAAGAACAGTGTGTAACTTGATAATGCATAACTTGCACTGCTGTGTCAGCCTAGATTCTGTGCTTGAGCCATCACCTCTGCCTCCGAAGTAAGGCTGCTACTAGTTGAGCCGAGTCGACACCTGGGAGAAACAAGGGGGAAAGTGCAGAGAAGCAATTACTGAAGAGAGGAAAACAATAACACCAACAACTTGCATTTATATAGCACCTTTAATGTAGTATAATGTCCCAAGGCGTGTCATAGGAGCGTTATCAAACAAAATTTGACACCAAGCCATGGAAGGAGATATTAGGGCAGCTTGGTCAAAGAGGTAGGTTTTAAGAAGCATCTCAAAGAAGGAAAGAGGCGGAGAGGATCGAGGACGGAATTCCAGAGCTTGGGGCCGAGGCAGCTAACGGTGCAGCTGTCAATGGTGGAGTGATTAAAATCGGGGGGCTGCAAGAGGCCAGATATCTCAAAGGGTTGAAGGTTTGGAGGACATTACAGAGATGGGGAAGGGTAATACCATGGAAGGATTTGAAAACAAGGATGAGAATTTTTAAATCGAGGTATTGCTCAATCGGGAGCCAATGAAGGTCAGTGAGCACAGGGCAATGGGTGAATGGGACTTGGTGCAAGTTAGGACATGGGCAGCCGAGTTTTGGCTGAGCTTAAATTTATGGAGGGTAGAAGATGAGAGGCCAATTAGGAGTGCGTTGGAATAGTCAAGTCAAGAGGTAACAAAGGCATGGATGAGGGTTTCAGCAGCAGATGAGCTGAGGCAGGAGCGGAGTCGGGTGATGTTACGGAGGTTGAAGTAGGCGATCTTAGTGATTGCACGGATATGTGGTCACAAGCTCATCTTGCGGTCATATAGGACATCATGGTTGTGAACAGTCTGCTTCAGACTCAGACAGCGATTAGGGAGAGGGATGGCATAGATAGGGAACGGAGTTTGTGGTGGGAACCAAAGACAATCGCTTTGGTCTTTCCAATAAATGCATAGAGCAATATGTTACAGAGAAATAAAACCTTAACTTATAATTTTGTTACTGTTAGATTTCTTTGCAAGTCGGATCTGGGAGCTATTTTTCTCACACTTGCGGTGGAACCCTAATTTCTGCTGATTGGGTTATGACTGCAGGTCACTGTATCAGGTGAGTATGGCTGCACTGGCAAAGCATTTTCTTCCTTCCTCCTCCATGTCCCTGAAGCAAATGTGATTTAGATTTAATTCTGCTCTTTGTTTCCAGTGCGGGGCGGTCTTATCGTGTGGTGCTGGGAGAGTATGACAGGAGTGTTAAAGAGGGTGGAGAGCAGGTTATCAGCCCTGCCAAAATCATCGTTCACCCAAAGTGGAGTATAAACTGTATTGCATGTGGGTAAGTCCCAGCACCTATTCGCAGCTGTCTGCACAGTATCGTTGCAAATTCTTAAAATGTTCATGTTTCTTTCAATACTTCTTGTAAACTAAGGTTGCAGCCCATGGAATTGAAGGGAAATTATTGACCTCGGTGGGATATTGGCTGAGCAGCAGGAGACAGAGAGTTGGGACATTGACAGGCTAAGTGAATGGGCAAAAATTTGGCAGATGGAGTATAATGTTGGAAAGTGTGAGGTCATGAACTTTGGCAGAAAAAAATCAAAGAGCAAGTTATTATTTAAATGGAGAAAGATTGCAAAGTGCCGCAGTACAGCGGGACCTGGGGGTACTTGTGCATGAAACACAAAAGGATAGTATGCAGGTGCAGCAAGTGATCAGGAAGGCCAATGGAATCTTGGCCTTTATTGCAAAGGGGATGGAATATAAAAGCAGAGAAGCCTTGCTACAGCTGTACAGGGTTTTGGTGAGGCCACACCTGGAATACTAAATACAGTTTTAGTTTCAATATTTACGAAAGGATAAACTTGCTTTGGAGCAGTTCAGAGAAGGTTCACTAGGTTGTTTCCAGAGATGAGGAAAGGTTGAGTAGGTTGGGCCTCTACTCATTGGAATTCAGAAGAATGAGAGGTGATCTTATCGAAATGTATAAGATTATGAAGGGGCTTGACAAGGTGGATGCAGAGAGGATGTTTTCACTGATGGGGAAGACTAGAACTAGAGGGCATGATCTTAGAATAAGGGGCCGCCCATTTAAAACTGAGATGAGGAGAAATTTCTTCTCTCAGAGGGTTGTAAATCTGTGGAATTCACTGCCGCAGAGAGCTGTGGAAGCTGGGACATTGAATAAATTTAAGATAGGAATAGACAGTTTTTTAAACGATAAGGTAATAAGTGGTTATAGGGAGCGGGTGTGGGGGGGGAAGTGGAGCTGAGTCCAGATCAGCCATGATCTTATTGAATGGTGGAGCAGGCTCGAGGGGCCGTATGGCCTACTCCTGCTCCTATTTCTTATGTTCTTATAATGGGCAGGTACTCTAATTGGCAGAATGTGACTAGTGGTGTCCCGCGGGGATCTGTATTGGGGCCTCAACTATTCACCGTATTTATTAACGACTTAGATGATGAGATAGAAAGCCACATATCCAAAGTAGTTGATTACACAAAGATAAGCATCATTGTAAGCAGTGTAGATGAAAGCATAACATTATGAAGAGATATTAATAGATAAAGTGAATGGGCAAAACTGTGGCAAATGGATTTCAATGTAGGCAAACGTGAGGTCATCCACTTTGGATCTAAAAGAGATAAAGCAGGGTTCTTTCTAAATGGTGAAAAGCTAAAAACACTGGAGGTCCAAAGAGACTTGGGGGTCCCGGTACATAGATCATTAAAATATCATGAACAGGTAGAGAGAATAATCAAAAAGGCTAATGGAATGTTGGCCTTTATATCTAGAGGTCCCAAACCCATGAGCTCTACCACCTAGAAGGACAAAGACAGCAGTTGCATGGGAATACCATCACCTGCAAGTTCCCCTCCAAGTCATACACCATTCTGACTTGGAAATATATCGCTGTTCCTTCATCATTGCTGGGTCAAAATCCAGGAACTCTTTCCCTAACAGCACTGTGGGAGTACCTTCACCACACGGACTGCAGCGGTTCAAGAAGGCGGCTCACCACCACCTTCTCAAGGGCAATTAGGGATGGGCAATAAATGCTGACCTCGCCAGATATGCCCATATCCTAGGAATGAACAAAGAAGAATACAAGGGGGTAGAAGTTATGCCACAGCTAAACAAAGCCTTGGTTAGAGCACAGGTGGAGTACTGTGAGCAGTTCTGGGCACCACACCTTAGGAAGGATATATTGGCCTTGGAGGAGTGCAATGTAGGTTTACCGGAATGATACTGGGCTCCAGGAGTTAAATTACAAGGAGAGATTACACAAACTAGGATTGTATTCCCTGGAATTTAGAAGGTTAAGGGGTGTAGGTTCTGAGTCTAGGGCAAACCCTAATCGTAGATCGCTGCCCTCAGAAGAGGGCCCGGAGGTTTTCTGATGAAGCTTTAGAGGCATTGGTTTTAGCGGTGGAGAGAAGGTGGGCGGTCCAACTGGCAGGAGGCCCCAAGTCCACCGCACTATGTGGAGGGAGGTGGTACACTACATCACGGGCAGCACTGTGGTCCCCAGGACCTACACCCAGTGCAGGAGGAAGTTTAACGAGTTCACACGGGTGGTCAGCGTGAGTGAAGGCTTCAACAAATGCTACATACCACCATCTGTACCACAAGCTTCACACACTGCTCAATGCACCATACCCCCAAAGCTCACCCACCAACAATCTCTACCTAGCAACACTCACACCCACATCTCACACCTTGCACACAATGACAGCTATTCAACTATGGCAGGCAAGAGGCTCATTAGTTCTTAGAATTCATGTGATATTTGTGATATGTTTATAGATCAATTTATTAAGTATGTTTGGAATATATTGTGGTCTCCCTCATTTCACCTTTTTGCCCCAGAGGACACTGTGATACGCCATGAGACAGGGATTGTATGGTGGGGCTGTGGTGAGCTACGGAGATCTGGGGCTTCATTCATGTCAATCGGAGTCTGATGAGCCAGTCACGGACAGCCTGTCTAGAAGGCCGATTGTCTTGCTGCCTCCGCCTTCCTCCTCCCTGTCCTCTTCCTCCTCATCCTCCTCTGCCTCGTCCTGAGGTAATCCCGCGATCCTGCAGCCCTCATGACTGTGAGGAATAATGTGACTTCTGCATCTGAATCAACACTCCCTGTCATGAAAAAAACTTGAAATAACTAAAGAGAGCTGTTTCAGTTGCAGGAAGGAGCAAACAGGCACTGAAACTGCAGAACCATGTTAGTTGCAGCTGGGTGGGGATGGTACCTTTAAATATCGCTGCTGCAGCCTGCTTTCTGCTGGGAGATGCCAGCACACCCTGTCGTTGTTCTGCCCTGCTGTTTAGGTAAGTGGCTGTAACGAAGTTGGGAGATCGGACTGAAGTTACGCTCTCCATGATAGCACATTCCCTGGCGATCGAGTTTACCGGCAGCGCTACTGGCAACGCCGATACGGCAGGCAGCGCTGGAACTGGCATCAGCTGTCATTACACCAATCAATGGCGATTTAGCGCCATCTTGTGCCGCTAAGGTGTGGCGCAAACCAGATGAATTTCTAGCCTTAGGACTCGGGTGCACTGTCTAAAAATTAGAGCCAGACTTTTCAGGTGTAAAATTAAGAAACACTTCTGCACACAAAGGGTGGTTGAAGTTTGGAACTCTCTTCCGCAAACAGCAATCGATGCTAGATCAATTGTTAATTTCAAATCTGAGATTAATAGATTTTTGTTAACCAAAGGTATTAAAGGATTATGGGGCAAAGACGGGCATATGGAGTTAGGTCGCAGATCAGCTGTGATCTCATTGAATGGCAGAACAGGCTCGAGGGGCTAAATGTCCTACTCCCGTTCCTCGGTTCCGATGTTCCTATGTACTATGTAGTATACATTATTTCTTGTAGGAAAGCTATAAAATTGTAAATTATTATTCAACACAAAGTTAATATTGCCACTTCAGCAAGGAACGATGATAGATTATTTATTGGTTTAAAAGCTGTATTTCTTTTGTAAACTTCTGTTGCCAGCAGTTACAATTCACAGCAGGTCATTAAAAATCTGAATGAGAAAACAAGTTTTTTACACTTAGAAACTGCAGCCCTGTCGCTGCCGGCCACAGTTAGTGACATCAACGTTAAAACAGACAAAGCTGGAAATACTCAACAGGTCAGGCAGCATCTGTGGAGAAAGAAACAGGAGTTAACGTTTCAGCTCGATGACCTTTCATCAGAACTGGAAAAAGTTGGAGATGTAGTTGTAATGTATTTGCTTCATGGGTTCTTTGCTTAAGAATTCATAGCAACACATTGCTATTAAGAACTAGTTGGTTTATTAACAAAGGTTTAACAATCACACTACACATTACCAGTTCATCTACCAGGCTCACAACTACCTGCCTCATCGTGGATCCACCGAACCCAACTGGCTGGGGTTTTATTGAGTCTTGTGAACATCACGTGACTGGCTAAGCCACTCACAACTCATCAGCTCGACAACACTGTGAGCATCCTCACAGGAGCATACATTACTGTAGTGATACTGAGGGCCTGATTTTTCTTACTGCCGTGGCACCAAGGACCTAACTTCTTGCAGGATTTAGGAGCTGCCACCTGCTTCTCCAGTTCCACGTCTGCCTGTTGGAGAATGATGTCAGATGGAAGTGCAGATGAGGAACACGGTGCTTGGAGGCTTGTGTTCCGAAGCCAGCACTGAAATTCTAGCTGCTTTTGAAATGGAGGCTTGGCTTCTGGGGGACTAGAGTCCTTGAAGAATGCTAAGAATACCACCGAGATAAGTGCACTGAATTTAGCTGGGCGAATAGCCAACTCACTAATGCCGGCCTCCCGGAATACAAATTAAAGTGGCACTAAGCACAACAAAAGTTAAATTAATAATCCTTGATCAGGACTAGCGCGGTCAGGCTGGAAAAACCCCTTTGCGGGACTAACCAAGACAAAGAAGCGATGATGACTTGCTTCCAGGCCAAAAAGGGATGCGTTCACAGGTGTTTCAATGAAGGACCTAATATTCCAGATCCCGAACTACATATTGAAGGCTGGAAGATGCCTGTGCATGGATTTTTTTAACGTGTGGTGGCCGTTGCACACCAGCCACCACACGGGCTTGACAGAGCTAGGTCTTGGTCCAGTGGCAAGGATTAACCAAGACGACTGGAGACCAGCTCTGCTGCACGGACCTAGTGCGCACACATATCGCAGTGTGGGCTGGCCTGTGCTGCCTCTTCTGAGCCCCAAACTCACGCCTCTCCTGGGCAACCTGGCTTCGCAGCCGTCGCCCTCCTGCAGCAGCACGCGCTGCTTCCTGAAGTGGTGTGCCACCGCACGCTGTTCCCTCCAATGGCTCGTAAATTAATTAGCTGCCTCTTTATGAATATAAAGTATCTGTAAACTGGATCTACACTCATCCTTCTCCCCTCTGGCCCTGTGTTTTGATTAGTTCTATAAAAGAGATATGTTGAACTATAGTCCACAAGCCACGTGCAGGCCTCGATTTTAACTCCAGGTGGATTTCCCGCTCAAGACCGAGTTAAAATTACAGTCGGGTCTCAGTGATGTCTTGGGACGGCCTTGACCTCTTTGTTTGTAAGCCTGCTGTGTGCACAGCACCGATGGACCCAGACCAAAATTTACCCCATTGAATTGTGTGTGGAGCAAGATGGCAGCTGAGCTGCTGGGATCATGGAACTTTCCTGCCAAAGAGGGAACCAGTCAGGGATGAATATAGGGTAGGAACTAAAGGTTAGAGAGGCGGCCTGGATTTCTGTTTGACTTAACTTCGGGGGCAGCGGGAGAAATTTAGAGAACCTTTCCTCTGAAGCTGAAAGTGGTGGGGAAGTGACTACAATGCGATCGATTCTGCACAGCCTGTCAAAGGACTGGGCTTGCTGGAACAAATGGACTTTCCTTTATCCATATTTTTGTTCCTCTCCTTCCTTCCCCTGAAGGCATTAGACCCCTTCCTGGGATACAGTTCAGTCAAATGGTCATTATTCATGTGGGAATCTTGACAGTGAGTATCAGCAGGCTATGTGACCACAGGGTGCCAAAATAGCATTGCTTAAAATTTCATGTCAAAGGAAAACAAGGTTTAAAAATGATTAAGTGATAGACCATTAAGCAGGAATTTCTACTGTTTTTTTTAAAGGAATGATATCGCTTTGATCAAGCTCTCAGAGCCTGCATCCTTGAATGATAAAGTTCAGTTCGCCTGTATTCCTCCTTCCGGGTATATTCTTCCCAGTAACTCTTACTGCTACGTTACTGGATGGGGACGACTCTACAGTAAGTCAGCACAAACCTGCAAAGATTTTTTCTCTCTCTTCCCCTCAGGTTTTTCCATGCTACGCCAAGTTGTTGATTGATTGTGGAATTTCCATTGACCTCTGACCTCCCCCAGTCCCGGGGGGGGGGGGGTTGGGGAGGGGGGGAGGTCAGAGGTCAATTTCTAATGCTTGTTTCGCTGGAAGTTGATTGGAGACCTCAAGAGCTAATGTCGCCCCCGTCACAAGTGGGGGCAAAATGGACTTTTATTTCGCTGTCTGGTTCCCATTTTAGAAATTTCTGGAGAGCCCACTAAAAAAAAAACTGGGCAGGTGGAAATCCAATAGGAACAAGCTGCATTTATATAGCGCCTTTAACATAGAAAAATGTTTCAAGGTGATTACCAGAGGAGCAAACAAAAAAAAAATGAATGCCATTTTAAAAGGGGTGACCAAAGGCTTGGTCAGACAGTTGAGTTTTAGGAAGAGTGGTAAAGGAGAAGAGGCAGAGGGGTTTAGGGAGATAATTCCTGAGGGGGGAGCCCAGGTCGCTGAAGACACGACTGCCAATGGTGGGGCAAAGGGACAGGGAGATTGCCCAAAAGGCCAGAGTTAGCGGAATGGGCACTTTGGGGGGGGAGGTGGGGGGGGGGGCGGAAGTTGTAAGGTGATGGACCTGCCTCTCTTCCGCAGTTACATCCGAGCCAGGGTGTCCCTGGAGATGGAGCACACGGTGTCCACCGGTACGCTCGCAGCCTTCCGCGAGAGGTGGGCGCCGGAGGGACTGGAGTGCATCGTTACCCCCGGCAACCAAATTTTAATTTGATCGTTTAAAGTTTAATTTGTTTAATTTGCCGGTTTTTGTGTACCTTTAGCAAGGGGGCACTTGATTTATAGGGTCACAAAAATTGTTGTGGAGCTGTTCCTGGTATTTGATTTAAAGTTTCTACTCAAATAGTTGTAAAGGGATCGGGAGAGGCATTGCAATGAAGGGATAATGGCAATTTTACACTGGAGGAGTTGGGGGCTGGGAACCACGGGAGATCAGGGAGTGCAGTGGTTTTGGGTGAGTGGGACCAGGTGCAGGCAGCCGAGTTTTGAATGAATTGAAGTTTACAGAGGGGGAATGGAAGGTGAGAGACCAGCCAGGAGAGCATTGGAACAGTCAGATCTCATGTTGGCAAATGTATGGATGAGAGTAGGTAGTCTATTTCCAAGTCCTGTCCAGTGCCGCTCTGTGTTCAGCTGTAAAGTGCGGTGTTGAGGGCGGTGTCCCTTCATGCTCCAGTAGTCTCTCTCCCCCGAAAAGAAAACATCTAAGCCAGTTTGCGCGGTTAAGTTGGATCGTTTCCACGAAGGGAATGGTGGGAATCACCCATTGCCACATCAAGGAATGGTGACATCAAGCCAGTTTAGCACATTTTTAATCCAACATTCATAGGTGCACATATATTCTTGTTTTTGAATATATTTGACTGTTTTTCAGATTGACTTAAAGCCTTTTATCTGGATCTTTACAGCTAATGGGCCACTTCCAGGGAAGCTACAGCAAGCTTATTTACCAGTCATTGACCATGATCACTGCAGCCGAAATGACTGGTGGGGCAGTATTGTGAAAACTACCATGATTTGTGCCGGAGGTGCTGAGAAGTCTGGATGTAATGTACGTAATTATTCTAGGGATTTATGTCTGCTCATTGAGGTGAGGGATGAGACATGTCCGACCATACAGTTGATTGTGGGCATCAACCCATGGCCTAATACAGGCAACTCTCGATTATTCGGGTCCCTCGGGGATTGGGCTATGCCGGGTAAACGATTTCTCTGTTAGAGCGAATTGACATTATAAAGTTAAAACTTCAATGAATAAATACTCTGCAATCAGCTACAAACAGTAACAAGGAGGTTAGGTATGGACATTACCAGCATGCATGCAATTGGCCTCGAGGAGGAGGTTGTCTAGCTCCGGGGTTCTGGAGCGCGCTGCCTTCCCAGGCCGAAAGGACTCCGAACGCACCGGCCCGATGCCTTCCCGGGCCGAAAGGACTCCGAACGCACCGGCCCGATGCCTTCCCGGGCCAAAAGGACTCCGACGTCAGCGGCGGCCGCGAGAGACAGCGGCTGCAGCAGCGCGCACTCAGACGGAATTTTAAATGCCGTTGCAACCGTGTGCGGATAATCGAGAGTTGCCTGTACCATGATGGGAAAATTCCCAAAGGCAACTCCCCCGGTAGCCCAGTGAGTAAAGGCACTGGCTCCAAAGATCAAGGACCTAGATCCCAGCAATGACCTCCAATGCTGACCCCACCAGAGTTTGCAGGGGGAATTAGAGGGCACTTCATTCACATGGAGCCCATGCTACTGCGGGCACAGCTTGAGTTCCCACCAGCCTGATACTTCTGGAATCTCTGGTGCCTGGCTGAATGAAGATCCACCCACTCCCAAGAGCCCATACAGATGCCCCCTTGGCCCCCTGTGTCATTTTTAAAAAGATATTACCCATATTCAGCAGTCGAGATTCACCCAGTGGAGCCCACTTGCACCTTACACCAGGTCCCTTATGGGCGTGGGAAATGGGAATTGCCACCAATAGGCAGATCCCACCCCCAAGGCCGACTGGAATTTTCCAACCTGGCACATTCAGCTCCCAGCACTTTTCTGAGTGCTTCCACTGGACTGCTGCCGGAGTTACATGGGGAGTCAGGTGGAATAGTTGGGGAATTTCAATCTCATTATGTAGTGTGGTACGGAGCCATCCAGACCAAGGTGGTCCCAGCTTCGATCCATGGACAGGGCTCAGTTAGCTGATTTAAACTAGGGAGGAGATCAATGAACCTGTGGACTTCCACTTCTGATTGCTCTGTGGTGAAGTCCACTGTGAGTTGGCATCAGGTGAACCATTGGGGGTATTTTTACACAAAGTATTTTTGGCTTCTGTGCTTCAGACTCTTGTAGGTGAGCCCTAGCAGGGGAATATCTATGGGTGTTCTTTATATGGACTTCCAGGAGGCATTTGATAAAGTCCCACGTAAGAGACTGTTAACTAAGGTAGAAGCCCATGGAATTGAGGGCAAATTATTGATCTGGTTAGGAAATTGGCTGAATGACAGAGAATGGGGATAATGGGTAGGTACTCAAATTGGCAGGGTGTGACTAATGGTGTCCCGCAGGGGTCTCAACTATTCACAGTATTTATTAATGACTTAGATGATGGCATAGAAAGTCATATATCCAAATTTGCCGATGACACAAAGATAGGCGGCATTGTAGCAGTGTAGATGAAACCATAAAATTATAAAGGGATATTGATGGATTAAGGTAATGATTTCAATGTGAGGTCATCCACTTTGGACCTAAAAAGGATAAAACAGGGTACTTTCTAAAGTTGAAGGCACTGCCGCCAATGGTTGAGCAGTTATAATCAGGGATGCTCAAGAGGGCAGAATTAAAGGAGCGCAGATATCTCGGGAGGGTTGTAAGGTTGAAGGAGATTACAGACATAGGGAGGGGTGAGGCCATGGAGGGATTTGTAAACAAGGATGAGAATTTTGAAATCGAGGTGTTGCTTAATGTAGGTCAGCGAGCACAGGGGTGATGGGTGAGCGGGACTTGGTGCGAGTTAGGACATAGCTGCCGAGTTTTAGATGACCTCAAGTTTATGTAGGGTAGAATATAGTAGGCCAGCCAGGAGTGTGTTGGAGAAGTCAAGTCCAGAGGTAACAAAGGCATGGATGAGGGTTTCAGCAGCAGATGAGCCGAGGCAAGGGCGGGGACAGGCGATGTTATGGAGGTGGAAACTGGCAGTTTTAGTAATGCTGTGGATATGTGGCCGGAGGCTAATTTCAGGGTCAAATATGACACCGAGGTTGCGAACAGTCTGGTTCAGCCTCAGACAGAAGTGAGGACTGCGTTTCTTTTTCTTTCTCACCATCTGGCCCAATTGTTTGATTTAGACAGACTCTCTAATTTCAACAAGACATCTTGATAAATAACTTAAAAAGAAGCCAAACAAATTTAAATATCATAATTAACAATTAAACAACTATAAACAATTTTAAAGTTGCCAATCAAACACATATTGCAACAAATTCTACAAGATGTTTGTATTTGAATTGAATGTGTTGGCCCCTTTTTCAGACATCAGACAACTAAACTCCAACAGTTGTATCAAATTAGGTTGCGACACGATTTCTGTGAGTGAAGCTGATTTTTGATGCCTTATGTATTGTTACACAACTAAAGAGGTCGATACCATGTTAAATCTTGAACAAAAACGCTGTTTTTTGTCACAAACCTTCGCCAACAGTCACTGTCTATGCCCATAAATGGAAAATTCTCACTTTGGCAAGGCATTTTTGAGATCTTCCAGGCCTGATGGAGTCATGCTCTAACTTGAGTTGTCACTTTCTGGGGAGGAGGGAATTAAGATAAAGAAATTCAGCAAAACTTTGAGAAACATTTTGCCTCATTTGTTGCAGGGAGACTCAGGTGGGCCTTTGAACTGCAAGGATTCTAATGGAATGTGGTACGTCCATGGAGTGACCAGCTTTGTGTCAAGTCGGGGATGCAACACCAAAAATAAACCCACTGTCTGGACTCGGGTCTCTGCCTTCAATTCCTGGATTGCTCAGGTAAGCATCATTTCCAAGTAGGAAGCAGCAGAAATACTTCTCTCTTATTATTACAGAGCTCAAAATCATAGAATCAAAGAAATGTCAGCACAATGGGAGGCCACCCAGTCTATTGTGCCTGTGGCTGTGTTTGCTCTCCACTGGACCCGTCTACTCGAATCCCATTTCCTTTATCCTTTAGTGTTTTTCATTTCCAATGATGTATCTAATTCCCTCTTCAATAGCCATTTGTAATGCATTTCATGTCCTAAAATTTCACCTGCTGAACAATGTTCTTTCAAATCTCCTTTTATTCATCCTCTATTTATGTTTCTTATTACCAATTTCACACCAATAGAAATAATAATTTACTACTTATCATCTCAAACCCTTTCATAATTCGAAATGCTTCTATTAGATCTCCTTTAACCTGCTCTGCTCTAGACAATACAGCTCTAGTTTTTCAAGACTTTCATATCAATATCCCCAGATCCCTGGTATCATCTTAAGTACCTTTTCCTTGGCTCCACGATCCTTTCTATAATTGGGTGCAGAAAGCTGTAGGCAGCACTATAATTGTGGCCGAATCGATGACATAGTACATATTTCTCATCATCTCATACTTTTGAGCACAATGTCCTATGCATTCAGTACAAAATCCTATTTGCCTCCCTTTATGGCTTGAAATGTAATGGACATAAGATCAAATAATAGATGAGGGAGCTTGCAAGATAGCTATGTTTTGTTTTTCGGGGTAATTTAGCAACATTTTGCTACAGCACGAGATGCACTAGACTCAAAGACAGATCGAGATAGGGTTGAAGCACTATAGCCCCAAGTCTCCGACCCACGGTTAGTGAGTCTGTGCCAGCAAGGAGCCTCACTATGAGTAATTGTTGCTACTATCGTGGAATCATTACCTCAATGTGCTACTGCAAATAATTTAGATAACCAATTGGAAAATGTGGATTTACATTTTTTCATACCTGCAAAAGCCCAAGAGAGGAAGAGGCCCTCCTTCATGGCACTGTTACATTGTTGGCATTGCCACCAGGCACTGAGGAATTATATTGCCCACAACCACTGCGCTTAAGTCAAGGGAAGCAGCATCTGCATTTATATGTTTGAATGAATGCCCAGAGCAAAGCTCACCATCCTCCGACTGCCTAGAAATGTTTCTTGGGCGATAGCACGAAACTGCAATGGAACTGAATGCCAGGCGCTGCGTATAGTGGGCGGCCAATCCGATACTAGCCGTTTGGTGTCACCGCCCAAAACAGATTTCTAGGCCTGGGTTTCTAACATTCAAAGAGAGTCGTCTATCCTGTCAGTTAGACTGCAACCAGTGTGCGGCAATGTAAGACCAGCTGCTCCGAGTAAACGCACATCCTTAAAAGGAGATGTAATGTTAACAAGATTTTGCACATTTACATTGTTCATCTTGTAAGAGCATTGCATGAAAAGCACTTCACACTGGCCAAAAGGCAGCCTGGATTTTCCACCTTTGGTGTAACTTACCAGAAGGGCTATTGATGGGTATTGGACAGCCTGAAATCGAATTGTGCTATGTGCACCCAGTTTGTCGCGGTCAGCTGATTAGCATAGGTGCAGATTCATTGGAT
Source organism: Pristiophorus japonicus (assembly GCF_044704955.1). Classification (NCBI taxonomy): domain Eukaryota; kingdom Metazoa; phylum Chordata; class Chondrichthyes; family Pristiophoridae; genus Pristiophorus; species Pristiophorus japonicus. Next base: position 81,160,911 of record NC_091994.1, read on the forward strand.
GTAGAGAGCAGACTTGTGGTCGGAGCCGAGAATTGCTCGGAAGTGAAACAATTAAAAGGGAGTGTCAGAATAGGATGACGGAAACTCTGAAAACCTTTGGAGAGCTGAAAAAATGGCATCTCAACCCAATTTGTCACGGTTGAAGGAATATGGGACTAAGAGGAGCGGGGCAAAAATGAAGGGAACGGAAACCCAAGGTTGGGGCAAGCATTCGATGGTTGCTGAAGGGGAGGTGGTGCCACACGAAATGGTCACAAGGATGGAGGTCCTCCTTGGCACCAACCCCAGAGATGAGCATTGCAGCATCTCTGTGAGGAGGAGGAGGTGCATACATGCTGCATTGGGAGTGCCGAGAGGCAGGGGGCAGAATTTCAGGTACCAGGGCCAGTGGCAGAGGGAAGTGCATGGAGTGTGTTGTGGTTTTAAGGTCTAGGGGAAGAAGGAGTTTGGTGGGTATTGAGGATGCAGTAATGCCGATAATACTGTAGTACTAGTATTACTAACAAAACACAGAAAAGCAAGCGAGGTTGGGTACTTTGAAAATTATAGCACAGTTACACATGAGGAAGTCTCACCTTCAAGACCCATTCTCACATACTTATGCATTCATTTAAGAGGCGAGTCTTGTAACTACTCTTCAACTCCTTTCTTCCAGACCATGGCCGACAACTAAAGGGAAGGAAGGAACAACTTTCATCAAAATGTTGCCCCATGATGAGCAATAAACTAAATCATGAAGTGAAACGCGTTGTCTGTCGTTTCTCTGAGTCACTGCCGTAAATTCTGGTCAATTTTCCGTCTCCATTAGATTGGGAATGTTGCTTTGAAATGGTCTAAGCTCTGCTTAAAAACTATACTGAGAAACGTAACTGAAAGGCTTAAGGCCCACAGTGCCTGGTGCCATCACGTTTGAGGAAAACAGGAAAGTGCGAAGAAAAAGAGAGAAAGGAAAAAGGGATGAAGAGAAAAGAGCTCTTGAATTTATATAACACAGCATCACACTTATCAGAACTGATTCCTGGTGCTTCCCTTACAAGGAACTGTTCTGAACTACAATGATTGTTATATAGGCAAGGGCACCAGTTTGTGCAGAATTAAAGCTCCCTATCTGCAACGAGATGAATGATAGTTACTCAGGAAGTGGTGGTTAAATGACTTCAAGTTTGGGTTAGATTCTGAGAAAGAATAATGAAAAGGTTATAAATAACCCATAGGCGAGGGGGCTAGCAGCAGGTAATTGTGAGGAAATCAGCCCCTTAAAAAATGGATGTATCTCTACAAAGTAAACTGAAAATGTTCTCAAAGTATTCAGAAAAACATTTAGGGCAACAATAACAACTGAGCAGTTTAAAATGACTACACTGACCTCACTTACTCAGTTAAAGAAACCTGTTTTAACCCTGAACACACTGCAAGAGTTCAACCCTTCACCAGTAGTATAACTAACAAGTCAGAGGCTGGTACTGAGAATGGATGCAAGGAATGGATAATTATCCATTCCCCAACCATCATTTTCCCTCAATTTGAGAAGCAACTTACTAACAAAAAACTAATGATGCTACAAAGTTCAACAGCCAATATCCTCGGCATAATTTGCACCTTTATGTATATTAAATAAAATAGTTTTGAGTCAAATTTGTGCTTGAGGTAAAGGCTGCCAGTTGTGGGCAAGGGAATCCTTCTTCCCATTTTTTCCAGCATCAGGATTCAAGATGTCATGTATTTAGACCATGTATACTAACTGTAAAGTCATATAAAGTGTGCCACCAGAGGGCACTGCGGTGGGAGACCTGAAGGTCACCTGCATAGGTGTGCAGGGCCCAGTATAAAAGGCTGCCCACCATGCTTGTGCCTCACTCTGGAGTTACAATAAATGGGACTAAGGTCACAACAGCTCAAGTACAATATTAGACCTCGTGGAGTCATTCATAAGAGTATTAAAGATATAACACAAACACTCCTTCCCCTCTGCTCCAATCTATGACTTGCCCCCCAACTCTAGAACATAGGAATCGCTGGAGGAAAAAAGATCAAGGTCCATCTTGGTCGATATTTGCTTCATGGGTTCTTTGCTTAAGAATTCATAGCGACACATTTGCTACAAAAAACTAGCTGGTTTATGAGCAAAGATTTAACAATCAAACTGAACACTATGGAGTCGAAAATGCCCCTCTCCTTAAGGCCTGTTACCACCACAAATCGGCGGCCACGCTGTGGAGTGGAATGGCTGCCGACTTTTCGTGGAATGGCCGCTGATAGCCCAATTGCCCTTCTGAGGTTTCCCGACAGTGCCACGATCACACCCCCCTCCCCACCCCCACCCCCACTCCATGGCTGCCGATCCATGTTAAGTGCATCATCACCGTGCACATCGCCGATCTACCCCCCCACCGCCCGCTCCCCTCCCCCACCCCCGGCAGTGACATTCCCCTCTGAAAATCTTTGGCCCGTCCAGCGGTGCCAAAACCTGTTTTTTCCTGGTGCTCCAGTGAGGCTGTGGCCTTCTGCAGTGGCGGTGTGGTTTCCCTTAAAGGGGAAGGCGCACAGCCGCTGCCGCCATGTTTTTTTTTGTCGGACGACTGCCACATCGGCCGACAATTATGCCCCCGGGGTTGGCTGGGCCGCCAACGGGCAGCCTGGCACCCCCTCTTGGGTACCAGGCCCAGCCGAAACCCTCCCTGGTGGCCCAGTGGGCCGAAGTTTTAAAATTGCGGAGGCTGTCCCCTTTAAGTGAAGGGGAGAGCCGTGATGACATCATCGTGGCGATCACTCCGCACCATCCCCAACATCCGCCCCTCAGGCATTGCCACCGCCACGTGTACTCACCACCCCAACTTCCACCCCGCCTCGTGTAGTCACCGCCTCCATTAACAGTGACTTCCGGAACCGAATAAAAAAACCAACAGAGCGGAATTTTGTTCAAGAGACAACCTCAACCACAACTGCAGTAAAAACCATTGAAATGGGATGCGTGCGCCCCGTTTCGGGTGGGGGGCAATTTCTACCCCTATCGGTTCATCCACCAGGCTCACAACTGCATGCCTCATCTTGGAGAACCTGAACTCTATTAACTGGGGTTTTACTGAGTCTTGTGAACATCACACGACAGGCTAAGCCACTCACTGTACAACAGCTCCACAAGCCTGTGAGCATGCTCACAAGTGCATACATTACACATCTAATTCACATTCTTCCATCGTGGTAGTCACATAACACAATAATGGAGTTGTTGACTAAACATAGCAATCAAGTGTCTACAACAGACACAGATGTGAGGAACACCCCAGTGGTGGACAACTTTGGAATCTCCAACAGATGCAAAATTAGCTCATTTAAATATTTTCCTGGTACCCCCAGCATGCCTCTCCGGGAGTGCCGGGAGGCAGGGGCCTGAATTTCAGGCTTCAGGGCTACTGGCAGGGGAAGATTCCAACATTTTCCAGAAGGGCCTCCCCTTCAGATCCCATTTGAGATGATCCAGTCGTATTATAGTGAGACCCCCTTTTGGAATTAGTGTGGGGCCTTCATGCAACTTGCTCACAAATTATAGGCAGGCTCCCAATGCTACAGTTGCTGGCTGGCCACATCGGGATATGCTGGGAACTGTTGAGGCAGTCGGCCTGAGGCCTCCCCGGCCAATATTGAGCATAGGGGCCCGCCATCACATTCGGGACTCCTGTGGGATTTAAGCTTGTGATTGGTCTATTTAAATTACATAAGTAAGTGCAGACAAGACTCACATTTTCCATTCCTGAAAAACAGCCAGCCAACCTGACTCGCCTAGCTCCCAAAGCCCTGATTCCCGCTGGTCCGATACTCCCGAAGTGCTGACTCCAACTGCAGCCCACTGGTCTCTCACATCTCAAGCCCTGACTCCCACTGGTCCTATATCCCAAAGCTCTGATTCCCATTGGTTCTATACCCTGAAGCCCTGATTCCCATTAGTTCTATATCCCGAAGCCCTGATTCCCATTGGTCCTATATCCCAAAGTCCTGATTCCCATTGGTCCTATATCCCGAAGCCCTGATTTCCATTGGTCCTATATCCCAAAGCCCTGATTCCTACTGGCTTCCTACACCCAAAGCCTCGACTCATGCTGGTTCCAGCACTTGAAGCGCTGACTCTCAGTTGTCTCCCACATCCAAAGCCCTGACTCCCACTGGTCTTCCGTACACAAAGCCCTGACCTCTGCTGGTATCCTGTGCCCAAAAGCTGGGACCCCTGCTGGTCTCTGACACCTGAAGCCCTAACTGCTGTTTTCAACAGCCGCAGCCCTGAATGCTATTGGTGTCCTGGACCCAAAGGTGTGAATCCCACAGGTCTCCCGCACACAACGCTCTGACACCTTCTGATCTCCCAGGCCCAGCGCCCTGGTTATTGGTCTCCCAAATCTGAAGCCCTGACTGCCACTGATCTCCCGGACCCAAATCTGTGACGCCCATTGTCTCCCCCACCTGACATCCTGAGTCCCAATGGTCTCCTGCACTAGAAGCTCTGACTCTCGCTGGTCTCCCATGCCCAAAGCCCTGACGCCTGCTTTTCTCCCACACTCAACGTTGCCATCAGTGTCCTGGCCTGAGGCTAAATATCAGAGCTGCATGATCTCCTGGATACTAATGACGTTCTTCCGCTGGATCCAAAGCCCCGAGCCTCTGAACAATCAGTTCAATCATTGTTTTGCATTTTAACTGCTCTGTCCGAAAATAGGTCAGGACTCCCACGACAATTTGTGTGGAAAGCCAAGTGGATAAAGGGGGTGCAGATAATCAAAGTAAATCTGCCATTACTCCCATGGGGTGGGGGCGGAGAGGTGGTACAGAATTTGGGGCAGAACCTGTGATATATTCTTTACGACATCACAAACACACAGACTACAAGATGGCTCTACAGGAACATGTCGTCATGTGACATGACCCTTTTATTGTATTTACATCAGCAGTTGCAGTACCACAGTAGACCACGAGGCAGAGCAGTAGTCCACTAGGGGAACTCTATATTACAGAACACAGATCTGCTGGATTTCCATCCTATCTGCCCTGCTCTGGAATTCCCGATCAAGGGGGAGGGTGGGCGTGTCTTTCACCCACCATCTCTCACGTCCCAGCTGCAGTGAGAGGACTCTACCCTGGAAGTTCCGCCAAGCTCGGCCCTTTTTATGCTCAGCAGATCTGCTGAGTGCTGAGAGCAGACACGGGTTCTGCCCTGAGCCTCCTGAAGGCGCCAGAGAATTCAATGAGTTGGAGCTTATAATCCCAGAATGCCTTACCTCACCTGTGGGAAAGTCAATCCTTTAGAATCTGTAAAGCTTTGGCCTGATAAGGGCCTAAGGTGCCCGCACCCATTGGAACGACTCCGATTTTCTGCTGGTGAAGTGGGGCAGGCACCTCTGGTTCAAGCTGACTGCCCTGAATATTAAGAATGACCCAGTCCCTGAGATTGTGGATGGGGGCAAAGTTTGGACAAAGTGTTGAGGAGAAGCCATCTGAGGGTCCATGGAATTTTGTATTAGCGCTAAATTAATGATATTACGACAGACACCCTGCGGTGGAAATTCAGTTGCACCTCTGCTGCGGAGTTAACCAGAAAACTAGGAAATGGTTTGCGTCTCCAGCCGCAAAATTCCCCAGCTGGGCACTGAGTGTGGAGCGGAGCACTAAGGGAGGCGTTCCACACAGCTTTTAGGGCACTAGGCTGGCTGAGCAACTGAAAATGCCGAGGTAAACAGTCGGCCTCGGAGCACCCGAATGGAGGCTTCCCTGGGGGGAAAACAATCGGCAAAAAAAAACACCCAAAACACTCCCAATACTTTACTGAGGCCACATCCAAATAAAGCGCAAAAATTAAAAAATTAAAAAACCATCACACTCACCTCAGGTCGACATTCCTTCACTCACTGCAGCCGCTACAGCTCGGACTGCCAGCTTTCACAGGCGGTCCCCCTAGGGGGCGCTGCGGGATGCTACGGGCTGGTGTGAAACAAATGTCGATATGGTGTCACAACCGGGGGCGTTGTACACCGGCTCGCCTCTCCCGGGCGGTACTGCTCCCCGCCCCCGCAAACCCAGCATCGAATGTCCCGGCGGTGGGGAGGGGGGAGGGGGCGCTGGAAACTGGCCGCCCGTCCAGGAATGCTTTCTGCCACCATTACCATCCCTCTGGGACGAAAACAAAGGCGGCATCGAACTGAAAATTTAACCCCCTGTTCCACAACATTCCAATTATTATGAACAGCAGATTCCCCAGAACAGATCTCTCCACAGCAGCAAACAGAGCATTTCCATGTATAGCCTGTTCTCAATCCATCCAGACAGCTTTAACCTTCCCGAATAGTCACAGGAGGAACTTCGCCCAAATCCAAGTAAATTATTGTATTCATGTTGGTGTCCTTTTGTATCTGTAGTTAAGTATAGGAAGGTCCTCAATTCTGACCCGAAAATGTTTCTGATTGACTGCTGCACGTTATATATTAAAATGCTAAAATACCATCTACATGTTTTGAAGCTCTTCCGTCTTTTCAAATTTGTTACTCACTGAAAATAATAACAAGTGTCACAAATGCACCTAATGAATTATTTCCACCCACTATCATTGTTGCCTCCTCAAAGAATTCCAATAGGTTTGTAACATACGACGTTTTCCATCTAAAACCATGCTGACTACTCCCTACGTTCTCTGTGATCTTTGAATGCTTATTTATATAATCCTGTAGAATGCTCTCAAGCACTGCCCCTCTATGAGCAAATCTCCTGCAGCGTTGCGCATGAGTTGGAGGATGTGCTGTTTTGTAACAGGTTTTATCTATAATATATGATGGGGAGAGTGTCACAGGAAGTCACTGTGGCACTTACAGGAAGTTTGCACTAAATACAAGACATTTACAGAATGAATATTTTTTATATCATCTGCACAAGGTTTTGAGCATAATTTGTATGGAGTATTTTGTCCAACAACCACATAATAAAAATATTTTGGGGATTTCATATGTGCGCGAATTTCTCTTGGAATGGTTGGAATGGAAATATGTCGTTAGATATGTGATGAACTGACGAGTGCAGCTTGAGGAATGATTGGAAAAGGAAGGAAGGTAAAAGTAAGTCAGGGATTTAAGTAACTTCTGAAATTAATGGGCAGGAAAAGACCAGCTGGTCCATCAAGCCTGTCCCACACCATGATGGCCGGAGTATCATGACTAGACACTTCCTACCCCTCCATACCACCCCCCAACCCCCCACCCCCTGAGCAAAGAGTCAGAAGATTAGATGAATATATCCAAGTTTGCTGATGATACAAAGCTATTTAGGAAAGTAAGCTATGATGAGGACTCAAAAGAGGACGCAAAGTGATATCGTGATTGGGCAAGAAGGTGGCAGTGGAGTATAATGTGGGGAAATGTGAAATTATCCACTTTGGTAGGAAAAATGGACAAACAGAATATGTTTTAACAGGGGAGAGCCTAGTAAATGTTGGTATTCAGCATGATTTGGGTGTCCTTGTACACTAATCACAGAATGTTAACATGCAGGTATAGCAAGTAATTAGGAAGGCAAATAGTATGTTGGCCTTTCTTGCAAGGGGGTAGGAGCATAAGAGTAAGGAAGTCTTGCTACAATTGTATAGGGTCTTGGTGAGATCACACCTGGAGTACTGTGCACAGTTTTGGTCTCCTTACCTAAGGAAGGATATGATTGCCTTAGAGGAGGTGCAATGAAGGTTTACTAGGTTGATTCTTGGGATGAGAGGGCTGTATATGAGGAGAGATTGAGTAGAATGGGCCTATATCCTCTGGAGTTTAGAAGAAGGAGAGGTGATGTCACTGAAATGTATAAAATTAATAGAGCTAAAAATTCGAGGCGGTAATACTCGCCAGGCACAGAAGCGCTCCTCTTCCTTTCTGGGGCGGTAGTGAGACGGACGCCTTGGGAGCAGGGCACAGTGCTTTGCACTGGGCCGCGTAGCGCTGCCGTGTAGGAGGGGCTCTTCCCTGAATTAAAGGGAATGTAAGTGGTTTTGCCCTTGGTGGTTTCAAATCATCATCATAGGCGGTCCCTCGAAGCGAGGATGACTTGCTTCCACGTCAAAACATTCACAAGTGTTTCAATGAAGGACCTAAAATTCAAGGTCTGAACTAAATCTTGAAGGGTGGAAGATGCCTGTGCGTGGATTTTTTTAACGTGGGGTGGCCGTTGCACACCAGCCACCACACGGGCTTGACAGAGCTAGGTCTTGGTCCAGTGACAAGGGTTAACCAAGACGACTGGAGACCAGCTCTGCTGCACAGACCTAGTGCGCACACATATCGCAGTGTGGGCTGGGCCCGAGCTGCCCCTGGGCCCTCTCCTCTTCTGGGCCCCGAACTCACGCCTCTCCTGGGCCCCGATCACGTCTCTCTACAATCTCTCGCCGCTCCTTCGCCCCGACCTCGCCACTCCTGCTGTACCTGCCCACGCTCCAATCAGCGACCTGGATCTTGGTGACATCCCTCTTCGCTGCCGTTGCTCTCCTGCTCCAGCACGTGCAGCTCCCTGGAGTGGTACACCACCACGCTGCTCCTTCCAGCAGGCTGAGCGGTCCCCGGCCTGCAAGCACCATCGGAGCAGGCCGGGGAGCGGAAGGTTTCGAATCACCCCCCTTACAACAGTTCTAGACCCCGGGAATTATAGTAGTGAACAGAATACACAGTTATAGATAGATCGTTCGGTCTCAACCATCACAATACTTTTATCCAAGTTAAAGCACACACCTGCTTCCAGTAAAACACACCCTGGTGGTGTTAAACAAACACAGTACAACACACAACACTGGCCCGTCTGAACAGGTCCTTATCGCGAAGTACCCACGACTAAAACAACCCTGCTTGGATCAATAGTGCACCACTGAATCTGTCCAACAGATTGTGCGTACGCCTATGATCCGTGCAGAAACCTCCCCATTAAACCCCTAAGGTTTGGTTGACACACACGACAGCCCTTCACACTATGCAGTGGTCTAAAGGATGTGTGGGCTGGGATAATTCTCACCAGTTACTCCTCTGGCTCACTCGCTGCTTCTCCCGATGAGGCGTATCTTCTGGTTTCGTACCAATCTGTGGTTTCCAAGTCCAGTCTCAAGGTCAGCTTCCCAGTCAAAATAGCGAGGCTCTCTTTGCTCGTAGATGGTTTCTTCTCTCCATCCCAGATAGAGTGCTCGGTCCTTGAATGCATTGAATAAAGCAAGCAAGCGTAGAAGAGGAGAGAGAAAACAAGATAGCAGCAAACTGCCGTTCTCTTATATCTGAAAAAATGCTTGCTGAAATCACGCCAAAAAACAGTCCTTTGCCTGAGGCAGTCCAGCGAAAGAGCAATGAATCACATCTTGATTGTGCCTTTGTGACTGGGATGTTCCTGGGGATAAAGGCTCCAACGAGTCTGGATGGCCAAATAGCTTCCTTTGTCCTGAGGTTCCCGCGCTCCGGGGCTCTCAGTCATTTCGATAGCTTAAGCACCGACCAGTTAACCTGATCTCTCACTGATGGGTTCCCATTACATGACAAAAGGGTCCTCCATCTGCTTTCAGCCATCCCAGACTATCCCTGCCCACCTGACATGTATTCCTGTGGAACATGCCTGGGTCTGTCCCAGACATGTCAGCTCTTCTGAAATATGAAAAAGCAATGTCCAAAACTTAAAGTCCAACATGTTTACGGCGATACTTACAGGAAGGACCCAAGCTACAAACACACTGCAGTAATGAAAGGGACCTACCTTAACCACCCTGGGATACTATACCAACAACCTGGCACTCAAGTAGAGTGCCAGGCTGACCAATCGCGGCATGGACCTCACGTTCAAATCGGCAATCGGTCATCTCTCTTTTAATTTACCGGTGCGCATCCCCTGAAGCTGTCACTGTCATCGCACATGGCGGGGGGGGGGGGGGCGGGGGGGAATACCCAATTTAGGGTCCGGGGCAGTAATGAGGTGCTGCGCACAGTGATGACGTCAGGGCAATGGAGCGGGGGCGCTACGGGCTACCGCCACCGCCAAACTTTTGCTGAATTTAGCGGGAGTCGTTAGCGGCTCTGCACTCGAGAGCAAAGTCGTTTGTGCCCCGTTAATGCCCCGGGGGCACTAATGTGAGGTGCGAATGACCCGAATTTCTCCCCCTTAAGAGTGCTTGACAGGATAGATGCTGAGAAGTTGTTTCCACTGGCTGAAGAGTCCAGAACCAGGGGTCATACACTCAGGATAAGGGAGTTGACAATTTAGAACTGAGATGAGGAGAAATTTCTTCACTCAGAAGGTTATGAATCTTTGGAATTCAGAGCTGTGGATGCTCAATCGTTGAGCAAATTCAAGACTGAGATCGATAGGGTATTCAACATTTAGGAAGGATAGACAGAAAGGAAAAGGAGGCGGGGTGGCGTTGCTGGTTAAAGAGGAAATTAATGCAATTGTAAGGAAAGTCATTAGCTTGGATGATGTGGAATCGGTATGGGTGGAGCTATGGAATACCAAAGGGCAGAACACGCTAGTGGGAGTTGTGTACAGACCTCCAAACAGTAGTAGTGATGTTGGGGAGGGCATCAAACAGGAAATTAGGGGTGCATGCAATAAAAATGCAGCAGTTATTATGGGTGACATTAATATGCATATAGATTGGGCTAACCAAACTGGAAATAATACGGTGGAGGAGGATTTCCTGGAGTGCATAAGGGATGGTTTTCTAGACCAATATGTCGAGGAACCAACTAGGGGGGAGGCCATCTTAGACTGGGTGTTGTGTAATGAGAGAGGATTAATTAGCAATCTCGTTGTGCGAGGCCCCTTGGGGAAGAGTGACCATAATATGGTGGAATTCTACATTAGGATGGAGAATGAAACAGTTAATTCAGAGACCATGGTCCAGAACTTAAAGAAGAGTAACTTTCAAGGTATGAGGCGTGAATTGGCATGGATAGATTGGCGAATGATACTTAAGGGGTTGACAGTGGATGGGCAATGGCAGACATTTAGAGACCGCATGGATGAACTACAACAATTGTACATCCCTGTCTGGTGTAAAAATAAAAAAGGGAAGGTAGCTCAACCGTGGCTATCAAGGGAAATCAGGGATAGTATTAAAGCCAAGGAAGTGGCATACAAATTGGACAGAAATAGCAGTGAACCCGGGGACTGGGAGAAATTTAGAACTCAGCAGAGGAGGACAAGGGGGTTGATTAGAGCAGGGAAAATAGAGTACGAGAGGAAGCTTGCAGGGAACATTAAAATGGACTGCAAAAGTTTCTATAGATATGTAAAGAGAAAAAGGTTAGTAAAGACAAACATAGGTCCCCTGCAGTCAGAATCAGGGGAAGTCATAACTGGGAACAAAGAAACGGCAGACCAATTGAACAAGTACTTTGGTTCGGTATTCACTAAGGAGGACACAAACAACCTTCCGGATATAAAAGGGGTCAGAGGGTCTAGTAAGAAGGAGGAACTGAGGGAAATCCTTATTAGTCGGGAAATTGTATTGGGGAAATTGATGGGATTGAAGGCCGATAAATCCCCAGGGCCTGATGCTCTCCATCCCAGAGTACTTAAAGAGGTGACCTTGGAAAAGCGGATGCATTGACAGTCATTTTCCAACATTCCATAGACTCTGGATCAGTTCCTATCGAGTGGAGGGTAGCCAATGTAACCCCACTTTTTAAAAAAGGAGGGAGAGAGAAAACAGGGAGTTATAGACCGGTCAGCCTGACATCGGTAGTGGGTAAAATGATGGAATCAATTATTAAGGATGTCATAGCAGCGCATTTGCAAAGAGGTGACCTGATAGGTCCAAATCAGCATGGATTTGTGAAAGGGAAATCATGCTTGACAAATCTTCTGGAGTTTTTTGAGGATGTTTCCAGTAGAGTGGACAAGGGGGAACCAGTTGATGTGGTGTATTTGGACTTTCAGAAGGCTTTCGACAAGGTCCCACACAAAAGAGATTAATGTGCAAAGTTAATGCACATGGGATTGGGGGTAGTATGCTGACGTGGATTGAGAACTGGTTGGCAGACAGGAAGCAAAGAGTAGGAGTAATTGGGTACTTTTCAGAAAGGCAGGCAGTGACTAGTGGGGTACCGCAAGGTTCTGTGCTGGGGCCCCAGCTGTTTACATTGTATATTAATGATTTGGACGAGGTGATTAAATGTAGTATCTCCAAATTTGCGAATGACACTAAGTTGGGTGGCAGTGTGAGCTGCGAGGAGGATGCTATGAGGCTGCAGAGTGACTTGGATAGGTTAGGTGAGTGGGCAAATGCATGGCAGATGAAGTATAATGTGGATAAATGTGAGGTTTATCCACTTTGGTGGTAAAAACAGAGAGACAGACTATTATCTGAATGGTGACAGATTAGGAAAAGAGGAGGTGCAACGAGACCTGGGTGTCATGGTACATCAGTCATTGAAGGTTGGCATGCAGGTACAGCAGGCGGTTAAGAAAGCAAATGGCATGTTGGCCTTCATAGCGAGGGGATTTGAGTACAGGGGCAGGGATGTGTTACTACAGTTGTGCAGGGCCTTGGTGAGGCCACACCTGGAGTACTGTGTACAGTTTTGGTCTCCTAACTTGAGGAAGGACATTCTTGCTATTGAGGGAGTGCAGCGAAGGTTCACCAGACTGATTCCCGGGATGGCGGGACTGACATAGCAAGAAAGACTGGATCAACTGGGCTTGTATTCACTGGAGTTCAGAAGAATGAGAGGGGATCTCATAGAAACGTTTAAAATTCTGACAGGTTTAAACAGGTTAGATGCAGGAAGAATGTTCCCAATGTTGGGGAAGTCCAGAACCAGGGGTCACAGTCTAAGGATAAGGGGTAAGCCATTTAGGACCGAGATGAGGAGAAACTTCTTCACCCAGAGAGTGGTGAACCTGTGGAATTCTCTACCACAGAAAGTTGTTGAGGCCAATTCACTAAATATATTCAAAAAGGAGTTAGATGTAGTCCTTACTACTAGGGGGATCAAGGGGTATGGCGAGAAAGCAGGAATGGGGTACTGAAGTTTCATGTTCAGCCATGATCTCATTGAATGGCGGTGTAGGCTCCTATTTTCTATGTTTCTATGTTTCTATGATTCTTGGGCACTAAGAGAATCAAGAGATATGGTGATAGGGCAGGAAAGTGGAGTTGATGTAAAAGTTCAGCCATGGTCTTATTGAATGTTTCATTTCGGATGCCCCCAAAAGTTCGTCAACATCCTCCGCCTGCTCCACGACGACATGCAGGCCGTGATCCTTACCAACGGATCCATTACAGACCCAATCCACGTCTGGACCGGGGTCAAACATGGTTGCATCATCACCCCAACCCTCTTCTCAATCTTCCTCGCTGCCATGCTCCACCTCACAATCAACAAGCTCTCCGCTGGAGTGGAACTAAATTACAGAACCAGTGGGAAGCTGTTCAACCTTCGCCGTCTCCAGGCCAGGTCCAAGACCACCCCAACCTCTGTCGTCGAGTTACAGTGCGTGGACGATGCCTGCGTCTGCGCACATACAGAGGCTGAACTCCAGGACATAGCCGACGTATTTACTGAGGTGTACGAAAGCATGGGACTTACGCTAACCATCCGTAAGACAAATGTCCTCCATCAGCCTGTCCTCGTCGCACAGCACTGCCCCCCAGTCATCAAGATCCATGGCATGATCCTGGACAACGTGGACCATTTCCCATAACTTGGAAGCCTCTTATCAACAAGAGCAGACATTGATGACGAGATTCAACACGGCTTCCAGTGCGCCAGTGCAGCCTTTGGCCGCCTGAGGAAAAGAGTGTTCGAAGACCAGGCCCTCAAATCTACCACCAAGCTTATGGTCTACAGGACTGTAGTAATACCTGCCCTCCCTGTATGGCTCAGAGACATGGACCATGTACAGCAGACACCTCAAGTCGCTGGAGAAATACCACCAATGATCTCTCCACAAGATCCTACAAATCCCCTGGGAGGACAGATGCACCAACATTAGCGTCCTCGACTAGGCCAACCTCCCCAGCATTGAAGCACTGACCACACTTGATCAGCTCCGTTGGGCAGGCCACATTGTCCGCATGCCAGACACGAGACTCCCAAAGTAAGCGCTCTATTCGGAATCCCTTCATGGCAAACGAGCCAAAGGTGAGCAGAGGAAACATTACAAGGACACCCTCAAGGCATCCCTGATAAAGTGCAACATCCCCACCGACATCTGGCAGTCCCTGGCCAAAGACAGCCTTAAGTGGAGGAAGTGCATCCGGGGAGGCGCTGAGCACCTCGAGTCTCATCGCCGAGAGCATGCAGAAATCAAGCGCAGGCAGCAGAAAGGGCGTGCGGCAAACCTGTCCCACCCTCCTTTGCCCTTGGCGACTATCTGTCCCACCTGTTTAAGGGACTATGGTTCTTGTATTGGACTGTTCAGCCACCTAAGGACTCATTCTCAGAGTGGAAGCAAGTCTTCCTCGATTCCGAGGGTCTGCTTATGATGATGGAATGGCCGACTCTTGCTCCTATTTCCAATGTTCTTATGAAGGTACCTGATGCACACAAAAATGTTGGTAGGATGGCATTTGGAAAAGAGGGAATAAAGGTATTCTGACAAAGAGAAAGTGAGTGACAAGGTAGGGGAGAAAGTTTAACATAATGGCCTTGCAATCCCTGGAGCCTTGAGGCTGCCAAATGTGTCCGCAAGTCTGGCCTGGCATCGACTCCGATCCTAATCCTGGGAAAGGGGTCATTTATATAAATGGGATGGGCACCCGTGTCATTTACAGCACTTCCGGGGCATTCACCCAGTAGAAGGTCAAGAATATTGGAACGATATCGTGCCACTCTGTCAGGGGAGGGGGTTCTTTCGGCCAACGATTACATTTTTTTTTAACTGTCAATGTATCTGGACTCCTTTCCTAATGGTACTTGATTGCAATGATTGCCATTAGGATACCAACCTTGGGCCATTAACCTCATCTTAGCGTCGTAAGTATGCTTGGTCTTTAAGGGCCATGGTGACCTTGACAGACATGGGCAGTGTTATCCATGGCCTGGTAAGAGGCTGGAGTTGTCATCGAAGCGGATGGCATATCTCGGTGGCAGCCTCCTTATTGAATCGAAGGCGCTTGAGACATTACTCCTGAGTAATGGTATTATAGGAGAAGTGCTCCCTGAATACACAGCGAGCTCTTCCTCCTCCCTCCTATCTGGGACTGCCCTGCAGTGCCTTCCTTGCTGCTCCCCCTTCTCCTTCCCGCCCTGAAGGCAGCCCGAAGAGACCACCCATGACGGCAGTCAAACTGAGGCAGCCATGAACAGTACAACACCAGCAAAACCTTCTTCTGTTTAGACAAAGATTCCAGAACAGTAAAACACACCAAGAAACGTCCCGACATTAACCAGCGACCTGTACGTACTGCATGATCCTTTTAAATAGCGCTGGTGAGGGGTCTTTCCTGTTGGTTAGCGCCACGCTGTGCTGTGTGAGGTCGGCAAGTGGCCAGTGAAATGCTGGGATGATCAAATATGGAAAACGGATCCGACAAAAAGCCTAGGACCCTAGTTTGAATTAATCATTCCTCCATTTAAATAGTCCTGATATGCTAGAGCTGTACAAAACACTAGTTAGGCCACAGCTTGAGTGCTGCGTTCAGTTCTGGTCACCATGTTAGAGGAAGGATGTGATTGCACTAGAAAGGGTGCAGAGGGGATTTACGAGGATGTTGCCAGGACTGGAAAACTTTAGCTATGAGGAAAGATTTGATAGGCTGGGGTTGGAACAGAGGAGGCTGAGGGAGATTTTAATTGGGATGTATAAAATGATGAGGGGCCTAGATGGAGTGGATAGGAAGGACCTATTTCCCTTAGCAGAGGGGTCAATAACCAGGGGGCATAGATTTAAAGTAGTTGGTAGAAGGATTCGAGGGGAGATGAGGAAACATTTCTTCACCCAGAGGATGGTGGGGGTCTGGAACTCACTGACTGAAAGGGTTGTCGAGGCAGAAACCCTCATCACATTTAAAAGGTACTTGGATGTGCACTTGAAGTACCGTAACCTACAGGACTACGGACCAAGAGCTGGAAAATGGGATTAGGCTTGGTAGCTCTTTGTCGGCTGGCGCAGACACGATGGGCCGAATGGTCTCCTTCTACACCGTAATTTCCGATGATTTTATGTGCTCCAGACACCAGCGCTACCAGCTTCATTAATATGACGGGGGGGTGCCTTTGGCCGGAAATGTGCGTGCACTTCCTGCCCGCCATATTGGCACCTTAGTAGGCCAAAAAAACGGGTGCTGTGCAGCCAAATCTGTAGGCCCCAATGTTTTCATTTCAGGACTTTAGTTCATGAAAAATGATTTTCCTTCTGGTTTTAGATTTCAAACTTGTGAATTGCAAGTTCAACATAAGATGAGTATGAGAAGAGCCTTTCGACCCATCAAGTTCACTCGTCCCTTAGTCCATGCGTGGCTAACTCCATCGGGGAATCCTTCCACCCACTGTGGTCACCCTGATCTTTTCTCAACTTCCATTTGAATCAAGTAGATTTATTAACATCTCTGTGACTGTCAATACGGGGATGGTAGCATAGTGGTTATGTTACTTGGACTGTAATCCAGAGTCCTAGATCAATGATCTTGAAAGTTGGCATGCAGGTACAGCAGGTACAGCAGGTGGTGAAGAAGGCAAATGGTATGTTGGCCTTCATAGCTAGGGGTTTTTAGTATAGGAGCTGGGAGGTCTTACTGCAGTTGTACAGGGCCTTGGTGAGACCGCACCTAGAATATTGTGTTCAGTTTTGGTCTCCTAATCTGAGGAAGGACGTTCTTGCTATTGAGGGAGTGCAGGGAAGATTCACCAGACTGATTCCCAGGATGGCAGGACTGACATATGAGGAGAGATTGGATCAACTGTATTCACTGGAGTTTAGAAGGATGAGAGGGGATCTCATAGAAACATATAAAATTCTGACGGGACTGGACAGGTTAGATGCAGGAAGAATATTCCCGATGTTGGGGAAGTCCAGAACCAGGGGCCACAGTTTAAGGATAAGGGGTAAGCCATTTAGGACTGAGATGAGGAGAAACTTCTTCACTCAGAGTTGTGAACCTGTGGAATTCTCTACCGCAGAGAGTTGTTGATGCCAGTTCGTTGGATATATTCAAGAGGGAGTTAGATATGGCTCTTACGGCTAAAGGGATCAAGGGGTATGGAGAGAAAGCAGCAACGGGGTACTGAGGTGATGATCAGCCATGACCTTATTGAATGGTGGTGCAGGCTCAAAGGGCCGAATGGCCTACTCCTGCACCTATTTTCTATGTTTCTATGTTTCTATGATCTGGAGATACAAGTTCAAATCCCACTGCGGCCGCTATAGAATTTGACTTCAGTTAATTAAATAAATCTAGAATAAACAGCTAGCATCAGTAATGGTGACCATGAAACTACTGGATTGCTGTAAAAACTAATGTCCTTTAGGGAAGGAAATCTGCCGTCCTTACCTGGTCTGACCTATAGGTGACTCCAGACCCACAGCAATGTGGTTGACTCTTAATTGCCCTCTGAAATGGCTGACCAAGCCACTCAGTTGAACTAAACTGCTACAAAGAAGTATCACCACATGGACTGCGGCCCTTATCCTACTGCCATACTCTACCTTGAAGTTGACTCACTCCCACCTTCTCAAGGGCAAGTAGGATGGGCAATAAATGTTGGCTGGCCCTTACCAGCGATGCCCACATCCTGTGAATGAATAAATAAAAAAACATCCAATTTATTTTATTCGGATAAATGGAAGTAGCTGGCACTGGTGTTACTTGCTTTGGGGTAAATTACTCTGACACAGGTGTCTGCTGGTACTTTCCATCCCACATTTTTCTTTCTTTGAGAACATTGAGGTCTTTCTGCACTTTTATTTGATTTGCCTGTATACTTTAGATAAGAGTGACATTTATCACAGTTGAACATGACGCAGCCTTGGAGAGAAGGAGGAGATTGGAAGGAGCTTTCCAACACATCACTTGCTATTAATTTTAGAATTCTTCACTCTGCAACATTTTAGCTCAGTTTGTAGCATTCGTGCCTCTGAGTCAGAAGGTCGATGGCTCAAATCCCGCACCAAGACTTGAGCACTTAATCCTGGCTGACACTTCAGTGCAATAGTGAAGGAGCGCTGCACTGTCAGAGATGTCATCTCTTGGATTGAACATTAAATTGAGGCCCTATCTATTTGCTCTCAGGAATGTAAATGGCACGATTCTCAGAAAAACAGGGACTCAAGGGATATGGGGATAGTGCAGGAAAGTAGAGTTGAGGTAGAAGATCAGCCGTGATCTTAATGAATGGCAGAGCAGGCTCGAGGGGCCGAATGGCCTCCTCCTGCTCCTATTTCTTATGTTCTTAATCCAAAAGTCAGCCGACATTCACTGACCAGGCTCGCATGTAAAGGGTGGCCACTTGAACCCTTTGCTGAGAACAGCCAGTGCCTTTGGAAGTGCATCCCCACAAAGGATCAATGTCCTCAAGAAAAACATCGAGAGAGAAAAGGAGAGAGGACTGGACTGAAAAAAATAATCAATATCATCACTCACAATTTCAAATTAACCTCAACATAAAAAGTCACAACTGGCTTAACCCGAATACAAAAGCAAAATACTGGAAATGCTGGAAATCTGAAATAAAAACAGAAAATGCTGGAAATAGCCCAAAGAGGAGTGGCGGGTTGCATGATGGCGGCCCGGTCGAGACGAGGTCAGCCATTGTCAGACCGACGGAAGGGCCAGCCGACAAAACAGTAATGGCGGCCCTGGGCGCACACGGCCTCCCCTTTAAGGGGCGCCCCGGGTGAATGTCCGCCAGCTTCGCGGCCCACGGGGCAAATTCCCCCAGGGGCGGTGAGGGGTCGCGCGCACGCTGATGACCTCATCGCCCGGTGCACGGTGGCTCGGGGTGCTAATTGTGGGGCGTGACGCTAACTTCAAATCGCCCCCAAAATCTCGGGGCAATTTCGCTCCAGGTGCAACCGCTGCCCCCGCCCCCGGACGAAAAGACAACAGCGGCGCACAAAATAGGGGCAATTTCAGCCCTAAAATACCTCGTCCACAGGTTTATACAGTAAACAAAAATAGGGTAACCTTGACACCGGTCTGAAGGGATGATATCAATGTTTAATACGATAAAGTGTGTATCGGTATTTTTAATGCATATTTTCAAATTCAGGAAAGGTAATGATTGACCTTGTGCTGTCTGAGTTTATATAAAATGCCTGCTGTTCATTTATTTTGCCCGTGCCTAAAGAGAATAATGGAAGCCCTACTCATCCTGCTGCTTGTGGCCAGCGGTAAGTCATCTGATGTTTAAGGTGTTGTTGCGCCCGATTGAGCATAAAGATTCTGACATTGTCATTTATCTGTTGAAGAGAAATGCAGAAATTCTCCTCGGTCTTAATCCTGGACAGAGCCCACAACACAAAACTGACCATAACTTGGTTGCAACTGGCATTCTCACTCAGAGGGGCCATAGAATAACTAGCATGGGACTGCGAAATGTCACCCTGGTTGTTGCTACTCTTTTCAAATCGTGTTTCTTTACTACCTCAGGCTGAGGCACAGAGAATGGTATGGCTCAGAAGGAGGCCATTCAGCCCATCGTGCCTGTGCAGGGTCTTTGGCAGAGCGATCCGATCAATCCAACTCCCTTGCTCTTTGACATAGCCCTGTATTTTTTTCCCCTTCAAGCATTACAGCAGGGGAGAGGAGGCTTTATTCTGCATCTCGTTGTTGTGTATTTGACCTGGGAGTGTTTGATGTTGTGGGCGCTAAAATGGGAAAGTTTGAAGTATCACTCACCTTGATTAATAGGTCATGGAAAAAAAGTTTCAGAAATGCATCAAGTGCAAAACATCGTTTTTTTCTGTTGCTTTTTAAAAAATCCATTCACCATTCCGTTCTGTATATCTTCTTATATTTTAGCGATGAGGAAAGATTGGGCAGGCTGGGGTTGTTTTCTTTGGAACAGTGGAGGCTGAGGGGAGACTTGATTGAGGTGTATAAAATTATGAGAGGCCTAGATAGAGTGGATAGGAAGGACCTATTTCCCCTCGCAGAGAGGTTGATAGCCAGGGGGCATAGATTTAAAGTAATTGGTAGAAGGATTAGAGGGGAGTTGAGGAGAACTTTTTTCACTCAGAGGGTGGTGGGGGTCTGGAACTCACTGCCTGAAAGGATGGTAGAGGCAGAAACCCTCGTTGCATTTAAAAAGAACGTGGATGTGCACTTGAAGTGCTATAACCTACAGAGCTACAGAGCAAGCGCTGGAAAATGGGATTACGCTGGGTAATTCTTTTTCGTCCGGCATAGACACGATGGGCTGAATGGCTTCCTTCTGTGCTGTAAATTTCTATGATTTTGCGATCCCTGCATTATAAATCAGCTGAGAAGTCGACAACCAACCTGTTGCTAATCCAATGCCAATACTGATCATGGCACAGATGCCGACGTGTGGCTGGTGTTTATATTTGCCATTTCCAGTAAACAGCAGCCCCGCCGTGTGCGGGAAATACACAAATCAGCAACAATGTTGGACTCCTGTCGGAGATTGAGGCATCCATAAAACATGGCTTCCAACAGACTGCTTGGTTGCCCCCGGACCCCGCCCCCCCCCCCCCCCCCCCACCACCGCATTCCCCCCCCCCCAGCATAGGTTACTGCAAAAAGAGGCTGGAAAGTGAAGTCAGAATTGTTCTGTGTGATACAAGGAGCAATGTAACTTGATTTCATTCTTGAATGACAGTGTACATGGAGTGCATTTTCTTGGTGTTTTTGTGCACCGCTATCGAATGCTAAAGAGATCACGAGACAAATGTAAACAAGAAAGGCCATCTTAGCTCATTGTTCAGGAGAAAGCTGCAGCTACCCCATCCGCCTCTCCCAATACAAGACCGGCTCGTGGAACCAGACGATGGTTTTCACCTCCATACTCCACCCAAACGTCTGTTCCAAACACTTTGGGCTAAAAATTGGTTATAGCCCGGTTTGAGGCGGTGACACTGCCCGGGCGCTAATTTTAACGCCGGCCGATGTTTAGCGCCTCCAACTGGGATATTCACTATTAGCGCCACAAGAGGGAAGTGGAGCGTTAAGGGAAGCGTTTCCACACCAACCTTAGGGCGCTACAAGGCAGTAATGCTCCAGGGATAATGACGTTCTGGCGTTAGGAAACCGGCATCCGATGCCAAAAAGGGAGGTCAGCTGGACCAGCCGAAAAATGAGAGTAACTTGAAGGGAGCATTGGGAACATCAGCAGCGGTAGGTCAGGCCTCACAGAATCACAGCAATGTTAAAAGGTTTTACACTGAACAACCGTCTGCTCCTGCTTTATAATATCGCCTCGGGAGCTTCCACGGAACACCTGCTCTCCCTGTTGGTGACGGCGCCGGGCGCTACAGCAGGCGAAAGAAGCGAAGTTCGGGATCACAACGCTAACGTGGCGTTGCACATTCACAATGTCACCAAGTGGGCGGCGCTAGAGAGCACTCACTGATAGCGCTGCCGCGAAAGCACCAATGAAGTTCACGGCAGGCACTAACAGCGTGGCACTCGAGCAGTAAGCGCTTAGCGGCCGGTTATGGGGGCGCGAAGCAAACACATTTTTAGCCCTTTGTGTGAAGAAATTCTGCCCGACATCATACCTGAATTTCCCTTTGAACCAGATTGAACCTATGCCCCTTATCCTACTGCCATGCTCTACCTTGAAGTAATACTCTAAACTACTCAATATATTTTATATACTTCTTTAAGGTCCAATCACCACCCTTACAGATAGAAATGCCCCATTTTATAGTTACTGCTGCTAAAGGGACCAACATTTGTCTTTTCAGCCAATGCCTGTGGAAACCCCAGCTATCCGTCATACACAAGGGTGGTCAATGGAATAGATGCAAGGCCATACAGTTGGCCTTGGCAGGTAAGTTGCAGATGAACGCCATCGCAGATTGAAAAAGAATACTTTTAGCTTTCCCCCTTGCCCTACCAGTAAATATATTGGTACTGTGCCCCGCAGGCCACAAGGTCTCGGGTTCAATCCCCAGTCTCTGTGAGTTCTCAGGTGGCTGTACAGTCCAATGCGGGAATTACAGTCTCTGTCACAGGTGGGACAGACAGTGGTTGAAGGAAAGGGTGGGCGGCGAGTCTGGTTTGCCACATGCTCCTTCCACTGCCTGCGCTTGTTTTCTGCATGCTTTCGGTGACGAGACTCGAGGTGCTCAACGCCCTCCCGGATGCTGTTCCTCCATTTAGGGCGGTCTTTGGCCAGGGGCTCCCAGGTGTGGGTGAGGAGGCTTTGAGGGTGTCCTTGAAACGTTTCCTCTGCCCACCTGGAACTCGCTTGCCGTGTAAAAGTTCCGAGTAGAGCGCTTGCTTAGGTAATCTCGTGTCAGGCATGCAGACGATGTGGCCCGTCCAATGGAGCTGGTCGAGTGTGGTCAGTGCTTCGATGCTGGGGTTGTTGGCCTGAGCGAGAACACTGACGTCGGTGCCCCTATCCTCCCAGGGGATTTGTAGGATCTTGCGGAGGCAGCGCTGGTGGTACCTCTCCAGCGCTTTGAGGTGTCTACTGTATATGGTCCATGTCTCTGAGCCATATAGGAGGGTGGGTATCACTACTGCCTTGTAGACCATAAGCTTGGTGCCAGATTTGAGGTCATGGTCTTCAAACACTCTCTTCCTCAGGCGACCGAAGGCTACGCTGGCACACTGGAGGCGGTGTTGGACCTCGTCATCGATGTCTGCCCTTGTTGATAGTAGGGTCCTTCATTGAAATGTCTGTGAACTCATGTGGAAGCAAGTCATCCTCATTCGAGGGACCGCCTGTGATGATGATGAGTAGGCTCCCGAGGAAATGGGGATCCAATAGATGGCTGTGAATAACGGTGACTGACTTCTGTGGGTATTCTGTCTCTCTCTCTCCAGAATAATCTTCTCTGTCCTTGTTGGTAGATTTCCTTGGAAGTGGACAGAGGGTCGTATTATTCCCACACCTGTGGAGGAAGCCTCATTGACAGTGACTGGGTAGTGACGGCGGGACACTGCATCCAGTGAGTGTCTATTCTGAGAGAAAAAAACTTTTGCAACTACTGTTTCCAATATAGGCCACGGGAGGCTTACTGCATTTGTGTGACTTGCTTCTGTCCACTATTATACTGGAGACCTTCACCCAGGTTATTGCCTCCATTAAAACTGCAGACAGAGAAATATCATACGAATGCTGTGAGTGTTTGGCAACCATTATCAGCAACGTCAATTTCTAACCTTAAGAGTATATTTTTGTCTTTCACACTCCTGGTACAGAGCTTCGCATGCTGGGTAGCACATATTGGTAATTCGACCATGAGAGTCCCACCACCCCAGATTTCTGATGCTCTACACCAAGAGGTCTAAAGATGAAAATGTACCCCGATACCTTTATCACCAAGCATCACTACACTACTTTAATATTACATTTTATCTTCAAAGCTCGGGCCGGTCCTACCGTGTGGTGCTCGGGGAGTATGACAGGAGTGTGGAAGACAGTTCTGTAGAGACTATAGCTGCTGCCAAGATCTTCGTTCACCCTCAGTGGAACCCTAGTTGCCTGTCCTGTGGGTAAGGTGCTGAGCTTGTTCTTTCGGTCGGTCTGCATGAAACTGTCTAACTGACTTGCAGTTTTAACACGGATGGGACTGTAATGTATGCACCTGTGAGCATGCTCACAGGTTTGTGGAGCCGTCGTGTCCCTGGAGATGGAGCACGCGGTGTCCACCGGTATGCTCGCGGCCTTTTGCGAGAGGTGGGACTGGAGTGCATTGTCACCCCCGGCAACCAAATTTTAATTTGATTTTATATGTTTTAAAGTTTAATTTATTTTAATTGCCGGGTTTTTAGTGTCCCCCTCCCCTTTTATAGGGGGCACTTGTAAAAATTTATGATTTTATTGCCCAAAAAAAATCACAAAAGAAAACAAAACACAAAAAAAAAGAGGGCAGTTATAAGTGTCAGGAGTGTCCCCCAGATCAGGGGACACGCGATCTAATGTTTATTTTGTACCCCCCCAAAAAAAAGAGTTGTGGAGCTGTTGTATCCCTGGAGATGGAGCACGCGGTGTCCACCGGTACGCTCGTGGTCTTACGCGAGAGGTGGGCGCCGGAGGGGCTGGAGTGCATCATCACACCCGGCAACCAAATTTTAATTTTAATTTATATGTTTTAAAGTTTAATTTGTTTTAATTGCCGGGTTTTAGTGTCCCCCTCCCCTTTTATAGGGGGCACTTGTAAAATATACGATTTTAATGCCCAAAAAAAATATACAAAAATCCAAAAAAAAACAAAAAAGGGCATTGGAAAATGTTTGGAGTGGCCCCGGTACTTGATTTAAATGTTTTATTTTGTCTCCTCTAAAAGAGTTGTAGAGCTGTTGTCAGGGGCACTTGACTTTGATTTAATGTTTTTTTATTGTTCACAACAAAAGAGTTGTAGAGCTATCGCATCCTGTGCGGAGGGGAGCGGGCAGGTAGGAAGGCCTTCTCTTGGGCCTGCTCCAGGGCATGGCCAAGGGGGCCATGCCTCTCTTCCGTGCATACGTCCAAGTCAAGGTGTCCCTGGAGATGGAGCACGCGGTGTCCACTGGTACGCTCGTGGCCTTCCACGAGAGGTGGGCGCCGGAGGGACTAATAAGGGAGCATTTGATTTGCATTTGATTTACAGATTCAACTTAAAATAGTTGTAGAGCTGTTGAGTTGGAAGTGGCTTAGCCAGGCATGTGATGTTCACAAGACTCAATAAAACCCCAGCCAGTTGAGTTCGGGGGATCCACGATGAGGCAGGTGGTTGTGAGCCTGGTGGATAAACCGGTAATGTGTGGTGTGATTGTTAAACCTTTTGCTAATAAACTAACTAGTTCTTAATAGCAATGTGTTGCTATGAATTCTTAAGCAAAGAACCCATGAAGCGAATTCATAACAGCTCCTTCTCCACACTGGCAACCCACCAGCCTGCTGATTCACAGCCCTCTGCTCCACAGCATACAAGCAACGTTGCAAAAGATGCACCAGCTGCATTTATCCTTTCTTTAAATCGAGCCCCACCTTCACTAAACAAGTCTGCTTGCCTAACAACTCCCTGAAACATTCTTGTCATGTATTCAACCAGCATTGTAACCCATGTATAAACTGACCTAAGTTGTACACCGTGAGAACACTGACCACTAGGTGGGAGACACTCCTAACCTGGACCTTCAGGTATAAAAGGGGAAGCTCCACCCACCTTCATCACTTGAATGCTAAGGAATAAAGGACAGGTCACAGACCGACCTTCTCTCAAGCATGGGCCACGTGTGCATTTATACTGTGTAGTAAGGACGTGTCAATGGCGACAAGAAACTGGGATTTAAACCACGCGAGCATGGCCACTAGCAGAACAGACGAGAGGTACTGTGTTAAGGAATGGTTGGGACAGAGATTCAACATTGTTAAAGCAGCACACAGTTCTCCAGGCAGACAAGGGCAGTCAAGCATGCCCCAACATGTAGTCGAACCCAGAGGGGGAGTTCGACAGAGACAATGGCAAGCTGAACAGCGATTCACGCCATTGCAAGGGACAATGCGGCCAGTAATGGGGCTATCAACACCTGTTAATGGTGCACTCAAGGACAATAACAGGGGCAGTCAGGGACGATCGACTGGCAAGGGACCTTTTGTTTCAAACCGCAACTCATGCTGGAGGCGTGGAGGCATACATTCAGCCGGAGTTTGCAGAGATGAGCAAAATATCTGCAGAAATTGCAGAAATGGACACTGGGGGAAATCGCTGGAAGCTAAAGTTCAGCGAGTTCATGTGGAGCACGTATACAGTTCATACACCAGGACGCCACTGATAATGATGAAAGTGCTCCTCAATGGCATCCCAGTATCAATGGAGTTAGACACGGGTGCCAGCCAGTCCCTGATGGGTATCAAACAGTTCGAAAAGTTGTGGGCATCCAAGGCCAGGAGGCCAACATTATCGCCGATTGACACGCAGCTACGGACTTACAAAAGCAGATCATTCCAGTGCTAGGCAGCGCCACGGTAGTCGTGACCCACACAGATTCGGAGAACAGGTTGCCACTCTGGATTGTCCCAGGGGACGGTCCCGCACTACTGGGGAGGAGTTGGCTTGCTGTCATGAACTGGAAATGGGGCGATGTCAATGCAATTTCCTCTGTGGAGCGAGTATCATGCTCACAGGTCCTGGACAAATTTGACTCATTATTTCAACCCAGCATTGGCACTTTCAGGGGGGCCAAGGTAGTGATTCACATAAACCCGGACGCCAGACCAGTACACCACAAGGCCAGAGCGGTGCCGTACGTGATGCGGGAAAAGATAGAAGGCGAATTGGACCGCCTGCTGAGGGAAGGCATCATCTCGCCAGTCGAATTCAGTGACTGGGCGAGCCCGATTGTGCCGGTGCTCAAGGCGGATGGGTCGGTCAGGATATGTGGCGATTACAAGGCCACCATCAATCGGGTGTCACTCCAAGACCAGTACCCGCTACCGAGAGTGGAGGACCTCTTTGCGACGCTATCCGGTGGCAAACTTTTTTCAAAATTGGACCTGACCTCAGCTTACATGACCCAGGAGCTGGTGAGTGAGTCGAAGAAGCTGACCACCATCACGACACACAAGGGGTTGTTTGAGTACAACAGATGTCCGTTTGGGATTCACTCGGCCGCCGCGATCTTCCAACGAAATATGGAAAGCCTCCTCAAGTCGATTCCAGGGACGGTGGTTTTTCAGGACGACATCCTCATTACGGGTTACGATACTGAAGAATATGTCCACAACCTGGAGGAGGTGCTACGCAGACTGGACCGGGTAGGTCTGCGACTGAAAAAGGCGAAGTGCGTCTTCCTAGCTCCAGAGGTAGAATTCCTGGGGATGAGGGTAGCAGCAGACGGGATCAGCCCTACTGCATCCAAGACGGAAGCGATCCAGAGAGCACCCAGACCCCATAACATGACGGAGCTGTGTTCGTTCCTGGGGCTCCTGAACTATTTTGGTAACTTCCTTCCCAAATTGAGCACACTGCTAGAGCCGCTACACGTGCTCCTACGCAAAGGTCGCGAATGGGTCTGGGGGGACAGCCAGGAAAGGGCTTTTAATAGAGCACGCAATTTGTTATGTTCCAACAATCTGTTAACGCTATATGACCCATGTAAGAAACTTGTGTTAACGTGCGATGCGTCGTCCTATGGTATCGGGTATGTGTTGCAGCATGTCAATGTCAAGGGTCAGTTACAGCCGGTAGCTTATGCCTCCAGGAGTCTGTCCCAGGCAGAAAGGGGCTACGGGATGGTAGAAAAGAAGGTGCTCGCATGTGTATATGCGTTAAAGAAAATGCACCAGTACCTGTTTGGCAGGAAATTTGAGCTGGAGATAGATCACAAACCCCTAACGTCCCTTTTGGCCGACAACAAGACTATAAATGCAAACGCATCGGCCCGCATACAGAGGTGGGCACTCCGTTAGCTGCCTATGACTACACAATTCGGCACAGACCAGGCACCGAAAACTGCGCCGATGCACTCAGCAGGCTCCCACTAGCCACCACTGAGGGGGCTACCGAGCATGGTGCTGAGATGATCATGGCTGTTGAAGCTTTCGGAAGCGAAGGCTCACCCGTGACAGCCCGTCAGATTAAAGTCTGGACAAATAGAGACCCGCTATTGTATCTAGTCAAGAAATGTGTCCTGAATGGGGACTGGGCAGCCACGTACAGGGCATGCCCTGAGAAATTTAAACCATTTCACAGGCGCAAGGATGAACTCTCGATTCAGGCCGATTGCCTACTGTGGGGAAACCGCGTAGTCATGCCCCAGATGGGCAGAGAGGTGTTCATCAGAGAACTCCACAATGGGCACCCGGGCATTGTCACGATGAAGGCAATTGCCAGGTCACACGTTTGGTGGCCAGGGATAGACGCAGATCTGGAACTTTGTGTTCGCAGGTGCAACACGTGTGCCCAGCTGGGCCATGCGCCCAGGGAAGCCTCCCTTAGCCCCTGGCCATGGCCCGCCAAGCCTTGGTCACTCATCCATGTGGACTACGCAGGTCCTTTCAAGGGGAAAATGTTTTTGGTTGTAGTAGACGCCTACTCCAAATAAATCGAGTGTGACATTTTTAATTCAAGCACATCCTCTGCCACGGTAGAAAGTCTACGGGCAATGTTCGCCGCCCACGGTCTACCGGACATCTTGGTCAGCGACAATGGCCCGTGCTTCACAAGCACTGAATTCCAGGACTTCATGGCAGGCAATGGAATTAACCATGTTAGAAAGGCACCGTTCAAGCCGGCCTCAAACGGCCAGGCAGAACGAGCAGTGCAGATAATCAAACAGGGGATGCTCAGATTCCAAGGGGGTTCCCTCCAAACCCGCTTATCACACCTCCTGTTGGCCTATAGATCCCGACCACACTCGCTCACAGGGGTTCCACCCGCAGAGCTACTAATGAAAAGGACGCTCAAAACCCGATTATCCCTTATACACCCCACCATGAAAGAAATTGTCGAGAGCAGGCGCCAGTCACAATATCACTACCATGACAGGAATGCGAGGGCGCAATGTATTGATGTAAATGATCCTGTTTTTGTCCTCAACTACGCTGCAAGGCCCAAATGGCTCGCAGGTACTATGGTTGCCAAAGAGGGAAATAGGATTCTGGTAGCTAAACTTACCAATGGACAAATCTGCCGCAAACATGTGGATCAAACAAAAAGGAGGTTCAGCAACCCCATAGAAGAAGCAGAGGAAGAACACGATATAGAGTTCACTCCACCACAGGTGACCGAACACCAGAACCAAAGGGAGGAGAGCCCAGTCACTGTGGGCAGTCCGGACAGGCCTGAGGCACTGCAAACAGTAGACACTCAGGCCAGCGCCCAACAACCGGAGCCCCAACTCAGGCGCTCTACAAGGGAGCGTAAACCACCAGAGAGACTCAACCTGTGATCCCAATAAGACTTTGGGGGGGGGAGGTGATGTCATGTATTCAACCAGCATTGTAACCCATGTATAAACTGACCTAAGTTGTACACCGTGAGAACAGTGACCACTAGGTGGGAGACACTCCTAACCTGGACCTTCAGGTATAAAAGGGGAAGCTCCACCCACCTTCATCACTTGAGTGCTAAGGAATAAAAGACAGGTCACAGACTGACCTTCTCTCAAGCATGGGCCTCGTGTGCATTTATACTGTGTAGTAAGGACGTATCAATTCTCATTTTAGGAATGACATTGCTTTGATTAAGCTTTCCAAACCTGCAAACTTGAATGACAAGGTCAAGCCTGCCTGTATTCCTTCATCTGGTGACATCTTTGAGAATAACTATCCCTGTTACGTGACTGGATGGGGACGACTGTACAGTAAGTAGCCTGCACTTCTAGTCAAATCTTTGCGTGCTTTTCTAGTAGGGAGGAAGGAGGTAAATATAAAATCAAATTGATGATGTTGGTGTATTTACCTGAGAATTGCTTTGTTCCAGTGAGGTTTTTTTTTTGGCATTCTTTCTCCTTTATCCATTATTGTCTTCTGCTACCATGCTCACTGATTCACCCAGAGCCCTGAAATTGACTGGGTTATGGGCAGGGACCATCCATGGCACTTAGTCACTGGGAAGAACCCTTCTGCAGGGTAGGCCCACTCCCACTCTGGTTTCATTGCCACTCAGATGGAATGACCCACTCCCCAGACAGAGCTCCCTTTACAGGCTCAGGCAAGAACTCACAAAATGCAACCGGTGAAGAGAATTGTGAATGGCAGTCAATGCCGAGATTCCTTTGACTCTACTAATTGTGTGTCCAGTACTACAGTTGGTACTACAGTTAGTGGACTGGCTTTCAGCAAAGACATTCAAGAAACTTCCTTTTTAAAATATGTTGAATGTCGAATCTAACGCATAGTTATTGTTAGATGCTATTGATAACAGGGGGATTTTGCTATGTACACAAGGTGATATTTTGAAGTATAAGCGACCTATGTTTTGTGGAAAAGATGCTCCATCTACCTTTACAACTATTTTGGTAAAACAATAAATCAAGTGCCCCCTTATAAAAGGGGCACTAAAACCGCCAAATTAAAAAAATCAAACTTTTAACTTTAAACGGTCAAATTAAAATTTGGTTGCCGGGGGTGATGATGCACTCCAGTCTCTTCGGTGCCCGCCTCTCGTGGAAGGCCGCGAGCGTACCGGTGGACACCGCGTGCTCCATCTCCAGGGATACCCTGGTTCGAATGTAACCGTGGAAGAGAGGCAGACAGTCAAGCTGAATGACCCCCTCGACCTCCCGCTGCCTGGACCAGTTAATGGCCAGGTCTAGGAGCAGTCCTACGAGGAGGCCCTCCGAACTGCCCTCTCATCTACCTTTACATTCACATTATGAGAATCTTAACACACTGTAATATATGTGAGTTGCACAATGATTTAGTGGGTAAACCACTTCCCATTGCAATACTGAGCTATATAGATCAAGAAGGCCCCAGTTTGATCCTCGGTCTGCGCTGAGTTAACTTAAATCCAGTAGGGTAGCAGTAAAGGTTCTACAACTTAGTTCAGTGCCTTTGGGTCAGGAAGGATGAAAATAATCCATGGTTCCCAGTGTTCAGTGACCTATGTTAGAAAGTACATGGATGTGGCTATAGGCTAATCTCATGATTGAGTTCTGCTATACTCTTTCCACGATTACCCACATCACAACTGTGAAATGTTTAACAGTAAATCATTGGCTGTGAAGTGCTTGCGGACGTCCTGAGGACTGATAAGGTGCTATGTAAATGGAAGTTTGTTTTTGCTTCTTTCTGATATGAGCATGGTTCACATGTAAATGATGACCACTTGGTTGAGTTACAGCATGGTGCCCAACACCCTGTAACTGTATCCCAAAATGAGCCAGCAACTTTAGGACTGAAGGGAGAGTTAAAGAACAGGCTGTAACAATGTGAGCTTGATTCAGATGCGCCTGGTGGAACATCAGTTATGTAATACATGACTTTAACAACAGGATGACTGTAGTGCACAGTTGCCAATTCAAAGCCAAAGTAGC
Organism: Pristiophorus japonicus; assembly: GCF_044704955.1. NCBI lineage: Eukaryota > Metazoa > Chordata > Chondrichthyes > Pristiophoridae > Pristiophorus > Pristiophorus japonicus. The sequence goes on from NC_091994.1 coordinate 81,192,001, forward strand.
TACAGCCTAAAACTCACAGTAACTCAGCTAAGCTGAATCCACTACACAGAGCATAATCGGCCAAGGCAAGAGTACTTGCGTTCGCTCACCTCTTCTCACTTGTACAGGTTGAACTTCCCTTATCCGGAACCCTCGGGACCTGGCCTATTCCGGATAAGGGATTTTTCCGGATGAGGGGTGGTCACGTTAAATTGGATGGTACGGGTACTGAACAAGGGGATATCGGGGCCGGCTGGCTTGGGGCTGGGATTGCAGCAGACAGATCATGGCAGGGAGGGAGGGCGGTGGGGGCGGTGGATCGAGCGGTCGGGCCAGTGATTATGGGAGTCGACAGCGAGGAAGGACTTCAATTTGTTCATGTCGGAGTTCTGCACATGCGCCACCCGGTGGCTGGGAATGGTTCCGGATGAGGGGTGGTTCCGGATAAGGGAGTTCTGGATAAGGGAAGTTCAACCTGTATCATTTAGATCAAATGGGAAAGCTGTACACCATTTTCCTCTGTGTTCTATAGGGTGGATTTAATGAATTTGTGATCCCAGCGGAGTGCTTTGCGTCCTGGGAGTACATATTGGGAATTCACTATGCTCTGTGGAAATTATTCGTCTATTAATTTTAATGAATGGAATATTCCTGCGTGGTGCCATGACTTCCATTCTCGATACACACTCCCAGCTCTGTGCTGGGAATAGAAGTTTGTAAAATCTACCCTTACATGTAGCAAGATCATAAATCTGTTTATGAATGACAGGTTTCCAGTATTGCTAAGGAAATCTTCCTCAAAGTAAGGAATTCCATTTCCATGGATGACCTTAAAGCAATTACAGATTCAGAACGTAGGAACAGGAGTATACCATTCAGCCCCTCAAATCTGCTCCGCCATTCAATTAGATCATGGCTGATCTGTATAATAATATTCGCCATTATTCAAATGGGAACATTGATCCTGTCAGAATAATAGAATGTTTGTACTTTTTCGTGGAGGCCTCCTGCTATTACCCAAGTCCTACTAAAGCCTTTTAATCTTTTCTCTGATATGGTATTATTGCTACTTTCATACCAGCATGCAAACACAGTCTTGTTGCAATATCCTAGAATATGCATAATGGAAGTGTGCAGAGCTATCAAGAGTGTGTGTGCAGTGTATGTATCTCAATCTTTCCCCCTCAATCATGCTTTAAATATTACATTCCTCCGACCACTATGTTGTGAACATCGTTATTTATTACAGATGCTATTTAACCTAATAAATGAATATTTATATCCGGACTTCCACAGCTGGTGGGCCACTCGCAACGAAACTGCAACAGGCTCTTCTGCCAGTCGTTGACCATCAGACATGCATGCAAAGTGACTGGTGGGGTTACATTGTGAAGACCACCATGGTTTGCGCTGGAGGGTATGAGGTATCTGGATGTAATGTACGTAATTTCTACATATTTCAGTTTAAAATGCTTTGTGCCAACTTGTGGTTCGAGAGAAGGGTTGACAGTTCTGGGAACCCGGTCATTTTTCAAGTTGTGGATTAGTGGGTAGCACTTTCGCCTCTGAGTCAGGAAGTTGTGGGCTCCAGTCCCACTGCAAACAATTGAGCATAAAATATAGCTTAACACTCCAGTTTAGTACTGAGGGAGTACTGCACTGTCAGAGATGTCGTCTTTCGGATGAGGCGTTAAACCGAGGCCCTGTTTACCCTCTCAGACAGACGTAAATGATCACATTGCACTATTTCGAAGAAGAACAGGGGAGTTCTCCCGGGTGTCCTGGCCAATATTTATCCTTCAACCATCATGAAAAAATCTTTTGTTGTTTTTATTTCATATTCCAGTATCCGCAGTATTTTGCTATTGTATCACTAAAACAGATTATCTGGTCATTTATGGAAACGGTAGCATAGTGGTTATGTTACTGTGCTAGTAATCCAGAGGCCTGGACTAATGATCCGGACACATGAGTTCAAATCCCACCACGACAGCTGGGGAATTTTAATTCAGTTCATTAAATAAATCTGGAATTTAAAAGGTTCGTATCAGTTATGGTGACCATGAATCTACCAGATTGTGGTAAAGACCCCTCAGGTTCACTGATGTCCTTTAGGGAAGGAAATCTTCCACCCTTACCCGGTCTGGCCTATATGTGACTCCAGACCCACAGCAAATGTGTGGTTGACTCTTAACTGCCCTCTGAAATGGCCTAGCAAGACAGTTGTATCAAACCACTAGGAAAACACCACATGGACTGTAATGGTTGAAGAAGGTGGCTCCCCACCACATTTTCACGGGCAATTAGGAATAGGCAATAATTGCTGGCTTTGCCAACGACACTTGCATCCCATGAATGATTAACGAAAAATGATCGCTTTGTGTTTGTGGGAGCTTGCTGTGCGCAAATTGGCTGCCGCAATTCCTAAATTACTACAGGGACTACACTTCGAAAGTACTTCATTGGCTGTAAAGCGCTTTGGAACCTCCTGAGGTCGTGAAAGGCGCTATATAAATGCAAGTCTTTCTTTCTTCTTTCTTTAATGTAGCTTTAATTAAGATCTCTGGGACACAAGCCAGTGGCAGCGAGGAGTTATACTAACCCTGCCGATGCTCCTTTGTGAGTTACCCAGTAATGGCTGAGGTGATGTCATGTTCCCATATCTGGGGAGGCCCCCCTAAACAGCCTTGGTTCAGTATTTTGTTCTTTGATAGGTAATCCTCTCGCACCGCTAGCATCAAATCTCTTTCTTTCTCTTGTAACCTTTCTTGCCTTTCTCTACTTTATTGTTACTGCTATGGCCATTACTGCTCTGAACTTTTTTCTCTTGTTACCTCTAAGCTCCAAACACCCCGTCCTACATATTTTCCTTCCTGCCTGCACCCTTACTGTTTTAAAACCAGGACTCATCTCACAGTCTCTTACTCTATTTCTATCAGGGTTGGATCTGAACTCAGGTCCAAGAGCTGACAGATCAACTGTACCTTCCAATCCTGCCATACCTATATGTGAGAGGACAAAGGGTCTGAGTTAATGACATGAGGAATATTCCCCATCTTCGAAATTTCAAATATAGGTGAAGAGGTAAATTGATAGGCCTGTACTGGACTTGCGTTGGTTCAGACTACAGTTTAAGAAAGGTTGAGTAATGATATCCATTATCCCTAATATTGCTACTGGTAACCTTTGATATCCTTCTTTTAATTCAGGGAGACTCTGGTGGTCCTTTGAACTGCCGAGGTGCTGATGGGTTGTGGTATGTTTATGGTGTTGTCAGCTTTGGGTCAAGTCAGGGCTGCAATACTCTAAAGAAACCCACTGTCTTCACCCGGGTATCCGCCTTCAACTCCTGGATAGATTCGGTGAGTAAAATATTAAACATGGGCCGACTGTGACAAAAATGATGCAATTCTGGTTTGTTTTAACTTCGTGGAGGCTTCATTAATTCAATCACTAATCGTGAGGAGTTTAAACAAAAACTAGTCAGAATCGCGTCCTAACCTTCACTCAATACAAATGTTGTGGGTTGGATTGGTTGTCTGCAAAGCTTGAGGGAAGACACAAACTACTTTTGAACGAATACGCCCCGTGTGGCTTCTCTTAGTTATCTGTTGGACAGCCAATTATTTTCCAAGTGCGGGTGACAGTTAATCAATCTAGAGTCCAGAAAACTGTGTTTAGGGATATTTAAGGAACTGGGGCTATTAAAACTTGAAGTTTGGAATGTCCAACAGCTGTAGTTCAGCCTAGTGCAATTCCCACAGTGGTAAGAAATACAAAATGACAAGAAAACCCATTAAAAAAAGAACTGCTTTGCATTTAGATTGTGATCTTTTACTGCTTTTACTTTGAGGAACCACATAGACTGTAAAAATATCTATTTATTATCTATCACTGTTATTTATTCAATTATTCATCGTTTATGAAACAAATTAGTTTCATAGTTTAAACCTAAAACGAGGTCTGATGATGTCATGCTCTACCATTTGTCAAGGATGGGAGAGCGATCCTGCGGAGGCCCAGGGTAATTCCAGTTGCTAAAATAATGAACTGAATAGTGGTTATGTGCACTATCTTGGGCACAATGTCAAAAGCTTAGCGAGATATCACGGCTAGTGAAGGAACTCTCAAAGGCACTGGGAGTTGGAACTCACCTATGGGGTTGGTCTAAGATATGAGAGATGATAAATTCAAATGTGTAAAAAGGTAGAAAAGATCAAAAAAGATAACAGAGGCACCGACGCTGCCATCGTGTTATGCTTTCAATACAATAAGAGTGTTGGGAAGTAGTCACTAATGTAGGAAATGTTCTGTTTTTCCCTCATTTACTCCTGAAGACACAGGGTGGATTTTCGGTTGGGGGATTCTTAGGGCGCTAATGGCGGGGGTCGGTAAATTTTGCGCCTGAAAATGGCTTGTGACGGCAGACAACAAATTTGGTTGCTGTGCCCTGAGAGTGGAACAGAGCGCTATGGGAGGCGTTCCACACCTCTCTTAGGGCACTAGGCTGGGTGAGCAACTGAAAATCCATTGCTAAAGAGCCGACTTTGGATTTTTCTTAGAGAGGCCACACTGCAAAAAAAATCGGCACAACAAAACACAAAAAAACATTGTCAATATATTGCTCACCACAAATAAAGATAATTCGCAAAAATAAAACAAAAAAACCCCACAATCACCCTTACCTCATGCAATCATTCCTTCCCTCACTGCCACCGGGACAGCTCGGACCACCCGCTCTCTCAGGCGGGTTGACTTCGGGGCGCAACAGGGTCAGCTCAAAACAAATTTTCAGATCGGGATGATACCGAGAACGTTGCCGCCGTCGCGACGCTCCCGGGCGGTACTGCTCAGCGCCCCCGCAAAACCAGCACCAAATTTCCTGGCGGGGCGCAGGAAGCTGGCCGCTCCCGGGCGGTAAACATTTCCAGACCCAGTACCGCCCCCTCCAGGGCGCTAACGGAGGCACAATCAAAACGAAAGTCCAGCCCTTAGAGTCGTGCTGGGTATTCCATTGGTAACGGTGCCTTGATTCCAAGTAGTCATCCTTCATATATGAGCCTAGCCGAGGAGTGTCAGTGGGCTATTTCATCCTGTCGAGCAGCACAGTGCCCCGCGTTGTAGAATGGCAGAACAGAGTTGCATCACCCGTTCTGTTGAGTTCCCAATCTCAGAATTGCCACTGTGGCGGGCTGCCGAGCAGAGCCAAGTGTTTTCTCCATGGCTGCCAGGTGGAACGAGAGGAAAGGCTGCCATGGGCTGCTGGCATTCGGTTTGTAGCAGCGCAAGTGGGGCCCGAGCACAGGTTACACGCCTACACGCTCAGCCTCAGCTGCTTTGTGACCCAAGCTTAGTAGAGGCAAAAAAGCAGAGAGCATTAGCCTTCCCATCTGCCGTTCTGAGCATGGCCCTTCTTTTATCATTGTTACTAATATCTCCTCTTATGCCTTTCACTTCTAGACAATGGCCAGCAATTGAAACATGGGACAACAGTATTTCAACACATTCTAACCATTATCTTTGAACTGAATAAACTGGATTAATAGAACAAAGAATTGGATCAGAGTGGTTATTTTGTTCCTGGGAAATGCCTCTGCACATCTGAATTGGCCATGTTTACCATTCTGATAACCGAATCTCATTGATTGGTTCACTAATCTCCCTACACTGCAATAGTGCACTTCCAGCAGCACTTCCTCACACACATCCTTTTCCCAACGCCACTTTATGGCCACATATCACATCACTTCACCTGGGATATGATTCCCTCTTGCTCTGCTCCTGGTCTGCATGAACAAATAATTGTGCATCATAGAATCATAGAAACTTACAGCACATTTCGGCCCATCGTGTCCGTGTGTCCAACAAAGATCTATCTAGCCTAATCCCACTTTCCAGCTCTTGGTCCGTAGCCTTGTAGGTTATCACGCATTCATTGAGGTGTCAGCTTGGCTCAGTAATTGCACTTTCACCTCGGAGTCAGAATCCCAAGTTGTAAAAACAGAAAACACACAGAGGTTGGTCAACATCTGAAAGAGAAAAATAGGTTACAATTTCAACTGAAGATTCTTTATTAGAACAGCCATATCGTAAACAAAAGTATATATTTGCTAGTTTAATGAGGGTGCCGTCTTCCTAGTCCTGTAGGGATGAGTCCTGTCAAATGGGTAAGTCCTGACAAAAATGTATAAGTGTTTTAGAGCCTATCACATGATAGCTCCATAGACTGCCTTGCAGACAAGAGCCCCCCAGATCTCATCATGGTGAGCTGATTGATCTCAGCTGAGGCAGCAGTGCTGCAATTAGGCCCAGAATTTCTGAGATGGGAGTGGGGAAATCAGCCAGGGTTTCCATTATATAGTAAATCCTGTGTGGGGTATCAGGCGAGGACTGGACCGGGCTTGGCTGTGATCTTAAACACAGTTGAATAACCTGCTGATACTCACCGTCTTTGAGTTACACATGAGAATTGCTGGAGGACTGCTGGTGTCCATGGAACTGTATCTCATCTTCAGGAGAGCCTGAAAAAAAGGGTAAGAAGAATGTTAAACATTCTAGGTGGATATAGATGCACCGGGGAAGGTGCAAATAAGATTTACTAGAATGATACTAGAACTGAGAAGTTTTACCTATCAGGACAGATTGAACAGCATGGAGCTCTTTTCTCTAGAAAAGAGAGGCCTGAGGGGTGACCTGATAGAGGTCTTTAAGATTATGAAAGGGTTCGATAGGGTGGACGTAGAGAAGATATTTCCACTTGTGGGAGGGACCAGAACTAGGGGCCATAAATATAAGATAGTCACTAATAAATACAATAGGGAATTGAGCAGAAACATAGAAACATAGAAACATAGAAACTAGGTGCAGGAGCAGGCCATTCAGCCCATCTAGCCTGCATTGCCATTCAATGAGTTCATGGCTGAACATGAAACTTCAGTACCCCCTTCCTGCTTTCTCGCCATAACCCTTGATCCCCCGAGTAGTAAGGACTTCATCTAACTCCCTTTTGAATATATTTAGTGAATTGGCCTCAACTACTTTCTGTGGTAGAGAATTCCACAGGTTCACCACTCTCTGGGTGAAGAAGTTTCTCCTCATCTCGGTCCTAAATGGCTTAGCCCTTATCCTCAGACTGTGACCCCTGGTTCTGGATTTCCCCAACATTGGGAACATTCTTTCTGCATCTAACCTGTCTAAACCCGTCAGAATTTTAAACGTTTCCATGAGGTCCCCTCTCATTCTTCTGAACTCCAGTGAATACAAGCCCAGTTGATCCAGTCTTTCTTGATAGGTCAATCCCGCCATCCCGGGAATCAGTCTGGTGAATCTTCGCTGCACTCCCTCAATAGCAAGAATGTCCTTCCTCAAGTTAGGAGACCAAAACTGTACACAATACTCCAGGTGTGGCCTCACCATGGCCCTGTACAACTGTAGCAACACCTCCCTGCCCCTGTATTCAAATCCCCTCGCTATGAAGGCCAACATGCCATTTGCTTTCTTAACCGCCTGCTGTACCTGCATGCTAACCTTCAATGACTGATGTACCATGATACCCAGGTCTCGTTGCACCTTCCCTTTTCCTAATCTGTCACCATTCAGATAATAGTCTGTCTCTCTGTTTTTACCACCAAAGTGGATAACCTCACATTTATCCACATTATACTTCATCTGCCATGCATTTGCCCACTCACCTAACCTATCCAAGTCACTCTGCAGCCTAATAGCATCCTCCTCGCAGCTCACATTGCCACCCAACTTAGTGTCATCCGCAAATTTGGAGATACTGCATTTAATCCCCTCGTCTAAATCATTAATGTACAATGTAAACAGCTGGGGCCCCAGCACAGAACCTTGCGGCACCCCACTAGTCACTGCCTGCCATTCTGAAAAGTACCCGTTTACTCCTACTCTTTGCTTCTTGTCTGACAACCAGTTCTCAATCCACGTCAGTACACTACCCCCAATCCCATGTGCTTTAACTTTGCACATTAATCTCTTGTGTGGGACCTTGTCGAAAGCCTTCTGAAAGTCCAAATATACCACATCAACTGGTTCTCCTTTGTCCACTTTACTGGAAACATCCTCAAAAAATTCCAAAAGATTTGTCAAGCATGATTTCCCTTTCACAAATCCATGCTGACTTGGACCTATCATGTCACCATTTTCCAGATGCACTGCTATGACATCCTTAATAATTGATTCCATCATTTTACCCACTACTGAGGTCAGGCTGACCGGTCTATAATTCCCTGTTTTCTCTCTCCCTCCTTTTTTAAAAAGTGGGGTTACATTGGCTACCCTCCACTCGATAGGAACTGATCCAGAGTCAATGGAATGTTGGAAAATGACTGTCAATGCATCTGCTATTTCCAAGGCCACCTCCTTAAGTACTCTGGGATGCAGTCCATCAGGCCCTGGGGATTTATCGGCCTTCAATCCCATCAATTTCCCCAACACAATTTCCCGACTAATAAAGATTTCCCTCAGTTCCCCCTCCTTACTAGACCCTCTGACCCCTTTTATATCCGGAAGGTTGTTTGTATCCTCCTTAGTGAATACCGAACCAAAGTACTTGTTCAATTGGTCTGCCATTTCTTTGTTCCCCGTTATGACTTCGCCTGATTCTGACTGCAGGGGACCTACGTTTGTCTTTACTAACCTTTTTCTCTTTACATACCTATAGAAACTTTTGCAATCCGCCTTAATGTTCCCTGCAAGCTTTTTCTCGTACTCCATTTTCCCTGCACTAATCAAACCCTTTGTCCTCCTCTGCTGAGTTCTAAATTTCTCCCAGTCCCCAGGTTCGCTGCTATTTCTGGCCAATTTGTATGCCACTTCCTTGGCTTTAATACTATCCCTGATTTCCCTTGATAGCCACGGTTGAGCCACCTTCCCTTTTTTATTTTTACGCCAGACAGGAATATACAATTGTTGTAATTCATCCATGCGGTCTCTAAATGTCTGCCATTGCCCATCCACTGTCAACCCCCTAAGTATCATTCGCCAATCTATCCTAGCCACTTCACGCCTCATACCTTCAAAGTTACCCTTCTTTAAGTTCTGGACCATGGTCTCTGAATTTACTGTTTCATTCTCCATCCTAATGCAGAATTCCACCATATTATGGTCACTCTTCCCCAAGGGGCCTCGCACAATGAGATTGCTAATTAATCCTCTCTCATTACACAACACCCAGTCTAAGATGGCCTCCCCCCTAGTTGGTTCCTCAACATATTGGTCTAGAAAACCATCCCTTATGCACTCCAGGAAATCCTCCTCCACCGTATTGCTTCCAGTTTGGCTAGCCCAATCTATGTGCATATTAAAGTCACCCATTATAACTGCTACACCTTTATTGCATGCACCCCTAATTTCCTGTTTGATGCCCTCCCCAACATCCCTATTACTGTTTGGAGGTCTGTACACAACTCCTACTAACGTTTTTTGCCCTTTGGTGTTCTGCAGCTCTACCCATATAGATTCCACATCATCCAAGCTAATGTCTTTCCTAACTATTGCATTAATCTCCTCTTTAACCAGCAATGCTACCCCACCTCCTTTTCCTTTTATTCTATCCTTCCTGAATGTTGAATACCCCTGAATGTTGAGTTCCCAGCCCTGATCATCCTGGAGCCACGTCTCCGTAATCCCAATCACATCATATTTGTTAACATCTATTTGCACAATTAATTCATCCACCTTATTGCGGATACTCCTTGCATTAAGACACAAAGCCTTCAGGCTTGTTTTTTTAACACCCTTTGTCCTTTTAGAATTTTGCTGTACAGTGGCCCTTTTTGTTCTTTGCCTTGGGTTTCTCTGCCCTCCACTTTTCCTCATCTCCTTTCTGTCTTTTGCTTTTGCCTCCTTTTTGTTTCCCTCTGTCTCCCTGCATTGGTTCCCATCCCCCTGCCATATCAGTTTAAATCCTCCCCAACAGCACTAGCAAACACTCCCCCAAGTACATTGGTTCCGGTCCTGCCCAGGTGCAGACCGTCCGGTTTGTATTGGTCCCACCTCTCCCAGAACCGGTCCCAATGCCCCAGGAATTTGAATCCCTCCCTGCTGCACCACTGCTCAAGCCACGTATTCATCTGTGCTATCCTGCAATTCGTACTCTGACTATCACATGGCACTGGTAGAAATCCCGAGATTACTACTTTTGAGGTCCTACTTTTTAATTTAGCTCCTAGCTCCTTAAATTCGTTTCGTAGGACCTCATCCCTTTTTTTACCTATGTCGTTGGTACCAATGTGCACCACGACAACTGGCTGTTCTCCCTCCCATTTCAGAATGTCCTGCACCCGCTTTACTCAGAGATTGGTTAGCATATGGAACTCGCTACAGGAAATAGTTGAGGCGAATAGCATAGTTGCATCCGAGGGGAAGCTAGATAAATGCATGAGGGTGGAATGAGGCTCGCATGGAGCATCAGCACTGGCATTGACCTGTTGGACCAAATGGCCTGCTTGTGTGCTGTAAATACTTTGTAATGGTCTGTACCCTTTCTCTTGGGCCTCCAACTTTTTACTTCCAAGTTGCTGGGTGGGCAAACAGGAGTGAGTGGGCAGATCTGCTACGCCAGACCATTGGAGGTGGAAGGCTGTCCTTCCTTGTTCCATGGAGATCATTCCTCAGACTTGACTTTGAAAATGTATGTGTTTTTTTTAACCAACTCTGAAACTGAATCTCAAAGAAGGCCTGGAACACTGCCAACTAAACAGGAAGCAAACCAGGTCTTGAATAAAATAACAAACCACGTCCACAAGATATTTTCAAACTGATGAGAATGAAAAGCACCAGCATTTTGTTCCCTAGCCTTTCACTCGGTTTTATATTGTGAATAGGGCACCTAATGGAACAGTAATAACACACTGCAGCCATGCACTCAAGGCTGAGTAGATGTCAATACAGTCAAAGGGTGATCATCCACTTAGATATTAATTTTTTTTTATTGGTTAAAGCACTTACAGTGCATGAGTCAACCAATGTCCATATTCTGTTCACTTCACTTTGCCAAAAAGCACTAGGATAGCATCTGCTGAAGTCCCTCAGTAGGCGAATGAGGAAGGGGCGGGGTGGGGGGGGGGGGGGGGTGGAGAGAGAGGGACAAGTGGGGGGGGGGTGGAGAACAAAGGGGGAGAGAGAGCAAATGGAACCAGATCAACAAAGAGGGTTCCAGAATTAGTTAGCTGTTTTCATAAATAAGGAGAAACCGTTTCCACTGACAGGTGGGTCGGTAATCAGAGGACAGAGATTTAAGATAATTTGCAAAATAAATGGTGGGGAGGGAAATGAGAAGAATTTTTTTCACGCAGCGAGTTGTAATCTAGAATACATTGCCTGAAAGGAAAGTGTAAGTCGATTCAATAGTAACTTTCTAAAGGGAACTGGATAAACACTTGAAAAGAAAAATAATTGCACTGCTATCGGGAAAGAGGAGGGGAGTGGGACTGATTAGATAGCTCTCTCAAAAAGCCAACACAGACACGATGGTCGAAGGACTTCCTACTGTGCTGTAAGATTTTATGATTCTATGAACAGTAGTGATGTTCCAATGAGTCTCAGTGGCCTTGGGCAGGCAAAGAAAAAGCAACCAGTGATTTCCCTTCTAATCTGTGTCCAGATTTCCAGCGGTCACAGTATTTTGCTTTTGTATCTCGAATGCCCTGTTGGAAATTGCATGCGTGAACTTTGATGGCCTCCCCACATCTAAATCTCCTGTTGATACTCACAGTCTAGGCTCTCAGAGGGAGAATAGCCATTTCAGTGAGATATCAGTAGCTATCACACAATAGGTCAGCACCTTCAGGAAAGGTGTGGAGACAATTGTTAGTAAGGTAGGAAAGAATTCAGTATAAGTTTATTTTCAAATGTTACTAAATGCATGCAATTTATTTATCTGTTAAACTGTTTGAATATGTAATCAATAATTTGATCAGTGTTGTATTGCAAATCATAAAGAAAGAAGTTGCATTCATATAGCACCTTGCAGATCCTCAGGTGGTTCCAAAGCACTTTGCCGACAATTAATTATTTTGAAAGGGTAATTATTATTGTTTTGCAGGCAAATGTGGCAGCCAGTTTGCACACAGCAAGGAGCCAGAAACAGCATGTGATAAATGGCCAGATAATCTGTTTTCCTGAGCTGTTTATTCCTGGATACAGTTTAGCCAAGACACTGGGAGAACATCTCCTGCTCTTCTTCGGATAATTGCGTGGGATCTTTAAACTCCACTTCAACTTGCAGACAAAGCCTCGGTTTAATGTCCCAACAATCTGTTGTGCGCTGTACTGAGGAAGTCAGCCTAGATTATGTGCTCAAGTCTCTGGCGTGGGGCTTGAACCCAAAACCTTCTGACCCAGAGGTGAGAGTGCTGCCACTGGGATAATTTGAGAATGTTTGAATAAGAATATGGTAATTATTTTTTAAATAAAATCATATATAATTTGGGAATTGTTTTGGAAAATATCAGTCCTTGATATTTATATGTAACATGATTGTGATTCCAGGTGATCAGGCTCATTCTGAAAATTAAAATGTTTCAGTTAAGAAATATTTTAAAAAGTTGGCAGAACTCTTTTTAAAGTTCAAGTGGGTCAGTTTATATTCCACTCATCCAGGCTGACATGCGTTAAATTGATAAAACATCGTGTACACGGTACAGTAAACATGGTACCTTGTTGTAGTGGATGAGATTGACTGAGTGGTCGGGGTTATGGATGACCTTGGGAACTGATTCTAGGGAGTAGCAATGGACCTTCACTTGTATTCCCTCACTATGTCAATGTCTGGTGTGTATTTTAAGGAATTGAAATATTAGATATTAATTGAGCACTGTACATCTCTGACTGTTATTGCAAACAGAAGTTCAAGACCAGATGTACGGACTAGTCAGGTATCACTTGTTACACAAACATCCTTATTTGAGGAAGGATAAACAGGTTGAACCTCCCTTGTCCGGCACCCTCGGGACCTGGCCTGTGCCGAATAAGGGATTTTGCTGGATAAAGGGAGGTCAGCTCGAGGGGGGAGAAACAGCCCGAGGTCGGGGAGAGGGGGGGAGGAGGTCTGTGCCCCAGATGGGCCCGAAGTGTCGGTGGGCCCCCAGTGGGCTGAGTGTCGGCGCGGCCCCAAAGTTGGGGTGGAGGTCGGCTGCGTTCTGCGCATGCGCCCCCGGCCACCAGAATCATGCCGGACGAGGGGGTGGTGCCAGATAAGGGAGTCCCGGATAAGGGAGATCCAACCTGTACTTGCATTGGAGGCAGTTCAGAGAAGGTTCACGAGGTTGATTCCTGAGATGAAGGGGTTTTCGTTTGAAGAAAGGTTGAGCAGGTTGGGCCCATACTGATTGGAGTTTAGAAGAATGAGAGGTGATTTTATTGAAACATATAAGATTCTGAAGGGGCTCGACAGGGTAGATGCAGAGAGGATGTTTCCCCTCGTGGGGGAATCTAGAACTAGGGGGCATAGTTTCAGAATAAGGGGTCGCCCATTTAAATCAGAAATGAGGAGGAATTTCTTCTCTCAGCGAGTCGTGAATCTTTGTAATTCTGTACCCCAGAGAGCTGTGGGGACTGGGTCTTTGAATATATTTAAGGTGGAGATAGACAGATTTTTGAATGATAAGGGAGTCAAGGGTTATGGGAAGTGCACAGGGATCAGATCAGCCATGATCTTATTGAATGGCGGAGCAGGCTCGAGGGGCCAAATGGCCTACTCCTGCTCCTATTTCTTATGTTCTGTTTTTGGATTGACAATGTGACCTATTGGAGGCAAATCACTTTAAGGGCACCTTTCCACTACAACTGTAACTTCACACCTACACTGCAGTTGCAGTGTAAATGCAGTCTGAATCTGGAGTCGGGGCCTGATCTGACACCAGAGCAAAGCAGAGACAGACTCCCCGAAGAAGTCTCAATTGGCTTCACCTATGTTCAGGCCTTAGAAAATCTGATTTATGCTGCACAAGTTCAGTGTCGGTGGGAAGCCTAAACCGTCTCACACAATGATGCTAAAACAAAACATACTGTGGAGGCTGTAAATCGGAAATAAAAACAGAAAATGCTGAAAACACTCAGGTCAGGCAGCATCCGTGGAGAAAAAAAAATAGCAACAGGAATAGTCCATTTAGTCCCCCGCACCTGTACTGTCATTCAATGAGATCATGGCTGATCTGTGGGAACAGAGTTAAGTGTTAAAGTTGATAACCTTAATTCTGTTTCTCTCTCCACAGTTGCTAAGTATTTCCAGCATTTTCTGTTTTACATTTCACACTGATGCTAAACTTGCAGTGTGAATGCACCTTTAAATATGAGCACAGGGAGATATATTTAAATGGATTTGAGAGCTCAATCCTGACATTGACATCCTGACTCAACCTGCAGTGCCAGCTGTGGCTAAGTGGGTTGCACTCTTGCCTCTGAGTCAGAAGATTGTTGGTTCAAGTCCCACTCCAGGGAGTTGAATACGAAGAAATTTAGGCTGATACGCCAGTGAGCACTGCACTGTTGGAGGTGCTGTCTTTTGGATGAGACGATAAAGTGAGGCCCCCTTTGCTCTCTCAGGTGGACGTAAAAGATCCCGTGGCACTATTTCGAAGAAAAGTAGGGGAGTTATCCCCAGTGTCCTGGTCAATATTTATCCCTCAATCAACATAACAAAAAAAGATGATCTGGTCATTATCACATTGCTGTTTGTGGGAGCTTGCTGTGCGCAAATTGGCTGCCGTGTTTCCTACATTACAACAGTGACTACACTCCAAAAGTACTTCATTGGCTGTAAAGCGCTTTAGAAACATAGAAACATAGAAAATAAGTGCAGTAGGCCATTCGGCCCTTCGAGCCTGCACCATCATTCAATATGATCATGGCTGATCATGCAACTTCAGTACCCCATTCCTGCTTTCTCTCCATACCCCTTGATCCCTTTAGCCACATCTAACTCCCTTTTGAATATATCTAACGAACTGGCCTCAACAACTTTCTGTGGTAGAGAATTCCACAGGTTCACAATTCTCTGGGTGAAGAAGTTTCTCCTCATCTCGGTCCTAAATGGCTTACCCTTTATCCTTAGACTGTGACCCTAGGTTCTGGACTTCCCCAACATCAGGAACATTCTTCCTGCATCTAACCTGTCCAAGGCGCTATATAAATGCAAGTGTTTCTTTATTGAACAGTTCTGAATAACTTTATGGTAACTTTATGGGAAGTGCGATGCTTTAAGCTTGCTTTATTTGGGTGCGGTGCAAGCAGTGGGAGCGCTGGGCGGAGCGCTGGGACCTGGGCTGACGGAGTCGGCGTAGAGCAGCGGACGTTGCTTTAAGAGGCCGGGCCCGCCCCTTTAAGCGGGCGCTGGGCAAGATGGCGGCGGCGGCGGCGCGGTGATGGGGGAGTGCGGCCCGGCCGCGGGAGCCTAACCCCGGCCCCGGGCTGCGGGCCCCGGGCCAGCCACTCCGCACCATGCTCAGCAAGTATTTCCTGATGGGGCTCCGCAGCTTCGTGTGGCTGGCCGTTAAGGTGTGGAGCGTGTGTGTGGAGGCGGCGCGGAGGCAACTGCGCTCGGTGAGTGAGGGAGAGGAGGAAGGACGGAAGGGAAGAGAGAGAGAGAGAGAGAGAGAGAGTGAGTGTGTGTGTGTGTGTAAGAAGAGGGAACGAGACAAACAGAAAGTCATGGGGGGGGGGGGGATAGATAGAGAGACTGGGGAGGGAGGAGGAGAGAGACAGACAGAAAGACTGGAGAGGAGAGCGTGAGGGAGAAGGAAGGAAGGACAGGGAGAGGGGTGGTGGGGGGCGATACAAAGAAGGATTTTTGGGGGGGGGGGTAGAGAGAAAGAAGGATTTTTTTGGGGGGGGTAGAGAGAAAGAAGGATTTTGGGGGGGGGGGTAGAGAGAGAAAAGGATGGGGGGGTGGAGGAGGAGAGACAGAGAAGGAAGGAAGGGGGGTGGGGCGGAGGGAGGGAGAGCGAGGAAGGAAGGACTTGGGGGTGGGGTGAGAGAGAGACTGAGGGGGGGGGGGGGAAGAGAAGGAAGGACGGTGATGGGTGGGGAAGGGAGAGGAAGGATTGGGGGAGGAGAGAGAGAGGACTGGGTGGGTGGTGGGAAGAAAGAGAAGGAAGGACTGGGGAGGGGAGGGGGAAAGGAAGGATTGTGGGCGAGAGAGAAGGAAGGACTTTGGGGGGGGGGTGCAGAAGAAGAGCGAGAAAGGGTGGGAAAGAGAAGGATGCGAGAGATGTGGTGGGAGGGAGGGAAGGGGGAACAGAAGGTGGAGAAAGGGTAAGTGGCAGAGAGAGGAAGGGGACTGGGAGAGAATATAATGTTGGGTGTATAATCTGGAACTGTTTTTTTTTCAATCACATTTGTTGACCTTTCCAACTTGGGTTGTGTCTGGAAGAGTATTTTGAACTGTAACACTTAGGGGATGTGTTTTTGGTTTTAAGTGTACCACAGATGGTGGTCGGAGCAACTTGAGGTAACTCACAAGATCATTTTGGATGAATGAAGTCATTCAGCTTATCTTGGCTCATCCATCCAGAATGAGTGTGCAGTCTTGTCATTGCTGTATCCTATTAGTTCTTGAATTATTTCAGATTTTTTTCTTTCCATTACTGTATGTGGGAGTTCATTCCTTGTGCTAATCACTCTCAATGAAGAAGGACTTCCTGGTATCCGTCTTAACTTTCCCTTTTGCTTGGTTAAACCTGTGACCAATTGTTCTACTGTTTAATTCAGTCATTTTTCAGGTTTACCTGTTGTATACGCTGTCCGGTCACTTCAGACCTCCTTCTTTCAAGGCTGAAGAGCCCAGGTTTCTCCAGTCTTTCTTCAGAACTCTGATCTCTTAAGACTGGGGATAGCCTTGAAGCTTTCTCTGTATTGCCTCTAGTGCTTCGATGTCCTTGTGTCCTGGTGACCAGAACAAGACGTTGTATTTAATGTGGCCTGAGCAGATCACTGTACGGTTTGATTTCCCCTGACTTGTACTATTTCAGCTGTAGTTCCACATTCTGTTCTGTATTGATGATTGAGTACGTGGAGCCCTGCTTCTACTAAACTCTTCGATCTTTTTCAACTTCCGTCTTGGCAATTTTAACACCATTCATGGAGTGAGGATGTGTGCTACCAATATGTAATGCATTACATTTGTCTGTATTAAATGCCATCATCTATTATTCACCTCCTTCTGTAATTCTTGATCTGTCTGATTCCACTAACCCTCTTAGTTTGGTTTTGCCTGCAAATTTGACCAGTTTGCATTGGGTTTCTGAGTCCAAATCATTGATAATTTAAAAACTGTAGTTTTTCCAACACCAATCTCTGGGACACTTCACTCTACCCTTTCTGCCTCCCCCCCAAAACCTGACTTGACTCTTCTACTAAGTATCTGTTTTCTACTCTATAGCCAATTGCTTGTGCGACCTGAAATTTACCCTGAATTCTCATATATTTTTGAGTGTAACTAAAAGCCTTTTGTGTGGAACTTTGTCCAATGTCCTCTGGAAGTCTAGGTGCAACATATAAGGATTACCACTTGGGATGTAACTTCCTCACAGAAGTCAAGGAGATTGGCGAGGCCAAATCTTCCATTTCTGCATCCATGTTGACAACTGTTGTCCAGAGATTCTTCCAGGTATACATAAGTTTGAAATAAGACTTTCTGATCTGTAACAATGGAAAAAGTCACTACAATAAAACTTATGAAAAATATTGGAAATGAGGAGTGTGAAATGTTCATGTCCATTTGATCAGAGACCTGCCAGCAGTATGGTTCTAGATTTGTATCTTCTAGACTTGGGCTTGGAGTCTTTCAGTTGTGGTAATAGTGCGAGCTATTTGAGGTGACAAATTGAGTGTCTCCCATCAACATTTAAAGCATGTTTTCTTTAGTGCAACGTTTCCTGTAGCGTGCACACACCAAAATGCTAAATACAGTTAGTGACAACCTGAATTACAGGAGCTAGCATTATGAATGGCTGTTTATGTAAATGTTTACATGTGTGTGGAGAGGGGGCTGGTGGGCTGCTTGTGCAGGGTAAATGCAAAGCAAATAAAGCTTTGGTGAGTCTGGGAGAATATGTGGATAAATATTCCATCATAGTTATTGCCCAAATAATGGAGAAATTTTGGAATATACAAGTGGAATTGCAGATTGATCTTGGTGGCTACACCCTTAGAGGGAGTTCCCCATGGGTTCACTTGGTAAGCACATTTGTCTGGAGTTTTGAATATGCTTTCAGATTCCAAGTCCCCTTTGTACTCAGTGGAGTTGCAAAGAGAAAAGTTGGAGAGGAGGGTTTAAAGAGAAACTTGCATTTATGTAGCGCCTTTCACGACCACCGGACGTCTCAAAGCGCTTTACAGTCAATTATGTACTTTTGGCATTTAGTCACTAATAATGTGAAGGCAGAAAGAGCTTCGATTTCCTGTATGTATTGAGCTAACTGATGTTGAGGGGGCTGTAAGTGGGATGTGTGGGCAGGCAGTAGTAGGTGGAACTGTGACCATGAGTCAACAGCTGGAAGAGTAGAGGAAAATAAGAGTTGACATTTTAAATCACGAGCACTTTCAAAATGCGTTGCATAACAGGCTGACTAATGAGTGAATTTGTGTTGGGGCTGGAGGAGCAGGAGGAGGATGCACACATTAGAGTCATGCCACTGATGTTTTTTTACAAATGGGAAATCAACAATTACCGTGGGACTTTCCGACAAGTTAGTCAGCAACTGAAAGTGAGGAAATAAGTTAATTATTGGGTGGGGCCCCCCAATATAATTCACCGATTTTATAATTGGGCTATAACATGTGGATTTAAAATAAAACAAGATGTGTGAACGCCAAGATCATGTGAGGTGGTTAATTTGAATTTGAATTAAAAATGTCAAGCTAAAGTACTGAATTAACTGGAATAGACTGTATTTGTTCCTTGGGACAAACAAATTAACAATGCAGGTTACAGTGAGCTGTCAAATATCTATACAGTTTCTTAAGGTCCCATTTACCCCTTTAATTTCCCCCATTTATTGTCTTTTTTTAAAGGAGCGAGAGAGGTGGGGAGAAAAAGCTTGCCTTGTGGTGGAATGATCCCTGAGAGCCTACTGCTGTTAGAGCCACTTACTCCTCTAATTGCTGTGCTGAGCTAAATTTAGCTCCCACTGCCATCATGCCTTCAAAATGCTGCAAGGCACACTCGTTTCCTAGAACTGTCACTGCTCCCAGGTAGCTCCAAGATGAGGGGTGTTGGCTGGGGAATCGAACACTCTTTTTTTTTCTATTTGAGGTATCCAGCACCAAGCACCCCAGAAGTCGGTTATAATCTGAAGGTTCACAATAAAATACTGTGGAGTTTTACATGGAAATTGTGACCGACATGTCGCTCAGTCCAACCAGATCCTCCCCAGGAGCAGTCCTAATCCCTTGTGGGCCTCCTTGTTCACGTATCCCTTTCCTTCAACCACCTATCTAACCTGTGCTTAAAGGTTGATATGCGCTCTGTCTCAGTTGCTAACTGAATGCATTCCACACCGTATGACCATCTGTGTTTCTACTTTTTTTTTGTGTTTTTCCTGCTTTCCAGCTAAAATCTCTGGTATTTAATCTTGCATCTATGTCCCCTCGTTCTCTATCCCTGTCACTGGAAATATTTTGCTTCTATTTAATACAAAAGCGAAATTAATGCTGATGCTTGCAATCTGAAAATAAAAACGGCAAATGTTGGACATGCTCAGCGGGTCAGACAATGTAGGGAGAGAAACAGTTAACATTTCAGGTTGATGACATTTCATCAGAACTGCTATCTGATGTGTTTCATTCCTTTTTATAATTTTAAACCTCTGTCAAATCGCCCCATAATCTCCTCCTAATCTGGCCTCTTGCGCATCCTGAATTTTAATCACTCCACCATTGGAGGTCATGCCTTCAGCTGCCCCCTAAGCTCTGAAATTTCATCGTTTACAATGCTCCTTAAAGTCTCTCTTTGACCAAGCATTTGATCACCTGTCCTAATATCTCGTGTGTTTTGGTGTTAAATTTTGTTTGATAATGCTCCTGTGAAGCACCTTGGGGCATTTACTAAAGGAAGGTATATAAATGCAAGTTGTTTGAATGAAAACGGCCCCGATTCTTCAAGTATTTCTCCATATTTATATTTCCTCATACCAGGCAGGAGCCTAAAGCTTCATAGACTGGTACTGTGGGTAGGAACCTGCGATAATGAGTCCAATTGAGGTATAGAGAGTGCAGGCAGAATGCCAGCTTCTCTGTTGAGGTTCTGGAAGAAAGGTTGTACCATTGCTTATAATGTTTGCCAACTGTGGAAAAATATGCTCTTGGAATTCCTTGAATGATTTCTTGGATGAAAGCAATGACTGGTGTGTTACTCGTCCATTCATGGGATGTGGGCATCGCTGGCAAGGCCAGCATTTATTACACATCCCTAATTGTCCTTGAGAAGCTGATGGTGAGCCGCCTTAAACTGCAGCAGTCAGTGTGGTGAAGGTACTCCCACAGTGCTGTTATGGAGGGAGCTCCAGGATTTTGACCCTGCGACTATAAAGGAAGATCGATATATTTCCAAATCAGGATGGTGTGTGACTTGGAGGGGAAATTGGATGTGATGGTCTTCCCATGCGTCTGCTGCCCTTGTCCATCCTAGGTGGTAGAGGTCACGGGTTTGGGAGATGCTGCTGAAGAAGCCTTGTCAAGTTGCTGCAGTGCGTCTTGTAGATGGTACATACTGCAGCCACGGGGCTCTGGACCCTAAGACAATGCTCCTGAGTTCTCGACACTCCAGCCTGGTGGTGGATGGGGTGCCAATCAAGCGGGCTGCTTTGTCCTGGATGGTGTCGAGCTTCTTGATGATGATGTTGGAGCTGCACTCATCCAGGCAAGTGGAGAGCATTCTGTCACACTCCTAACTTGTAGGTGGTGGAAAGGCTTTTGGGAGTCAGCAGGTGAGTCACTCGCCGCAGAATACCAAACCTCTGACCTACTCTTGTAGCCACAGTATTTGTGGCAGGTGTTATACAGACACAGGAAGTTGCAAGCTTGATCCCTCCCTTGTGCAATATGAGCTGATATCCATCACGTTGACCGTTGGGCCTCAGCACGCCTGGTCATAGCCAGGGTTCCCACTTCTGACCTCTCTTCAGTAACTGTCGCTGCAAACTCTGTACATCTCGAGGCCAGAATTGGGCTGTACATTGCCGCTGACAACTTGCTGTCTTGGATTGCGCGTGGGAGACCACGTGAACTCGATATTGGGGGAGGGTTACTGCCCGTGCAAAAATACTCGCCAAAAGTCAGTATCTGAGGGGAGCAGTGCTAATCGCACCAATAACTTGCATTTATATAGTGCCTTTAATATAGAAGAGACCCCATGGCTCTACTCTAAGCTGTGTCATATTGATTTCAGTGACTGTTTCCATTGTTTGATGTAAGAAAATGAGGAACGGTCATTCCGTTTCCTGCTTCCAAAGACCAAGTGCGGTTTACCATGGACTCAGTGTGCAGATTTTATACTTTCATACAATGGGGGAAATGTTGCCTTTTCATCGCCCACATACTGCAATTCAAGAGGAACAATCCTGTGCTTATAGTGACCTGAGGCATTTAGCTGTGAAAGGATAAGGGGGTGCTAATGCAGGTCAAATTAAGCTGACATTTGAAAATTAAATTCCTCATTGATGTAACATCCTGAGCAGTGAAGCCAGTTCCATTTTGTTCTGTTGCATGCTTCTGCTTGGTGCTCGGTTTACAGAAGTCGAGCTCCATGCCACCATCTTGTATCGGAAGGACGCTGTGAGGAACTTTGAGATTCGCCACGAGCTACAAAAATGGAGCAGTAGCGGTGTGAATGGAGGCTGATATTCAACCCAGTGTGCACATTATTACTACTGAATTCCTGTTCTGTCCACTCCGCAGCGGCAATGAGGCTGACTTTCAGAGGTCTGGAATTCACCATATCTCGGCCATTAACCCTTAGCTTATCTCGCATACCAAGCGCAGCGTGTGGTGCTCTGAACCACTCAAGCTAGGAGAGTCGCCTAGTCCAACTGCTGGCAAAACCACGCTTCTGGGTGCGGTTGTTAGCCATGCAGAGGTGCTACCTTTTAGGCACGATACTATTGTGAAATGTGGCACCAATGTATTTTGGGCTGTAACCCTGTTTATGCTTTTGTGTAATCAACAAAATTAGGGAGGGGCGCTGGGGGTGTGAGGGGAAAAGAGATAAGGTGCTGTGCTGTATATAGGCCCAAAATTCTCACCCTAGCAACGTAGCTTCTCTGACTCTGGGTGGGTCGTCCTGAACTAATGATGAGGAAGTCTCCATATCCCCCTCCCCAGAAGATCCCCATATTGGAGTGTACTCCCCAAGTGTTGCCTCAGAAATTGTAGTCGGATGCTTCCCGCAGGTAGATGCCTCTGACCTGAAAATTTCTACGAATTCATCTGGTGGTCTGGGAGGGTCGGAAACTTGTGGTGCTGGGCCTCGGCGCGAAGGCCCGCGGATCCCAGGGACTTGGGTGCTTCGCACGCCTCCCTGGGACCATGTGGGCCGGCGCGACCAATCCAAACCGGGGTATTCCCATTCATACTTGTGCTAAGATCCATATGTATGGAATTACCATAAGTATGAATGGGGGTACTCTCAAAAACACAAACACACATGCACTTGAAATACATTTTTTAAAAACATAGAAAACATAAAATAGGTGCAGGAGTAGGCCATTCGGCCCTTTGAGCCTGCACCGCCATTCAATGAGTTCATGGCTGTACATGCAACTTCAGTACCCCATTCCTGCTTTCTCGCCATACCCCTTGATCCCCCTAGTAATAAGGACTACATCTAACTCCTTTTTGAATATATTTAGTGAATTGGCCTCAACAACTTTCTGTGGTAGAGAATTCCACAGGTTCACCACTCTCTGGGTGAAGAAGTTTCTCCACCTCTTGGTCCTAAATGGCTTACCCCTTATCCTTAGACTGTGACCCCTGGTTCTGGACTTCCCCAACATTGGGAACATTCTTCCTGCATCTAACCTATCTAAACCCGTCAGAATTTTAAACGTTTCTATGAGATCCCCTCTCATTCTTCTGAACTCCAGTGAATACAAGCCCAGTTGATCCAGTCTTTCTTGATATGTCAGTCCCGCCATCCCGGGAATCAGTCTGGTGAACCTTCGCTGCTCGCCCTCAATAGCAAGAATGTCCTTCCTCAAGTTAGGAGACCAAAACTGTACACAATACTCCAGGTGTGGCCTCACCAAGGCCCTGTACAACTGTAGCAACACCTCCCTGCCCCTGTACTCCAATCCCCTCGCTATGAAGGCCAACATGCCATTTGCTTTCTTAACCGCCTGCTGTACCTGCATGCCAACCTTCAATGACTGATGTACCATCACACCCAGGTCTCGTTGCACCTCCCCTTTTCCTAATCTGTCACCATTTCAGATAATAGTCTATGTCTCTGTTTTTACCACCAAAGTGGATAAACCTCACATTTATCCACATTATACTTCATCTGCCATGCATTTGCCCACTCACCTAACCTATCCAAGTCACTCTGCAGCCTCATAGCATCCTCCTCGCAGCTCACACTGCCACCCAACTTAGTGTCATCCGCAAATTTGGAGATACTACATTTAATCCCCTCGTCCAAATCATTAATGTACAATGTAAACAGCTGGGGCCCCAGCACAGAACCTTGCGGTACCCCACTAGTCACTGCCTGCCATTCTGAAAAGTACCCATTTATTCCTACTCTTTGCTTCCTGTCTGACAACCAGTTCTCCATCCATGTCAGCACACTACCCTCAAACCCAAGTGCTTTAACTTTGCACATTAATCTCTTTTGTGTGGGACCTTGTCGAAAGCCTTCTGAAAGTCCAAATATACCACATCAACTGGTTCTCCCTTGTCCACTCTGCTGGAAACATGCTCAAAAAATTCCAGAAGATTTGTCGAGCATGATTTCCCTGCTGACTTGGACCTATCATGTCACCTCTTTCCAGATGCGCTGCTATGACATCCTTAATAATTGGTTCCATCATTTTACCCACTACTGATGTCAGGCTGACCGGTCTATAATTTCCTGTTTTCTCTCTCCCTCCTTTTTTTAAAAAGTGGGGTTACATTGGCTACCCTCCATTCGATAGGAACTGATCCAGAGTCTATGGAATGTAGGAAAATGACTGTCAATGCATCTCCTATTTCCAAGGCCACCTCCTTAAGTACTCTGGGATGCAGATCATCAGGCCCTGGGGATTTATCGGCCTTCAATCCCATCAATTTCCCCAACACAATTTCCCGACTAATAAAGATTTCCCTCAGTTCCTCCTTCTTCCGACCCTCTGACCCCTTTTATAACCGGAAGGTTGTTTGTGTCTTCCTTAGTGACTACCGAACCAAAGTACTTGTTCAATTGGTCTGCCATTTCTTTGTTCCCCGTTATGACTTCCCCTGATTCTGACTGCACGGGACCTACGTTTGTCTTTACTAACCTTTTTCTCTTTACATACCTATAGAAACTTTTGCAGTCCGTCGTAATGTTCCCTGCAAGCTTCCTCTTGTACTCTTATTTTCCCTGCCCGAATCAAACCCTTTGTCCTCCTCTGCTGAGTTCTAAATTTCTCCCAGTCCCCAGGTTCATTGCTATTTCTGGCCAATTTGTATGCCACTTCCTTGGCTTTAATACTATCCCTGATTTCCCTTGATAGCCACGGTTGAGCCACCTTCCCTTTTTTATTTTTACGCCAGACAGGGATGGAAAATTATTGTAGTTCATCCATGTGGTCTCTAAATGTCTGCCATTGCCTATCCACTGTCAACCCCTTAAGTATCATTTGCCAATCTATCCTAGCCAATTCACGCCTCATACCTTCAAAGTTACCCTTCTTTAAGTTCTGGACCATGGTCTCTGAATTAACTGTTTCATTCTCCATCCTAATGTAGAATTCCACCATATTATGGTCACTCTTCCTCAAGGGGCCTCGCACAATGAGATTGCTAATTAATCCTCTCTCATTACACAACACCCAGTCTAAGATGGCCTCCCTCCTAGTTGGTTCCTCGACATATTGGTCTAGAAAACCATCCCTTATGCACTCCAGGAAATCCTCCTCCACCGTATTGCTTCCAGTTTGGTTAGCCCAATCTATATGCATATTAAAGTCACCCATGATAACTGCTGCACCTTTATTGCATGCACCCCTAATTTCCTGTTTGATGCCCTCCCCAACATCACTACTACTGTTTGGAGGTCTGTACACAACTCCTACTAATGTTTTTTGCCCTTTGGTGTTCTGTAGCTCTACCCATATAGATTCCACATCATCCAAGCTAATGTCCTTCCTAACTATTGCATTAATCTCCTCCTTAACCAGCAATGCTACCCCACCTCCTTTTCCTTTTATTCTATCCTTCCTGAATGTTGAATACCCCTGGATGTTGAGTTCCCAGCCCTGATCATCCTGGAGCCACGTCTCCATAATCCCAATCACATCATATCCGTTAACATCTATTTGCACAGTTAATTCATCCACCTTATTAGGGATACTCCTTGCATTAAGACACAAAGCCTTCAGGCTTGTTTTTTTAACACCCTTTGTCCTTTTAGAATTATGATGTAGTGTGGCCCTTTTTGTTTCTTGCCTTTGTTTACTCGGCCTTCCACTATTGCTTTTTACCTTTCTACCATCTGTTTCTGACTCCATATTACTTCGCCCTATCTCGCTGCATACGTTCCCATCCCCCTGCCATATTAGTTTAAACACTCCCGAACTGCATTAGCAAATGTTACCCCTAGGACATCAGTTCCAGTCCTGCCCAAGTGCAGACCGTCTCTTTTGTACAGGTCCCACTTCCCCCAGAACTGGTTCCAATGTCCCAGGAATTTGAATCCCTCCCTCTTGCACCACATGTTATCAGATATTTAAAATTAATCAACACGGAATTTAATTTAATTATTTAAAACACATTAAATTTTTTGAAAAATTTACATATTTTAAAGGGTCTAAAAATAAACTTGCCTCATTTGACAAGATTTTAAATGTTTAAGTTAAAGAGAAATATATATTTTTCTGTTCTTCAAAAATCTTTTGTTGATAAAAGCAAGTGCAAGGCCTGCTTTTATCAGTCGTAAGAATTTCAAGGAGATTCTTTGAGCAAATAGCCCTTTACTTCCAGATGCGTGCGATCTGTTGAGAAGCTCCGGGTTTAGGACATTGCGCAGTGCATGCCCAAATCTGGAACTTGTGGGGGCCCCTACAGCTGCGTGCGCACTTCGTGTGCACCTTTAGGGGCAGCAAATTCAGGGTCCTTGTCTTTTACATCTGCTGATGGGACTCTAAATACCACAAAAAGGTCCCATTTTCAAATCGACTAGTTTCGATGCAAGCCCAGTGTGCCGTGAGGTGACCCCAAACCTCTTGGTGGTTTGTCTTCCTCCAAACTTTCTTAGTTTGTGACACTAAACTAAAAGTTTAAAGCAAAGCAGTAAAAGCAAGGGAAATGGAACTAGAAATTCCATGCAGTGAGCTGGCTGGTGGTGGTGGTGAAGGATTGGGCTTGTTCTATACTTTGAGCAGGACCTGGATCTGTGGATCACTCCTCAGGAAAGAAACCATTTTAAATGTGGAGTATTAATCTCAATTGAAAGATAAGTGCGCCTTTTTTAAAAACTTTTCTCATAGTATAAGAGCCGCTTCATTGGCTCAGTTGGCAGCTACCCTGCAGACGAGCAAGGTCCTAGGTTTGAGCCATGGTCTGTGCTGGACTGGTTGATTTCTGCTACAGTTGGCCAGTGCAGTCAGCTGTGGCTCAGTGGGTAGCACACTTGCCTCTGAGTCAGAAGGTTGTGGATTCAAGTCCCACTCAAGGAACTTGAGCACAAAATCTAGGTTGACACTCCAGTGCAGTGCTGAAGGAGCGCTGCATTGTTGAAGTGCTGTTTTTTGGATGAGACGTTAAACTGAGGCTCTATCTGCCCCCTCAGGTGGACGTAAAAGATCCCATGGCACTATTTCGAAGAAGAGCAGGGGAGTTATTCCCCATGTCCTAGCCAATATTTATCCCTCAATCAACATTAAAACAAAATTATCTGGTCATTATCACATTGCTGTTTGTGGGAGCTTGCTGTGCGCAAGTTGGCTGCCGCGTTTCCCCCATTACAACAGTGACAACACTCCAAAAGTACTCGATTGGCTGTAAAGTGCTTTGATATGTCCGGCGGTCATGAAAGGTGCTATATAAATGCAAGTCTTTTCTTTCCACATTCCTTGGCTAAGAAGATGGAGAATCAGCCAGGCTGGATTGAGCTGGGCTGTGGCGACCCTCAGAATCAAACAGTCCAGACAGTGAGTGGTGGCGGGGTAACGTAGGGAGGACAGCAGCTTAGCTGAGGTAGTATAGGCTGCCTTGTCGCGAGGAGTATATATCCCAGTGTAAGGCAGCACTTTCGAGAGGCCGATTTTAATATCTGAAGGGAAGAAAGTGGCATTTAAAAGATTCTGACTTTGTTCAGCCACAATGTGGTTCTTGCTTAAGTTTAAAATTAGTCCCACATTCTGCTTTTCTGCTCCCTTTTGAGAGCTAGGATCTCTCTCTCTAGAGCAAATCGTGTTGAGGGAGATGGCTGGAATTGGGTAGATTACATTTCAGCATTTGAAATGATCAGTCCCTCCTCTTCTAGTGACCCCTTGAAAGAAAATTATAAAAAGAAACCACAACTGCACTTGGCATGTGCACTGTAACTTGTGACCCTGATGGATTATGCTGTGGAATCTTTGACATGATACGGCACTTTGCCTCTCCTCTCTGAATATGCTGAGAGGAAGTAGACATTCCCCGTCTGCATTATTGGCACCGCCTACGTGTTCGATGTGAAGTTCGCTACAGTCCTGTGGAATTTCATAGTGTCTGCAAAAAGGAATGCAAAACGCTATTGAATATAACATTTACTGATGAATTTCACGGTCCCCCTGGCATGATTGACTCCGCAGCATGCGTAACACGTACAGCTCTACTCATTACTGACCTGCGATGCGGTCTGGAGTGCAGAGTGTGGAATCCAAACTGGCTTGAAATGTACTACAGTTGGATAGCTGTGGGACTGGAATCGAACCACCATGGATTCCATCTCTCCTGGTCCAGCTCTGCTCTGGTTTAACCCTACGCCTGGAAGAGGATTCTGAACGATTGTGCAGCCGTTCTGGTTTGGAAAGTGAAATCTAACCAGGGCCATTAGATAAAGGACTCCTCTGCAAAAGAGGGTCATCTAAAATTAAAATGGCTGCACTGAGGCATTGAGCAGCAGCTGCCAAGCAGCAACTTGTCATTTGGCTATTTTAAGGACAATCTCTGGGAGATGGGAGTTAACGGCACGGTGGATGTAAGCTACACGTGGCGTGCTGGCGAGAGTATGTGTAATGCATTGAGAAGTTGCCTGCCTGCTTTGATGCTGGGTCACGCAGACCAGGATTGATCCTTAGCTTGCTGAATTGGGCTGATCTCGTTGGGGTTGCTACAATTGGCCTTGGTCCCCGAGGCTACAGAAGGGGCTGACATTCCCATTGTGATCGCTATTCAGTAACTGTTAGATCTCTTCATTTCCAATGAAATACGAACTCCGATGGTAGTTTTAACTTTTTAATCTTGGCAAAGAGCAACAAACTGCTTGGCTTCAAGCCAGGTCTTTGTTCTTACTGAGACACATGGTCAAAATGGCTGTATTTTATACCTGGATCAATTTACAGAAAAGAACTCTCCGCCTTTGACCTTATTGGCTCAATCAATATTCTATTAACGTTTTAATTGGCTCGCTACCCAAGGTCCGAAAATGTCAAGTTGATTGATGAGTTAATGCAACATGCCGAACTGCATGTAGCAGCCTTGACTTGGGGGTCTGTGAATTTTCACAGTTTGTCTAAATGAGCCTGTTTGAATACTCTCAGTAACCATTGCGTTGTGTGTGGAAGTTTGGAGAGGACTACGTGTCTCCATCAGAATTCTTCAACCTGATTGGTGAAGGAGATACATAGTTTCTTGTCCTGTTCATCATAGGCGATCCCTCGAACGAGGGTGACTTGCTTCCACGAGAGTTCAGATGTTTCAATGAAGGACCCGATGTTCCAGTCCTGAACTCCAGTTGAGGGGGTGGAAGATGCCTGTGCGTGGATTTTTTTTTAACGTGTGGTGACGGTTGCACACCAGCCACCACACGGGCCTGACAGAGCTAGGCCTTTATCTAGTGGCAAGGGTTAACCAGGACGACTGAAGACCTGCTCTGCTGCATGGACCTAGTGCACACACCCATTCCAGATCCCCTGCACCAAAATTGATTTCTAATTGCCACAACTTCCAGTGCAAAAGCCCATAGAAAGTCTGCGGGTAAGTGTAATGAATGGTTGGTGCCATTGATTCACT